>NC_064628.1:525376892-526013350 GCF_023864275.1 Schistocerca cancellata
AGTGGTTCAGTCAAGACTCATGTTTGACGTAATTTTAATGCGCAACACTGTTCACAGAATGATAGCTGCTGGCCTCGTAGAATGTTTTAGTAAAATGCTGGACACATACTCTCAAAGAATGTTGGAACCAAAGAGAGAAACTGGGATACAGCACTTCATATTGTGGCATTTGCACAACACAGCAATGGATGACGCCACAGATTTTATGTCACATTACCTGGTAAATGGTTTACAGGTCAAAACAACAATGGATACATTGTTTCAGTTTCAATCTATGAATAAGATGATAACATTACATAGCTCATCACTCACACTCAAGAGGCCACATGGGTGTCATTCACACACTTCTTGGATGTTCACAATAACATGTTAACATTTAATGACAGACTCCACCCTCTAAGCTGCAGCCCATGTAACTTAGCATGCATTTTCACACAATTATTAAAATTCTACTTTAGCATGAATGAATCCTATGTAACTGATCACATGTTACCTGCATAGTCTGAGCATAGGAGTCTACATTAAGGAGACAAAAGCACAGACACATTGTCGATGTCCTTCACATAAGCTCTATCATATTACTGCATGCATATCAAGGATAGGGGCTTCCCCTACAAGGAACATGAAGAACTGATGTATAACTGTGATGTCTCAGTGGAAGTAACTCCATTTAAACATCAGAATGAGTCTGTTTACGACTTCAGATTTGTAATTCCTGGAAGAGTCTGGGACTGATTTGTTTGTGGAATATTGAAATTTACTACAGCATTATACACATATACAGAGAGGAGCAACAATAATAGTATTAGCTGTAAGAGTAGTAGTAGTAGTAGTAGTAGTAGTAGTGGTAGTAGTAGTGGTAGTGGTTATCGTATCCTGCTATGTTAGCATATCATTTGTGTGTGTATTTCTGATAGTCCATTACTTCCTTCTAATAGCTGCAGTATATGCGTATATGCTGCCCATCATACAGGATGTCTAAACTCTTCCTCCCTCTCTTTCTCCACCCTTCCATATGCCCTTCTAAGACAGTTTCTTTTCTTTTTTTTATTTTTATATACTAATCTCTCTTTCCTCCTTGGTATATGTCTTATCTAGTTCCTTTCTGTATTTTTATTGAACTCAGTAATGGTCTCTCGTGTTCTTTGCAGTACCGGATAACTTTTCACCCTTCCATCCAGCTCATTCCATCCATCTTCCACTATGTCCATATCACAAAAGCCTCCAGCCTAGCGCTATGTTTCTCCCTCATTGGACACGTATCAGTAATGCAGTCTTTTCTTCAACTATTTATCCATTATCGATGCAGAAAACTCTGCTTTTCTTGCAAATGCCTCTTTTGCCATTGCTATAATGCTTTTAATTTCTGTGCTGCATTTTCAGTCACTATCCATCTTGCTTCCTAGGTGTAAAAAGCTTTTCACATGTTCTAATGTTTCTCCATTCAGCATTATGTTTACCATTTTACTTCCTCCACAATTTTTGTTTTCTCTGTGTTGATTTTCACTTCACCGTTCTTTCCTTTAGATTCATTGATATCCATTATTTCCTGCAGTTATTTTCCATCCACTGCTAGAAGCACTATCTCAAACACCACATTCTTCTTACTCAAAGTTTTGTCCCCTTCTCAGCCAGGGGATTTAAAATGTTGGGGGAAAGACAGTAGCCTTGTCTTAATCCTTATCCAATTTCATCTAGTTGATACTTTCTCCTCTCTTTTTTACTGACACTTTTTGATTTAAATATAGTGAGTTTATACACCATCAGCATTACTATTTCATTCTCTTTTCCCTAATTAAATTGCACACCTGTCCCAAGCCACACTGTCGAATACCTTTACCAGGTCTATGAAACACTTGTATAAGCATGTTGTCTTTTTCATTTTTAGACCTGCTTCTTCAGTCACACTCACACTAAAGAGCCGAAGAAACTGGTACGTGCTACAACACGTTGTGGCATGAACTCAACTAATGTCTGAAGTAGTGCTGGAGGGAACTGACATCATGAATCCTCGAGGGCTGTCCATAAATCCATAAGAGTATGAGACAGTGGAGATCTCTTCTGAACACTACATTGCAAGGCATCCAAGATATATTCAATAACGTTCACATCTGGGAAGTTTGGGTCAATTCTAGTGTCCGATACCACCCGTCGGCTTTGACCAATGACGTAATGCGTGATGTTATTTTGTTTATGCTGCAGATTGGAGTCGATGAATGACAAATGATTTCTCTGGATTTCCTCGTATGCACGTATATTAAAAATTCGATGTAGATTATTTTGTTTTCATCTCGTAATTTGTTTTCACCATCTTTTGTTAATGAAAGTAGTTGTGATTTATAAGTAGTCGTGATTTATAAGGTCTTGATTTCTCATGCTGTTCGTTATGGATGAGTCAGTTGTTTTTACTGTGAAAATTCTGCTTCAGAAAATGAGTGACCATAAATCAACAATACAATTTTTGCAATTATTGGGCATCATTGCTGGATTTTGCAAGTGCACTGTCTGTGGAAATTATAGGGTTTTGAAGAAAGGTTGGGTCATCACGAACTTCCGATGTATACATGTGGACGTGCAGAAAAAATAACATATGGAGATCCATATACAGGGGGATGTGGTTTGAAAGATCGAGGCTGAATTTAGAAGTAACTGTCATGCTAACCTATTTTTGCTATGAATAGGCCCTATTATTGCAAATCTGTCATGCACGAAGCAGGGGTTTCGTGTGGCACTGTAGTAGACTGGTTCTCATTTTGTAGAGAAGTCTGCGAGGAATTTATAAAGTCTAGGGGGTCATTTGGGAGGGGGGGGGGGGGGGGGGGGGGGGCAGGGGTTATAGTTGAAGTAGACGAGTCTGTCTCACTTTCGAAAGAGAAAGTACAAAAGGGGGAACGAGGTTGTTGGGCTTTAGGTTTTTGGAGTAGTAGTTTCTGGAGGAGATTGTGCTCATGTTGTATTTACGGTAGTACCAAATCAGACAAAGGAAGTCTTGACATCTTTAATAGAAGACTATGTGGAAGAAGGTTCTGTAGTCATGTTGGATGGGTTTGCTTAGTGCAAGGGGTTGAGTGAAAGGGGTTATCATCATTTGGTCGTGAATCACAATATTCAGTTTCAAGATTATAAGACGGGGGCATGTACTAATACTATCGCTGTAAAATCTGTTGTTGGGCGGGGAAAGAGAAGGATTTCAGTGTTGCAAGGCCATTTAGATCAATACTGATGGAGGAAGAGTATTCCTAAAGGTTATTATTTATTTCTTGCCTTTATGAAAGTAGTCAGCAAAATGTACAAGCCTCATTTTGTTAGTAAGGTGTTGGTGGGGCTGATACTTTTTTCTTGTTTTACGTTGCGTTTTTTTTATGTTCCTGTATTGTGCGAGCGCTACTTTTTTCATTTCTCTGGAGGGAGGTTTTTCTGTTTTAATATTTTCTGGTTACAATGGTGGGCCGAGGGGTATTGCTGTGTCTCTGCCAGAGGGTTTATGTGACTGACTCGTGGTTTCATTTTTTTTATTATTTTAAATTTCACGTCTGATTAAGGGCGGGTGGTAGGGAAGAACTGATTTGGGTGGTACCTCATCTGTGCCTTGCAGTTTCTATTTCTTATTATTTTTTCATTAGTTATTCTGGATTTTGCTTCTTTCATTACAGTTTGACATTCTAACATTATTATTTCTTGTTATGTCCTTATTTCGTTCTTGTCAGCCTTGGTCTTTGACTCCTTTGGAAGTTCATATGCGGTAAGTTTCTTTTTATATAGCCACGTTTATGTTTTCCTTTTCGATGTTTTTGCTATACTGCTCTACATTTTACTTTCATTCCTGATGTATCAGTTTTACTGAGTGTTGTTTTGGAGTTACTGTGCCTGTTGTGACTTTCGTGTAGTATAGTTATCAGTTCCAGGGCTTGGTCAGTTTTGCATTTCTAGTCGTATTCCGTAGTTCACTAAGAATATCATTTTTTAAGCACGTTTCAGATATGTTATAAGATTTTAGCGCAACAAACAGTAATATTGGAATCGCTAACTAGGAATGATCTCCTACGTAGGTTGCTTCTAGTTACAGATTCCAACTATTTGACGGTTCATTATTTAGATCGTTTTTGCAGTACATGTGGAAAATATAATATAATATATGCACTCATAATTGCTCTCGTGTTCTTATTTATTTCAGTTATTTTCAACTCGTTTAAATGAAATTCGCGTGTAAATAATAGCTGCATTAAGTGTATTATTTTACGGCATGCTACATTTGTTTGTTTATCAGTATGATCTGTTACATTCATACATTTTCCATTGCACCATCTTTGCCTTACGAATGACGTCACTGGTCAAAGCCGACGGGTGGTATAGGACACTAGAATTTATCCGGTAGTTTGGTGGCCAGCAGAAATGTTTACATTCAGAAGCGTGTTCCTGGAGCCACTCTGTAGAAATTCTGGACTTGTAGGGTGTCGTATTGTCCTGTTTGAATTGCCCAAGTCTGTCGGATTGCAAAGTGGACATGAATGGCTACAGGTGATCTGACAGGATGCTTGCTTACATGTCACCCGTCACAGTCACATCTAGACATGACAGGGGTCCCGTATCACTCCAACTGCACACGTCCCACACCATTATAGAGCCTCCACCAGCTTTAATAGTAAACTGCTGACATGCAGGTCCATGGATTCATGAGGTTGTCTCCATACCTGTACATGTCCATCTGCTCAATACAATTTTAAATGTGACTCGTCCAACCAGGCAACATGTTTCCAGTCATCAACAGTCCAATGTCGGTGTTGACAGGTCCAGGTGAGGCATAAAGCTTTGTGTCGTGCAGTCATCAAGGATACATGAGTGGGCCTGCGGTTCCGAAAGCCTACATCGATGATGTTTTTTTGAATGGTTTGCATGTTGACACTTGTTGATGGCCCAGCAATGAAATTTGCAGCAGTTTGCAGAAGGGATGCACTTCTGTTATACTGGATGATTCTCTTCACTCATTGTTGGTCCTGTTCTTGCAGAATCTTTTTTTGGCCACAGCAATGTCAAAGATTTGATGTTTTACCAGATTACCGATATTCACAATACACTCGTGAAATGGTCATATGGGGAAAACCCCACTTCATTGCTACCTGGCTCGTACTCCAACTATAACGCCATGTTCAAACTCACTTAAGTCTTGATAACTTGCAATTGTTCATTCTTTTACTCATGATTCTTAACACAACTTTAGCTGCATGTGAAATTAAACTAATGATCCTATGTTCACTGCATTTCTTGGTTCTCTGTTCCTCTGGTACTGGAATCATTACCTTTGTCAAAACTTCTATGGCCATTCTGTTTTGGTCCATAATCTCAGTATTCCTCTTATTCCTTCTTGGTCCTAAACCTATAAATATTTCTCCTGTTATTGTATTTACCATCTCCATTCCCATTTTTCATTGCAGATTTTGCACTCTTTACTTCACAAATCTATACAAACTTCAACAAACCCACTTTTCTCCATTTCATGTGAAGTACATTAGGGCACACAATGACCATGTACTGTCATTTGTCAAGTGACACTCCCATTCATTTGACAGCCATCTGTTACTGAGAGTGAGTGGCAGTAGTAGTAGCAGCAGCAGCAGCAGCAGCTTTATTCATCCATAGATATCTTTTTACAAGGATATAGGACATGTCAAAGTATTTACAAGTTTGGACCAATTAAAAATACGCCAATTCATATACACATATATTTACAGACTTCTAGTTAGACACAATCATTAGATTTACTTCTTGTGTACAATACTTTTTCTACAAATAACTTACTACTGTACAATACTTTTTCTACAAATAACTTACTAAATAATGTAGTGCTACACCATTAACTAACATCTCACTATCAGTCACTGCACACACACACACACACACACACACACACACACACACACACACACACACACACACACTGGTGATCTCTGGGCCATTTTCTGTACTGCAAATTCCCATTTGCTATCCAGAAAAACTGAGTCAGCATCCCTCCATAATTAGTGAGATGTTGTGCTCACAAAGAGGAAGAGGTGTTATAGTCAAGTAGGGTTAAACCTAAAACTTAGACAAATCGGAAATAATTGCTACGAAAGGTTTTATTGTTTCAATGGCTTCATTTGTGGCCCAATATAACTATCCTAGGTTTTCCCCATCGGCGAAGTTGTGGAAAAGTGGTAGGGGGCAAAAATGTAGCCGAAAAAGGGGTATTTTTTCAGTTTTGTGATTATATCTCATAAATGACTCACAATATCAAAAACATAGAGGAATTAAAAATTGTAGGGCATGAAATTCTGCACTGAATGAGACCATCCGCATATTTTTTGGACCACCCATTTCTATACTAGTGCTCTTCAAGAATGGACTAATTTTACATGTTCATGAAAAATTTCCATTTTAACCTCTGTTTTTTGGTAATATCGTTGAAACTAACCCACCTATCAATAATGTCGTTCATAAAAAAGATATGGAGAGATAAATTCTGCATTAAATGAAACCAAAAGTGAATTTATTGGACTACCCATTTGCGTACAGCTCCTCACTAAAGTTGGACCATTTCTCATCATCAATGAAGACAATTTCAAATGTAGTTCTTCAGTAATTCTTATGTACATGTTTTTAAATACAGAACTATAGCAACGCATTGTCTTGTACTTATTTAATATAGTAATAAAATAAAATATTAAAATTTTGTAAAATTTGAAAAATAATATTTAAAAGTTTTTCATATATTGAGGGCTAAGAACTGAGACCTTGTGTCTGACAGATGTCAGAAAAAGTCATGGCTCAAAAAAACTTTTAAGTGAAAAAAAAATGCTATAACAAAATGATGCAAAAAAGACAATGCACAACCTGAGAGTAATAAATGATTATGTTCTAAATAAAAAAAAATCAAAGCAATCAAAATTTTTATTAAAAAGTTACATTTTTTAGCTCCCCTGTAAAATTTGTCTTTTGTCAGATGCAGGGTCTCCATTCTTGACCCTCGATATAATATAGTGATACCCATTCAACTGATATGAAGGAGGAGGAAGGGAGAGACACTCCTTGAAATTAAGTAGTGGTTATTATATTTTGTAATTACAAAATTTTACATAAATGTATGAGAGGAAAAGGGTAAAAGTAGGTACATACACAAATTTCACATACAGCGACGTTTGACTGTCATTGCACCACTCGGCTCCTCAAAGTCTGTAATTTCCGAGTCCGACGCCCCATCATTCAGCTCCTACAAGTCGGTAATTTTTGTCACCTCATATATACAGTCCAGGTCTTCATCAACATCTGGTTCATCAGTTTCATCTGGTTGAAGGGAGTTAGTGCACAAGTTCCCCTTGCAGTTGACACAAATTAATGCACAATTAATACCAGCCTTCTGACACCCACAACAACCTGCACAGCCCTTGTTGCATTTGCAGGGAATTGTTGAGAGAAGAGACTGTGGAGCTGGTTCTTTGGAGGTAGGAACGGGGCCAAGACCAATCTCTGAAGTCTGCCACCTCCAGAGGAGCGGATCCATCTGGTGTCCTATCCACATTTGTATTTGTAAGTAGGTCCTCAAGCAATGCTGGCGAGCTGCTTCCGACGGTGGTGGCAGGGATACTAGGGTGAATCTCGATTTCACAAGTGCTTTGGAAAACAGGTTGAATCGCAGTTTGTCTAAAGCGTATTTTGCTGTACCTCCATAGAGGGTTGTTAAAAATCGGAGGCCAGCTTCGACAATAGCTTCAGCTTGAGTGTCATGCTCTACGAAAGGTTTGATGTCTTCCAGAAGACATTTATTTTTGATCAGTAGATTAACCACCTTCTTCTTGCCCTGACCAAGGAGTGCTGAAGTCGTGTCACATCCACTTACGGCATGGAGAAATCTGCGTGGCCTTCTGATGTTGTTTGCCAGTTTGAACTGCTGGAACCAAATACTTTTGATGAGGTCTTTCCTCTTCCAGGTTTCAAGAAATACATATTTGCTGATGGTGTGGCTGGGGCATCTAGCATGATGAGAAGGTCCATATCCTCACCAACAACCACAACCTTCTCATGTTCCTATGATACCTCAAGCGCAGTGGCAACAATTAGGTGGTCTGCATCTTCATTAGCTTGCTTTACTGAGAAACCTTCATCTTCAAGCCTCAAAATAAGCAAGCTAATGAGATGTTCTTTGTTTCTGTCATTGGAAAGGAATTGCTCCTGAGTCATAGTCACCATCATTAACTCAGTAAAGATGACCTCAGGAGTAGTGTGTCTTTTGCTTTGGTGGAGACGCTCAGCATATTTGATGCTCTTAGTGGGCAGGTCTTCTGGGTAGCCATCGAACACCACACTTGTCGCACTTCCACTGTAGTGTCTTTTTAAATATTCAACTTATCTGGTTAGCATTAACTGGAATGTTTCATCATTCTTCCATACAACCTGGTGGAGAAGAAATCCACCATCGATGACAAATGCTACTTCTTCCAGGTTTACATCACTCAGTGGTGTGAACAAGTCATATAACACTGACTTGGGAGTCTTCCTCATTCCAGATGCATCAAACAGAGAGAGAGGATAGCGTGCCAGCTCATATTGGAAGAATTCTTTAGGCTGTTCGTCAGATTTCTTGACAAGTGCTATCCGGTGGAATATGGTTTCAAGGTACACTGGTCCATACTACTGATGAATGGTCACCTTAGATTTAAATCCCTGTATACTCATCACTTCTTTTGGACAAACCTGATGTTGTCAAAGGTTTGACCAACTGGGGCGAGCATTGAGGATTTGCCCATTTCAGAGGCTCTGTGATGGTTGACTGAGTCATCTCTGATGATTCCTGTGCTGATAGACATAACAGATTTAGTAACAGGAAAAGGATCATGGGATTGAAACCACTCAACAAATTTCTGAAGACCTGCATTGTCACGCTGAACTCTAGCATCCCTCGCATCAACATGTTGCTCTGAGGTAGTGAGTGATACACCACAAAACTCTTCAATCTGCTGGGTCACTGTAGGAACAGTTGGCATGGTCAGAATCCATCTACTCAGAGTACTGTCTGAAATGCCGCGACCATGACTGAGCCCTCCGGTACTTTTCAACGGGGGCATTAGTGCTTGCTCAATTGTCATGTCAGACCATATCCCACTCCAAAACTTATCAGATCTTCTGATAGTAAACCAGTCTTTGAATGCAAACTGTGTATAGTCTTCTGATATTTTCTTTTCGAGGCCCATCATGTCTCGTAAATACAGCTGTGTAGATTTAGCATACAGACAATGTCCACTGTCATGAAAATAGGGTAACATTATCTTAACAGTGGTGAGGCGCAGTTCCCAGTCGCCACTCCTCTCAGCCTTAATGAACTGCTTCATCAGAGTAGTCATGTTGAATTAGAGAATCCACAACTTGGCAGTATGTTAAATAGGTACAAGACAATTCGTTGCTACAGTTCTGTATTTAAAAGTGTGTACATAAGAATTACTGAAGAACTACATTTGAAATTGTCTTCATTGATGATGAGAAATGGTCCAACTTTAATGAGGAGCTGTATGCAAATGCTAATTCTACTGGACTATTAGTATTGTGCCATGTATAGCTTGGGGGGTAAGTATTTCTAAAAAAAAAAAAAAAAAAGTGAAGGTGTTATGTGGAATGTTGGATGTTTTATAATAATCATCATCATCATCATTTATTTGTGCAACTTTTTTTTTTATCAAACCCCTACTCTGTTTTATCTACGTAATCCTTCATTGTATAAAATGTATTGCATAACAGGTACTTTTTAGCTGCCTTTTTTAAATAATTGTATTGTTTTATTGCTTTGTAGAAAATGCTGTTTTGAGTTTTATGTTTATTTTTTCTTGGTAAATGTAAGTTGAGTCTATCTCTTGTTGCATGGTCATGGACAGAGCTGTTTGTGCAGTAATTACCAATGTTATTTTTGATCTGTATAAATGATTGGTAAATGTATTCACATGGAGCAGTTAAAATCCCCAGTGTTTTGAACAGATCTTTACAATGGGCTCGACTAGTATTTTTGGTTGTTATTCATATGGCTCTTTCCTGGAGTTTGAAAATTGTGTTCATATTTTGTGCAATTGTTCCCCAAAAAAGAATGCCATAGCTAAGAATTGAGTGTACATATGAATAATATGTAACTAAAAGACACTGCATGTTACACACTGATGATAGGATTCTAAGGGCATAACATGCTGATGACATTCTGTTTGCAAGTACCTTTGTGTGTTCACACCACTTCAACTGAGAATCAATATTCATTCCTAGAAATTTTGCATTTGTTACACAGTCTATAGAGGTGCCATCTACATTTAATTTAACATTGCCATTTTTCCTCTTCAAACTGAAATTCATGGCATTAGTTTTCTTAATGTTCAATGTCACTTTATTGCCTATTGACCGATCATGAACTTGCTTGAGAGTTTCATTTGCTTTCTCGGCAAGGGGTTTTCTTGTTTTCTCCGTGACTATAATATTGCTGTCATCAGCGAAGAGAATTTTTCACCATGAGTAATACTAGTGGGACAATCATTGATTTATATCAGGAATAGTATTGGTCCCAATATGCTACCTTGCGGAACCCCTATATTAATATATTTTGGTTCTGATAAGCATTTTACTAAATGTTTGGATATATTTGAAGTATATGTAATCGCTACTCTTTGTAACCTCTCTGTTAGGTATGATCGAAACCAGTCATTAGCTACCCCTCTTATTCCTAATTCTTCTTTAATAGAATCTTGTGGTCAAATGTATCAACCGCCTTAGAAAGATCCAAGAAATATGTCTGTGACACACTCATCTTTATCAAGAGCATCAAGTACAATTTTTGTGAATTCTACTATGGTTGACTCGGTATTTTTGTCACTTTGGAAACCAAACTGTGATTCGCTTAAAAGATTGTATTTATTCAGATAATTCATTAATCTATCTTTCATTATTGCTTCATTATTTTTGAGAATGCTGACAGCAGGGAAATGGGCCGGTAATTTTCTATGTCTTCTGCATTACCTTTCCTAAGCAAAGGTACAACTCTTACCTGTTTTAACTGCTCTGGAAATGTCCCTGATGTGAAGGATTCATTTATTATATTTGTTAAGGCCCTCGTATAATCCCTATGCATTGTTTCAGTACCCACATTGGTACTTCATCTAAGTCTACTGAGTTTTTATTTTTTAGTTTTTGAACAGTTTTGTTGACTTCATTCTCTGTGGTTGGAAGTAACATCACTGTATTTACTGCAACATTATTTACAGGTGTTATATTTGTTTTGGGGAATTTTTGCTGAAACTTCTCTGCAATACTTGAAAAATGCTCATCTACATAGTTTGCTAAGTGTTGTGGATCATTTATTACCTTAACCCCGTCCCTTAGCAGTATGTTACTCTGCGAATGTTTGCCTCTCCCCATTTCCTTTTTTAGAACATCTCAGACTGTTTTGCTTTTATTCTCTGCATTATGCTTTTATTCTCTGCATTATATATTATTTTGTCATTAAATGACTTTTTTGCAGCAATAAGCACCTTCCTATAAATCTTTTTGTATCTGTGATAGAAATTTAAGAATTCTGGACCATTGCGAATCTTTTTCATGGAACTGAGGTGTTTAAGTGTTTGAGAGAATTTCTTAATACCTGCTGTTATCCATATGTTTTTGTGAGATGTCGATACGTACATACATATTTTTGGAAATGCCTTTTCAAAGTTCAATTTAAACAATGTGGAGAATTTAGAGAATTTCATATTCAAATTGGTTTCCTTATACACTTCGTCCCAACTTCTTGTTATTTGACAGAGGTAGTTTGATAGTCCGAGATCACAGCTACATCATATTTTTCCCTGCCCATATTTGTAGCCATATGGTCAATTACTGATGCAGTCACTGTAGTAACCCTTGTTGCACTATTGACCAATAGGGACATGCCAAAACTTTGAAGGATGTTTACGAAGGTGCTACTGGATTCATTTATGATATTAGTATCGATGTTAATGTCCTCACACAGAATTATGTTTACCTTTGTACTTGAGACTTTATCTAGAACTTCTGTTAATTTATTGAAAAAGTGTCCACACTACCACTGGGAGATGTATACACACACAAAATGATTAATTTCTTGGTGATACCAAGCCCTGTTAATGCAATAGCTGATATTTCAAAGTGTTTGTCTTTACTTACTGTACTAAGGTCACGTCTTGATTTGAATTGTGTTCCTTTTCTTACATAAATGCATGATCCTCCACCCCTTGAAGTAGTTCTGCAGTAAGAGTTTGCCCTTTCATACACTGATAATACTACATGTTGGATTTCTGTGTCTCTGTACCAGTGCTCAGTAATACAAACTACTGTGCAGTTCAAATATTTGAGCTCAACTTCTAATAGTTGTATTTTATTTTTTTGAAGATTGCATGTTCTGATGGAGGATTGTTAAGTCTGTGAAATGCCCCATGTTACTCTTTCCAATGATTTGTTTTTCTTTGTGACAATTGGCATGTGTGATATTTGAAGTGTTAAAATCTGTATTGTGAGTGATTGTTTCAGTATTTTTTAAACTGCTGGAGATACTCTTTAGGCAGGGGAACCTGTTGTCTGGATTTATCCTAAAAAAGATTAGACAATTCTCTGTTCTGCCATTACCACATGTGAGATACATTTTCATCTCAGAAGAAATGTGCAAAAGATTGAAATGGAGCATGGTAATACCACAATAAAAGTGCTGTTTGTATGGTAAAGTCAAAATTATTGGAATTTATATGGGAAACAGAGAACAAATGGAACCATATAGTGTGATATTTTACCTTGTGTTAATTATGTTTCAGGATTTAGATATCTAGTGAACTCATGGAAAAATGCTTCCACTGTCCTCTGATATACTGCCAGATCTAGTCATTCAAGCTCAATGACATTTTGGCAAATAACTCTTGAATAACTGCAGCAGACACATTATTCCACGAACCACCTGATGATGATGGAATGGTTATTCGCTAAAATACCATGGACCTTCAGTAAGTATCAGATGTTAATTTAAGATCTGTGTATGGGGGCAGCTGTAGTGCTCTGGTATGTATTCTGTATTTAATGTTGATATTTTTTTCCCTTAAGGAAATTCAATGTGCATTTGTAAGAGGTACGGGGTCAGTAATTTAGATCGATGTTTTCTAAATTGTGTGATAATTATATCTTTGAATTATTTATTATATGTTTTGGAGTGAGAGGGTGTTACAAGAGGTTGAGAAAAAGAGCAACTATTATTAAGTAGCTCAAAGAGTATCTGTGTTGCTTTACATGCTAAAGAAAATATCTGCAACCATCCTAAGACTGCTACCCGAATGTATTACTGAACTGAGGTAAGAGAATATTGGCTGATGAAATGATATGTGACACGATATTTAGCAGGCAAAGGTAAAATCTCATCATTCTTAGTTTTTCTGAGGACATTTTGCAGCTGTCTAGCAGAACTTATGCTATAATGAACAGTTGTCACAAATTAAAATTGTCATACCACGATTAAAACCAGCTTCCCAGTCTTTTGTGGATAATGTGGTATCACTTGCACTACTTATGCACATCTCATGGATGCCTCATTGTTTCAATTTGTCACTTACTTCCTACCATATCTTCCAAGCCCATCTCAGCAATGTCACTAACCCAGTGGTAAGTTAACTTCCCACTATCCTTCCTTCCTCCCAAAATTCTAAATCACCAGTGGACCAGTGAACCTTTGTGAAGCTTGGTACTTAATTGCCTACATAATTTCCAAGTTGAAACTTCAAGATGGGGACTGACGTGTGCATTGACAGATTATTAAGGTCAGAGATCTGGTTTCAGATATTGGGAAAGTATGCAATTTTGACACTAATATTTATTGTAGTTTTGGCACTGATTACTGTATGACAATCGCTTTGCGAACGAGTGCTGATATTATGTGGCTGTAATCCCTTTGCATCTCAGAGTAGTCAGTGATGATATTAATATACACTGACAGAAAAAAAATTGCAACACCAAAAATAATTAATGTGGGGGTAATGAAATTTTGGGAACACATTTGTCTAGATAACATACCGAAGTGATTAATATTGCAAGATCACAGGATAATATAAGGATGAGAAAAGCCACTTGAAATGTGAAATATGCTGGTACATTAATAACTGGTAGAGCACTCTGTAGAGCATGATTGGTTACATCAGTATGTGGGCAAGTGTTACCACTTTTCTGTTTACAAGGTATTTTTATCCCTTTAGTAAGCCTTCAATTCTTAGATGGTTTCTTACAATTATGTTTCACTGTTTTTTTCTAGAGAAACTGTTTTCAAATATACTCACAAGGGTACCATGAAATATATTAAATTTTAAGTTAGCATCACGTTCCCTGTACACCTTATCTGTCTAATGTTGCAAGTTTTCCCTAAAATTTGGTATTCTTAAATCATTAAGTGAACCCACCATTTTGGAGGACTGTTTTGCATTACTGTATGGAGTTATGCAGATATTGTAACTAGCTGTGCATCATAATCAGACAGATAATTCTTAACAGGAAGAGTTTTTAAGTTATTAAATTTATCTTGGTCTATAAAACATTATCTATCAGTGTGTTGCTTTTCTGTGCTACCCGAGCAGGAAAATCAATAAATGATGTCAAATTGAAAGAACCAAGTAATACTTTAAGGTCAAGCTCTTTCAGAAAATCTACATTGATTCCTCACAAACAATAATTTGCTGCCCTCTGTTTGACATAGCACAACAGAGAATCCAATTTTTTTCAAAAAAAAAAAAAAGCTGAAAATATCCCTATGGTGACCTATCCGCAGCTACAACTATAAAAGTACCGGTATTTAGTTTAAGCTCACATGCACATGCTTCTATTTGTTGCTCTACATAAATTTTTTTAGTTTCTAAATTTTTCAGATTATGATAAATTTTAATGTATATGGCAACCCCTCCTCTATATATAGTGTCTCTACTTGCATGTGCTGGAAGCTTATAGCCACCTACATTTAGGTTTTCCATGTCTGTGACTTTATGATGTTCACACAGGCATAGTCCTGCATCCACCCTCAGATTCTAAATCTTCCAACCAAACAAGAAGCCCATCTACTTCTTTTCTTGATATTCTGATGCAATATGCTACCATTTGTTTTTCCCTGTGCTTTTATGAGAATCTTGTAATAGCTTAACGTCTCTAGTATCTGCCAGTCTGAGCTTCTCATTAAGCTTAATTGCATTCAATGTTGGAGCTTAGCCTATTTAAAGCAAACCTGATTTGCAGCCTCGTAATGGCATTTACTAGTGCCACTCTTCTATGACTTGGGTGAAAGTTGAATAGACAATCTTTCACATGCAGAAACTTGCCTTCCAACTTTCATTTACATTGCACAACTCCTTCTTAGTGTTGTGATATTTTTCCCATCAGAGTAGTTTGTAAAAAGTATTCAGAGACAAAGATCATAAATTATGTTGTGAATATAAAATTAGTGAGAAATAAAGCACTCCTGGTAATAATTTTAAGTGAAGCCCAGTGGGGAGGTTTCTGGCATCAGTAGGTGTGTTTCAATAGGTGACATTCAATAGGTGGGTTTCTACAGTAGGAAACAGAAGTGAAAGTTTAGTATTCACTTATTTTTAAAATTTTATTCAGTCTAGTGGTAATAAGCAAACTTAAAGTTTGAAAATTATTTTATGACATATATCTTTCAACAGAGATTTATTTTGTGATTATAGATGTCCAAATTCATGAGTGGTAAAGAGCTGGAGAAACTTCATGTTTATAACATAAAAATGAAACAGAGTTTCTCCTGGCATACAGATTGTTCAAATAACTTAAGGGACTGCACCCAGGTGACATTCCTGACTGCCAAGATTTCAACAGGTACACCCCTGACATTTTCACCAAAACCAATGCCTCCAGAGTCAACTGCCATAACAAAGTACTGAAGGCAGTTACCACTGTCAAACATTACAGAGCAATGCTTGAACAACAACACCAAAAACAATGAAAAGCAACAACAATGGGTGAGCATCCACACTATCAAGAACCATCACCTTACTCTTGCGTACAGAAGATACTGATTTACTCATCTGCATATTGCACACTCCAACTCACAATGATTATTAAGACTGCAGGAAAACTGGTTTGGAACATTCTAAGTACGGAAAAAGTCTTCTAAGACTGATGAGCTGATGTACACATTGGTACATACAAATGACAAATTACAAGACTATAAAAGAATACATGGCATTATTTGTACAACAGGGCCTTGCTTGAGCAGGTGGTGCAGATATTCTTATGAGTAGGATGTCAACCTGGGCTGAAAAAGGGCCGCTGATACACTTGCTCTTGTCTCTCATTGGATAACATTACAGGCAATTATCGTTAACAATAGCAATCTGTTTTTTACCTACCATGCCCCATGAAAGACATGCACCACAAGAAAATCAATGCAGAGCCACATTAATCCTGAATTGGATAAAAGGACTTTGAAGAAAAACCCAAAGACATGAGGGTGCACCTGTCGCCTGATCTCTCCATCCTATCGAACACAATGGTACTACTGACTGTAATACGTGCATTCAGTATCCAGTTCTGGCCTATTTCCTCAAGTGGTGGACAGTAGGTCAGTGGTAACGGATCACGAAGACTTTACAGTCCTTTCAGTATCTCATGCCACAAGTCAATTCCATGCTGTATATGTGTGTCTAATTCAACTGTTTACGAATGAAGTAATACATAAAAACTTCTCTCACAATGTTGCTAAAGTGATGTAAAAAGGATTATACTTACCTCTGACATATAGAGTACTGTGATAACAGTAAAAAGACCCACCATCTTCAGAACCAAATACAAATAATGAAGGGGATTTGTTTCAGATGAAGCAGCTGTTATTTGGGGTGGCAGAGCCAGTACCAAATAAGCCATTAGAAACCAGAATGAAATTAAAGGCACAAAGTAGTAGAACTGGTATGGCCTGTTCATACAGAGACAAAGCATCACAGTCATGAAGTTGAGTCGAAACAGTACCTGAAACATTGTAAGTTGTATTAATAACTTATGCAACTGAAAGAAACTGTGATGAAATTGTATAAGTAATACTGGTGCCCAGAATAGTCTGATAATATAGGCTTTTCCAAAGAAACAGCCACTGGCTTTTGTTGTTGGATTTAACAAAATTGAATGCATGGCTGATATGATGTCCTTTAAAAATATCTATCTCATATGAAAGCCAAAAATATTACATTTTATCAATTTTTTAATTTGTTAATTTGGTTTTTATTCCTTGCTTCCAAAGTGTCATATTTCACATGAGAGCTGTAATACAAGGTAACACATTTCTACACCAAAAAACATTAAATATATCAAAGGGAAATCCACTTTCAGAAATTGCAATGAGACTGGCCCCAATTTTCTTCCAGGAGATAAAACTATAGTGTTGCTGATAACACATACAAAGTATAATCAACTATATCTTTTGGTATGTCCAGTTCCTTCCTCTTGGAGGAAAGAGAGATAGATTGGGAAAAGTTAAGAAGGAGATGCAGACCAATATGAACCCTAGGATGAGGGGAACCAAACTCTTCTGAGGAGAAGGGAGAAAACATTACTCTTGTTCATGTCCCAGAATGATTAAAAAATTAATTTTTCAGTATGCAGAAAAATGTGCACTATACTGAAGCTTTCTGAATGACTAAAATTAAGCTTCTGACAGGGACTTTTAACATGTAACCTCGTCTTTTGGCAGTAATGCTTTTACAAGTTTAACTATTACAGGCAGTGCGAAAAGTGAAGGATATTGATTCCAAGTGCCAGCCTGATTCACAATTTAATTCTAACTTGAGTTTTCATTAATGGGTTATCAAACAATGAAGTTGTTAAGTGTTGGTATTGTGAGCTGTATTCTCAGAAGAAGAAAACAGTTCAGTCATTTGTGTCCAGAATCACTAGGTTTTTACTTGTTGAGTATCAGTCCAACTGGCATACATATCATAACTAAACTCGTTCACAAGTGATATTTTCACCAGTACTGTCATCATCATCGTCATCATCATCATCATCATCATCATCATCATCATCATCATCATCATCATCATTTTAAAATAACTAGGAGTACTAGATTTCACAGATTCCTGCTATATAATTTGTGTGTAGTGCATATGAAGAAGAATGGCACCATTTTCTCCCATAGCTCTGGTTGTTATTTCCAACTGTAAATAAAAGTGCAGTTCCAAATATATCTGAAGCACAGAAGAGGGACTGCAATGGCCATTTCATACAGAATGTGTAGAATGGTTACATATAATGAAAAGGAAGAAACAAATGCAGAGGAAGAAACAAATGCAGAGGAAGAAACAAATGCAGAGGAAGAAACAAATGCAGAGGAAGAAACAAATGCAGAGGAAGAAACAAATGCAGAGGAAGAAACAAATGCAAAGGAATGAACAAAAAATTAAAAGAAAAAGTCATCAAGACATGGAATTAATTAAATCATCCAACAGTGTAAAACAATATGGAGATCAAGGCCCATAAAATTTTATTAAAATACAAACCTGGAAAAAGCGTACTATTCCTGCATCCCCTCTTTGCCAAAAGTAACAAAAATGACCATATCCAGATAGAAACAGATAGGCAGAAACAAGGACACGGATGTGCATATATATCGGTAATATACGACTTGCACCTGTCATGTGATAAATAAGTATCACCAACTGCATCCATCCTATAAAAGTAATAAACACACATTGTAAAGAAATATTAAGGTAGGAGACAAGTTTAAAAAATTCTCTATTTGCACAGAATAAAAGGTGTAGCAGACTGATGATAATAATGTAGGGGGGAGCATTTATGACCAGTAGATATCCAATTTTAGTATGTTATTGGTTACAGAAAAAGAGATTCATTTTGAAACAATTTTTCACTTGCATGAGAAAATTTAATTTTGCTCAGTTGCAATCCAAAATTTACCAACAATGTTTGGGGTTCCATTTCTGGCTTCTTCAGTATAGGTCTAAAAATAATTTGTTATAAAATGCAGAGATGAACACACAAAGCCTTGTTTGCATGATATATATATATAAAAATAGAGGGAAACATTCCACGCGGCAAAAATATATCCAAAAAGAAAGACGATGAGACTTACCAAACAAAAGCGCTGGCAGGTCGATAGACACACAAACAAACACACAAAATTCAAGCTTTCGCAACAAACGGTTGCTTCGTCAGGAAAGAGGGAAGGAGAGGGAAAGACGAAAGGATGTGAGTTTTAAGGGAGAGGGTAAGGAGTCATTCCAATCCCGGGAGCGGAAAGACTTACCTTAGGGGGGAAAAAAGGACAGGTATACACTTGCGCACACACACACACACACACACACACACACACACACACACACACACACACATATCCATCCGCATATACACAGACACAAGCAGACATTTGTAAAGGCAAAGAGTTTGGGCAGAGATGTCAGTCGAGGCGGAAGTACAGAGGCAAAGATGATGTTGAAAGACAGGTGAGGTATGAGCGGCGGCAAATTGAAATTAGAAATTAGCGGAGATTGAGGCCTAGCGGATAGCGAGAAGAGAGGATATGCTGAAGGGCAAGTTCCCATCTCCGGAGTTCTGACAGTTTGGTGTTAGTGGGAAGTATCCAGATAACCCGGACGGTGTAACACTGTGCCAAGATGTGCTGGCCGTGCACCAAGGCATGTTTAGCCACAAGGTGATCCTAATTACCAACAAACACTGTCTGCCTGTGTCCATTCATGCGAATGGACAGTTTGTTGCTGGTCATTCCCACATAGAAGGCTTCACAGTGTAGGCAGGTCAGTTGGTAAATCACATGGGTGCTTTCACACATGGCTCTGCCTTTGATCGTGTACACCTTCCGGGTTACAGGACTGGAGTAGGTGGTGGTGGGAGGGTGCATGGGACAGGTTTTACACCGGGGGCGGTTACAAGGGTAGGAGCCAGAGGGTAGGGAAGGTGGTTTGGGGATTTCATAGGGATGAACTAAGAGGTTACGAAGGTTAGGTGGACGGCGGAAAGACACTCTAGGTGGAGTGGGGAGGATTTCATGAAGGATGGATCTCATTTTAGGGCAGGATTTGAGGAAGTCGTATCCCTGCTGGAGAGCCACATTCAGAATCTGATCCAGTCCCGGAAAGTATCCTGTCACAAGTGGAGCACTTTTGGGGTTCTTCTGTGGAAGGTTTCGGGCTTGAGGAGATGAGGAAGTGGCTCTGGTTATTTGCCTCTGTACCAGGTCGGGAGGGTAGTTACGGGATGCGAAAGCTGTTTTCAGGTTGTTGGTGTAATGGTTCAAGGATTCCGGACTGGAGCAGATTCGTTTGCCACGAAGACCTAGGCTGTAGGGAAGGGACCGTTTGATGTGGAATGGGTGGCAGCTGTCATAATGGAGGTACTGTTGCTTGTTGGTGGGTTTGATGTGGACGGACGTGTGAAGCTGGCCATTGGACAGGTGGAGGTCAACGTCAAGGAAAGTGGCATGGGATTTAGAGTAGGACCAGGTGAATCTGATGGAACCAAAGGAGTTGAGGTTGGAGAGGAAATTCTAGAGTTCTTCTTCACTGTGAGTCCAGATCATGAAAATGTCATCAATAAATCTGTAATAAACTTTGGGTTGGCAGGCCTGGGTAAACAAGAAGGCTTCCTCTAAGCGACCCATGATTAGGTTGGCGTACGAGGGGGCCATCCTGGTACCCATGGCTGTTCCCTTTAATTGTTGGTATGTCTGGCCTTCGAAAGTGAAGAAGTTGTGGGTCAGGATGAAGCTGGCTAAGGTAATGAGGAAAGAGGTTTTAGGTAGGGTGGCAGGTGATCGGCGTGAAAGGAAGTGCTCCATCGAAGCGAGGCCCTGGACACGCAGAATATTTGTGTATAAGGAAGTGACATCAATGGTTACAAGGATGGTTTCCGGGGGGTAACAGACTGGGTAGGGATTCCAGGCGTTCGAGAAAGTGGTTGGTGTCTTTGATGAAGGATGGAAGACTGCATGTAATGGGTTGAAGGTGTTGATCTACGCAGGCAGAGATGCGTTCTGTGGGGGCTTGGTAACCAGCTACAATGTGACGGCCGGGATGATTGGGTTTGTGAATTTTGGGAAGAAGGTAGAAGGTAGGGGTGCGGGGTATTGTGTGGTTCCATCAGATTCACCTGGTCCTACTCTAAATCCCATGCCACTTTCCTTGACGTTGACCTCCACCTGTCCAATGGCCAGCTTCACACGTCCGTCCACATCAAACCCACCAACAAGCAACAGTACCTCCATTATGACAGCTGCCACCCATTCCACATCATACGGGCCCTTCCCTACAGCCTAGGTCTTCATGGCAAATGAATCTGCTCCAGTCCGGAATCCCTGAACCATTACACCAACAACCTGAAAACAGCTTTCGCATCCTGTAACCACCCTCCCGACTTGGTAGTAGTAGTAGTAGTAGTAGTAGTAGAAGGGTTTTGTGGGCGCAAGACAGCAAGGTCTTCAGCGCCCGTTCCGTATCATAGTGAGACAGGCGTCAAGAAAAAAACTCTGAACAGTTACATCAAACGGAACAAAACACAGGGAACAATCATGGAAAAATATGTGCTCACCCACACCGAAGCGAGGGATGAAGCAGGGCGTCCCGACCTGGTACAGAAGCAAATAACCAGAGCCACTTCCTCATCTCCTCAAACCCGGAACCTTCCACAGAAGAACCCCAAAAGTGCCCCACTTGTGACAGGATACTTTCCGGGACTGGATCAGATTCTGAATGTGGCTCTCCAGCAGGGATACGACTTCCTCAAATCCTGCCCTGAAATGAGATCCATCCTTCATGAAATCCTCCCCACTCCACCTAGAGTGTCTTTCCGCCGTCCACCTAACCTTCGTAACCTCTTAGTTCATCCCTATGAAATCCCCAAACCACCTTCCCTACCCTCTGGCTCCTACCCTTGTAACCGCCCCCGGTGTAAAACCTGTTCCATGCACACTCCCACCACCACCTACTCAAGTCCTGTAACCCGGAAGGTGTACACGATCAAAGGCAGAGCCACGTTGAAACCACCCACGTGATTTACCAAATGACCTGCCTGCACTGTGAAGCCTTCTATGTGGGAATGACCAGCAACAAACTGTCCATTCGCATGAATGGACACAGGCAGACAGTGTTTGTTGGTAATGAGGATCACCCTGTGGCTAAACATGCCTTGGTGCACGACAAGCACATCTTGGCACAGTGTTACACCGTCTGGGTTATCTGGATACTTCCCACTAACAACAGCCTGTCAGAACTCCGGAGATGGGAACTTGCCCTTCAGCATATCCTCTCTTCTCGCTATCCGCCAGGCCTCAATCTCTGCTAATTTCTAATTTCAATTTGCCGCCGCTCATACGTCACCTGTCTTTCAACATCATCTTTGCCTCTGTACTTCCGCCTCGACTGACATCTCTGCTCAAACTCTTTGCCTTTACAAATGTCTGCTTGTGTCTGTGTATATGCGGATGGATATGTGTGTGTGTGCGAGTGTATACCTGTCCTTTTTTCCCCCTAAGGTAAGTCTTTCCACTCCTGGGATTGGAATGACTCCTTACCCTCTCCCTTAAAAGCCAGATCCTTTCGTCTTTCCCTCTCCTTCCCTCTTTCCTGACGAAGCAACCGTTTGTTGCGAAAGCTTGAATTTTGTGTGTATGTTTGTGTGTCTATCGACCTGCCAGCGCTTTTGTTTGGTAAGTCTCATCATTTTTATATATATACACACTCCTGGAAATGGAAAAAAGAACACATTGACACCGGTGTGTCAGACCCACCATACTTGCTCCGGACACTGCGAGAGGGCTGTACAAGCAATGATCACACGCACGGCACAGCGGACGCACCAGGAACCGCGGTGTTGGCTATCGAATGGCGCTATCTGCGCAGCATTTGTGCACCACCGCCGTCAGTGTCAGCCAGTTTGCCGTGGCATACGGAGCTCCATCGCAGTCTTTAACACTGGTAGCATGACGCGACAGCGTGGACGTGAACCGTATGTGCAGTTGACGGACTTTGAGCGAGGGCGTATAGTGGGCATGCGGGAGGCCGGGTGGACGTACTGCCGAATTGCTGAACACATGGGGCGTGAGGTCTCCACAGTACATCGATGTTGTCACCAGTGGTCGGCGGAAGGTGCACGTGCCCGTCGACCTGGGACCGGACCGCAGCGACGCACGGATGCACTCCAAGACTGTAGGATCCTACGCAGTGCCGTAGGGGACCGCACCGCCACTTCCCAGCAAATTAGAGACACTGTTGCTCCTGGGGTATCGGCGAGGACCATTCGCAACCGTCTCCATGAAGCTGGGCTACGGTCCCGCACACCGTCAGGCCGTCTTCCGCTCACGCCCCAACATCGTGCAGCCCGCCTCCAGTGGTGTCGCGACAGGCGTGAATGGAGGGACGAATGGAGACGTGTCGTCTTCAGCGATGAGAGTCGCTTCTGCCTTGGTGCCAATGATGGTCGTATGCGTGTTTGGCGCCGTGCAGGTGAGTGCCACAATCAGGACTGCATACGATCGAGGCACACAGGGCCAACACCCGGCATCATGGTGTGGGGAGCGATCTCCTGCACTGGTCGTACACCACTGGTGATCGTCGAGGGGACACTGAATAGTGCACGGTACATCCAAACCGTCATCGAACCCATCGTTCTACCATTCCTAGACCGGCAAGGGAACTTGCTGTTCCAACAGGACAATGCACGTCCGCATGTATCCCGTGCCACCCAACGTGCTCTAGAAGGTGTAAGTCAACTACCCTGGCCGGCAAAATCTCCGGATCTGTCCCCCATTGAGCATGTTTGGGACTGGATGAAGCGTCGTCTCACGCGGTCTGCACGTCCAGCACGAACGCTGGTCCAACTGAGGTGCCAGGTGGAAATGGCATGGCAAGCCATTCCACAGGACTACATCCAGCATCTCTACGATCGTCTCCATGGGAGAATAGCAGCCTGCATTGCTGCGAAAGGTGGATATACACTGTACTAGTGCCGACATTGTGCATGCTCTGTTGCCTGTGTCTATGTGCCTGTGGTTCTGTCAGTGTGATCATGTGATGTATCTGACCCCAGGAATGTGTCAATAAAGTTTCCCATTCCTGGGACAATGAATTCACGGTGTTCTTATTTCAATTTCCAGGAGTGTATATAAAAAGAAAGATGATGAGACTTACCAAACAAAAGCGCTGGCAGGTCGATAGACACACAAACAAACACAATGCTTGTGTCTGTGTATATGCGGATGGATATGTGTGTGCGCGCGCGCGCGCGCGAGAGTGTATACCTGTCCTTTTTCCCCCCTAAGGTAAGTCTTTCCGCTCCCGGGATTGGAATGACTCCTTACCCTCTCCCTTAAAACCCAAATCCTTTCGTCTTTCCCTCTCCTTCCCTCTTTCCTGACGAAGCAACCGTTTGTTGCGAAAGCTTGAATTGTGTGTGTATGTTTCTGTTTGTTTGTGTATATATCGACAAGCCAGCGCTTTTGTTTGGTAAGTCTCATCATCTTTCTTTTTAGATATATTTTTCCCACGTGGAATGTTAATGATATATATATACACACACACTACTTAACAGATCTTTTCAAGATGTCTCAAGTCTGCAAGAGAGAATGGGATTTTTAATGTCAATAACTTCAGTAATTCCGAACTTTTATTTAAAGCAGAAAGAGACAGATAGAGATAGATAGATAGATAGATAGAGAGAGAGAGAGAGAGAGAGAGAGAGAGAGAGAGAGAAATACAAAAACATACTGGACAAGTATGTAATGCTGCCTCATTCATTTTATTTTTGAAAGTACTTTCTGTCTCCTTTATGCCCCTCGCTTACACATCACTCATCAGGTATTTTCTTCTATGTGTGGTCTGTCAGGTGGGCACATTCATCATTTCACAGTTGCCCACCTAAAGGTAAAATTACTGTCCATTCAATCAAAGCTTTAATTATGAAATGGAGGGAAAGTTACACTGTGTCTATGAATACCATGTGGAGGGTAATCAAGAACTTTCAAAGCCTACTGCAGGTCAACAGTCCATACAACTTTATGACTGATATACTAGGCAGAGACGGCCACGACGTGCCAAACTGCACGCGTGTACAGATGTGCTGCACGCGTGCCGTCCAGGGCTCGGTCCGCTGCGCCACTACTTGGCTTTCCTCGGTCTTTCGCAGCACTGCTCGGCACGGCGCGACATTAGACCAGCTGTGCGATGCAACATCTTTTCATTCGGCATAGGGTGCATTAGTTGATTCGTAGTGGCAGCCATGTTTATTCCTTGCTATTTGTTAGTGATTCGTAGGAAGTTTGTAAGTACTATACAGTGGTTGTTGCAATGGAACTCACACTCACAAAGAGGCGGGGTAGTGACAACGCCACGAGCCTTCAGAGCTGAATGGGAATTGCAATATTTTTTCGAAGAGAAGATGAAAATTCTCAATGTCTATTATGCAGTCGCATACTCGCCGGACACCACAAATTTGCAATGGAACAGCATTATAACACCACACACAAAGAACTTAATGATTTAGTTGGGGCTGATAGATCAAACAACTTGGCAGAATTAAGAAGACGTAGTGTTATGCAGCGCCATGGACCGAACGTGAGTACCCCTTACAAATCTGTGTTTTTCTGATGTTTGTATTCGTACATATTTGTCGTTAGAATTCGAATTTAGAGTTCACTCAATTTTTTGTTTCCTTTTTTTTTAGCCTGCAACCGAACCTGTCTTTAAGAGCAAGCTACAAAATAGAGCTCAAAACTGCAAGAGGGAATAAGCCTTTCAGTGATGGTGATTTCATCAAGGAGTGTATTGTTGAGGTGGCGGAACTCTTGATGCCACTGGAAGTAAAGACATTTAATGAAATTAGTTTTTCCAGACAGACAATAGCGGATGTCTACAGGCAGATAATTGATAGTGCCTGCAAGTTTATTGCATTCTCGATTGCTTTGGACGAGTCGACCGACATTTTGGACACAGCACAACTAGCAATTTATGTTCGTGGAGTCGACACAAATTTGCATGTGACGGAAGAATTGTTAGATTTAGTACCAATGAAAGACACAACGAGGGGTACCAACTTACTAAAAGCAGTTGAAGAGGCAGTTGAAGCCGTTGACCTGAACTGGAAAATGTTAGTTTCAGTCACCATGGATGGAGCGCCAGCAATTCGAAGGCTCAAAATAGGCTTGTAGCATTGTTGCATAAAAAACTAGGACGATTGACTAAGATTTGTATGGCATCATTGTTTTGTACACCAAGAAGCTCTTTGTGCTAAATATGCAAATTTGGAGCATGTGATGAAGTTGGTAGTCACCATAGTAAATTTTTTGAAGTCGCATGGCTTAGTACACCGTCAGTTTCAACAGTTTCTCATGAAACTGAACAAAGTGTACGGAGATGTTATTTACCATTGGGAAATACATTGGTTAAGTCGAGGGTCATGCCTCGAGAGATTTTTCAATTTAAGACTCGCTATTGTTGAGCTCCTGAAGGAAAAAGGAAAGGCAGAGTCAAAATTAGAAGATCCAAAATGGAATGCAGACCTCGCCTTTTCAGTTGATCTGACTGCGCACTTGAACGCTCCAATAAGACTTTGCAAGGTGAGAAGGAGCTTATTTTTGATCTGATGAAAAAAGTGGATGCATTTAATAAGAAACTTGCATTGTGGAAGGAACAACTCATGACAAAGAATATCACACATTTCCCTACGCTCTCTAAAGTCAGGGAAAATGCAACTTCTGACGAATTCGTTTCTGTGTTGGAGAAACTACAGGCACACTTTTGTAAACTTTTTCAGGACACTGCCAGTCTGACATCTGTTCTTGAACTATTTTCTAGACCCTTTGACGTTTCAGTTGAAAGTACCCCAGTGCATTTGCAAATGGAATTGATCGATCATCAGTGTAATTCCCGTTTAAAGGACAAATTTTTTTTACGAAGGTTTTCCTCGGGATGAGTTTCCCCATCTCCACAATGAGGCTGCTAAAGTTATATCAATGTTTTGATTGACATACATGTGCGAAAGGTTTTTTTTCGATTATGAAACTAAATAAGTCACGATTACGTGGCAATCTGAGTGACGAAAATATGAGAAACTGTCTACGTTTATCCGTGTGCCGTCAGTTTGTGCCGAATATGAACTTTATTATGTCTACAGCGAACCAAAAATAATTAAATTAATGGTGATAATTTTGTTGTATTTGTCATATGTTTTGTTGAGAATTGTAGTTATTGCAAATTCTGTACAGTAGTTCCAGATACTAAAATTTGCTTGTTTCACATGTAGTTGGAATCACTTATTTCACATCATACTGCATGCTGTCGACTACTTTTACGTCCGTTTCTATATCTCAGCTTAAATGTTGTAAAAATTTTATGAGGGACGATGTGAGAAGCACAATATTGTTGGTGTAATGTAGTTTCAAACACAGCATTATTGTTATTTTTCTGTAGGTGTACCAACAGCCAACAAAGATAAAGTATTGCTCAACATGATGTGTTGTACAGAGCTTAATATTATCAAATGTTGTAATATGAAACTAAGCCACATGCTACCAGGGTGGTATTCTTTACGCAAATGCACTGTCCCATGCGGCATGTCCGTAGTTCCGCGCATGTGCGCACTGTCAGCTGATGTGGTAGTGGGGGACATGTGACGTCAAAAGGGAGCGATCCGCACGCGTGTGAAAGCTCAGCACGCGTGCATGCACACGTGCCGCGTTCTTGGTCGTCGCTAGAGTGTACTCTGGAAGAACAAACAACTTGTTGAGCCTTCCATGGATAGATACATAAAAATGTTTTATCTGAATGTAGCTTGTAGCTACCAATTAGCAGTTATGTACAGAAAGATCACGTGCTGCTAACAGATTAGATTAGATTCAGTTTCCGTTCCACAGAGCCAAAAAATGAGATGATTCTTGTGGGTGTGGAACATGTCAGGAAGTATTACATGAAAACATAAAACATTTGAATATAATACTTACTACCCTGATCATTTGTCAGGAGATTGTTGAAATAGGTGAATACAATGCAGTAAATTGGAACAGCTAATATTTACAGAATTAACACACTGTCAGAATGAAACATTGTTATGCACAATTAATAAATTTATCATACACAAAATACCTAATCTTGACTGTTGTGAGCAAGTGCTGTCAAAACTGACATCCAACAGACATGTTCACGTAAGCTGGCTTAACAGTCTCATATTCATCTATAGAGTAGAAGGAGCTGCCTATCAAAAAGTCTTTCAAACTCTGTTTAAACCATGCTTTATCTGAAACCAAGTTTTAAAGATTGTTGGAAATTTATTGGAAATGTGTGTTCCTGAATATTGGACCCCTTTTTGGACCAAGGTAAGTGACTTTCGGTCTTTATGTAGATTGTTCTTATTCCTAGTATTGAGCTATCGGTTGGAAACAGAGATGTATTTCTTGCAACAAATTTCATTAAGGAATAAATATACTGAGAAGCAGTGGTTAGCAATAAAGTTCCTTGAACAAGTTTCTAAATGATATTCTTGATTTTACACCACAAATGATTCTTATCACACACTTCTGCACCCTAAAAACTTTTGCTCGGTTTACAACTGACATCATTCCCACTGCAAATACAGAAGTTTTTAGGCACTTAATCAATTCTGTGGTA
The DNA here is from genome assembly GCF_023864275.1 of Schistocerca cancellata. Lineage (NCBI taxonomy): Eukaryota > Metazoa > Arthropoda > Insecta > Orthoptera > Acrididae > Schistocerca > Schistocerca cancellata. The sequence continues at coordinate 525,405,560 of NC_064628.1, forward strand.
TGCCCTTCCCAACTAAATTTATTATCAAGTTGTAATCCCAGAAATTTAACACTGTCAACCTCTTTGATCTCTGATTGACAGCTTTGTTGTGAGAGAGTTACAGCTTTGGTGGCCCCTGAAATAAAACAAGACTGACTGTTTATTCAGGAATCTGTAATTCTGTTTTAAAAAACTGGCCAGGTACGAGTAGGACTCTCACACCGAGGGTTGAGTACAAACTTAATTATGTATGTAGACAGTTCATCCATAACAGGAATTAAGAATCTCTACCATTATTGCTTGTTATAAACATTGACACTGGCAAGATTTTGGTCCCAAGGATTCCAAAATTTTCGAGAATGTTTTAGTTTCAAGTCTGATGTCGAATAACAAATGAGAAAAGAAATATTTTTTGATGTGACACAATTACAAAGAACAATTTTTGGATTGTTTTCCTTTACTTGTACTTTGAAACTTTGCTTCTTGCCAAATTTCATAATTCTAGGTCAATGGGAAGTGCCCTACAGGTTTTGATGAGTTTGTTTTGGTAAGTATTAAAATATGTGCCCGTAGCCATATTGTTTCGTTGTACTGACTTAGAAACTTGCATTTATTGCTCTCCTAAGGACCTATAAACCTTAGTATGTAACAGAAATTTTAACTTCATATGTCTTCCCGGGTCTTAATAGTAGGATGAATGGACGGAGAGTCAGATACGAATTGACAAAGTCCCCCCCCCCCCCCCCCCTTTCATGGATGTAATTACAAACTTACAGTTTTCACATCTTTTTCTTTGATTTTACTGCAAAACCTTGTTTCTTACCAAATTTCATGATTCTATGCCAATGGGAAGCAGGGAAGAGTTAGATTAACTCGACAGGTCAGCTCAATTGGCGCTTGCTTGTCGCAATGGTAGTGAAAGTTTTTTCCTGTGCTTTCCACCAGATGGCTCAAGAATATCCCCAAATTGAACAACTTAAGCTCTTGGAAACAGGTTTGGTTTGGTTTGGTTTTAGGATGCAAAAACACCTTGGGTCATATCGAAGACAAAAAAAGGAGTTAAAAGTGACTACACATTAAGCCCAACCAATGGAACAAAAGACAGCTAAAAACAGGGACCTAAATAAAGATCCATTCAGTAAGCAGAGAGACAAAGAATGTCCTGAACTAAAGATTAAATGTCCTTTGCCATTTTGCTACGATGGATAAAAAGTAAAACACAGTCAACAGCCCAGGCGTCATTCGCTAAAATGGCCGATAACTCAGATGACGACTGTAAATAAGAAGCTATGTGGTTAAAAAAAAAGGGCATTCCATCAGGAAATTGTGAACCATCAAAGGTTGAGGGCAATGAGCACAAAGTGGCGAGGGATCACCACTTAACAAATTGTGGTTGCGAAAAAGAGACAGTTCTCAATACACAACCTAGCTAAAATGATCTCCTCACAGCAAGACAGCTGAGAAGAGGTTGGCCAAGCCACTGGGAGAGGTTTAAATCCTCAGAACTTGTACCCATGAAGGGCACACCAATGGTAATGCTAAAGTGATATCACCTACTGACATACATCAACACAGAGATCACTGGAAGGAATGGAGCAACTAGCTGGCCAAGGTACGAGGACTGTAGCCTAGGCAGCAGTTTCAGCAGCCTTGTTCCCCGTCAAACCAATGTGACCAAGGACCCACATAAACATCACAGTGAGCAAGTGAAAGCTTTCCTAGACCTGATGCACTATGGGATGGAAGGTGTACAGCACATAGAGGCTTTGAAGGGCACTGAAAGAGTTGGAGCAGATTACACAATTGAAAATCCTGTGTTGTTGTATGTATAGCATGGTCCGATACAGGGCAAAAAACTCCATGTAAATACTAAGCAGTGTTCTGGAAGCTTATACCGAAAATTGTCAGTGCCAATGATGGAGGCGCACCCAATACCACAGTCAATGCAAAAGCCATCAGTGTACACAAAGATACAATCATGAAGTTCTGCGCGAAGGTTGAGAAACTTAGGGCAATAGAGTGAGTCTGGAGTAGTGTCCTTAGGAAGTGAATAAAGTCCAAGGTGAGCATGGCCACTGCACAAAGCCAAAGTGGTGAACGGTTCGACCCCATTGGGAAAGTAGCAGGTACCGTGAAGTTAAGCTGTCCGAGAAATAGCCGAAAGTGAACTCCAGGAGGTAACAGAGAAAAAGGACATGTCCCATACTGGAATCAAAGGAGTCATTGAAGAATGAGGCATAAAATGGGTGTCCTGGTGTGGCAAACAAATGGCATGTGCATCTGCCAAGGAAAAAATTATGGCAGTATGACAGCGCTTGTTCGGCAGCTTCTGCATACAGACTCTGAACCGGGCTAGTGTAAAAGGCACCAGTAGCCAAATGGTTGCCACGATAGTGGATTGTATTGAGACAGCGTACGTTGGATGTACATGCAGATCCATAAATGAAACACTCATAGTCTAGTTTCGAATGGACAAGCGACCGGCACAAACGGAGAAGGATGGTTTGATCCACTCCCCAGGCAGTACTGCTGAGGACATGTAGGACAATGAGGGACTGCCTGCACCAGGTGGACAAGCAAGACACTTGGGAGGACCAAGAAACTTTCCTTCAAGCATGAGCCCCAGGAATTTCATAGTTTCAATGAATGGGAGAACAACACACCCAAAATATAAAGACTGTGGAAGAAACCAACTGCACTGCCAGAAATTCATACAAACAGTTTTCTCAGTGGAAAAGTGAAAGGTATTGTCGATACTCCACGAGTAAAGATGATTGAGACAAGGCTGAAGATGCTGCTCAAGGAGACAAGTCAGTAGAGAACTGTAATAGATGGCAAAACTGTCAATGAAAAGGAAACCGGAGATGCCTGGCAGGAGACAGGCCACAATAAGGTTAATGGTGATAGCAAAGAGGACGACGTTCAGGATGGAACCCTGAGGCACACTGTTTTCCTGGATAAAGGTGTCTGACAAGGCAGAACACATATCTACCTTAATAACTCAGTCTTTTAAAAATTCCTGAAGGAAACGCCGCATGCGGCCTCTGAAGTCCCATGTGTAGAGAGTATGGAGAATACCAGTCCTCCAGCAGTTGTTGTAGGCTTTCTCCAAATCGAAAAATACAGCCGCAATTGGTATTTCCACAGAAAACCATTCATGACATGGGTTGATGAAGTGACAAGATGGTTAAATGCAGAATGGTGAGCTTGAAATGCACATTGTGCAGTGGTTAGTAAAGTGTGAGACATCATACCACCTGGGCACGAATCGTATGGTCCATCACCTTGCAAACACAGCTCATGAAAGAAATGAGGTTGTAGCTACATGGCAGATATTTGCCCTTATAGGGGTTGGGTACGGTTATGACAGTGGCTTCACACCAGCACCTGGGAAACTTATTGTCTGCCCAGATGCCATTGTATGTACGAAGGAGAAAGTGCTTGCTCACAGGAGAAAAGTGCTGAACATCATCTGGCCCTGGGGCTGAGGATCGGGATGGAGTGAGACACATAGGCCAGCCTTCAGGAGTGCACAGGTACGAAGAAGAAAAAGAGGAACCTCAAACGCTGAAGCAGATGAAGGATGGGAGAAGGGGAATGAAGAAAGAAAAAAGGAATGAAAAACAGTGGAGATACTGTTCTGATTTCAGGCTATTGAAAAGTGCAAAAAACATTCCAAAAAACATCCCAGACATGTTCCTCTTCAGAGCGGAAAAAGAATAGCAAGAGAATTGATATGCACCACCGAAGGGAAAAACATGTTGCAAAGGCTGGGTCCCCGTGGTAGCCAAGCACGAACCCGCCAAAGAGTGGTGAGCCCCCTGCAGGGATTAGAAACAACCAAAAAGCAGTAAGCATTGTTTTTGTGTGGTTTTGTTTGTTTCCCGAGCTCAGAAGTTTTTTCCCCACTCATTTTGTTTATTGTTCATTTGTTATGTCAAGAAGAGCATTAGAGAAACCAAATACACCACAAGAAATTTAAGTGTTTTCTCTTTATAGAAGATTGTTTAACTAGGGTGAATCGAAAACTAAACAATATTTTAGTGACTCAGAAAGAAAAATGTGTGGTTAGTTTAACTGGGCACTAAAGCAGGTAGGTTATGTGGGCTGGTCAAGTTAACCCCAATATAATTATTTGCTTTTGTGATTAACAGATATTTTTAATTTCAAAAACATTTTACAAATCACAAATTGTACAAACTGTTATAAAGCATATTTTAGAACTATTTTAGTTGAATTACAAGTTTTTACTTTCAGATGCCATGTGTCAGACAAATGACCAAGCAAAGAAAAGCCTAAATTACTTATCGCTGACAATCATAAAAGGCACATCTGCCAAAGAAAATGGTACACTTTTATTAAAGATACCGCCATACTGCAGCTATAAACTATAACCTTGTGAAATTGCTGTTTACTGAAATTTCAAGTCCTACTACAACAAAGCTTTTGACAGGTGCAGGTCCAGCTCCTCCACCTTCTCTGGTGTCTGATACTGACCCAGCCCCTTTAGCTTCGGGTACCTCTGCTGGTTATGTCATTCCCTCTTGTTCTCATGAACCAGGACTCCAAGCAGAATTATTTGCGCCTCCTGAAGCCTTGCTTCCATTCCCACTGTACAGTCCTAGAAAAAGAGATACTGGTGGCTGAGTGAAAGGAGGATCTCTTATTTTTACAAGTTCCCCTATGAAGCCTACATATAAGAAGATGCCTCTGTCAGAAAATTAAAAAATATCAAAAATAAAAAATAAACCTACACTATAAGAACCAGATGCATCAACGGATGGAAGTGCTCACTTGGTATTACAAGAATCAGGCTGTTCCTGGAACGAGTTGCAATTTCATAGCTGCTGTAAAGCAGTCTCTACATTCTGATGTTCAAGTGGCTTTCTGCAAGTGACACATACCTTCCAATAGATTTTCCATAATGGATGAAAATGCATGTGTTGCTACTGCTGATATTATTACAAAACTTCCTCATCCCCTTAAAGAATCAAATGAAAGACTTTAAGAAAAGATTTATTTCAATGTTGATGTATGGATACAGCCTTCACTGAGACCATTCTTATTTAAAATTTCGATCAGTTATATTTGATGTATCAACAGCTAACAACTAAATGTTGTTACAGTGCATCTTTACAGTGTCTTGAAGTTAAATTTTAATTTATTCAATGCACTTTCACTGATTTTACTGGCCAGGACAGTTAACCTTACTAGCTCGGGCCAGTTAACCTTACTGGTTAGGTTAAGAGGTCACTTTGTGAATGAATTGACTAGCTCATATCTCACAAATATTGAAAGTAATATAGAGTCCTTGCACACGTCATTCTAAAAAAGAACATGTAACCCGGACTTCCCCAAAAATTTAATGAAGGTAAGTTACATAGATTCCAATAAAATTTAATGAAGGTAAATTACATAGATAATGATTCAGATCACTTTTCTTAAAAAAGTGGCCCAGTTGGCCGAAGTCTCCCATACCCTATAGGATTTGATGAGTGAGTTTCCAGGTATCAAAATATGTGAAATAATGGCCATATCTTTGGCTGAATTGACATAGAAACTTCAATTTTTTACACCGTAAAGGGACATAGGCCTTATTATGTGACTTAAATTTCAATTTGATATATCTACCTGTTCCTGAGAGAAAGGATTTTAACAGTTGGACAGACAGACAGACAATAAAGTGATCCTACAATGTTCCCCATTTTACCAACTGAGGCAGGGAATCCTAAAATACTTGTTCTACACTTTTTGTTATGTCTTGAAATCATATTACAAATGTATAGAAGTGAAAAAAAAAGTCAAGAAGACTGATGGGGACAAATCCCTTATATAATATAGAAAAATCTTAATTTTGAAAATTATTGGACCATATATAATTATTATAATTTTTATAAAACAGTGAAGCAACTTCTATTGACAAACATTACATGAAGTTGTAGACTTCAAGAACTAATTAAAATCAATTATTGATAAAAAGAAGCACTGCATCATAAAATTTATCTCAACTTCCAAAGCGTAACAAAAAACTACCTATCACCACAGTGCTTTTAACCAAGGAGTATATATATACATATATATATATGTGTGGATGGATATGTGTGTGTGTGCGCGAGTGTATACCCGTCCTTTTTTCCCCTTAAGGTAAGTCTTTCCGCTCCCGGGACTGGAATGACTCCTTACCCTCTCCCTTAAAACCCACATCCTTTCGTCTTTCCCTCTCCTTCCCTCTTTCCTGATGAGGCAACAGTTTGTTGCGAAAGCTTGAATTTTGTGTGTATGTTTGTGTTCGTTTGTGTGTCTGTCGACCTGCCAGCACTTTCATTTGGTAAGTCACATCGTCTTTGTTTTTAGGTATATATATATATATATATATATATATATATATATATAGAGAGAGAGAGAGAGAGAGAGAGAGACACACACACACACACACACACACACACACACACACACAGTTCTCGAAACCAAGAGGTATTGACTAACAAGAAATAGAAATGAAAATACGCTGCTGACATTGTGATATTCATAAACAACCAACTTGAAAATTCAAATAAAAGACAGCATATAACTAGATGCAATGAAGGATAAAATAATAGTACAGGCACAGTTAAAGAGGGGACAGATTACTGTGGCTAGGTGACTACTTTGGAAAAATGGGTGGCCAAGCCACTCTATAACACACAAAAATCTCACAGCCAATATTTGAGGAAGGAGCCTTGACATAACACATAACTTTGAAACACAAACCAGTCTCTCACCATTATCAGTTAAAATGGGGGGCAGTAGACCGAGATCTGCCATTGCGTCATCATATAAAACACATTCAATTACATTATGTTGTATCGAAAGCTGTATTGTGCATCTGACACACACTGTTGGCTTCTTGAAACATAAGAGAAAGCCATGTGTCAATAAGCAATGTCCCACCCTAAGCTTTGTCAGGGCTACTTCTTCAGCTTGTTGTGATCAAGAGGAGGTAACAGCAGCTTATTACTCCTTACTTTAGCCACAGAGCCTCCCACCAACACATGGTCACATATATGGTAACAGTCTGCAGGGGGACTGAACAATAAGCACAAGGTGGGAGGGAACAGGTGTCCTTGGCAGCTGCATGAGCTAGTTGATTTCTCTGGATTCCTTTATGCCCGGAACCCAGTAAAAAATTATTTTGTTTTCCCTACATTTGCAAGAGGAGGAGAGCATTATGGACTTGCTCCATCCTGTTCACTGGGTACATCTGAGAAGATGATGAATTTCATGCCATAATGCCATCTCTTCTGCCCCAGAGTCCTAATGTTAACAAAAAATCCTACATAGTAAAAGGAAAACAGCCATGGATGGCCTATCCTGAAGACAAATTTGGAGAACATGACAGAGCAACCAACAAAGTGCTTAGCTCCATTGTTGTAAACACTAATAAAATCCAGATGGTGATGTAAAATCTCGTAAAATTTAGTTTTAAAAATATAATCTGGCATAAAATTCTTCCTGTATCCATCCAATTCAAAAATTAAATTGGGTATCTTTAGTAGCCAGGGGGATCCCCTACTCAACACTACACTTTGGACCTTAATGCCCTCCACCTATAGTAACTCTCACAGATCTTCCTTTCATGGATCCCAAATTGTCTCAATACCTGTGGACAGTTATGCAACAGACACTGCAGTGGCATCTGAGGGACAGTGATGGATGCTGGTGATTTTGGTACAGGCAGAGTCTTGTATGCTGGGCATACTACAAGGAGAAGATTCAAATGGAGAGTGGAGGTTCACCAGACACTGCACACAAGTTACCACCTGGATTTGTGTTACAGGCTGCTCTTTACAGCCTAAGCCTTGTGGTGAACTGCATCTAGCATTCTGAGAGTTATGGGGGCCTCACTGAGCCATAAAGTTGGAAACCATATTCAAGCTCAGGTCACACGAAGACTTCATAAAATTGGAGATGCACCCTGTCAGCTCCAGGATCTATGACTGACACAGTTGAGGATGTTTGAAGCATGAGGCATGATAATTTCAGTACTTTAAGACAGAGGTTCTGAAACTTTTTCCACCATACCTCCCTTCTGAAACATATTATTTTGGCATGCCCCACCAACCATCTACTTTTCTTTCCTTCCTACTTCCTAAGCACTTCTCATACTTGTCATGGAATCATTCTATGATACCTGTTTACTTCTACATCTGTATCTACATCTACACCTATACTCTACAAACCAGTGAGAGGTGCATGGCAGAGGGCACGTCCCATTGTGCCAGTTATTAGGGTTTCTTTATGTTCTATTCACATATGGAGTGCAGGAAGAATGATAGTTTGAATGCCTCAATGCATGCAGTAATTACCATCCTCATATTCCCTAAGTGAGCAATACATAGTAATCATTTCAAGGAGGTTCAGCAAACTCGCTAGCAGACTTTCTCGGGGTAGTTTACGTCTCTCTTCAAAAGTCTTCCCGTTCAGTTACTTCAGTATTTCTATGACACTCTCCCGTGGATTAAACAAACTTGTGACTATTCATGCTGCCCTACTCTGCATACAATCAATATTCGCTGTTAGTCCTATCTGGTATCAGTCCCACACACATTAGCAATATTCTAGAACTGGTCAAATAAGTCATTTGTAAGCGATCTCCTTTTGTCAACTGATCGCACTGTCCCAGTATTCTACCAATAAATCAATGTCTACCATCTGCTTTACCTGTGACTGTGCCTATATGGTTATTCCATTTCATATCCCTACAAAGTGTTACACCCAGGTACTTTTATGAGTTGGTCGATTCCAACAGTGACTCACTAATATTACAGTCATAGGATACTACATTTTTATGAGAAGTTGCTGAGCATCTTTGCTATATGGTCAGTAGCAACTTTCCTCCTCATAATATTATTACATTAAATCCTGGATTTTCCATTGTTTCATACTACATTTTTTCGTTTCGTGAAGTGCAAAATTTTACTTTTCTGAACATTTAGAACATGTTGCCCATCTCTGCATCGCTTTGAAATCTTATCAAGATCTGACAGAATTCTTGCACACCTTCTTTCAGGTTGTACTTCATTATAGATACTTGCATTGTCTGAAAAAAAAACATGATATTACTATTAATATTGTCTGCAAGGTTATTAATATATATGAACAGCAATGGTTCCAACACACTTCTGTGGGGCACACCCAAAGTTATTTCTACATCTGATGATGACACCCTATCCAAGATAACATGCTGCATCTTCCCTACCAGTAAGTTCTAAATCCAGACACAAATTTGACTTGAAACTGCATGTGATCGAACTTTTGACAATAAGTGTAGGTGTGGCACCAAGTCAAATGCTTTTCGGAAATCGAGACATACAGTGTCTATCTGATTGTCTTGATCCAAAGCCTTCGGTATGTCATGTGAGAAAAGTGTGTGTTGGGTTTCACATGATTGAGATTTTCAAAATCCATGCTGGATAGCACTGAAGAGGTCATTTTGTTCAAGATACCTCATAATGCTTGAGCTCAGAATATGTTCCAAGACTCTACAACAACTCTATTGTTTTGTTTTGAAATGACTACACATTTAATACCAATCGATGGAAGAGAAGACAGCTAAAAACAGGGATGTGGAGAAATGTCTATAAAATACGCTATAGAGAAACAGAGGGCCTGAACTAAAAATTAAATGGCATAAAAAGTAAAATCCGGTCAACAGTGTGCGTGTATTTTGCCAAAACAGCCAATAACTCAGATGGCAAACAGAAACAAGAACATAAGTGGTTAAAAAAAGGGTATTCCATCAAAAAATGGATGACCATCAAAGGTTAAGTGCAATGAGCACAAAATGGTGGGGGAGCACCACTTAACAAATGGCAACGGTTAAAAAGACATTGCCCAATACACAACCTAGCTAAAATGATCTCCTCACGGCGGGAGGTCATCCAAGCTGGTCAGAGAGACTTAACAACCCAGAGCATGTTCCCATGAAGGGAGGACCAGTGGTGATGGCAAAGTCACACCACTTGCTGACAGACAGCAACACAGATCATCACAGGGAATGTAAGAAATAGTGGGCTGAGGTATGAGGACTGCAGCCTCGGCACAGCTTCAGCGGCCTCGTTTCCTGTCAGACCAATGTGAACAGGAACCCACATAAACATCAGAGTGGCTCCATCAAGAGTGAGCAAGTGACAGCTTCCGTGGACACGTTGCACTAAGGGATGGACGGTGTACGGCACATAGAGGCTTTGAAGGGCACTAAGAGAGTCAGAGCAGATGATGCGATTGAAAAAACTGTGTCGCCGGATGTACTGTGTGGCCTGATAGAGGGCGAAGAGCTCCACTGTAAATACTGAGCAGTGTTCCAGAAGCTGACACCGAAAAATGTCCGTGCCAATGAAGAAGACATACCCAACACCACGGTCACTCCGAGAGCCATCAGTATACACAAAGGTACTATTGCAAAGTTCCTTGCGAAAATCATGAAACAGAAGATGGTAGAGTGAGGTCGGAGTAGTGTCCTTAGGAAGTGAATGAAGGCCAAAGTGAACACAGGCCACTGCATGAAGCCAAAGTGGTGAAGGGTTCAACCCCACTGGGAAAGTAGCAGGTAGCTGGAGCAATAGCTGAAAGTGAACTCCAGGAGGTAACAGAGAAGAAGGATATGTCCCATATTGGCAATCAAAGGAGTCATCGAAGAAGGAGGCATAAGATGGGTGTCCTGGCATGGCAGACAAATGGCATGTGTGTCTGCTTAGGGAAAAAAATTACGGCACTATGACTGATTGTTCGGCAGCTTCTCTCAACTGGGCTAGTGTAAAGGGTGCCAGTAGCCGAACAGATGCCACGATGGTGGATAGTACTGAGACACCTAAGAGGGACGGATGTGTAGATGCATAAACAAAACACCCATCGTCTCATTCTGAATGGACAAGGGATTGGTACAAATGGAGGAGGATGGTGCAATCTGCTGCCCCGGAAGTACCACTGAGGACACATAGGGCACTGAGAAACCACATACAGTGGGCTGCCAGGTAAGACATGTGAAAGGACCAAGAAAGTTTCCTATTGAGAATGAGCCCTAGGAATTTTGTAGTTTCAATGAACAGAATTCCAAAAGGCCCAAGATGTAAAGCTGTTGGAAGAATCCAATTGCACCGCTAGAAATTCATACAATGGCTTGTCAGTGGAAAAACGAAAGCGATTGTCGATGCTCCATGAGTGAAGACTACTAAGACATCGCTGAAGATGCCGCTCAATGAGACAAGTCCTTGGAGAACCGCAATAGATGGCAAAATTGTCAATGAAACGGGAGCTGGAGGTTCCCGGTGGGAGAAAGGCTACAATGGGGTCAATGGCGATAACAAAGAGGAAGTCGCTCAGGACGGAACACTGTGACAAACAGTTTTCCTAGATAAAGGTGTCCAACAAGGCAGAACCCACATGTACCTTGAAAAATCTGTCTCTTAAAAATAAAATTCCTGAAGGAAATGGGGCATGTGGCTACAGAAGCCCCACATGTAGAGATTAAGGAGGATACCAATCCTCTAGCAGGTGTTTTAGGCTTTCTCCAAGTTTTGGATATCCACAGAAAACCATTCATGACATGGGTGGACAAAGTGATGTGATGGTCAACTGCACAATGGCATGCTCGAAATGCACACTTTTCAGTGATTAGTAAATTGCAAGACGTGGGCCACCATACTAGCTGCGCATGAATCATATGGTCCATCACCTTGCAAACACAGCTGAAGAGAGAAATTGGGCAGTAGCTAGAAGGAAGATGTTCGTCCTTATCAAGCTTAGGTATTGGTATGAAAGTGACCTCATGCTAGCATCTGGGAAACGTACACTCTGCCCAGATCCAGTTGTATGTATGAAGGAGAAACTGCTTGCCCACAAGAGGAAGTTGCTGCAAAATCTGAATGTGATCATCATCTGGACCTTGGGTGGAGGATCAAGATGAAGTGAGAGCATGATCTAGCTACCTCATAGAAAGGCAGCATTGTAGCACTCCCGATTCTGAGAAGAGAAGGGTGTTGCTTGAGCCTCCTCAGTTTGTTTCCAATGGAGCAGGGAGGGTGATAGTGGGAGGAGTTCAAAACCTTCGCAAAATGGTGGCCCAAGATGCTGAGGATAGCTATAGGGTCCACTATGATGTCGTCTGCTACTGTCAGGCTGGAAATTGGAGAATGGATCTTGGTCCCAGAGAGCCGTTGGAGGGTGGCCCACGTGACGGAAGAGGAAGTGGAACTGTTAAACAAACTAGTGAATGAAATCCAGCTAACCTTTTTGCTATCCTGAAGAATGCAACTACACTGTGCATGCATATGTTTATAATGAATGCAGTTTGCCATTTTAGGATGAGTGTTAAAAATGAGGACAGCTCATCTCTGTGCGCGACTTGTTTCGCACCATGCCTCAGTCCATCAAGGGCCCGGGACACTGAGCAGTACAGAGGAAGTCCGAGGATAAGGATAAAATGTTTCTAAGATATTTTACCTCATCATCACAACTGGGGAAATGTTGTTCACTGAAGGTCGTCAGGGAAGAGTAAAGCCTCCAGTCAGCCTTAGTAAGCTGCCATTTAGGGGTGCACATTAGTGGGGTAGGAGTCAGAAAATGGATAGCACAAGGAAAATGGTACTCTAGTATGTGTTAGAGAGAACTGACCACTTGAGATGATGGGCGTGCAGAAGGATAGGTCAAAATGGGAATAGGTGTGGTGTGCATGGAGTCTGAAAGGAATGTGGATGCTCCTGTGCTTAAAGTAGAGAATGTTAAGTTGATTGAGATGGTCAGCCAAGAGGGCACCTCTTTGGCATGTTCTGGGAGAACCCCAAAAGGGATAGTGCACATTAAAGTCACCGAGCAGCAGAAAAGGGTGAGGTAGCTGTCCAATAAGTCTACCCTGGTGAAATTGAATGACAGAGGGATGTGTACAGTACAAAGGAAAAGGTTAAGTGAGGAAGGAAAAGGCAAACTGCAACAGGTTGAAGATGGGTAGACAGGGAGATGGGTTGACTATGAACTTCATCCCATATGAGCAGCACGACTTCCCCACGAGATGGAATGCCGTCCTCAGGGGGATAGTCAAAATGGACCAGCAAGAAATGCAAGAGCTCAAACAGTAGTGAGGATGCAATTTTGTTTCCTGGAGGCAGAGAACACGCGGACACTGCCATTCTAAGAGCAGTCGTAAATCTTCTTTGTTTGACTAAAGGCCATGAACGTTCCATTGAAGGAGATTGATAATGAGGAAAGAGGAGGAGGGAAAAAATGAAGGGGTGTCACCTCAATGCCAGCCGAGTGCCAGCCTTCAAAGACTCACGGCTACAGGGCGCAGAGGCTGGAGGATCCTGATCCATGAGATCTACAGAGGCATTCTCCCTCTGTCAATCTGAGTCCAGGGCAGAAAAACAGTTTGTGATGTGCACTGGCGATACAGAGGTTGGCTGGGAGAGGGTATCGAGTAACAGCACCATCAGAGACGCTTTCCAAGTTGGCGATGAAGACTGTTTGACTTAGTTTGACTTCTTGAAGCCTTTTGGTTGGCAGAGGAAGACTCGTATGTTTGTTGGCTGGAGGGATGTAGGAAGACGTTACAGGAGTATTCTTTCTGTCCTTTTCGGCCTGCTGGTTGTGCAGGAGGTAACTTTGCCCCAGGTGATTGTTTGGTGGCTAGTTGCACAGCTGGACAAGGAAAAGGTGATGCTACCATGACACTGAGCGATTTCACAACCACAGCGCTGAATTTGAGGTCGCATGTCTGCATGGCCATGTCCTTCACAGAGCGAGATGTAGCAAGAACAGTACTGTAAGTGCCAGATGGTAGAACGCAGGGTTTGGGACTAGCCAATAACTTGCCAAGTGACTGGGTATCACACTCTTTCCTTTATCCAATTCTCCTGGACAGCCCTTTCATAGAGATACACGAGACAATCTTAAAGGAAGTGACATGGTCGCCGTTGCAGTTGATAAAGTGGGGAGAAGGAGGCAGCCAACTGCCCTTGGGCGCATCCCTATCATACATAGCACATTTGTCCGAGTTTCAACAGGACATTCGAGTGTGGTTGAAATCATGACATCTGGTTCAGAACATATGTTCAGACTGTGATAACTTCACAGCCAGCTTTGATTTTTGATGGAAGCACTACTCTATCAAATGTGAGAAATATTGTGTGTGGGAACTAAGGATTCATCCACCTTTTTCATCACTCAATGGATTACAATGATGCCCTGATCAAAGAGGTACGTTTGGATTTCTGCTTTGGTCAGACCATCGAGAAACCTGGTGTAAATAATGCCATAGGAAAAATTCAAAATTCTATGGGCTCAACATGAAAAGGATAGTTGTAGAGAAGCAAAGTGGCAAACAATTGTTGTGCTTGAGAATCAGAAGTAGTCTCCAAAAGCAAAGTACCATTGTGTAAATGAGAGCCCGATTTCACAGGGCTGGCAACTGCATCAAAATCTTTCTGAATAGGAAACTGATGTATGTTTGCTAAGAACTGATCATCTTCAGCATGTGAAACCACAAGAACCCACGGTGCACCTGGAAGGGTCTTTTAATCGGGAGCTTCCTTCCATTTATGTTTAGTAGGTGTGGACTGCGAAGATGATGAATGGCTCCTTGCGAGAAAACCCCCATGGCTGCCAGCATCTCTGGTGGCATGCTCCTTCCAATTGGGGACACCCCTCAGAGGGGGGCTCACCCACCTTAGGTTATTGTTCACATCTCTGGTCACAAACCCTAAACATCTGACAGAGGGACCAATCGGCAATTTGGGAAGATAATAGCTCAGGCAGTCACCCCTCCCTCGGCCTGGCCTGTACCAGGGGTAAGTGCAAACCCTCTCTGTTGACCAGGGGCTGGGAATTATGCATCACCGAGTCATCTATTATGTGTCAGACATGTGGGCCACACTTCAAGAGTGCACAGAGAGGAAGAAGAAAAAGAGGAGCCTCTCAAACACTGAAGCAGAGGAAGGAGAGGAGAAGGTGAATGAAGAAAGGAAAAAAGAAATGAGAAACAGTGGTGAGACTGTTCTTATGTCAGCTATTGAAAATGCAGAACACAGTCCCAAAAACACCCCAGAATGTTCCCAAGGGCGGGGAAAAGGATAGCAGGAGGATAGACATGCAACACGGAAAATGAAAAGGTGCTGCAAAGGTTGAGGCCCCGTGGGAGCTAAGCACGAACTCATGAAAGAGAGGTGAGCCCCCTGGGGAGTACAACAAATGTGTTAAGGATACTGGACCATAGTTTTGTGGATCACTTCTACTTTTCTGTCTACTTATCGCAACTGTTCATTACAACAATAAAAAATACAATAATAATAATAATAATAATAATAATAATAATAATAATAATGAGAGATGTCTTTGAGCACATCAGGGTTAAAATGTTTTCACAAATTTGTCATACATTTGTGTTATTCAAAGGTAGTGAAAGTTAACAATTAACCATGCAGTTAGAGGCTGAGAACATTTTATTAATTCATTTCACCATGAGAACTTGCAATCATGTATTACAACTACTTTATAAATAATCACAGCTGAGCAAATATTTATATTTCAATACCCATTTTCTTATTAAATTAGCTCACAAATCAGTTAGTTAAGGCTTAACTGTTTCCATCTATATTGCTTTCAACTCGCTTATAGTGTTTTAATAGAAAAATTACAATGTACAAATGCTGATACAATTGTCAATATTTCAATTCCCATACTTCAACTGATAATCCAAAAGGGAAATAAGCAAATGTAATACTGGACCCCGTTCAAAATCTGGAAATTTTTCTGACATTTGCACATTTAGTGTGACATGTATGCTTGAATTTATGAAGAAAGTAGATAAATTATTGGTTGGATCTTTGGAAAACCAATTATCAAATTCCCTTCCAGCTACAGTCAAGACCAATGTTTCATCCTGATTAATGCCAGTGTGGAAAATGTTGATTCACAGATGCAAGTTGAAGTGAGGGGTAATAATGCATCCACTGCACTTCTTGATATACTATACTAGGAAATTCATTTAGAGTCCACACCCAAAAATTTTCAGGAGACTTCGATTTAAATTCATTTCAAAATGTTCCATCACTTGAGAGTTCTGTTAGTTCCTCCTCTTCTTCTGTTGACACATGGTCTGTTATGATTCCATCAAACGGATTTTGGATCCAGACATACTAATAGGAAGGTTCTGGAAATTTACCCTCAAATTGATGATGAAAGTTTTAGATATGTACTATGCTGAATCTACTAATTTTACCAACATCCAACTCATTTTCCTGCACGAAATCATTCAGACAAAAAAACACCTCACAGTTACCCTTCTTCATCTGGGTTTTCCAAAGCCCAAGTTCTCTCTTAAATGCAAGCACTTTCTCACTTAGAAAGACGGTATCATTGCTTAACCCTTCAAGGCATCATTAAGATCAGTCAGTTGGCCAAAAATGTTGGCCAAGTCACACAGTATGATAAGTCATTTTCCATCTGGCTCCACAATGTGATGATGAATGTTACAATGAGACAACCAATGTACTCTCATGTCCAATGGAAGTGAATCATGAGTAGCCATCTACCCATAAAGAATGGAAAATAGCGTGCTGTTTAAGCTCCTGCTTTCACCAAAGTTATGACACTGACTGCATATTTCAGCACTTTACTGGCTTCTGACTGTACTACTTTAGAAGCAAGTGCCTCCCTGTGTATAACACAATGTGTGACTTGTACAAGAGGATTAACAGCACACACTCTTGCCATAAACGCCTTTTTAGTTTGAGTAAATGCTACCAGCCCATCGGTACATACACCACCACAACTCACTCATGACAGACTGTAGTCAACAAAAGAGCAATTCACAGAAAAGAAAATACCTCTGTATATAGTCTTCCCTTTCAGAGCTTTACAAAATGGGAAGTCCTTATGCATTTCATTTTCATGACAGTAGTGTACAAAAAGAAGGAAACAGAAAGATTTCCAATAACAGTACCGCCATCAAGTTGCAGGGCGAACTTTAGGCTCACGAAGATGTGGTAACAACTGATTTTTCATTTCAGCGGCTACTCCAACAATGGGATGAGCCACAGGATCTTATGAGAGTGGTATCAATGATTTCACCATTTTGATGGGAAGAACTAATTTTGCAGCAGTAATGATGGTGATTTGGATTTTGTGATATAAATAAAATACCTCTAGGGACGTTCTTAGTGTTTTAGCGGCAATGTGATGAAATATCACTCATGAATTTTCTCAGAATTCCTCCGATAGGTCAATTCTTGTGAAATAAGACAGCAAACTGACAATGGATCCATGGAAATGAGTATCTGACACTAGTAATATTTGTTCATGGGAAATTTTTTTCTTACATAATATGAAATATTTATATTTCAATGAAAGTCAGCATCCTCTTCTATTACTCTCTGTGCTGTGCCCCCCCCCCCCCCCCCCCCCACCTCCACTTTGAGGATGGCTGCTTTAAGGTGTGGAAGCCACATCAGCCTTTCATAATAAGTGAGGTTACGAAAATTCACCCTTTTCTTATAAGTGAGGATGGTATATCCCAGTTTTAAAACATGTAAATTAAAAACTGAGCAGGATTGATTAAAATCAACACTACCAGTTTTCTCTAAATAGAATTTAAAGCTTATGGTGTTTCCCCATTTCTTCAACTACCTAATCGTCAAAAGTAATTGTCAAGTAGCTGTTGGAAGGTTGGAGGATGCACATAAAATGGAGAAGTTGTCCATAAACAAGGAACATTGTACATGACTGCTTACTGTGGATTTAACATTGTTTATCACAATGGTAAACACCATTACAATTTAAGCACTTCCCCTTGAGGGTCACCAGCAGCACATTCCTGATCTTGTACCTAAAATACTTTGATAGGAAGGACTGTATGAAAGTGGGGAGAAACAGCACTGGGAGCGACTAAATAGTGTCCTGATTTTAAGAGCTGCAACTGTTGACCATACGTTCAAGTGTATTTCCTACATTGCTAAGATAACCACCAAGGTGAGTACAATACTTGCTTGGTTTTAAAAGTGGATTTAAATACTTTCTTTCCGTGAGTTGGGAAAACTTCTGACACATTAAATTTCATTAAAGAGCTGAAGGAGGACCTCCTCCAAATGCAGGTTCAACTGTTTCAAGATGTTTTACATTATCAGGTTGTGACAAGGCCTAGTAACATGAGCTACTGACAATGAAGGATCCAACTCCCAAAGAGATTAAGGCTAGCTGAATTAATCCATGTTGGTGGAAAGGAAATCCCAGACAGTCCTCTCGTGTACCATCTGATAAAGTCAGAAAGCTAGATCCTGGCTAGAATCAGTTTTAATGTTCTTATATGATTCTCCAATTGCCCAAGTGATTTCCTGGTGATGTTCTTGCACAGCTGCTGCCTGTAGCAGCTGTTCTTGCACAGCTGCTACAGGCAGTCCTGAGGGTCATCTGGAAATCATCCTAATGGCTTCCCATACTCAATTTGCAGATGTCGATCAAATGATGGAGTTCAGGAACTCTTGTGAAGACCTCTTCTTACTCTCTCTAATTATTCTCCTTGCCTTTGGTCTTGTTATTTGAAAGGCTGCAACATTCACAACTTCAGGGCACCAATTGAACCATCACAGAGCTACCCTCCTGCCCTTGATTGCAGAATAACACTCATCCTTCTACCAAGGGACAGACTATCTCCTTGTTGCTCCTGACGTCTTGGGGATGGATGCACCAACAGCTCTGTAAATCATGGCTTTAATGTGATACACACAGTTCTGGACATGTTCACAATGCTTGAAAACAGCTAACAAGCTGTAAACTATCCAGTCAGGTTCCTGAACAGGCAACTTGGGGGGTTCCCTTCAGTACCAGCTCCACCTGGTAGATGGATTCAGATGAGATAGTGGTCCAGATGGGACAGTGGTCACATCCATGAAGATCATCATCCACCTTCCACAGAGTAGCATCTGCAAGGACAGGTGAGCAGGAGGAGGAGAAGTCTATGGTTGTAGATGAACATGTAGCAGTTCTGAAATACGTAGCTTGACCCATTTTTGTCAGTATAATGCTTTTTGTTTGCGTTAAGATCCTCAATCACTCAATCCCTGGTGCAAGTGGTGTTTGATTCCCACAGCAAGTTGTATGCATTAAGAATTGCTAAGAGGAGAAAGGAAGGTTCAGCAATAAGCTGTTTGAGTCAGCAGCAGGTACACAGAGCAGACCATTACATTAACAAGGGTACTGATCATGATAGCCTACTGCTTATAGCATTGTGCTTAATGGCAAGGGGGGCGAGAGGAATGTGCCTTTAATGACCAGTCCCATCCCACCTTTCGCCCTGGAAATGCCTCATATGGTTAGGTATGTGGTTCAAGTTGGAGGAACCCTACCATGATCTGCACATGTTACAATGAAAATGGCAGTCTTCTCAATCTCTCCATTATTCCTTCATGCCCTTTGTTCAACATTCAACTATTGCCTGTGATGCCCATTCCTTTTACAGTTCCATGATAGGCATATCCATAATACACAGTCCGGCCACATGAATGTGGCAATGTTCAACATCAACATTCAACATAACAACTACTTATGGATGGCAGATGGCAGTACTAGAATGAAGAGTATATAAAGTGTGCCAGGGGACATGGAAAACGTGCAGTCATTGTCATAATGCAGAAACGAAGTGATTTATCTCATGTTGAAAAGGGCATCGTCAATGGGTTCCACGCCACAGGTGGAAGCATTTCTGTGCCACCACGGCAATATGGTGCTATATCAGAAACCAGCACCAAGGCAAATATGGTGCACCACGAGCCATAGAGGGCAGGGGTGAACAACAGCTGTGGAAGTGTGTACAGGAGAACAGACATGCATCTACTGAGCGAATGACAGTCCACATCCCAATAAATTGTTCAGTGAATGTTGCTGCAAATGGGCCTCCACAGCAGATGCCTGGTTCATGCACCCGTAATGGCTGTTTTTCTTCGGTGATGAAGGCTGGAATTTGCACACCAATACTGCAACTGGTTGTGCACTGAATGGTGACAGGTGGCATTTTCAGATGAATCAGGTTGTGTGTTCAGTCAGACAGATGGCCATTGGCATGTATGGTGTGAAACTTCTGGAAGCAAATACCCAGCAACAATCATCAGAAGAGGCCACATGAGAGGAGGGAGTGATGATGATGATGATGATGTTTGGTTTGTGGGGCGCTCAACTGTGTGGTTATCAGCGCCCGTACAATTACCCAATCTTTGCTCTGTCCAATTTCGCCACTTCCCTGAATGATGATGAAATGATGAGGACAGCACAAACACCCAGTCATCTTGAGGCAGGTGAAAATCCCTGACCCCGCCGGGAATCGAACCCGGGACCCCGTGCTCGGGAAGCGAGAACGCTACCGCGAGACCACGAGCGGCGGACGGGAGAGGAGGGAGTGTTATGGTCTGGGGAACATTTTTGAGGCATTCCTTGGGTGATCTCATCATTCTGTCTATCCCAATATCCCAATAATTGTTGCACTACAATATACAGTTTGTTTTTTTGTTGCCCGATTACATCAACCAGTAGGGCAATGCAAAATGTCACACAGCTCACAGTGTACGTGAGTGGCTCGAAGAACACCAGTGTCAGTTTACCATGCTCCCCTGGCCAACAAACTCCCCAGATTTACACACAATTGAGAATCTGTGGGACCTCCTTGACTGAGCTGTTCGTACCACGGATCCTCTAACAGAGGATCCTAGCACAGATGGCAACAGCAAGTCGAGTTGGCATGGCTCCACTTTCCTGTCCGTTACAGGTTTGCTATGGTGTTCCCATGAGCAGCTAAAGATATGAAGATCCAAGCAGACAGAGCCCCAGTCCCACATGCCTCAGTAAGTATTAAACAACCCACGTGTGGCAGGTTCCCCAGAGGTTGCCTGCTAACAACAGTTCTGACCTAACAATCTTATGTCTAATCAGTGTGCAGCGTACCTCGATACAGAGGATCCCTTTTCTAAAAGTGGGTTTCAGCATCCCTGCAATACAGGCAATCATGCTCCGATCCCCATTCCCTATGACATGTTATATTCCACCACTAACAGAGTAAAGATGGAGCAAACCAAGCACACTCTCAATTTTTCCTTTCCCCATCAATCTCTGTGGTAAGCAAGGCAGGGAAAAGATCACGACACTTGGGTCAAAAGCTGTCCAGGGTGACATAAGACGTCACATCGGCACATCTGAATAATGAGGAGTACATCATGGAGTTAGATGCCTCAACACCAGACCCAGACAGCCCCTATACTCACTCTCATGCTACCAGTGCTTCACCGTTTTTTTTTTTTTTTTGTGGTTTTAGGGCGCACAACTTCAATGGTCATTAGCGCCCTGACTACTCTAAGAATGCACCGCGAGGCACAAGTTGACAACAACAACTAAAAGGAAAAACACGATAAAAGACAGACTGACAGGCATAGGATTAAAAAACAGCATCATCAAATGTCCTTAGAGAGGTTTGTCAAATTGATAAAACGAAGAACACGAGCAGCTACTCGTGGGTCATCCGCTAAAATGGCATCGAAAGTACTTGGCAGGTTAAGATCTAGACGCAGTGCGTTAAAATCTGGACAGGACATTAAAATGTGTCGAACCGTCAGCAAGTGCCCACAAGGGCAGAACGGCACCGGCGCAGCCGTCAGCAGATGGCGATGGCTGAACCGGCAGTGTCCAATTCTTAACCGGGCCAAAACTACCTCCTCCCGCCGAGAAGGGCGTGAGGAGGACGTCCAAGCCACGGGAAGAGGTTTTAAGGCCCGAAGCTTGTTGTCTGTAAGTGCAGCCCAATCGGCATGCCACAGCGATAAAATACGCCGACAAATGACCCTGCTAAAATCGGACGAAGGGACACAACAAGAAGCTGTCCGAGGCTGGAGGACCGCAGCCTTGGCCGCGGCATCTGCAGCTTCGTTCCCAGGGATACCGACATGGCCAGGAACCCACATAAAGCTAACCGGAGAACCGACGTCCACCAGCTGCTGAAGAGAGCGTTGGATCCGGTGTACGAAAGGGTGAACCGGGTACGGATCACTGAGGCTCTGGATGGCGCTCAGGGAGTCGGAGCAGATGACATAAGCGGAATTTCGGTGGCGGCAGATGTAAAGAACAGCCTGGTAGAGGGCAAAGAGCTCAGCTGTGAAGACCGAACAATGGCCATGGAGCCGGTATTTGAAACTTTGTGCCCCGACAATAAAGGAACACCCGACCCCGTCATTGGTCTTAGAGCCATCTGTATAAATGAAAGTCATGTTGATGAACTTCGAACGAGGTTCCAAAAAACGGGAGTGGTAGACCGAACCGGGGGTAACCTCTTTCGGGAGCGAGCTGAGGTCAAGGTGAACGCGGACCTGAGCCTGGAGCCAAGGTGGCGTGTGGCTCTCGCCCACTCGAAAGGTTGCAGGGAGTGAAAAATTAAGGTGTTGAAGGAGGCGACGAAAGCGAACTCCAGGGGGTAGCAGGGCAGAGACATACAACCCGTATTGACGGTTGAGAGAGTCGTCAAAAAAGGAACGATAAGACGGATGGTCGGGCATTGACAGTAGCCGACAGGCATACCGACAAAGCAGTATATCGCGCCGGTAGGTGAGTGGCAATTCGCCAGCGTCAGCATGAAGACTCTCTACGGGACTAGTATAAAATGCTCCGATCGCAAGTCGTAAACCCCGATGTTGTATGGAGTTGAGGCGGCGTAAGATGGATGGCCGTGCAGAGGAGTATACGAAACTCCCATAATCCAGCTTGGAGCGGACGATCGACCGATATAGACGAAGTAGGATGGTTCGATCCGCTCCCCACGACATACCACTGAGAACACGGAGGACATTTAAAGAACGGGTACAACGGGCGGCCAAATATGACACATGTGGAGACCAGCTAAGTTTCCTGTCAAATGTAAGGCCTAAAAATTTGGTTGTCTCCACGATTGGGAGAGCAACGGGACCGAGTCGTAAGGACGGTGGGAAAAACTCTTTGTAGCACCAGAAGTTAATACAGACCGTCTTCTCGGCAGAAAAACGGAAGCCATTGGCGACACTCCAGGAGTAAAGACGGTCAAGAGAACGCTGAAGACAGCGCTCCAGGACACGTGTACACTGCGCGCTGCAATAGATGGTAAAATCGTCCACAAAAAGGGAGCCTGATACATCAGCTGGGAGGCAATCCATTATTGGATTGATCGCGATGGCGAAGAGAGCGACGCTCAAAACTGAGCCCTGTGGCACCCCATTCTCCTGGCGAAAGGTGTCGGACAGGACAGAACCCACACGTACCCTGAACTGTCGATCCATTAAAAAGGAACGAATAAAAAGAGGGAGGCGACCGCGAAAGCCCCATGTATGCACGGTGCGGAGAATGCCCGCCCTCCAACAGGTGTCGTAAGCCTTCTCCAAATCAAAGAACACAGCCGCGGTTGGGCGCTTTCGCAAGAAGTTATTCATAATGAAGGTCGACAAGGTAACCAGATGGTCAACAGCAGAGCGGCACCTATGAAATCCACATTGTACATTGGTAAGTAGGCGTCGAGACTCAAGCAGCCAAACCAATCGAGAGTTAACCATTCGCTCCATCACTTTACAGACACAGCTGGTAAGCGAGATAGGTCGATAACTGGAAGGCAAGTGCTTGTCCTTCCCCGGCTTAGGAATCGGGACAACAATAGACTCGCGCCAGCATGCGGGAACATGTCCCTCAATCCAGATGCGATTGTATGTACGAAGAAGGAAACCTTTACCCGCAGGAGAAAGGTTCTTCAGCATCTGAATATGAATAGAATCAGGCCCTGGAGCGGAGGACCGTGATCGGCCAGGTGCGTTTTCGAGTTCCGGCATGGTGAATGGGGCATTATAACTTTCACAATTCGAGGAGCGGAAGTTAGGTGGCCTAGCCTCCTCTGCCTGTTTGCGGGGGAGGAAGGCAAGGTGGTAATGAGCGGAGCTCGAAACCTCTGCGAAAAAGTGGCCGAAGGCATTGGAGACAGCCTCAGGGGCCACAAGGACGTCATTCGCGACCTTCAAGCCAGAAACTGGTGAGTGGACCTTAGTGCCAGACAGCCGGCGCAGGCTACCCCAGACAACAGAAGAAGGAGTAAAACTGTTGAAGGTGCTTGTGAAAGCAGCCCAGCTGGCTTTCTTGCTTTCTTTGATAATACGACGACACTGAGCACGTAATCGTTTATAATTGATACAATTCGCCACTGTAGGGTGGCGTTTAAATGTGCGTAAAGCACGTCGACGAGCACGTAAAGCGTCTCTACATGCTGCGGTACGCGACGTGGAGAAGAAGTAGGGTGAGGGGTGGAATATTCAGCAACAGCGAGAATGACTTCCGTGAGGTGTGCGACCTGACGATCGCAGCTTGTGAAGGTTTGATCCGGAAAGGTCGCCCTGGAAGAGAAGAGCCCCCAGTCTGCCTTGGAGATGGTCCAACTACAGGAGCACGGAGAGGGGGTATGCTGCAGGAGATGGATAACACACGGAAAGTGGTCGCTCGAATATGTATCAGAAAGTGCATACCACTCAAACCGGCGTGCAAGTTGGGGAGTACATATAGAGAGGTCTAAATGGGAATAGGTGTGAGATGTGTCCGAAAGAAAAGTAGGGGCGCCAGTATTGAGGCAGACAAGATTGAGCTGGTTGAAAAGGTCTGCTAACAAGGAGCCCCTCGGGCAGGATGCTGGAGAGCCCCAAAGGGGATGGTGGGCATTGACGTCTCCAGTTAACAAAAATGGTGCAGGTAGCTGAGCAATAAGTTGCATCATGTCTGCCCTCGTAACGGCAGATGACGATGGAGTGTAAACGGTACAAAAGGAAAACGTAAAAGTGGGGAGAGTAATGCGGATGGCAACTGCCTGCAGGCCGGTGTGCAACGTGATGGGATCGTAGTAAATATCATCCCGGACCAGCAACATAACCCCTCCATGAGCTGGGATACCTACCACAGGGGGTAGGTCAAAACGCACAGAGGTGTAGTGTGCCAAGGCAATTTGATTGCATGGGCGTAGCTTCGTTTCCTGGAGGGCTACGACGAGCGGACGGTGCAAGCGGAGCAGCAACTTCAAGTCCTCTCGGTTGGAGCGAATGCTGCGAATATTCCAGTTAATAAGTGCCATCGTAAGAAAAGGAAGATGAAAGAAGGGGTCACCTCGAAGGCCGCTGAGGGCCTGGCGTCGAGCGAGCACTGCCGCCGCTATCAGTAGGCGGACAGTCATCGTCCATTGGGTCTATAGGTTCATCGGCCATCTCGGGAGGATGGCCGGGAGGGGGAGCTTCCTCCGCCGGGGAAAGGCCAGATGTACGGCTACCAGCGGTGCGGCCAGGCGAAACGGATGACGGCCTGGGGCGGCAACCGCTGGGTGGCGCAGGAGAAGAAATGAGAAGAAATGCGCCATGGCGGAGAAGGAGAATTGTGCTTCCTATGAGCCTTTTTGGAAGGACGTTTGGTGGAAGTATCGGTCGAAGGCTGGGAGGTCAAGGTACGTAGGAAGTCTGCACGGGATGGTTCCTTCTTGAAGGCCCGTGCATCTGAATTCGGGGTCTTCGTCTTAGCAGAAGCTGATGAAGGGGCTGGTGTCTGCGGGGTGATGGGAGGAAGAGGAGACGTCGACCGCGCGATCTTAGCACTGGCCGAACGGACGACCGTGGTGCTGAAGGTCAGATCGCATGTCTGGGTTGCTACCTCCCTGGTAGTCCGAGGAGAGTACTGTATTTCCCCGCTGGGAGCAGCGCGGGCTTCCTACTAGCCAATAGCTTGCGAGCAGCCGAGGTGGACACTTTCTCTTTGACCCGAATTTCTTGGATACAGCGTTCTTCCTTATAGACAGGACAGTCGCGGGAGGATGCAGCATGGTCACCCTGACAGTTCACACAACGAGGAGACGGAGGTGGACAGTCACCCTCATGGGCATCCCTGCCACAAGTGACACATTTAGCCGCATTGGAACAAGACTGTCGAGTGTGATTGAAACGCTGACGCTGGTAGCAGCGCGTAGGTGTCGGGACATAGGGGCGAACAGAAATAACCTCGTAGCCCGCCTTGATGCGCGATGGCAGCTTAACACTATCGAAGGTCAAGAAAAGTGTCCGGGTCGGTACAAGGTCATTGTTGACCTTTTTCATGACCCTATGGACAGCCGTCACGCCCTGCTCAGCGAGGAAAGATTGAATCTCCTCGTCAGTCAATCCGTCGAGGGAGCTAGTATAGACTACACCACGAGACGAATTCAAAGTTCGGTGGGCCTCCACCCGGACAGGGAACGTGTACAGGAGTGTGGCCCGAAGCAGTTTTTGTGCCTGAAAGGCACTCTCAGTTTCTAGTAATAAGGTACCGTTACGCAACCTGGTACAAGATTTGACAGATCCGGCTATGGCATCTACGCCCTTCTGGATAACGAAAGGGTTGACAGAGGAAAAATCCTTTCCGTCCTCAGATCGAGAAACGACAGAAAGATAGATCCTTTATCATTTGGCTACAAAATAGCAGGTCAGCAACTGGAAGCAGTTAATACCATAAATTATCTGGGAGTACGCATTAGGAGTGATTTAAAATGGAATGATCATATAATGTTGATTGTCGGTAAAGCAGATGCCAGACAGATTCATTGGAAGAATCCTAAGGAAATGCAATCCGAAAACAAAGGAAGTAGGTTACAGTACGCTTGTTCGCCCACTGCTTGAATACTGCTCAGCAGTGTGGGATCCATACCAGATAGGGTTGATACAAGACATAGAGAAGATCCAACGGAGAGCAGCGCGCTTCGTTACAGGATCATTTAGTAATCGCGAAAGCATTACGGAGATGATAGATAAACTCCAGTGGAAGACTCTGCAGGATCGACGCTCAGTAGCTCGGTACGGGCTTTTGTCAAAGTTTCGAGAACATACCTTCACCGAAGAGTCAAGCAGTATATTGCTCCCTCCTACGTATATCTCGCGAAGAGACCATGAGGATAAAATCAGAGAGATTAGAGCCCACACAGAGGCATACCGACAATCCTTCTTTCCACGAACAATACGAGACTGGAATAGAAGGGAGAACCGATAGAGGTACTGAAGGTACCCTCCGCCACACACCGTCAGGTGGCTTGCGGAGTATGGATGTAGATGTAGATGTAGATGTGGGGCAGGCGGTAGTACTTTTGTCACTGGTGGCTGGTCACGTTTCCGTTTTTGGGCAGAAGTCGAGAGAGATGGAGTAGAATCCATTGCGGAGGAATCCCCCATGATTGCCAGCGTCTCCGATGGCGCGCTCCTTCCTTGTGGGGACCCTCTCAGAGGGCACTCCCGCCTTAGGTGAATGTTTACACCTCAGGTCACACCTCCCGAGAAACAGACGGAGGGACCAATCGGCATGGTCAGAAGGTATCAGCTCAGGCAATCACCCCTCCCCGGGCCTGGCCTTTACCAGGGGGTACGCGCGTGCCTTACATGTCTACCCAGGGCGGGGAATTACGCGTTACCCCGTCACCGGCTACGCGTGCGAACGCGTGGGTCGGCCTTCAGGCACGCACAGGGAGGAAGGAAGAAGAGGAAAAAGAAGAGAGAGAGGGAGAAAGAGGACAGACTGTCTCAAACGCCGAGGCGGAGACCAGAGAAGGCAAGGAGAAGAAGGCAAGGAGAAGAAGGCAAGGAGAAGAAGGCAAGGAGAAGAAGGCAAGGAGAAGGCAAGGAGAAGAAGGCAATGAGAAGGCAAGGAGAAGAAGGCAATGAGAAGGCAAGGAGAAGGCAAGGGAAAGAGTAAGGAAGACAGTGAGGTGGAGAAGAGCAAGGAAAGGAACCAACAAAAGGAAAGAAGAAACGAGAAGTGAAAAACCAAAAAGACCACAACTATAGGTCGTGGAACCGTCCGTCTCTGGACGCAGGCGCTAACTACCCCCGGGAGGGGGATGGACTCCTTTTAGTCGCCTCTTACGACAGGCAGGAATACCTCGGGCCTATTCTAATCCCCGGACCCGCAGGGGGTGTGCTTCACCGTACCAGCACAAAGATAGACGGGAAAATTAAAATATCGGCACTAAAATGGCTTCCATAGTTCAATGGAATATGAAAAGATATAGAACCCATTTTGAGGAATTCAGACTCCTCATACAGAACTAATCTCTATGCCTGAACAAAAGATGACCTTACTGGTGATGGTATGAATGTTTACAGAGGACTGGTGGCACTGAGCAAACCTCAGCTTGGAAAACCAGGGTTCCCCAAGTCCATACCCAGCTAACTAAATCTGAGCTCCATGACATGCTTGCCACTTAGCATGACCCAGGGGACATGTGGTTTATCCAAAGTCGCAATGCGGTGAACATTATCCCCTAATCAATATGAGTTTACTTGTAATACAAAATAACACTTATCATATATCAAATGTAAATTTAATGATTTCTCAATTTGTATTCTTATTCCTTTCAAAAATTCAGTTCTTCAGCTTTGAAACATACATCAAACTGTGTTTCTTACAACAAGATTTCAACAGTGTCATTTTTTTCTTGTTTTAATAAGCCTATTTGTTACATGATTCATTATACCTTCTACTCACTTTTAAATAAACATGCCTCCAAAATAAAAACCTGCCAAAATTAGGGATTTTAGAACAACTCAATCGTGGATTTATACAGAGTGTCCTAGGTCAATTTTCAGGAACATGATGGAACTATAATACGAAGTAATAAAAGTCAAGTAATCATGGACTCTAAAATGGGTAACTTAAAAGCTATGACCACTTATTCATCTTTGCTACTGTGAAACATCTCTTATACTGAGCAAGTACCGACAGCCCTTAAGGTATGCATTTTAGTGCCCTTGTTTACTTGACTCTTCTTGCTTCGAATGATCATTCCTACCATATCCCTGAATACTGACCATTCCTCCTCGGACACAAATGAGTACTAATAATAATGCTATAACCTGATAGTATTAAGTGATTTCATCATTTTTATCCACAATGTATTGTACAAAAACAGATGGATGAGGCACATCGGCCCATTAAATTGGATCCAATTCTACCTGAATCAGATCAGCAGCTGCAATTCAACCACAACTAATAACTTTTTTTATTGCAAATACACACTTCCAAATTTTTCGACCATGGAAATTTCCTGAGTTGATATTGTCATCTCTCTCCTCTTAGCACAGTATTTACAAAATCAATATTTTATTCCGTTGTTGTGTCTGAAACTTGTTCTAATTGTTCTATTCATCCTATCTGACAAGCTTTGTAACTGATGAAGTTGTTTCTTATTTTTCTCCAATGTTTTCAGTGTGGAGTTACACTCCAAGCATACCGAAAAACAGTT
Organism: Schistocerca cancellata; assembly: GCF_023864275.1. NCBI lineage: Eukaryota > Metazoa > Arthropoda > Insecta > Orthoptera > Acrididae > Schistocerca > Schistocerca cancellata. The sequence continues at coordinate 525,434,844 of NC_064628.1, forward strand.
TATGCTGCATAGAGGTAGGCAATTGCTCCTTTTTTTTTAAAAAAAGCAGAAGTCATTATCAAAGAGGACTCTTCGAGTGAGGCTTTAGTTCTGTTTAAAATCATTTAGGTAAGTACTGAAAAGTATGAGCAGGTAAAACATGTAGTTGTGAGACTGACCTAATCATAAAGAATGAATTTAATTTCAAAATTAAACCATAGTCTACACTATGGTGGTAAATGTCTTGAGAAAGTAATTTCTACTAAATTATATGAAACATCACATATTGGGACTGTAGTACAGACCCCAACACGTAACAAAATATTGGCTCTCCAGGCACAGTCAATTACAACAATAAAATGTTAAAGAAACATTGGATTTTAAACAAGTATCACTTGATATTCTTAATAGAGAAAAAGAAGATGACAACAACAATGTTTTAGTAATAATAGCAACAACAATAATACCTTTCCACTCGTCTGTCTGATCCCGATGAAGAACTTTAGTATATTGGCTGTCTTCTGTGAAAAACAAACCCAGTGTAAACACATAACCAAATGGGAGCCAAAAGCTTAGCTGTGAGAAATATTTGTTTTCCTTCATAAAAAAATTTGTCCTGCAAAGAAAAAAAAACTTATTCACTGTTATATCAACAAGAAAAAGTCATTTTATAAGCAGCTGCACTGGTATTGAACAGCACATAAAATCTAAAAGAAGAGAGCACTACATTTATTAACACATGAACTGTGGAAAAACTATTTTCAAGTTCCTTTCCTTTTCTTTTCTTTTGATATATTTCATACTTCATTAATTATAAGTACATGCAGAGCAATGGTAATTTGAATCAGACATATAAACTCATTAAGTAATCTAAGCATGTTAAATTACTCTGAAGATGCTTAGTAAAATAACAAATCTTTTGAACCTTCATCATCATTTTGTAAGAACAGTTCTGACTAACTTGACAGTTTAGTGATCAGTCACAACATAAAATAATTGATATCTATGGTCTCTTGATAAAGTGATCTCACTCAATGACAAATAATGACAAGTTTAACTGTCAGTCCAGCATTACAAATGTGACTGCTACAGAAAATGAAAATAATAAATAACACTTCTCTGCTTGTATGAACCTCCTCTCCTTTCTGTCTACATGCCAAATAAGATTGTGCTGCCCTTGCATTTGAGAGGAGTCAGGTTCAAATTCCAACCAGGTCATTCAGGTTCGGGTTATTTAAGATTTTTGTAAATGACTTAAAGTGAATTACCAATTTGTTCCACTGGGGAGAGTGTGGCAGATCTACTTCCCCACCAGAGCTCAACCCCCCCTCCCCCCTCTCTCTCCCCCCTCCCCTCCCCCCCCCCCCCCTCTCTCTCTCTCTCTCTCAATCTTTCATTCATCTAGCTTCTACAGCATAAAAATTCCAGATCTGCTGTTTTGTACCAATTATTGGAAAAAAAATCTTTCCTGTTTACTGCAGCAGGTCATAATTTTCTTCTTTACTTTAGCATACTAAAAGTCACAAACCTATCACTCATCTGTTTATGTGTAAATATGTATTTTATTTACTTTTATCCGCTGAGAGAAAAATACTTTTTAATCATCAGAACAATTATTTAATAAATTGAGGCTTTGAACTGTGATTTAACTATTACAAATGGGTAAACATCAATATTTGAGAATAAAAACTGGTTCCTGAACTGGATAAAGAAAGGATAATACCATGAAGATCATGAGTCAAGTTTTTTTTGGCAAAGTTAGTGTGAGTACTAAAAGACTAACTAGTCTGTTGATATTATTACCTCCTGTGGACATTTACATTGTGCAACTGTCTTCATGCAAAAACACACACACACACACACACACACACACACACACACACACACACACACATACGATTACTTCTTGTCATTACTGTTACTGCTATTGTTCTTGTTGTTGTTGAATTCCAGTTGATTGTGTTAGCTATTACATCTTTCAAGCAAACTGCCAATAATCAGTAGAACAGAACCCGAAAACATAGTCCTGTAGAAACCCAGTAAACAATCAGGTCATGAAAGTATGGTGTAAGTGGGATAGGGACTTTAGCACAGCATAATTCAAAGTGTCTTGCATCAGCCAGGCAGCCAGGTTATCCATGGCTGGTTCCTCCTGCTGCCTGCCAGAGGAGACATTGATAGTAGACATCACAGAGTACCAACATTGCTACTGAATGACAGGTATCAAATTCCATCCCTCTTTAATTGGCATGTAAGGCTGGAAGTTTCCACATCGGTATCGTGATCACCATACCAGTAAGGGAGAGGCATGCTGTGTCCTCCACTTGCAGTGGGGACATAGTGCTGATGCTAGAGTTGGCTGCATCTGGTGTTCCAATCTCTGCATCCATGCTGAAGGTCAATGGTGTTGCAGGTGGTAAACGGTTTCTTTCCTTGGGAAAAAAGCTCCATGGCACTGAACCTGGTAATGGGACTGCCAGGTATTGGAAGTTGTATCAATCCGACTCCAGGAGCGCAGGTGATAGTCTGGAGGTGGAAGCATGGGTGCAGCTGGTTGGCATGTCATACCAACATGGTGCCATTGGATTATTACTGGGGGCCTTTCAATGGCTTTCCTCAAAATAGGGCTATGCAGTATCGACATTTAAAAACTTTTTGCTATTGTTAATATTTCTTCAAAAGTAGGATTTGTTAATTTCAGTGCCTATGCACAAACTTCTTTATCAGGTGCACACATATTTATTATATGATTCAGTACACAACTGTTTACAATTTTGCTTTTTACACAATAATCAACACTTCTAGATCTACACATATAGATAACTACATACTCCAAATGCAACCTTGTGGTGTATGGTGGAGATACCTGGTACTACTATTAGTCATTTCCTTTCCTATTCCACTTGTAAATGGAGTGAAAGGAAAATGACTGTCCAAATGCCTTCACTGTCCATATGAGCCCTAATTTCTCTCATCTCATCTTTGCTGCCCTTGCACAAAATGTACACTGGCGGTTGTGAATCGCTCTGCACTTGGCTGCAAATGACAGTTCTATGAATTTTTTCAATAGTGTTTCATGAGAACATCATCTTCCCCCCAGACATTCCCATTTGAGTTCACAAAGCATATCCATAATAAAACTGTGTTTTGATCAAACCTACCAGTAACAAATCTAACAGCATATCTCTCAATTGCTTCAATCTCCTTCTTCAACCAACTTCGTGGGGATGCCAAACATTTGAGCAGTACCCAAGAATGGTTCACTACTGATCTATATTGTCTCCCTCATAGAAAAGCTACATTTCCGTAAAATTCTGCCACTAAAACCAAGCTAACCATTCACTTTTCCTCATACCAACGTTATTCAATTTCATATCACTTTGCAACATTACATATAGATATTTAGTTGATAGATTTTAACATTTCATGATTGCTTTTTCTTCTCATCTTCATAGACTTGTGTTTTCTACATTTAGAGCAAGCTGCCATTCATCACACCGAACTGAAATTCTAAGTCATCCTATATCCTCTAACAATCACTCAATCAAAACATTTACCCATATACTACAGCAGTTCGCAGACTGTGCAGTGCGATCAAACTCTCTTTCTGGCGCTCCTGACAATAACTTTATCTCTGAAGGATACTCTCAGTCAAGGACAACACGTCGAGTTCTATAACTTAAGGGGACATTGTACATGAAATTCGTTGAAATTTGACATTTTCTGTTTTCTACTCCATAATGTATTTTGGACTTTCCTGAATATTTTGGTATATAATACATTAAAATCAGACAATTGTGAGATTTTCAAATAATATTTTGAATGTTGATGTGAGACTGTCAAATTTTGTGGCTACGCATATACTGCCACAGTTGAGCAGTCATACCTTGGAAACTACACAGTCTAGAAGGCTGTGAATTGCTTTGTTTTGTGCCTATTGCTACGTCTCAGAAGTTGGCATTACAAATAAACAAATCAGTGCTTTGTTTCGGATACTAATTTTCATTGAAAGTAATGTGATTATTGGCTATTTTTGTAGCAAGCTAACTTCTATTGCTTTTTATACATAAATAAAATAACTACGCATAAAAGTAACTTCAAGAAATGCATATTTTCAGGTAACAGATATGTGGGACCTACGTTTTCTTCTGGAGTACTTGAAAACACGTGTGCTAGCAGTGAAGGAAACCACAATAATGTTTATGAAGTGACCACGCCCCCTAGTGCATCGAAAAGGAAAGTAACTTTAGAAACATGTGACAGTGGTAAAAGTAATGATATTATGGACAACATCATCATTGATCTGCAAATCCTTGCACAAGTTCTTTCTGAAACTGTCTCTTGCTGTCTTTGTGGTGGTGAAGTTAAACTTTATGAGGATATTGGAACTAGAATAGATGTTGTGTCTAAATTAATTATTAAACCTCAAAAGTGCAAAAACGAAAAAGCATTTCATACTTCATCAAAGTGTTCATGTAGTGAATTGTAAGAAACTAATATGGAACTGTTCTATGGCCTTAGATGCATTGGTAAACATGCAAGGGCTGGTAATGTTCTCTGCACCATGTTGAATTTGCCAAAACCACCTTCTAGGCATATGAAATATCTAACAGCAATTGGAGAATCTATAAATGCTGTGGCTCAAGATTCAATGGTTGCTGCTACATCAGAAGCTGTTGAACAAAATGAGGGTGACACAGATATCAGCCATGCTGTGGATGGATCCCTGACAAAAGTATGGGTTTAGTTCTAAAAATGGTTTTACATCTGCAATAAGTATTGACATTGGAGAAGTTTTGGATTTTGAAGTTCTCAGTAAGTACTGCCAAGGTTTTACTGTGAACCATAACAACAGATTACTTCATAAGCAGCAATGTATACGAAATTATGATGGCACAAGTGGAGGAATGGAGGTAAAAGGAGCAGTTAACATTTTCCTGTGTTCACAGGAGAGCAGTGTCAGATATGTGAATTACTTAGGTGATGGAGACAGCAAGGCTTTCATTGCAGTACAAAACAGTAAGCCATATGATGTTCCTACACAAAAACTTTAATATGTAGGACACGTCAAGAAAAGGATAGGAACATGTCTGCGTAACCTAAAAACCAAGCTGGGTAACAAAAAGCTCTCTGATGGCAAGACAATAAAATGCGCTGGAAGACTAATGGACAAAATAATTGATGAATTACAGGAATATTATGGGAAGGCCATTAGAGATAACTGTGACAATTTAGAGAATAAGAAAATAGCTGTGTTGAGCACTTTCTTTCATTGAACACCAACTGATGAAAAGCCATGTCATGCTTTGTGTCCACCTCCACCAAACACTTGGTGGCAAGCTGAATTTTGTGACACCCTGCAAGAATTTACTCACAAACTTTCTCTTCCTTTGGCAGTAATGGGGGCAATCAAACTTGTTTACAGAGATATGGCAAATCCTGAGCTACTAAAGATGTGTTTACATGGGAAGATCCAGAATGTGAATGAGTACATCAATAATGTTTTGTGGTGCCATGTGCCTAAAAATGTATTTGTTGCCCTTATGACTCTAAAGTTAGCAGTGTCTGATGCTGTAATAACTTTTAATGGTGGGGACTATGAAAGACCTAAGGTTCTGGAAAAGTTAGGGGTAAGATTTGGACAGAACACAGCAAAACGACTGCAGGAGCTAGATGATCTTCGTGTACATGAAGCAGAGTTAGCTGCTCAGAAAATGACAAAAGACTCAATAAAGAAAAGGAGGAGGCAGGCACTGGGCTGTTGTGACACTGAAGAAGACACAGACTACAGGCCAGGGCAATTCTAGTGCATAAGAGACACAGAAATTTAACTTTGTATAAGAAATTGTAATAAAAAAAGTTTTAAACCTCAATATCTCTGAACTACATTTTTTGCAATAAATGACCCTTTTTCTAAAAAAGTACTAATGGTAGAGACATGAAATTTTCACAGTATGCCAAGTGAGATTCAACACATATGGAACTAGAATAATTAAAATATCCTGAGTTGTTTTGATTTCATGTTCATTTATTTACAAAATTCTGTCAAAAATTGAGTGTTCGAAAAAAAAAAAAAGAAAAGTTAACATGCCCCACAATACAGTTTTAGTAATAATTCTAGTTCAGTGTATCTAGAATGGAGCATTCAATAATTATGGAAAATTGTAAGTTGGTGTCTTAAAAAGTTTCCAAGATAATGAGTCTCAAAATGGGATAATTTGACATTGGCAGCATAGGACATACAATATCCCCTCAAGAAGTCTTTGAGCACTCGCACATTTGAACCTTTTCCATAGGCTCAAATCTTTGTTAATAATGTACAGTTGGACACTGTGTCCAATGCCTTCCAGAAATCAGGAATATGGAACCTGCCTCTTGCCCTCCATCCATGGTTCATGTGACACTGAGTAAAAAGAGAGCAACTTGTTCTCTCAGTGCTAATTTGTGGACAAAAGCTTTTCTGTCTCAAGGATAATTATTATATTTAAAATCAGAATAGGCTAAAGAATTCTGCAGCAAAGCAATGTTAAGGCTATTGGTATATAATTTTACCCTTCTTATACAAGAGTCACCTGCGCTTTTTGTCCAACTGCTTGAGACTTTGAGGTTCACCATAAAAGTATGAAAAATAAGAGGATAAATAAAATCTCAGTAAGGGGCCAATGCCACAGAGTACTCTGGGTAAAACTGAATTGACCTGATTACTATTTGTTTTCAACTCATTCAATTGCTTCTCAATGCCAGGGATGCCTATTTTAAGTTGTCTGCACAGGAACCTGTGTGACAGTCAAACAATGGTACATTGTCCACAAAGGAGGCTGTGTGACAGTCAAACAATGGTATGTTGTCCACAAAGGAGTTAGTGGGGCAATCAAATGATAAAATATTGCCCATACAGGAATGTGAGTGTAACAGTCAAACGATGGTATGTACTCTTTTGTGAATGAGTTTTTGAATTCACAATGTGAAACTTCAGCTTCCCTTCTGCTACTTTCTACTGCCTTACCTGGCTGATCAATGAGTGAGTGGGTTGAAGCCTTCACTAAGGCAAGACAGTTGCAGCTGTATGTTTCATGTATCTATCTTTTATAGACACACAAATTTTTACTAACTTTTTGCCTGTCGACATTTCCATATTCTTTTTTGGACTGAGAGTGCAACAATATCTTTTTCTTCAGCATTTTTCAAATTTTGTTATGTGGGTTTTTCCATCCTTAATCCGCTTACTCAACATGTACTTATCCACAGCTTGATTTCCAATTTGTTTAAACTTTGCCCACGATGCTTCTGTATCCATCATACTGGAACTAAATGATGTCAGGCTTTATCGAAGTATGACGCTAACAACTGGTTATTATCTCCCCTAGCATTAAAACTCCTCTAGCCTTCTTGACGATGTAGTAATCATTGTCACTACGACAACATCACGAACACTTACCCCTGTCTCCATAGTGACAGTGTTGAAAAGTGAGGCCTGTTCATAGCTACAAAGTCTTAAATATTTCCATTGTGTGTGGGTTATTTACCTAGATTTTCAAGACAGTTTTTGGAAAACTGTGTTGAGAATTACTACTCAAACCTGTCTGTCCATTCCACCAGGAACGAATCCGGTGAAGTCCAAGTCTATACTAAGTAGGTTTAAGTCACTTCCACACTACTGACCAGAGACTTTCTTTGCATGTTTCTACAACTGTTACCATGGAACTGGGTGGCCAGTAAAAACATCCAATGATTAATTTGAGTTCACCAAGGCTGGTTATTCATGTCCACATAAATTCACAGTCAGACTAAATTTTGACATTGACAAACGGTATTTTTAACCACTGCGATGAACACACCACGTCCTATGGTGTCTAACCTGTATTTTCAATATAGCTTTCAGCCTCATTAAATATTCTGGAGCTTTTTACTTCGGTTTTCACTCACCTCACTGTTCAGAGAATCGTTTGATTGTGGTATCTTTCCTAGAGGGAAGCAAAGTCACGAAATTTGTTATTACAGTCTGGGTATTTACTGTTAAAATTTTAACAGTCAATGAGTCTTTGTATAAGATCTGATTTTGCTCTCTGCATATCAACTGGCAAGCCTTCATCAGAAGAATATCATCTAGCATAAAAACCTTCATGTACTCTGCTAACCAAGTAACTGCTTCCTCTGTGTTGTGCACCCCTATCTATCAATGGAAGTCCTACAATTCTCCATCCCACAATGCAGGTCCAGAAACTAGCAGTCAAGACTGTTGCAGGATTGACGGTGCCTTTGGTTGAGACCCTTTACTTGACACCAAACCAAAGGACTTACAGGTCAAGCCCATTGAGATCAGCTGCCCACAAAGCATACAATTGATGCGAATGCTCATGACAACAAATAGTGAGTCCAGCTGCTACATATTTGTTGCTCATAATGCATAAGCATGGATTTCAAACAAATCTAAACACTTGAGTTTATCAGGAGGACTTAATTTCTGTTGAAGCTTCCATGTTATCAGATGACAGAAAAGCACCCTCTTCAGCAATCTTGGTTATTCTACTCACCCGGAAGTGGAGCTGCAGATTTTTGTAGTACGAGACCCAGTCTTCGTCTTCTGGGCAAAATTGCTCAAATGTTTCTGGTGGATGCTGTTCTGGCTTGATGAGCTGCCGCAGTATAAGCTGCATTTGCTGTTGTTGTTGCAAAATTGGCTTTTGTAGTTCTTCTTCTTGTTCTTGATGTTTCATTTGAGGTTTCAGTTGTTTCTGCTACAGATTCACGAACGCCAGACCCACGGTCACTGAACTTTGTTGTTCTTACACACAAAGTTCAAGTCCTCATCAGCAGTATTACACCAGCTACAGTGCAACACACTTTTTATTACATAGAAAATATAGATACATTGTAACCACTTTATACTTTACAATTCAAGTCCATGCCCGGTCGTTGAAAATTGCAGAACACACCAAGAGAATCATCCTGATAATACTAGTTCAAGGTAATCTGTCAGTCTGTAGAACAGTAATCCAAAACATAGTCCAACTGATATCCAATAAACGTCCAGGACACGAAAGCACAGTTTAAGTGCGGTGGAGACTTTAGAACAGCATAATTCAAAGTGTCTTGCAATGGCATGAAGCTGGGTTTTATCTCTGACTTGATTCAGTGGTCAGGCCCATACGACAGCTCTTCTCATTGATAACCGGAAATCGCAGGGCATTGGCTTTGCTGTCAGACGACAGAGATATAGCATTAGTCATGAAATTAAAGCAATTTTTCTCTTTGTTTCTTTACTGTGTTGCCTATTCCTGGGTGCATTTTTCTTGGTCACTTTATACCCTATTTCGGAATACTCACTATGGGTTGGTTTACTGCCTGTCTGTTTTTAACTTATGATGTCAGGAACACATTGCACGGGATTGTGTGTTTCACTATGAATGTATTACAAACCATTACTTTAGATCACACACTTATTAACAGAATATACATGAGCAGATGTTGTGCAACACTTCCTTTCACTTGGTAGGCTGCAGAGAAAAGTCTCAAAACTATAGGGCAGTGGAGTGTTTTAGACTAAAATTTAGTTGTACAATATCTCTCTCTAAATACTGTAATAGGTGCTCTTGAATGTGTCTGTAAACTTTCAAATATTCATAGCTTACTCTTCTATTAATTTCAATGCCCTACAACAGGCAGCACTGACATTCAACCATTATATGGTTCCTTACTACTACTAAACTTAACATGAAAAATACTATTTACATCCCTACTACTATTCATAACTTCTCCTCCACAGTCCTACCATTGGTTGGCAGCAAGATGGCCTCTCAGATGCTCTTCTGAAATTGCAACTTCTTGGTTTCGTGGAAAAGCTACCCTTCCATTCTTACAGGCATAAACAGACCTTTGTCTACTTCTTGCCCTTCTACCACCAGCTTTTCCCTCCTCAGTCAACATCGGCACACCAGCTGTAGAGGATAACCAATTAAGTTAAGTTTTCTTTTCCTTTGTTCTTTTCACATTGCTTCTTTTTGCTTACATTTTTCTCAAACCTCTTTATTTATAGCCCTGGCAGTCAAAGCTTTGTGGCACTTTCTGCCAGAATCACTTTCAAAAACATTCCAGTTTAGATATTTCATTTTTCTTGAGCCTTTCATTTTTTGGTGCCGTTCAGCTGTGGAACAAGCTGAGGAGTCACAGTGCATACAAATCTCAAATTAACAAAGTGACTCCTTAACTTACTATTAGGTGAGGATGGTATGGTATAAGTATTTTCTTTGTAAGGTTGTTTCCATGTCACCATCATGTTGTTGTTGTTGTGGTCTTCAGTCCTGAGACTGGTTTGATGCAGCTCTCCATGCTACTCTATCCTGTGCAAGCTTCTTCATCTCCCAGTACCTACTGCAACCTACATCCTTCTGAATCTGCTTAATGTATTCATCTCTTGGTCTCCCCCTACGATTTTTACCCTCCACGCTGCCCTCCAATACTAAATTTGTGATCCCTTGATGCCTCAGAACATGTCCTACCAACCGATCCCTTCTTCTGGTCAAGTTGTGCCACAAACTTCTCTTCTCCCCAATCCTATTTAATACTTCCTCATTAGTTATGTGATCTACCCATCTAATCTTCAGCATTCTTCTGTAGCACCACATTTCAAAAGCTTCTATTCTCTTCTTGTCCAAACTATTTATCGTCCATGTTTCACTTCCATACATGGCTACACTCCATACAAATACTTTCAGAAATGACTTCCTGACACTTAAATCTACACTCGATGTTAACAAATTTCTCTTCTTCAGAAACGCTTTCCTTGCCATTGCCAGTCTACATTTTATGTCCTCTCTACTTCGACCATCATCAGTTATTTTGCTCCCCAAATAGCAAAACTCCTTTACTACCTTAAGTGTCATTTCCTAATCTAATTCCCTCAGCATCACCCGACTTAATTAGACTACATTCCATTATCCTCGTTTTGCTTTTGTTGATGTTCATCTTATATCCTCCCTTCAAGACACCATCCATTCCGTTCAACTGCTCTTCCAAGTCCTTTGCTGTCTCTGACAGAATTACAATGTCATCGGCGAACCTCAAAGTTTTTATTTCTTCTCCATGGATTTTAATACCTACTCCAAATTTTTCTTTTGTTTCCTTTACTGCTTGCTCAAGATACAGATTGAATAACATTGGGGAGAGGCTACAACCCTGTCTCACTCCCTTCCCAACCGCTGCTTCCCTCTCATGCCCCTCGACTCTTATAACTGCCATCTGGTTTCTGTACAAATAGTAAATAGCCTTTCGCTCCCTGTATTTTACCCCTGCCACCTTTAGAATTTGAAAGAGAGTATTCCAGTCAACATTGTCAAAAGCTTTCTCTAAGTCTACTAATGCTATAAACGTAGGTTTGCCTTTCCTTAATCTTTCTTCTAAGATAAGTCGTAAGGTCAGTATTGCCTCACGTGTTCCAGTATTTCTACGGAATCCAAACTGATCTTCCCCGAGATCGGCTTCTACTAGTTTTTCCATTCGTCTGTAAAGAATTCGTGTTAGTATTTTGCAGCTGTGGCTTATTAAACTGATAGTTCGGTAATTTTCACATCTGTCAACACCTGCTTTCTTTGGGATTGGAATTATTACATTCTTCTTGAAGTCTGAGGGTATTTCGCCTGTTTCATACATCTTGCTCACCAGATGGTAGAGTTTTGTCAGGACTGGCTCTCCCAAGGCCGTCAGTAGTTCTACTGGAATGTTGTCTACTCCGGGGGCCATGTTTCGACTCAGGTCTTTCAGTGCTCTGTCAAACTCTTCATGCAGTATCGTATCTCCCATTTCATCTTCATCTACATCCTCTTCCATTTCCATAATATTGTCCTGCATCATAAGGGAGATAATGACTGGAACAAGACTACATGTTGCAGGTCCAATAACCTACCTCCTCAAGCTGCTCAAAATGGAACAATGATTTCATAAAATATGCACACATCTATAAAACTAGTTCTTGGTAGTAAGATCTTTAATTTTATTCAGGACCAAGACACTGCTTACAAATCATGATTTATAAAAGAACTGCATTTGCCATATTCTGTGCTCTCTTACTGACTGACATTTGACATTGCAAAGTTTTGCACTGCAAAACAACGTATCTCCCAACACTCTCTCACGCATACATCCCCTTCTGCGCCCCCCCCCCCCCCCCCCCTCATAACTCATAAACTAGTAAAAAGAATTGTTTACCATCTTCAGTTTCCTAATGCTTGTTGCAGAGCTGAGGTGCAAATATCTAAACTCAAATAGCAACAGTAAACTACAAATAAAATATGACAACAAATAAATTCACAGCAACTGGAATACCAACATGCAAGACAAAAACACTATGAATTTACGCACCAACCTAATATATTGTGAAAAGTATATGACAGTTCCTTCATTTACACCCAAAGTTACTTTTACGTTTGAATATTTCACTCCGATAAGAATGACTTGCAGTTACAATAATGAATGGAAAGTTCTGATTGAAAATTATGAATTATTTAGGAATAAAGGCAGGAGCACTGCATTGTCGATACGCACACAAACAAAAGGTACGGAGTTCGGCTAGCTTTCAGATTGCACTTTCTTTTTCTAGCTTTAAGAAACAAATTAAACAAACACACACACACACACACACACACACACACACACACACACACACACACCTGTCTGCCTACATTGTGCTCAGCTGACCGCCAGCTGGCAGTGGACTGAGCATAATGTATGGAGACAGGTGTGTGTGTGTGTGTGTGTGTGTGTGTGTGTGTGTGTGTTTTCCTACAGCTAGAAAAAGAAAGTGCATTCCAAAAGCTAGCCAAGTTCCATACCTTTCATTTGTGTGCCTACCGACAACGTACCGCTTCCTCTATTGAACACCTTCTGGAAACCAAGGACTATGGCATCAGCCTAAGCACTCATACACCATGTGATCAAAAGTATCTGAACACCTAGCTGAAACTGAATTACAAGTTCATGGCACCCTCCATCAGAAAAGCTGAAAGTCAGTATGGTATTGGCCCACCCTTAGCCTTGATGACATCATCCACTCTCACAGTCAGTAAGGCCTGGCACAAAGTCGGCACTCCAAAACATCCCAAAGGTGTTCTAAAGGGAGCAGGTCAGGACTCTGTGCAGGCCAGTCCATTACAGGGATGTTATTGTAGTGCAACCGCTCCTCCACAGGCCGTGCATTATGAACAAGTGCTCAATTGTGTTGAAAGATGCAATTACCATCCCTGAATTGTTCTTCAACAGTGGGAAGCAAGAAGGTGCTTAAAAAATCAATGTAGGCCTGTGCTGTGATAGTGCCACGCAAAAAAACAAGGGGTGCAAGCCCCCTCCATGAAAAACATGACCACACCATAACACCACTGCCTACGAATTTTACTGTTGGCAATACACACGCTGGTAGATGATTTTTACTGGGCATACGCCATACCCACACCCCGCCATGGGATTGCCACATTGTGTACCATGATTTGTCACTCCACACAGCATTTTTCCGCTGTTCAATCGTCCAATGTTTACTCTCCTTACACCAAGTGAGGCATCGTTTGGCATTTCCTGGCATGATGTGTGGCTTATGAGCAGCCACTCGACCATGAAATCCAAGTTTTCTCACCTCCCGCATAACTGTCACAGTACTTGCAGTGGATTCTGATGCAGTTTGGAATTCCTGTGTGATGGTCTGCATAGATGTCTGTCTGTTACACATTACAACCCTCTTCAACTGTTGGTGGTCTCAGTCAGTCAACAGACAAGGTCAGCCTGTATGCTTTTGTGCAGTACATGTCCCTTCATGTTTCCACTTCACTATCACATCCCCCCATGAACCATGGACCTTGCCACTGGTGGGGAGGCTTGCGTGCCTCAGCGATACAGATGGCCGTGCCATAGATGCAACCACAACGGAGTGGTATCTGTTGAGAGGCCAGACAAAAATGTGGTTCCTGAAGAGGGGCAGCAGCCTTTTCAGTAGTTGCAGGGGCAACAGTCTGGATGATTGACTGATCTAGCCATGTAACACAAACCAAAACGGCCTTGCTGTGCTGGTACTGCGAACAGCTCAAAGCAAGGGGAAACTACAACCGTAATTTTTCCTGAGAGCATGCAGCTTTACTGTATGATTAAATGATGATGGCATCCTCTTGGGTAAAATATTCCGGAGGTAAAATAGTTCCCCATTCGGATCTCCGGATGGGGACTACTCAGGAGGATGTCGTTATAAGGAGAAAGAAAACGTGTTCTACGGATCGGAGTGTGGAATGTCAGATCCCTTAATCGGGCAGGTAGGTTAGAAAATTTAAAAAGGGAAATGGATAGGTTAAAGTTAGATATAGTGGGAATTAGTGAAGTTCGATGGCAGGAGGAACAAGACTTTTGCTCAGGTGAATACAGAGTTATAAATACAAAATTACATAGGGGTAATGCAGGAGTAGGTTTAATAATGAATAAAAAAATAGGAGTGCGGATAAGCTACTACAAACAGCATAGTGAACGCATTACTGTGGCCAAGATAGACACGAAGCCCACGCCTACTACAGTAGTACAAGTTTATATGCCAACAAGCTCTGCAGATGAAGAAATTGATGAAATGTATGATGAGATAAAAGAAATTATTCAGGTAGTGAAGGGAGACAAAAATTTAATAGTCATGGGTGACTGGAATTCAAGAGCAGGAAAAGGGAGATAATTTTTTTTTTTTTCTTTTCTTTTAGGGCGCACAACTTCAATGGTCATTAGCGCCTGACTACTCTAAGAATGCACCGCGAGGCACAAGTTGACAACAACAACTAAAAGGGAAAACACGATAAAAGACAGACTGACAGGCATAGAATTAAAAAACAGCATCATCAAATGTCCTTAGAGAGGTTTGTCAAATTGATAAAACGAAGAACACGAGCAACTGCTCGTGGGTCATCCGCTAAAATGGCATCGAAAGTACTTGGCAGGTTAAGATCTAGACGCAGTGTGTTAAAATCTGGACAGGACGAGGGAGAGAATGAAACATAGTAGGTGAATACGGATTGGGGGTAAGAAATGAAAGAGGAAGCCATCTGGTACAATTTTGCACAGAGCATAACATAATCATAGCTAACACTTGGTTCAAGAATCATAAAAGAAGGTTGTACACATGGAAAAATCCTGGAGATACTAGAAGGTATCAGATAGATTATATAATGGGAAGACAGAAATTTAGGAACAAGGTTTTAAATTGTAAGACATTTCCAGTGGCAGATGTGGACTCTGACCACAATCTATTGGTTATGAACTGTAAATTAAAATTGAAGAAACTGCAAAAAGGTGGGAATTTAAGGAGATGGGCCCTGGATAAACTAACTAAACCAGAGGTTGTACAGAGTTTCAGGGACAGCATAAGGGAACAATTGACAGGAATGGGGGAAAGAAATACACTAGAAGAAGAATGGGTAGCTCTGAGGGATGTAGTAGTGAAGGCAGCAGAGGATCAAGTAGGTAAAAAGACCAGGGCTGGTAGAAATCCTTGGGTAACAGAAGAAATATTGAATTTAATTGATGAGAGGAGAAAATATAAAAATGCAGTAAATGAAGCAGGCAAAAAGGAATACAAACGTCTCAAAAAAGAGATTGACAGGAAGTGCAAAACTGCTAATCAGGAATGGCTAGAGGACAAATGTAAGGATTTAGAGGCTTATCTCACTAGGGGTAAGATAGATACTGCCTACAGGAAAATTAAAGAGACCTTTGGAGAAAAGAGAACCACTTGTATGAATATCAAGAGCTCAGATGGAAACCCAGTTCTAAGCAAAGAAGGGAAAGCAGAAAGAGGGTCTATACAAGGCCGATGTACTTGAGGACAATATTATGGAAATGGAAGAGGATGTAGATGAATATGAAATGGGAGATACGACACTGCGTGAAGAGTTTGACAGAGCACTGAAAGACCTGAGTTGAAACAAGGCCCCAGGAGTAGACAACATTCCATTAGAACTACTGACAGCCTTGGGAGAGCCAGTCATGATAAAACTCTACCATTTGGTGAGCAAGATGTACGAGACAGGCGAAATACCCTCAGACTTCAAGAAGAATATAATAATTCCAATCCCACAGAAAGCAGGTGTTGACAGATGTGAAAATTACCGAACTATCAGTTTAATAAGTCACAGCTGCAAAATTCTAACATGAATTCTTTACAGACGAATGGAAAAACTGGTAGAAGTCGACCTCGGGGATGATCAGTTTGGATTCCATAGAAATGCTGGAACACGTGAGGCAATACTAACCTTACGCCTTATCTTAGAATAAAGATTAAGGAAAGGCAAACCTACGTTTATAGCATTAGTAGACTTAGAGAAAGCTTTTGACAATGTTGACTGGAATACTCTCTTTCAAATTCTAAAGGTGACAGGGGTAAAATACAGGGAGCGAAAGGCTATTTACAATTTGTACAGAAACCAGATGGCAGTTATAAGAGTCGAAGAGCATGAAAGGGATGCAGCGGTTGAGAAGGGAGTGAAACAGGGTTGTAGCCTCTCCCCGATGTTATTCAATCTGTATATTGAACAAGCAGTAAAGGAAACAAAAGAAAAATTCAGAGCAGGTATTAAAGTCCATGGAGAAGAAATAAAAACTTTGAGGTTCACCAATGACATTGTAATTCTGTCAGAGACAGCAAAGGACTTGGAAGAGCAGTTGAACGGAATGGACAGTGTCTTGAAAGGAGGATATAAGATGAACATCAACAAAATTAAAACGAGGATAATGGAATGTAGTCAATTAAGTCGGGTGATGCTGAGGGAATTAGATTAGGAAATGAGACACTTAAAGTAGTAAAGGAGTTTTGCTATTTGGGGAGCAAAATAGCTGATGATGGTCAAAGTAGAGAGGATATGAAATGTAGACTGGCAATGGCAAGGAAAGCGTTTCTGAAGAAGAGAAATTTGTTAACATCGAGTATAGATTTAAGTGTCAGGAAGTCGTTTCTGAAAGTATTTGTATGGAGTGTAACCATGTATGGAAGTGAAACATGGACGATAAATAGTTTAGACAAGAAGAGAATAGAAGCTATCGAAATGTGATGCTACAGAAGAATGCTGAAGATTAGATGGGTAGATCACATAACTAATGAGGAGGTATTGAATAGGATTGGGGAGAAGAGAAGTTTGTGGCACAACTTGACTAGAAGAAGGGATCGGTTGGTAGGACATGTTCTGAGGCATCAAGGGATCACAAATTTAGTATTGGAGGGCAGCATGGAGGGTAAAAATCATAGAGGGAGACCAAGAGATGAATACACTATGCAGATTCAGAAGGATGTAGGTTGCAGTAAGTACTGGGAGATGAAGGAGCTTGCACAGAATAGAGTAGCATGGAGAGCTGCATCAGACCAGCCTCAGGACTGAAGACAACAACAACAACAACAACAACAACAACATCACATCGGAAACAGTGGACCTAAGGATGTTTAGGAATGTGGAAATCTCACGTACAGACATATGACAGAAGTGACACCCAATCACTTGACCACACTCGAAGTCTGTGAGTTATGCAGAGTGCCCCATTCTTCTCTCTCACAATGTCTAATGACTAATGAGGTTGCTGATATGGAGTACCAGGCAGTAGGTGGCAGGACAATGCACCTAATATGGAAAACATATGTTTTTGGGGATGTCCGGATAGTTTTGATCACAGATTAGATTAGATTAGATTAGATTAGATTAATACTTGTTCCATAGATCATGAATACGACACTTCGTAATGATGTGGAACGTGTCAGGTTAATAAAAGATGTCTGTACAAGATATTACATTACACAAAATATTGCATGACACAAAATATTGCATGACACTAATGTTTAAGTTGTTTTTTTCCCCTTAATTTATATCTAAAAATTCAGCCAATGAGTAGAAGGAGTTGTCATCCAGAAATTCTTTTAATTTATTTTTAAATGTTAGTTGGCTATCTGTCAGGCTTTTGATGCTGTTTGGTAGGTGACCAAAGACTTTTGTGGCAGCATAATTTACCCCTTTCTGTGCCATAGTCAGATTTAACCCTGCATAGTGAAGATCATCCTTTCTCCTGGTGTTATAGCTATGCACACTGCTATCACTTTTGAACTGGATTGGATTATTAACAACAAATTTCATAAGTGAATATATATACTGTGAGGTTACTGTGAGGATCCCTAGATCCTTAAATAGATGTCTGCAGGATGTCCATGGGTGGGCTCCAGCAATTATGCTGATTACATGTTTTTAGGCAATGAATACTTTTCTACTCAACGATGAATTACCCCAGAATATGATAACATACGAAAGCAGTGAATGAAAGTAGGCATAGTAAGCTAATTTACTGAGATTCTTATCACCAAAATTTGCAGTAACCCAAATAGCATACGTAGCTGAACTCAGACGTTTCAGCAGACCATTAATGTGTTGCTTCCAGTTTAACCTCTCGTCAATGGACACACCTAAAAATTTTGAAAATTCTACCTTAGCTACAGACTTCTGTTCAAAGTCTATATTTATTACTGGAGTTGTGCCATTTACTGTACGGAACTGTATATACTGTGTTTTATCAAAATTTATAGTGTATCTACTGCTTTTTGGACCTCGTTGACTAACAGAGTGAGCTGAGTTTCACATTATCATTGTTTCGGAATCCATGTTGATTCCTAGAAAGGGAATTTTCAGTCTCCAGAAGTATCTTAATATATGAGCATAAAAGATGTTCCAATATTCAACAACAGATTAACTTCAGAGATAAAGGCTTATAGTTTCCTGCATCTGTTTGGTGACCCTTCTTGAAAATGGGAATGACCTGCACTTTTCTCCAATCATTAAGAATGCTTTGCTCCTCCAGTGACCTATGCTACATTGCTGCTACAAGAGGAGAAAGTTCTTTCACATACTCGATGCAGCATATTTGTATTTCACCAGGTCCAGTAACCTTTCTTGTGTTGAGCAACATTAGCTGATTTTCTATCTTATGGTCACTTACTTTGATATCTGTCATTTTGACATTCATATGATGATTTAAAGGAGGCACCACAGTAGTATCTTTCTAAATGAAACAGTTTTGAACAAAGACATTTGTTATTTCAGCCTTCCCTGTGTCATCCTCTGTTTTGAAGCCATTATGGTCACAAAGTTTCTAGACAGACAGCTTCAATCCATTTAACGATTTAATGTCAGATCAAAACTTCTTATGATTTTCTTTCAAGTTGCTAGATAGGATTTTACTTTTGAGTTCACTGAATGCTTCACACATGGTGATATTTATACTATTTTCGGCTTAGTTCAGCTTTTCTTTGTATGAGAAGTTTTTTGCTTCTTTTTAAACTTGCAGTGAGGCTGTCTTTGCTTTTGTATCAGCTTTCTAACATGCCTATCAAACCAAAGTGGGCATTTCCCAATCCTCACAACTCAGTTGGTACATATCTGTCTAAAGTGTGTTGTACAATACTCTTTAACTTCAACTCTCTCATCATCTACATTTATTTGATCTATCATCTATTACAGAGCCTAAAAACAACTTCCTGGACAGTTTATGACAATTGTTTATCCTATCACTGTACTAATTTTTTTGCTACCTGCCCTCCTATCGGTCAAAAGTAAACAAATAATTCTGTTCTAATCAGTTCCAACAACCATCCAGTCACGATTCTCTATCCATCCACCCTCTAGCAAAATTTTGAACTTACCATTCCTTCCACTGCCAAAGGTTCCATGATGGTGGTCATGAATTACAGTGACTGGGTGGCTCGGGGACTCCCACCAATATCCCAACACCTCTGCTCACAAACCTAACCATTAACTATTATTTCCCACTGCAGAAGGCCAATACAACCTCCAGAGGCACATCAAAAAATTATGACCATTCAAAAACATTTCAGGGAAATCTTATACCTACCCCAGTCGTGCAACCTACTGTAAGCAGAGTTTCAACATGTTCCCGAAACTCCACAAGCTCACATGCTTTCATCTTCCAACTGGTTTCCCCAATGTGCCTGTTTAAAACCATGCCAAACAAATTTTCTCTTCCTTGTTTGACTAGTATCTCAAACAAATGTCCTACACTTTCCTTTTCTTATCCATGACACTAATAATTCTTCACTGCATTTCCACCGTTCCTGTCCTATTATTTTACCATCAGACTTCTTGCTTGTCACTGTAGATGCTATGTCCCTCTACTTCATCTCCATGTCGTTGAGTTTGCTGACAAGGAACATGAACTTTCCAAGCACCATATCTACAACCCATAATTATTTATCCTTTCAAGGTCACACCTATAGAATTGTCACTGATATTTGCATTTTCCTCCTCCTAATTTCAACATGATTATGGGCCACCTACAGGAATACTCCTTATCTATGTGACGTCTCCAAATATTTGCTTGCTTCAGATGAACCAGTAACATATTCATGCACTGAACTCAAGGCATGGATAGCCTCTGTCTTTGCTCCATTATCACAATATTTATTTTTCAAATCCACTTCAGCTGATCCTTCTCAACTTGACAAACTATTTTCTAGGATATTGATCTCCTCTTTTCTGATGGCTTCACACTGAAAAGTAAAGTTGCTACTCTCACTATATAGCGAAGATGCTGAGTTGCAGGTAGGCACAACAAAAAGACTCGCACAATTAAAGCTTTCGGCCACTAAGTCCTTCATCAACAACAGACACACTCACTCTCTCTCTCTCTCTCTCTCTCTCTCTCTCTCTCTCTCTCTCTCTCTCTCCCCCTCCCCCCTCCTCATGTAAACACAACTCATACACACAACTGCAGTCTCAGGCAACTGAAACCACACTAATCCACCAATGGTCCACAGTACTTCCACTTTGACAGCTGTTACCCATTCCAAATCACAAAGACCCTCTCCTTCAGGCTTGGCACCCATAGATTCCGCATCTTCACTGGGAAACAGATATTACCCAAAATGTTGATAGTTTTCCCCAGCTATTCCAGAAACAAGTTTTCAGGTCTATTTCTTCATGTGACACTACCAATCCTGCCAGCCACTAACTAGTGTTTGCTTTATCACACAATACCACACTGCCAATGAGAATTTCTTGTTGTAAACTGCCTGTATTTTACTGAATGTGATGCATTAATTTTATTTTTATAGAATGACATTTCTTCTTCTACAGCAGTGGCCTTCCAGGGCTAAAACTAATTACTTTTCTACGGACTTATGAAATGTCTTACAAGCTATTTTATAACTACTCACAACAACTTTCTCATAATTGACTTCCTCCAGTTTATTAACAATACGGAATAAAACGTGCTTTCACATAGTAGTTGATGTGTCAAGTGAATTTTTCAACAACTTCTAAGAGCCTAACTTTCTAATTTACAATGATTACAATGTTTTCAAACTATTAATAGTTGTGTTCTGTGGGCTTGCTCAATGTTTCCTTTTCCATAATAGTTGAAAGGCCTTTATCAGACAGAATGCAGCAGACAGCAGCAAAAGTTCTGCCATTTCCACCTGTATAAGTGCCCCAACCAGTATCAAATCTTAAAATATTACTTTACGACATGCCTTGGATCACAAAGTAACTAACAGTTTTGAGTTTTCACTACTCAGGACTGTACCCTTTCAAACTCAAGTATATCCTTGGCCAGGGTTTCAGATATCTCATTCTGAACTGAGGCAAATCCTATAAAAAATCCCACCCTCTTCCTCAAACGTAGTAGAACACACCCAATCTCTGAAAATTCTAATTCTCTGCTCCATATCCCACCCATCCTGCATTATTTTTCTATAGATGACTGGGGTCGAAGACTTGTCTCCTATTACCTACTGCAGTTGTCCCATCACAGACATTTCCTATCCAATCAAAGGCAGAGTCACATGTAAAACCAGCCACAAAATATACCAGCTACATAATAGTATGAATGTTAACAGTCTGACTGTGGCTAACCAATAATTCCACCATTATTACTGAACATGTCACATACTACTATAAAAGGTAATGTCACAAGGTGCTTTAATGCTAGTAGCATTTGGATTCTGTCCTTCACTATCAGCCCCTCAGAATTGCACTAGTGGGAAATACATATTCAGCAACTTGAATGTTATTATAATCACCTCAACCTAAACCTCAGCTAGTCCATATCCTCAACAGCTCCCTTCATACTGTTACATCTGCCACCAACCTTTCCCCCTCCTGGTGTTTCCCGCAGAACTCCTTTCTAGTCTTAGTATTGTAGATCCCTTTTCCATCCCCCCCCCCCCACCCCCCCCCCCCCAAAAAAAAGTCCTCTTGTGCTCTATCCCCATTATTATTTCTGGTTTTGTAATTAATACTTAAAGCCACCTAGCTTCCCTCATTTGTGTTCGCAATACTTTACATTGTCTTATACAATCTCCCCTCTTATTTGCCAAAATTCTTTCTTCTTCTGATACCACAAAATGACTAGATAGAGGGTGACAGCTCACTTTGAAGTTAGTACAATTTTCTATGCTATTATGTGTGCCTGCGTGCCACAAACTGATCAACCACAGGTGAGTCACCATTCTTTATCATAATGAAGTGGTGGAAGGGTTTCTCATGATCACTAATATCCAAACAGTGGAGGAGGTTCATCAATTACACTTCTATCTAAAAAGTAGCACTAAGCTTTATAAACAGTAACAGAAATTGAGAATTATTAGGACATTACTTTATTGATCTGAAATGTACAAGTTTTTCTGTGGACTGTTATGAACTGAGTCAGTTTCTTTTTCTTTAGTTTTGAACAGTCAAGTTGTCCTTAATATTGATTATTTTGAACACCCCAGTGCCTTAATAGGCATGATCTTACTGGAAGTGATGTAATGTTGCTTTCCTAAGAGCTCTGTACTGACTTAACAGTAGGATAGTATGACTACAGAATAATGTGGACTCCAGACCACTGTGCAGCCTGCAATTTCTTCCATTTTCACAAATCACAGCAAGAGGTACAGCAATAAACAACAACAAAGAAAAATCCTTTGACTGAGTAATGAACCCTGGACCTTAAGGTGTGTGGTCTGACACTCACTCAGTTCCAGAGATTATACACTGAAGCCTCAAAAAAACTGGTATTGGCATGCGTATTCAAATACAAAGGTATGTAAACAGGCAGAATACTGTGCTGAAGTTGGCAATGCCTATATAAGACAACAAGTGTCTGGTGCAGTTGTCAGATCACTTACTGCTGCTACAATGGCAAGTTATCAAGATTTAAGTGAGTTTGAATGTGGTGATATAGTTGGTGCACGAACGATAGGACACAGCATCTCTGAGGTACCGATGAAGTGGAGATTTTCCTGTACTACAATTTTAAGAGTGTACCGTGAATATCAGGAATCCGGTAAAACACCAAATCTCCAACATCGCTGCGGCCGGAAAACTGCAAGAACGGGACCAACAACGACTGAAGAGAATCGTTCAACGTGACTGATCACAGGCATCCATTCATGTCCATTGTGCATTCCAACGGACTTCGGCAATCCCAGCAGGACAATGCAACACTACACACATCCAGAATTGCTACAGAGTGACTCCGGGAACGTTCTTCTGAATTTAGACATTTCCGCTGGCCACCAAACTCCCCAGGCATGAGCATTATAGAGCATCTCTAGGATGACTTGCAATGCGCTGTTCGGAAGAGGTCTCCTATCCCTCATACTCTCACGGATTTATGAACAGCACTGCAGGATTCATGGTGACAGTTCCCTCCAGCACTACTTCAGACATCAGTCGAATCCATGCCATGTCATATTGCGGCACTTATGCATGCTCGCAGAGGTGTTACATGATATTAGGCAGGTGTACCAGTTTCTTTGGCTCTTCAGTGCTTATAACATACTAAAATGTCAATTCATCATCACATTTATAAATAATATTATATTTTTATTATTCTTGTAATTACAGTGCCACTAATACGTCAGCTTTTTAATACTTGTTTCCTACCATACAAATTGACATACAGTGTTCTCCAGGCTACTCACAATATGTCCTTACAGATTGCTTTATAAGTGAATACAAATGTGAAATAGGGTGCTGTATTATGCAGCCAGTAAGCATCAACATTTGTCTCATTCAGATGGCATTAAACTTTACTGCTTTAAATTACTAAAAACTTTTTTCCCCATTTCTCAGTTATTTGTGTTTGTTTCAAGAGGCTATAAAGATCTTTAGGCACTTATTTCACATTTGTAACCTACCGCTCTAAAAAATAATCTATCAGTTAGTTCATAATAAAGTGTAACACAACATACTAACCTGTCACAAAGAAAAAAATATGCCATAATAATCCCCATGCGTGCAAGTGAAGTGACTATTACGTACAAATCAGATTCAGCGGCAGCAACTTTTGCACTCTGTTCATTTAGCGGAGTGTAAGTAACTGGCGGTGAACTTTTCAACTGACGCAGCCACCGACGTGTCATTAATCCCAGACCAATAATGAAACTAAAAACACCACATAAAATCAATTAAATTGTTATAGGTAGCAATGGTTATTATGAATGGTAAAAAATAGGTTTTACGTCCTTAGTAAGACAAAGTAATTATGAACCATTTCTTTACCTTCCATGTAAAACAGACACCAAAAAATTACAATAATTATGACAATATCAATTATCTTTTTGCAATAAATATTATTATGAAACATTTTAAAATAATGAATTTATATAAGAAGGCTCCCCCTACGTAGTTAGCAAAGTGAGCATCACCTTACATCATGGGAGAGGGAAGAAGAGGGTGGTGCTGTGATACAGACAAAAATTGATACGAAAAAGTACAAACCCCCCCCACACACACACACACAATGGGGAACAGTTGGCAGAAAAGTTGTCTGTGTGGCAAAGTAAACATGCCAAGTGTCACACGAACAAGTAGGAATGAATTATTAATGGTATAAAGGAAAGAGCTAATTGTTGGTACAGCTGCTGTACAGCATACACGTATTAGCAGGGCAAGAACTCTGAAATATTAAACCTGCTGAGGAATGAGACTGGTTTCAGTATTGTAACCTCCTTATGGACTTAGTGTACTTTTCATGGTGACTGGTATTTCTTCACCTAACAGATCCTTTATAAAAAGCAAGTAAAATTTTCTTAAAAATTAGTTTCTGCAAATAGACTGTCACAAACTTAAGACAAAAATGGTAAATGCAATTCCAACCTGCACAAGGGCTAATTGTGAGCTGAAAGTAAATCAATAAATGAAACAATACTGTAAATTTTAGGAGTTTACATGACAAGAACCTGAAATGGAAGTCACATTTTACAGATCATATTAAACATCCAGGCATTTTCAAATTTTGCATTATGGATAAAAGCAGATTTTAAAGATGAAAATGTGAAAAAGTTCAGTTACGTTTTCAATTTTCATTCACTTAAGTCCCACGACACCATATTATGGAACAGCTCATCGTGCAAGAAAGTGTTCATCATACAAAAGCAAGTAATAAAAATAATATTTTGTGTCCCTTCTAGGACCTCTTATAAACAGTTCTTACAATATGATCTCTCAAGTTTTCTTGGTGCAATTAATTAATGGTGAGTTTCCAGACATTCTGCTTGCAGAACAACTGGAAGGAAACCATTAAGTTCTTTCAATAGTTGGGTATACTGACAACTACCTCACATTACATTTTTACAATGTTTGTTTTCCACAATCATCGTAATTCAAAAACAATAACATTCATAGATAGAATAGTACAAGGGGAAATGACTTACAATAACCACCACTCAGCCTTAGTGTGGCACAGAAAAAAAGTGAGGTATTCAGCTATAAAAATATCTTTGACCACCTACCCAGTATTGTAAGGAATTTTACAGATAATAAGATTAATTTCAAACCAAACTAAAATGACATCTGTATGACAAATCATCTTACTCCAAAAATTTTATGAGTACATAATAATATGGCACATGTGATACATATCAGTCCCTCATTTCAATGAAAATTCACGTAAAGTTATGGGAAACAAGAAAAGAAGAATTTTGAGCTCCAGGATCAGTGAACTTGTCTTCGTGTTTGAAATTATGCATGACAATGACTCCAGTCAGATGGATGAAAGTGAGGTAAAACTGAGGCACCTAAAAACTGTAGCCCATCACTGAAAAATACAACATGAAGTTTCATCATAGTCATTACAACCAAAATGATGTGAGTAAAAGAAGAGTATATGGACTGGAGCCCTAATTAGTTTAAACACTCCGGATTTTGTTGAAGATTGTAAGGAGGTGGCACTGGCAATCCACTAACAGATATTTAAGCATTTGGGAATGGATGTGGTCTGGACCAGGGGATGTGTCAGGACAATCAGAAAGGACACTGAGAAATTTCAAGTCACTGAAGAAGGCATTATATGGCTCAGGGTGGCGTGGAGCAAAAGACAGGTGTTGTCGTTCCACCCACTGTTTGAGGAGAGAAAAGGCGGGGCGGTAATTTTCAGATGCAGAGGTGCGAGCATAATACTCAGCAAGACGCTATGTGATTATGTCTGAATCGGCAGAGAGAGTTCCATGTGTAGAAATTGCAGGTACACCTGCAGGGGTCTGACAGCCATAAAGTCGTCAGAGCATGGTCCAAACCTGGGAAGGAGACATTTGTGTTCCAATGGTGGAGACGTAGTGTTCCCAACACTACTGCTTCCATTGTTTGATGAGTAGGTGGACCTGAGCACAGAGCCATTTAAAGGCAATGAGGTTCTCCAGGGGCTGGTGGCTCTTATGATGTTCGAGGGCCTGCCTACAGCTTCTAATGACCACAGCAATTTCCAGTGACTATTAAGGCACTTACTTGTACCAAAGGCAACCTGAGAAACAAGGTATTGCTGGTAGAATGAAATTTTCACTCTACAGCGGAGTGTGTGCTGATATGAAACTTCCTGGCAGATTAAAACTGTGTGCCGGACCAAGGCGAGGTACTGGCAGAAGTAAAAGCTGTGAGGACAGGGTGTGAGTCATGCTTGAATAGCTCAGTTAGTAGAGCACTTGCCCATGAAAGGCAAAAGGTCCCAAGTTCGAGTCTCGGTCCAGCACACAGTTTTAATCTGCTAGGAAGTTTCAAGGGATTGCTGATTCAGCAGCAGCAATGGTAATAGTGATGGTGCCGATCACCTCATCGATGTTGCCATGCAACAGAGATTCAACGGTGGTAGCAGAGGTGAAAGCATCCTAGTCAGCCTTGGGAAGAGCCCATCTGAGCAAGCGTCCAGAGGAGGGATGCTGAGGGAGAGACAGGAAGACTGGAAAGTGGACACCACCACACAAGTTGATGTGAACTCTCCAGCTGATAGACGGGATAAGGCCTGAACTGCAAACCAAGAGATCAATGGCCGAGTACGTACCATGTGCCACACAGAAATGTGTGGGGCACCTGTGTTTAGGAGACAATCGTCGAGTTGAGTTAGTAGGTCCTTGACACCTTTACCATGGGCAGTCACCTTCGTTCGACTCCACAAAGTGTTATGGGCGTTAAAATCACCTAGAAGCAGAAAAGGTGGAGGGAGTTGGGAAACTAGTGTAGCCAGTACATGGAGTGTCGCTTCACTATCTGATGGGAGGTAGACATTACATATGGTAATTTCCAGTGTCGTCCTCACAGCTTCTAAAGGTGTTTGAAGGGGCACAGATTGCTACAGATGGAGGTAAGGACATAGACACCAACACCACATGACAGTCTGGCACAGTCAGTACGGTTTTTGTAGTACTCCCAACAGCCACAAAGGGCGGGGGTCCGCATTGCAGGAAATCGGGTTTCCTGAAGGGCAATGCAATAAGCAAGTGTAACACTTAAGAGTTGTCATAACTCAGCCAGGCACGAGAAAAAACCACCACAGTTCTACTGGAGGATGCCGCTTTCTGGAGTCGGGGAAGGCATATAGTGACCAAGGAGGAAGGTTACGCCTCAGCATCATCTGCTGCCACTGGTTGAGTATTTGTATCCATTGCCATTGTGGGTGAGTAGTTGGCAAGATTCATGTCCTCAGGGGATGCTAAAATCGCCACCTTGTCCTCAGTCGCAGAACCGGTGGGGACTGGTGGTGCAGGGGCCAGTGGAGGGTCCTGTTTCGTAACAGACTACTACTTCATTTGCTTGCCCTCTTGCTTCTCTCTAGGAGCTTGCTGGGAGGACTCCTCTGAAGTAGCTTCAGGCACGGAGGAAGACCGTAAAGCCCTTCATCCAGCAGTTTGTGGCTCCTTTAGCCACTGGCGAGCGTCAACTGTGGCATTAGTGTAGATCTTGGAAGTGAAAGTCCCAAGGGACCCCTTCTATGCGAGAAGAGCCAGAGGAGGCAGTGCCTCTCTGGCTCTGGAGAGGGGATCAAAGACCCCGATGTTTAGGGGGATATTGCTCCCGAAGTAGGTGCTTTAGGAGCAACAGAAGAAGAGGTGCCTCCAACCGCCGAGGGGGTAGGTGAATTAGGGCAGCCCAGAGGGCCTACTGAATGCGGCAGTGTGTGGAACTACCAGCACTTGTGAGGGTGATGTCGAGCAAATGGGGTGCAACCATTCAAATTTACGTTTAACCTCTTGGTAAGTCAGCTGGTCCAAGGTCTTGTACTCTATAATTTTTCACTCCTTTTGGAGTACTGTGCAGTCTGCCAAGCAGACAGAATGGTGCTCTCCACAGTTGACACAAGTGGGAGGAGGTGCATGTGGAGTATTTGGATGCAGTGGACATCCACAGACTCAACATGTGGCAATGGAATTGCACCGGGAAGACATGTGCCCGAATTTCCAGTACTTAAAGCACCACATAGGGGGAGGGACATATAGTTTGACATCACAGCAGCAAACCATCACCTTGACCTTTTCAGGCAATGAATCACCCTCAAAGGCAAAGATGAACGCACCGGTACAAACCTTATTGTCTTTCGATACCACGTAGACGCGCTGGATGTAGTGAACATCCTGCTATTCTAAACTGTCATGGAGCTTGTCAACGGATTGCAAGAGGAGGTCGCGATGGAAAATAATCCCCTGAACCATGTTGAGGCTTTTACAGTGAGTGATGGAAATGGGAATATCACCCAGCTGGGCATAGGCAAGCAACCCCTGGGTCTGGACCAGCGATGCTGTCTCAATCGAGACTAACACATTTCTCATTTTGGACAGAGCTGTCACTTCCCCAAACTTATCCTCCAAATGTTCAACAAAAAATAGACGCTTTGTAGCTAGAAAGGAGTCCGCATCTGTTCTGCTACAGACTAAATACCAAGGCGACTATGGCTCTCTTCTTTCTGTAGCCCTACATTCCTCCCATTGTGTTGAAAGGGAGGGAAACGATTTAGAGTCATACCTGAGAGCATTACATTCGATACTTCCCTTCTCAGAGACAACTGGTGCTGTTCAGTCACCAGCAAGAGATGAATTGGTCTGCCTCATTGCGGGTCACTCTGATCAGAGGCTCTCTCCATAAGCACCTCGCAGCCACAGCAAAGGCCACCTGGCATGATGACTGTTGCTGGGAGTCCTGATGCCCCAAGAAGATGGGCATCTACTCCTTGGCATACATGGGGAGTTTGCAGTTGAGGCATCAGCAGTGCAATCCCTGTGTTGTCAGGGAGCTACCACCAAATTGGTACATGATGGTCCCACCACAAAGGACTGGCTACTGAGCTGAATATTGGGTGCAGAGAAATACAATATCGTCATGGGAGCGAAAGAGGACAGCAGCAAATGGAAGAAGGGGATGTAACCCGGAAGGCGCCCTCGCCCAAATAGCTGAACTGTGGATGGAGTTGCAGATCCATGACAATAAGAGGCGCAGGACAGCTACCAGCACGATGGATATCTGATGCACTGCATAAGGCATCCTTCCCCAAATGGCCAGCACTTTGGAAAAATTTGGAAACATGGATGTCAAACCTGGAAAGGTTAAGCCAAAAGGTTGTAGACTCCTTTTAGTCACCTCTTACGACAGGCAGGAATACCTCGGGCCTATTCTAATCCCCGGACCCGCAGGGGAGGGGGATGACTGACAGGTCAAGTGTGAGCTTTTTTCCATAAACAAACTGTCAATGCATCAGTATGCAAAAAAGGACAGCATTTGTAGGGGAGAGATACGTTAGCTGCAGAAACATCATCAATACAGTTACTTCACAGATTTGTACAATCATAGTGAACCATTACCAGTGACACTTGTGACACAATACAGGGTTCCGATGGGAGGAATAATCCTCCTGACCAAAAAAGCTGTACAGATTACTACTTTACCTGCAGTCAATATTGGAGGAGTTTATTACTCAACAGCTGAAATTGAAATTTGGGTAAGTTACTATGGGACCAAACTGCTGAGGTCATCAGTCCCTAGGCTTATACACTACTTAATCTAACTTAAACTAACTTATGCTAAGGGCAAAAGGACAAACACACACACACACACACACACACACACACACACACACACACACACACGCGCGCGCACGAGCACACGCGCACGAGCACTCGCGCAGGGAGGACTCGAACCTCCGACAGGGGGGAGCCGCGCAAACCATGTGGCAAGGCACCTCAGACTGCGTGGCTACTCCACATGGCTCAACAGTTGAATGATGGCATTATTAAAGAGAGTGATAGCCGCTGGGGCCAGTTGTTGTCATCATGCCCAAACAAAAAATCATCAGATGAGATAAGAAAATACAGTTTCTGTTGCAACTATGGTTACTTAAATACAAGAACTATTATGGATGTATGAGGCCTCTTCAAAAAATTCCAAAACATTTGTAATCTCATACCAATAGTGTGTTGGAGCAAAATGCAGTTGGTATTCCTGCACAAGCCTGTGTTTAATGTGTAACTGCCTGAATTTTCATTGTTGTATGACTGTTATTGTTCAGTGCTGCATTGAGTAGAATGCCATCTCAAAATTTGCAAACTGTATGACATGACAGAGTTAGAGGAGCAACACGTCTACATTAAATGTTTTGTGAAACTCAAGTAAACCTTTACAGAGATAGACTAAATGATACAGGAAGCCTACAGTGATGAGTGCTTATGCTGTACTCAGTATTGTGAATGGTTCACATGGTTTAAAAATGGCCAGACAGAACTTAAACATGACTATCGTTCAAGATACCCTTTGATGTCTACCGATGATGCTCAGGAACGTCAATGAAATTGTACATGTCAATCAAAGACTGACAGAGATTGCAGAAGAATATAACATTTCAGTTGGATCATATCATGAAATCCTGACACAGCATCTTGGAATGCATCATGTTGTCGCGTAGTTTGTACCACAGCTCATGAGTCAAGACCAGAAAGACCTCTGCCTCTCAATCTGTGAAGAGCTTTTGGATCGTGCAAATGAGAACAAGATGTTCCTCAAGAGCATCACAACTGGTGATATGTGGGTCTATGGTTATGACGTTCAATCTCTGCAATGAGTCAGGAAAGATTCTCCATGACCAAAAAACTTCTTGTCCGGTTAGGTCAAATGTCAAAGCCATGCTGATAGTTTTCTTTGACTTTGAAGGATTAGTTCATCACGAATTCATACCAAGAGACAAACTGTTAATCGATGGTACTATTGGGACATGTTGCGATGCCTACAAGAAAATGTGAGAAGGAAATGACCTGAAATGTTGAGAGACAATTCGTGGCTTTTGCATCATGATAACACACCCGTACATTCATCCCTGTTGGTGAATGACTATTGCACAAAAAATGAAATCACTGTCCTACCTCATCCTCTGTAATCTCCAGATATGGCCCCTATTTACTTTTTTTTTATTTCCAAAATTGTAAACCCCACTGAAAGAACGAAGATTTGCAATGGTAGACAAGATAAAAGAAAATTCACACATGGCGCTTGGTGAGATCCGGCAAGAGGCATACCAAGGTTGCTTCTGGAAGTGGAAATGGCACTGAGAGTGATATACCAATTGTAGAGGGGGTGTTTTGAAGCAGACCATGCACAATAAGTAAAAGGTAAGCGTAGAAAAATTTTGTGGAGAAAGTTCCCAATTTTTTGGACAAACCTCTCATATCATATACCGAATATCACAGATACAATGGACAAACTGGATCAATGCAAGTATTTTAGAACAAAGGATCTGAAATGTGGTTCCAACCAGTTAGATGTAGTGTCAGAGGACCGGCTGAAGACATAAATTACCAATATCAGCAGATGACTTTTGACTTAAAGAATATACCAGCCACATTTCAGTGATCATTGTATGTGTTTTGAGAGGGTTAAAACCATACTAATGTATGGCCTACTTAGACAACACTGTTCTAGAGATCTGAAAGAGCAGTTGCAGCAGCTGGAAGAACTGTTTACAAGGTTACGTTCAGTGCACTTAACACTACATACTGGAAAGTTTCATTTTGCGTTGGCAGTAGTGAGCTATCTAGGGAATTTAATTCATCATGACAGCATACAGAACAAACCAAGGTTGGTATGTGCCATCCATGGTTTCAATCTGTGAAAAACCTGCATTCATTTTTAGGGTTATGTAATTATTATATGTGTCACACATACTGTGCACATCCTCCCCTCCCCTCTTAGTTCATCCCCTCCTTCCCCCATTCCATCCATCTCTCCTGCCACCATGTGTAAGTTTTTCAACCCTAAATGTCAAGGAAGAAATTGAAAATAAAATATTTTGGGAGAAAATAAGCCGCAAACTGATTGAGAGGAGAAATATTACCAGAAATTTAGTTGTACTTACACGTAAGACATAGTTATATGTCATAAACATTTGTTTTAACATATACAACACATTGGCACCTAACATACCGGTACCATGTTTTGTCTTATTCATTCTCAGATGTCCCTTAAAAGCATCCAAAGCAAGCATGGCTCAGTTAGCAAGCAATGCCTCAGGTCTGCGATTACAAACAGTGGGCAGTCGCTCTATAATCAGTTGCATTGTCATCTAGCCCTTTACTTGGCAAGGAATCACTAAGCCCTTAGGAGAGTTTTCTTTGGGCATAATTTTTCCTCTTCACAATAATGTAAGGGGGTAACTTTTCCCCATCAGCTATAACATCATAGTTATTAAATTTTTTTCATTCCAGTTCCTCTTAATGGGATACTTTTTGCCCCTTCATGTCTACTGTCATATTATTCAACATGCCAAAAAAAATACTGGCACTCTGGCATCATTCTCAATTTGACATAAAGGGTATGAGTGACGCTTCCACAACTGGATGATGTACCACTGGTAGTTAATCAGTTTCTCCTACAAATCTTCTGGCATTCTCTGTGCAGGCATATTATTTTGTCACAGAACGTGGCCATTTCTCCACACAGACCAATGAGACCAGTCAAAGTTAGTGCAGAATTCTTCCTGTGGCACATTTAACACTCTTCTGCATTAGAAGGCTTTCCTTGGATTATTTATTACCAGGTAGGCATCCCATCTTTCCTCTGATCTTGCACAATGGAAAGAACCTTAGTTTCAAGTTACAGATACTTGCTGCATTTTGGTCCACTGAATGATTTTCTCATTGAAACTGCCTTCTTCCATTTTTCTCCTGAAGCAACCCAACATCACACATTAGATTCATCCAGTCCATACTTTCTCCAGGGCTCTCCGTTGGTTGAGGTTTTGGCATAAAACGCAATTGTTTTAAGCTTGCTTCGTAACTGTGCCAAATTTCTTGGCTTGATGCTTTTCACTCTACGTGATTGTTCATATTAGCATAAATCAGGCTGTTATACCATTATCCAACTGAAAATAAATTATGAGCTAACGATACAATACTGGCAGACCTATACAGCATTAATGCCAATAAAAAAAATTGTTAGAAAGTTTGCACTGTTGCATAATAAAATGCCTTGCTGCCAGTTTTGGTTACAGATCATAGTTGTATTGCTGCAAATGAGCATAATTTTAAAACAGCAAGGGTATGTAAATAGACAATGTAGTGAATATAAGCTGCACCTTGACTTCTTGAGTGTGAGATTTGGATAAAAAGTTCACCTTATTTTTGGGCCAATACAGTATCATACATAACTAGTCCATTAACACATTTGTTGAAGGCTGTGAAATTTCAGGCTGTGGCTGACTGTCAATCTACATTCAAGGGATTGAAAATGGCACTAAACAAGCAGCCCTGTGTTAATATTTCGGCGATAGGAGCAACCAACTGGAGCGATGCACTGCGAATCAGGAAGTAGATGCCAATGAGCACACCGTAGTGCATCAAGGCAGTTAAGTGGAATAGAGTCACTCAACTACGGAGAAGGCGTTGTTGAGCTGTATCAGTGGAACTAGAACCTTCCACCCTCAGGCGAACAGGAGAACTGAGGGCATTCACCATATCGTCAGTAAAATGTTGAGTTATATCTGAAAAAGTCACCACAAGGACTGGGACATTTACCTAGCATGTCAGCATAAGGCCTTCCTGTATGTGGTGGTAGATGGTTGGGAGATGCTATCACCTTTTGAAATTATTAAACTCACAATTAGGAAAAATGAGGAATCAATACAAAATTCTGCCAGAACATTAAAGGATGTGAGGAAGTGGCTGAAGAAGGCAAATACTAAATCCCTCAAAAGGGAGAAAAGAAGTTACCTGAGTATATTACTGCCCAATGGGTCAAGTTAGAAAGACCCTAAACACCACAGGCAAAACAAAGAAATTTCTTACCCATTACCAGGAGCCATAATGAAGTCATAGAGATGGCAATGCCTGTAAATGTGAAGTTTCAGCATGAACTTCCTGTGTCCACTTAGGAAGCATCAAACCATTCAAGGGTACCCTGGGCACATTAACACAAGTGTCAGTGCCATCAACTATAAAAAAAAGCAAAAAAGTAAAAAAAGAGAATCAAGGAGACAGAAGCTAGAACACAGAATGGACAAGCAGTGCCGTATGCGTTTGGGTTGCACCAGTGAGTTTAGGGTTTTACAATATATAGAACAGCTTTGTGGTAAACATGTAAAACCTATCTCATTATACTAGTTTAATGGAGCTATTATAATTTGTTAGTATGGGGTAATTTCTTTTATAATTGTTGTTACAATTTCTTGTGATGGGATTGACAGACAGTATGGTGTGTAATTGGAATGCTACAGTAATGGGGTGCTCTGTATGATTATGAATTATGTATAAGCATTCTTGAGGAAGGGGGAGGGAGAGTAAAAACAATTCCTTTCCCTTATGGGGAGGCTACCATACAGGACAACAATGATGTGTGCAGTAATTTCAATGATACTACAGTTCTTCAGAGGAGTAATAGTGGACACAGTATAGGATGAGCAACTCCATGAACGAGTGCTGTTTTCCAGGCTGGAGGATGCTCTGTTCTGCTGTGGATGATGAGACTAGTAAGGAATGAGATATGGAGGCTGAAAGAGGCATTCCCAAGATTGCATCTTAAAGCCAGACAGAAGGGAGTATTAAGAGAGATTTAATGGAAGTATTACGGTTTGCGGCTCTCCTACAAATGGCTACGAGTGCAGTTGCACCAAGTAACAGATTCAGCACCACACTTATTACTGTGTCAAAAGATAGGGGCAGCTAAACACAGGTGGGAAATTATTGAATACAATATTCAGAAAGGCAGATACCGATGATATGAGGGAATGTACGTGCATGTAGGGACAAGTGTAAAAATAATGAACAGCAACATGGCAGATATGGACTGGCATCCCACACAATTGATAAATCTAGAGCAAGGCATATTGAACAATACTAAGACAGCATGGGAATTAACTACTGAACTAATGGGATATATGAGGAAACCACGGGCAGTCAGCCAAGATCTGGACACAATACAAACCCAACTAAGTTTACTAGATGTGAGACTTGCCATAACAAGACTTCTTTCACTAGTGGATAGCATACAGAATGCAAGAGCGGAAGTGACATCATTACAAGAAGCGGTCCACCATGCCGTATATGGACAACTGAGTCCTACACTGTTACTACCAAGGCAGTTCTTAGCTGGTCTGCAAAGGGTGCAGAAGGAACTAACAGTAGATCTACAGTATATGGTGAAACTTACAGAACAGAGCTCGTCATTCATTGCTTTACTACAAGTCAACAGTTGAAGTCAACACCTGCAGAGCCAGACTTCGTACATAAATCTGATTCCCATTAGCAAATGGTGATGCACATTACAAGTTCTTTACGATCCAACCCTATCCATAAATATGAGAAAATATGAAGAAATATATGCAGGTGAAGACAATGGACATATTGTTAATCTCTCTGGATGCTATGTGCTGATGTTGATGCATGAGCTCTGGTTATGCTAAAAAGAAAGAATTACCATGCCCAGCCTATAAGGTACAGATTGAAATGAAAGCATGCGAGATAGAGTTATTCTTATGTAAAACAGATGCCGAAGAAATATTCTGATGCTGCTCTTGTAATTCTGAAGAGTTGGTATGCAGTGGATTTAGTCTGCTCTGGAGAAGTCACACCCATGCCCGAGGGAGGACTCGAACCTCTGGCGGGGCAGCCGCACAGACTGAGTGGGATATTAATTAATGCTACAACCTGTGTTATAGCAGGGACTACACATTCAAGCTCCCAGTTACTATCACTGGGACAACTATAATGTATCTGACAGAGCCTTCATTGTACTGACTGGAGAAATCATTAGATGTATTCCTGACTCAAAACCTACCTTATTTAAATAACATCCTAATACCACAACACCTACATTCACTGGATGAACTAATAGCCATACGGAAAGGTTGCATTACTGCTGAGCAAATTTTGTCGCATGTGCTGTAGTACCATAAGGAACAGTGCAATAGGATTATGACCATAAGTGTCTCAACATCTGGTACCACTGTGGTTCTGACCCTGCTTTGTGTAATCTGTGTCTACTTCAAGTGGAAAACCACCAGTGCTATCCAGCTTCCAGTGCACCAGTTGCCAACAGACTCTGCTAACCATAGAAAATAACGTTTAGTTAAGCAACAGCCAATGAATAATGTGGCTTATGCTAAGAATTAGAGTAAGAGTGTAAGAGGAAAAATGTTTTATAAATTAAGATAGAAATAAAATATATGTTAAGGTATTTGCTGCCCAGAAATAAACAGGTCACAATCCAGAGACCAGACTTCCTCAGAGGTGCACCAGCAGCCACCTACAATAGAGGCAATAGCCCCCCATCTGCTGAAATCCTGTCTCTGTATCACTGTTAAAAGGAATGTTTTATTAATGGCTTGCTGATCAGTTCCAGTCACCACAACCTCTTCAGCCCACATCCAGACAAGGAAGTAGCACCATTTCCTGACCTACAAATGGCCAATTCCTCCACCACTGTTTGGGGTCAACTTCCAGTTCCAACAAATAGGCCTTCCCTTCAGTGCTAATGGAGAGAGAAAATTTCTACATTACTTTCATCAAACTAGTCTTGCCTTTCTTCTTTCTGAAGCCAAGAATCTTATCTATGGTTCTACACTGATATTTGACAAAGTGATCAATTTTTTGATCTGTCCAGCAGTCATAAGTGTACTGTGCAGCATTTGTTATGAGGACATCTTGCTCATTGCTTTGCCATATTTTGAAACATCTGCATCTACATCTACATGGATATTCTGGCAAAACACATTTAAGTCCTGGTAGAGGGTTCATCATATCACCTTCACAATTCTCTTTTATTCCAATCATGTATAGCGTGTGGAAAAAACGAACACCTATATCTTTCTGTACAAACTCTGATTTCCCTTATTTTATTATGATGATCATTTCTCCCTATATTGGTCAGCAACAGCAATATTTGGAGGAGAAAGTTGGTGATTCCAATTTCATGAGAAGATTCTGCCGCAATAAAAAACACCTTTCTTTTAATGATGCCCACCCCAAATCCTGTATCATTTCAGTGACACTCTCCCCCTCATTTCACGATGATACAAAACGTGCTCTCGTTTTTTGAACTTTTTTGGTGTACTCCGTCAATCCTACCTGATAAGGGTCCCACACCATACAGCAGTATTCTAAAAGAGGACGGAGAACCTTAGTGTAGACAGTCTCTTAAGTAGATCTGTTACATTTTCTAAGAACCCTGCCAATAAAACGCAGTCTTTGGTTAGCCTCCCTGCAACATTTTCTGTGTATTCTTTCCAATTTAAGTTGTTCGTGATTGTAATTTCAAGGTATTTGGTTGAATTTACAGCCTTTAGATTTGACTGATTTATCGTGTAACCGCATGTGGATGACCTCACACTTTTCGTTATTTAGGGGACAATTGCCAATTTTTGCACCATACAGATATCTTTTCTAAATAATTTTGCATTTTGTTTCGATCTTCTGATACTTTACTAGTCAATAAATGACAGTGTCATCTGCAAACAACCTAAGACAGCTGCTCCCATATCGTTATATAGATAAGGAATAGCAAAGGGCCTATAACACTACCTTGAGAAATGCCAGAAATCACTCTTGTTTTACTTGATGACCTTCCATCAGTTACTATGACTTGTGACCTCTCTGACAAAAAATCATAAATTCAGTTACATAACTACAAGCCACTTGTGTGGTACAGTGTCAAAAGCCTTTTGGAAATCCAGAAATACAGAATAAATTTGAAATCCCTTGTCAATAGCACTCAACAGTTTGGGTGAGTAAAGAGCTAGTTGTGTTTCAAAAGAATGATGCTTTCTAAATCTGTGTTGACTGTGTGTCAATAGACCATTTTCTTCGAAGTAATTCATAATGTTCAAACACAACATATGTTCCAAAATACTGCAGCAAATCAACATTAATGATATGGGTTCTACTGCTACCTTTCTTGAATACTGGTGTGACCTGTACAACTTTTCAGTCTTTGGGTACGGATCATTTGTCGAGTGAACGGTTGTATATGATTGTTAAGTATGGAGCAACTGTATTAGCATATGCTGAAAGGAATGTAACTGGTATACAATCTGGACCAGAAGACTTGCTTTTGTTAAGTGATTTAAGTTGCTTCACCACTCCAAGGACATCTACTTCTACGTTACTCATGTTGGCAGCTGTTCTTGATTCAAATTCTGGAATATTTACTTAGTCTTCTTTAGTGAAGGAATTTTGGAAGGTTGTGCTAAGTAACTCTGCTTTGGCAGCACTGTCTTTGATAGTATCTCCATTGCTATCACGCAGAGAAGGCACTGATTGCGACTTCACATATGACCAGAATCTCTTTGGATTTTCAGTCAGGTTTCGAGACAAAGTTTCATTGTGGAAAGTATTAAGCATCTTGCATTGAATTCTGCACTAAATAATTAATTAGATGTAGACTAAACCTGGTGTTAACAATGAATAGCTCTGAGTGCACATTCTGGACACAAACAGAAAAGATGTAATCTTTCAGCACTGCAGTTCCTTACTCCTTGTTCGCCCATGTCATTCCCCACTGTCTTTCTCTGCTCTAACTATTAACAGAATCTTTACTGTTCTTTGACACGGGACATATGAAGAAATAAGTTTCCTGAAGTAGTTTCCAGACAGATGTATTTCTTTATGGCTTCCTGTACAAAAAAAACTGTGTATATTTACCATAATGAGATTTTCACTCTGCAGCGGAGGTTTGTTGAATATTTAGTATAGCTAAGAATCTTGCAGTTTGAAGGCAACGATGGTTTGTATGCTTCAAACAGATTTATTTCCATGTGTCCCATTCCTGAAGAGTTTGAGACTCAGGTGATTAAATCTGCCAGGAAGTTTCATATCAGCGCACACTCCGCTGCAGAGTGAAAATCTCATTCTGGAAACATCCCCCAGGCTGTGGCTAAGCCATGTCTCCGCAATATCCTTTCTTTCAGGAGTGCTAGTTCTGCATGGTTCGCAGGAGAGCTTCTGTAAAGTTTGGAAGGTAGGAGATGAGGTACTGGCAGAAGTAAAGCTGTGAGGACGGGGCGTGAGTCGTGCTTGGGTAGCTCAGTTGGTAGAGCACTTGCCCACGAAAGGCAAAGGTCCCGAGTTCGAGTCTCGGTCCAGCACACAGTTTTAATCTGCCAGGAAGTTTTATATTTACCATCTTAAACAAATCTTTTCTTCACCTAACCTTGCTTCTCTCCGAGCAGCAATATTAATCTTAAAGCATGCTAACTTCAGTGTTACACAAGAGTTTTTGTTCATTCTTGTCTATTGTAGTTGTTACTCAGATTCAATACTGTCTTTATGTTCCATGGTTTGATGTCATTCCAATTAAATTTTTTTGCTTTTCAACCACACAGTGGGATCATGAAATGTGATTTCTGATATTAGTTGACATTTCCTAGAGCCTGTCCCATACAAGGGAAATAGATCTGCTTGGATTCAGATGCTGTATTGGACCACAGTGCAGCCAACATGGATTCTAGGAAGCAACCACCACACATCTGCCACTAAATGTGTAGATCCAGAGGAAATATCCCAGTTTTACACACAGCCATCGGTCACCCTTCCTTGAAAAACATCAAATAAAGGAAAACACAAAAAGCAGGTAAAATTGTTAAGGGTTTTATTGAGTTTAAGATGGATCCAAGGTTGCCTTAAGATGATCAACACACTGTGACTTTGGAACCACTGACTCATACAAAGATAGAATCAGTCTCCAAAACAGTAACAGATTGGTAACAAATCAAGTACACTTGAATTATGCCTTCATAGCCAGTCCGTCTAGCATCACCTCATTTACCCCTGCAGCTGCTGAGAACCAAAATGAAGCCAACCAAGTCTTCCGTCTGCATAGACATTGGGCATTTCTTACTTTGTCTCAGTTAATCCCTGTATGCCCATTGGGTACCATTCCTGTATATCTACAGGAGGCCCCTTATTAGTCTCCGAGATGTGTTATGTTGAAGTTGAGACTCCATTCCCCAGACTCTGAATTAGGGTTATGTCCAATATCTCTTAATTTAGAGCCAAACTCACATGCAATCTGACTGGGCCCTGTAATCTGTAGTTCATGTACTAGAATGTCACTTAACTACAGTTATTTCAGTTTTGATGGTTTTTGCCTTGGAAATTAAACATAGCTATACCTATTGCTTGAAATTGATCAACAGTAAAATGGCACCCATGATTTTCCTCAATTCACATGTTTCCTCTCCCAGATTTTTAGCTCAATTTCACATTTACTCTCATCTGAAACGAGTTGATTGCCAATTACTCTCCACATTGTTTAGGGTATTACCTGATTACAGTCAAGCCCAATACTTAATGGGTATCTGCTGCTTGAAAAATATTTTACTTAAACACAAGTCAGAAAGGGAGCATATCAAGTTTCATGACTCTTACCAAACACCTAAAACGG
Source organism: Schistocerca cancellata (assembly GCF_023864275.1). Taxonomy (NCBI): domain Eukaryota; kingdom Metazoa; phylum Arthropoda; class Insecta; order Orthoptera; family Acrididae; genus Schistocerca; species Schistocerca cancellata. The sequence goes on from NC_064628.1 coordinate 525,475,982, forward strand.
AAAATGTAACAACCTGCAGCGTAGTGTATGGCTCAGCACTACTGCAACAGCTCCCATCATTGAAGTTCATATGATCGTTGCAGTACATGTTCAGCAGCATCTGTAAAAACAGTAAACACCATTGGTAGTTTAAATGCTTAGATCTGCCAACAAATCTTAACATTCTTTCTGACCTGTAAGATATTTGCTTCTAAAACAAATATAATTGGTTCAAATGGCTCTGAGCACTATGTGACTTAACTTCTTAGGTCATCAGTCACCTAGAACTTAGAACTACTTAAACCTAACTAACCTAAGGACAGTACACACATCCATGCCCGAGGCAGGATTCGAACCAGCGACCGGAGCAGTCGCTCGGCTCTAGACTGTAGCGCCTAGAACCGCACGGCCACTCCGGCCAGCACAAATATAATTAGTTAACAAGAGAAACTGACTGCTCATATTATTACAGAACTATTTCATGTGTGCAACTGTTTTACAACCTGTAACTGTCTTTGTTCTATGACAAATTACATCGACATTTACAAACTCATTTACTAACATTCCATCACAAGTAGTTCTTAAGACAAGCAAACAGCCTTGTTTCTTTGGCTAGACATAGTGTGATATTTCAACAGTATTTAATTATTACATTATATTTACTTTTAATGTTCATGTACTAGGTTTGTGGTAATAAACATATGGAGTTCATAGCAAGATTTAAAAAAAAAATTCTAGAAAGAAGAATAACACAACAGGTTGATAAAACCAGGAGAAACTATTAAAACATTTGTGCAATTTTTCCTTCTAAAATTTGACATTATTGATTACACGAACCTAGTTATTCTAACAACAATTTGGAAAGAGGCAGTATTGAGTCATCAACTTGATGATTAATAATCTATCCTTCCTATACTGCTGTTACTGCATCCTGGATTTTTCATTGTTTAGTCTACTTACTTTATCATCATACTGTATAAAATAATGTCAATACTGATGTTAATTCTTATTTCCATTAAACATTTCACTGTTAGATTTTTAATGTGACATCTTTACAATGTTACTTTCTATTTATTTCAACAGTAGTCTCTGAATTTATTTATAATTGTCTCTTTATTCCTCATTTTGGAACTTTGAGTAAGAAGCAGGCTAATACTGGTAATATACAACAATTTATTTTATACTTACTATCTAGTAAAGAAGAGTATGCCTCTCCCCCCCCCCCCTCCTGCCCCTGTCCCTCAACACTGCAACATAGTGACAATCCGAAACTAATGACTGGGCATATGAAGCCTTGGCTACAATCTCCTTTGTTAATGCACTACACTTTCCCACAAACTACCCAAGCTACCTATATGCTTCCCCTACAGCTTATTTCATGTTTGTAATTCATAACAATGCCCAAGAATGTGCCTAGATATTTAATCTCTGTGGAAGACTGCAGCACACACTACTAATTCTTCTTGCTACATTTTTTCTCCTCCTTACATAGTTTTTCTGGAAGTCATACACATTTCAGGAAATCTGTCATTCATTAGATGAAATATATAAATAAAGTTGTTCCTGATTTTGCCTACAGTTCAATGAACAGTTATACTTGCTTGTACCAGTACTGCTACAAGCAAATACTGTGTGTTCTTCACACTGTCTTATAAACCATTTCTACATGTCAATAAAAAGAGCAGTTGCTACTTTCTGACACTCCCAATAGTGTTTCTGTTCTTAACCAACATCTATGATCACAATGTACCAGGGCTGTATCAGAGCTACTCACATATTACTGATGATTTAAAGTATGCTAGTATCTGTCACCATTGTGGGACGGTGTCACATGGTTTTTGGAAGTATTCTGAACTACTTCTAGGAACTCCTATACAGAATAGAAGAAGTATGCTACAAGAAAAGCTTTCAACACAGGTGTGAAGACTTGGAGTTGATCAGTCAATTTTTGCAGGTCTGCTGGAAGCCTACTGAAAATAAAACACCCTAAATACCTTTCTGTGCAATGCTTGAGAAAGAGTTATCCAAGTGAGTATCGTTTTCCTGTCTAGTGTACACTGAATGAATGTTGGATTACTTCTGAATGAATCAATATTGTTGACACTAAATCCCTTGGTGGAACATATGTTCAATGGTGGCAGAAATTCTGAAACACCTCAACAATGACCTGCATGAAACTTGTGAACTGACAGTGCTGATCAGTATTATCACCCTTTTTTAGGCTAAAATTATTCTTGCCGAGTGCACAGAGCTACCCCAAAATATACCATCACATTAGATAATGGAGTGAAAGCAAGCAAAATAAAAATAATCTTAAAGTTTCAGTATAAGAGACCATGGAGATTACTCTTATAGTGAAGACAGTAGCACTCAGTTTCTGGCATTACAATTTCACTTTTACAATAGTTCCACACCTGGAATTTTATGAATTACAGTTCAGTCTGTCCTCTGAAAACCATGTGCTGATGCTACTGACTGCCATATTATAATGACAAGAACAATTAATTGTTGACAGTGTAATGTAATTAGATACATAATTCATTTGCAAAGAGAAAAATTTTTGTGTCTTTTGTTACATTTTGAGGCAGATCACTGATATATGTCAAGGAAAACTGGACAACAGAGGATACCCTTCTGCTTCCTACTTTCTGGACAGGAGGCAAATCAATGTTGACCTTCTTCCTCACTCTTATAATGTTCCAACTTATGCAGAAGTATTGTATGGTCCACACAATCAAATGACTCTGCTAAGTCAAAGGAAATACCTACTGGCCTCAACCTATTCTGTAGCCTTGCTATTACCTCCCACACAAAAGAACACATAGCATTTCCAGTATATTCTTCATTCCCAAAGCCAAACTCAGAGTCTGAGAGCAAACTGTGAGTGCAGAGATGTGCCGCTGCTATCCTATAAATTGCTTCCTCAAAAAGTTTCAAAAACATCTGCACTAAAGAAATTGAATGGTAACTGTCTATGTTATCACTCCCCCCTTTTACTGATTTGGTTTCAGTAATGAGTCTTTCAAAAAATTAGGAACTGTCACATTACATAGTCCAGAATTAACATTTGGTGCAATCATATTCATGATCATACCTGCTGCTTCATCACATCCACGAGAGTTTTCACTCTCTAATGATTTAACAGTTGATTGAATTTCATCTCTGCTTGTTTCCTGCAACTGCATGTAATACAGTTGTCTTGGAACACCAGCTTTTAAGAGTTCCTCATCAATCTTTTCACAACTCTGGTGTATCAAGTTTCAATCTCTTACACGAAAAGTGTATTCTGTTGAGTACCACATTCTGTCTTCATATTCCTTTCACAATTGATCATGTAGTTTCTAGTAGCCATGATTTATGAGGTATTATCTACAAGAAATAAGGAATGTGTAATATTAAATATGCTTTCACACTGATACTTCACTTGCAGAACTTACTGATCTTTGACACAAAGGAAACAATTTTTAACTGTCACACCTAACAACACTATCACAGGATGTTGCAACTAATGGACTCCAAGGCACCTGACATTTGTGAAGTGATGCTCCAACTGGACTATGTTTTCTTTGTATGTTCTTACTACGTTTCAGTGAATGGGTAAAAATTGCTTACATTTCAAGTATGTTTTGTATATTAAAAATTAAGACACAAACAACAGAAATTATCTTACAATAAAGTATTTACATTTAAATTTCTCTGCAGTCTGCTCTCATCTTTGATACATTGCTCTCCATATCAACCTCTCGCTCTTCACTCTTCTCAGCATGTTTCATCAATCAGAATTGCTGTTCATAAACCAGGCAAAATGTGGAAAGCCATAGATTGCAAAATTCAAATGGATATACATGTGTTATTATAAACGAGATTTGGCACTACTTTAATGGATGAAAATAGCAACTTTGATTTTCTCCATCATCAACTGCAAACAGAGGTCCATCCAGCATTATAATTTTCCACTACTGTCTGACATGTTTCCATTAATGTGATTTCCATCTGCTCCATTGTAGCAGTTCACTAGGCACATGGAAGCACTTAGTACAAAGATCTGACAACGCAACGTGTGTTGCATTCACATGTTTATAGCATGACACTGCCCAGAAGAAAACTACACATTGATGATGATATTGCAAGGTAGCTTCTCGAAGAAACTGAGGGCAAAGGACAGCTTAGTGATGAAAGTGATTGGGAAGAAACTTCTGCTATGAGCAGTTGTACAAGTTCTCGTGAATCAGAATCTACTGATGGAGCGGATAGTGATGAAGAGACATGACCTGTGGCAAATACCTGGAAAGTTTATTGTGTTGGCAACATGGTGTTTAACCAAAATTAGAACTTTATTATTACGAACTCTTATCCACTGACGATCTTACTAGTGAAACTGTGAATGCTACAAATGTGTATGCTCTAAGGAAAAGCTACAAAAAAATCACTCCATCACTCGATGCGGCACTCATGGAAGGACGTTTCATTACAAATTATGAAGGATATTTTTGGTGTAATTTTGAACATTGCCTTGAATTTGAAGGCAGAATTTGTTGAGTATTTTACATAAAGTGCTGCTAGAAGCAGCTCCATTATTTCAAGCACATTTTTCTCATCTTTTTTTTCTTCCATATTTCGGATGCTGCATTTGAAGAATTGAATTCAAGTGCCGCAATCCAAAGAAGCCTACAATGTGTGAATTAGGAGTTTTCTGAGAGTGTATGTGTCTGCATATATATATATATGTGTGTGTGTGTGTGTGTGTGTGTGTGTGTGTGTGTGTGTGTGTGTGTGTGTGTGTGGGGGAGAGGGGGGAGATGGGGAGAGGGGGGAGATGGGGAGAGGGGGGGAGATGGGGAGAGGGGGGGAGATGGGGAGAGGGGGGGAGATGGGGAGAGGGGGGAGATGGGGAGAGGGGGGGAGATGGGGAGAGGGGGGAGATGGGGAGAGGGGGGAGATGGGGAGAGGGGGGAGATGGGGAGAGGGGGGAGATGGGGAGAGGGGGGAGATGGGGAGAGGGGGGGAGATGGGGAGAGGGGGGGAGATGGGGAGAGGGGGGGAGATGGGGAGAGGGGGGGAGATGGGGAGAGGGGGGGAGATGGGGAGAGGGGGGGAGATGGGGAGAGGGGGGAGATGGGGAGAGGGGGGGGAGATGGGGAGAGGGGGGGAGATGGGAGAGGGGGGAGATGGGGAGAGGGGGGGAGATGGGGAGAGGGGGGGAGATGGGGAGAGGGGGGAGATGGGGAGAGGGGGGAGATGGGGAGAGGGGGGAGATGGGGGGTGATGGGGATATGGGGAGAGGGGGGGATATGGGGAGAGGGGGGGTATGGGGAGAGGGGGGGGGGTATGGGGAGAGGGGGGGGTATGGGGAGAGGGGGGGATATGGGGAGAGGGGGGGATATGGGGGAGAGGGGGGGATATGGGGAGAGGGGGGGATATGGGGAGAGGGGGGGATATGGGGAGAGGGGGGGATATGGGAGGAGGGGGGGATATGGGGAGAGGGGGGGATATGGGGAGAGGGGGGGATATGGGGAGAGGGGGGGATATGGGGAGAGGGGGGGATATGGGGAGAGGGGGGGATATGGGGAGAGGGGGGGATATGGGGAGAGGGGGGGATATGGGGAGAGGGGGGGATATGGGGAGAGGGGGGGATATGGGGAGAGGGGGGGATATGGGGAGAGGGGGGGGATATGGGGAGAGGGGGGGATATGGGGAGAGGGGGGGATATGGGGAGAGGGGGGGATATGGGGAGAGGGGGGGATATGGGGAGAGGGGGGGATATGGGGAGAGGGGGGGATATGGGGAGAGGGGGGGATATGGGGAGAGGGGGGGATATGGGGAGAGGGGGGGGATATGGGGAGAGGGGGGGATATGGGGAGAGGGGGGGATATGGGGAGAGGGGGGGATATGGGGAGAGGGGGGGATATGGGGAGAGGGGGGGATATGGGGAGAGGGGGGGATATGGGGAGAGGGGGGATATGGGGAGAGGGGGGGATATGGGGAGAGGGGGGGATGGGGAGAGGGGGGGATATGGGGAGAGGGGGGATATGGGGAGAGGGGGGATATGGGGAGAGGGGGGGATATGGGGAGAGGGGGGGGATATGGGGAGAGGGGGGGATATGGGGAGAGGGGGGGAGATGGGGAGAGGGGGGAGATGGGGAGAGGGGGGAGATGGGGAGAGGGGGGAGATGGGGAGAGGGGGGAGATGGGGAGAGGGGGGAGATGGGAGAGGGGGAGATGGGGAGAGGGGGGAGATGGGGAGAGGGGGGAGATGGGGAGAGGGGGGAGATGGGGAGAGGGGGGAGATGGGGAGAGGGGGGAGATGGGGAGAGGGGGGAGATGGGGGGAGATGGGGAGATGGGGAGAGGGGGGAGATGGGGGAGAGGGGGGGTGATGGGGAGAGGGGGGAGATGGGGAGAGGGGGGAGATGGGGGAGAGGGGGGAGATGGGGAGAGGGGGGTGATGGGGAGAGGGGGGGTGTTGGGGTGAGGGGGGAGATGGGGGAGTGGGGGAGTGGGGTGAGGGGGGAGTGGGGGAGGGGGGTGATGGGGGTGTGGGGGTGTGGGTGTGGGGGTGATGGGGTGAGGGGGGGAGAGGGGGTGTGGGGGAGTGGGGGAGTGGGGGAGTGGGGGAGTGGGGTGTGGGGGAGTGGGGTGAGGGGGTGTTGGGGAGTGGGGGTGATGGGGGTGTGGGGGAGATGGGGAGAGGGGGAGTTGGGGAGAGGGGGAGATGGGGAGTGGGGGTGTGGGGAGATGGGGAGTGGGGGTGATGGGGGAGTGGGGGTGTGGGGTGGGAGTGGGGGTGTTGGGGAGTGGGGGGAGATGGGGGAGTGGGGGGAGTGGGGGAGAGGGGGGAGATGGGGGAGTGGGGGGAGATGGGGTGAGGGGGGGTGATGGGGTGAGGGGGGAGATGGGGAGATGGGGGAGATGGGGGTGGGGGAGATGGGGAGAGGGGGGGATATGGGGAAATTATGGAGGGGAGAGGGGGGAGATGGGGAGAGGGGGGAGATGGGGAGATGGGGAGAGGGGGGGAGATGGGGAGAGGGGGGGATATGGGGAAATTATGGAAAGACTGCTACAGAAAGTCTAATTCGTCCTGATTTATCTTTAGCAACACAAATAGTGGTTCATTTGGTACAGCAATTGATAGCTTGTGTACTTGCTTCAGGCTACCACATCTTTACTGACAGGTTCTGCACAAGCCCTCAACTTGCTCAGAAATGGCATAAAATGAAATTTCATCTAACAGGTACAATTATGCATTCTAGGACGGATTTTCCAAGCAATTTGATGGCAACGAGACTTGCTGAATATGACTTATGTGCCTGTCAAAGTGTGATGAAAATTATGTGGCTTTCATTCCATGACAAGAGGATAGTGACTGTTTTGACTGTATTCCTTGGTCCCCAAACCCAACTGATCACTGATTATAGGAAGAAACAGCCTGTGTTGTTCCTGAAACCCATTTTTATTTTAGTATACATGAAGTTTATGAATTGACAGGGCTAATCAGTACTGTGGTTGCTATGGTTTTACAAAATGATCATAGAAGTGGGGGGAAAATCATTTTTCTGGCTGATTGAAACTGTTGTAGTAAACAATTATAGTCTTTACTCAATAGTCAAAAATGAGTGTGGAAAACAACTGCAGACTCACCTTTCCTACAGAAGAAATCTAATCAGACAGCTCTTTGACCAGGTGAGAAATACAAATTCAAACAAAAGAGGAAGACCCTCCATCATCTGAACTAAGGAAAGAGACTAAATGGGAATAGCATATATTCAACATAGGATGGCAGGGTCTGCAGAATATGCAAGGAGAAAGGAGGAAGAAGATAAACAATTTTCTACTGCAAAACATTGAAGAGGAAGCCTGGTCTTCACCCAGAAGAATGTTTTTAGAAGTACCACACAGAAAAAATTATAAACAACCATAACCAAACACCAATTTAGTTTCAAAAACTACTGTAAAGAAAATAAAGTTTTCCAGTGACCTCATATTACATTTTATTTTTTAAAAACAGTCACACAATAACCTTACATCCTTTGCCATGTAAAATAATTAAGAGTTGGGAAGAATGCACCAAGTACAAGAATTGGATTGGAAGGGTTAAACTCTAGCACTGCCCAAAATCTAACAGACTGTTTCTAGTCAACATACCAAATATAACAAGCAAACAGATAAGCAAGCAGGAAGTGCACTGATGGAAAAGAATTTTCTGAAAACCATGAAAGTATATGTATTGAAGAATGCATGACTACGCTTCATTATTTACAATCTATTGGAACATACATGACAGTATACTGAAGGATTTTCACTTAGCAATTACAGGAGTGAGCATTCACTACTTGCTGATCTCTCTACCCTGGAAATCCCTACAGACCATTTACGAGTGTCACAGGCTCCTCAGCGGTAAGTGTTGAGCTAGTCCATGAGAACACTCACTTGCATTTGACTACGTGCAACATTATTTTCTGCTTATGTTATTTTCAGTGGTTTAACATATTTTGCTGCATCTAAGAATTTCCAGTCCAGTCACATTTTTAATGAGATGAAAAGATGTAAGCAGCAATCACAAATTGGTCCACACCCCAGGAAACAGATTCCTATATCATAGGAAAACAAAGTTTGGTATATCAATATGACAAGTATAAATTCTGGTATTTAATGTATTACCCACATTTACATCTGTACCCTGCAAACCACTGTGAAGTGCATGGCAGAGGGTACGTTGAATTGTACCAGTTATTAGGGTTTCTTCATTTTCCATTCACACGTGGAGTTTGGGAAGAATGATTGTTTAAATACCTCTGTAATTCATTTAATCTTGTCTTCACAGTCCCACAATGGGGCAATAAGTAGGAGGTTGTAGTATATTCCTAGGATAATCATTCAAAACTGGTTCTTGGAACTTGTAAGTGGGCTTTCTTGGGATAGTTTATGTTCAGCTTCAAGAGTCTGCTAGTTCAGTTTCTTCAGTATCTTTGTGACACATTCCCAAGGGTGAATCAAACCTGTGACCATTCATGCTGCCCCTCTGCATACATTCAACACCCCTGATAGTTCTGTCTGGTACACACTTAAGCAATATTCCATGATGTGTTGCATGAGTGATTTGTAGTAATCTCCTTTGTTGACTGATAGCATTTCCCAAGTATTCTACCAACAAACCGAAGTCTACTACCTGCTTTACCCATGATTGACCCTATGTGATCATTCCATTTCATATCCCCAGAAAGAGTTATAACCTATTATTTGTAGGAGTTGGCAAATTCAACCTGTGACTAATCAACATTATAGTCAAACGATACTATTTTTTTTATTTTGTGAAGTGCACAATTTTACATTTCTCAACATTTAACACAAGTTACCAATCTCTGCATCACTTTAACTCTTATCAAGATTTGAATGAATATTTATGCAGCTTCTTTCACACTGGACTTCACTCTAGACAGCTGCACCATCTGTAAAAAGTCTGAGGTCACTATAAATATTGTTCACAAGGTCATTAATACACAATATGAATAGCAAGGGTTCCAACACACTTGCCTAGAGCACACCCAAAATTACTTGTACACGTGACAATGACTCTCCAACCAACATAAAATCTCCATACCAAAGCCTTCTCAATCCAGTACAAATGTTGTTTGATACCTCATCTGAACATACTTTTGACAAGAAGCACAGATGTGGTACTGAGCCAAACACCTTTTTGGAAATCAAGAAATACTGTGTCTACCTGACTGCCTTGGTCCTGGCTTTCAATGTGTCACACAAGAAAAATGCGAGTTGGGTTTTGCATGATCAGTGTTTTCAAAATCCATCCTGATTTGCATGGAGGTCATTCTGTTTGAGATACTTCATTATTTTAGAGCTCAGAGCATGTTCTCAGATTCTACAACAACTGCATGTCAAGGATACTGGACAGTCGTTTTGTGGATCACTTTTACTACCCTTCTTGTAAACACATGTGACCTGTGCCTTCTTTCAAATAATGGGCACCGAGTTTTTTGCTCAAGGGATTTACAATAAATTATAGTTAGAACAGGGGCTAACTCAAACACAAATTCATTACCAAATCTGAAAGGGGTTCCATTTGGCCCTGGAGCTTTGTTCAGTCTTAACAATTTCAGCTGTGTCAACATCACTGACACTAACAATTAATTCACTCATTTAAGTGGCATGTGGGTTAAATTGGGGCAATTGTATTGGGGTTTTCCTTTGTAAAGGAAAATTTGAAAACAGAGTTAAGCATTTCAGCTTTTGCTTTACTAATCTCAATTTTTGTTCCTGTCTCATTCATGAGTGACTGGACACTAACATTGGTGCTTTTTACATATGACTAGAGTTTACTTGGGTTTTGTGAAAGAGCATTTCATAATATTCTGCTATAGTAGTCATTACAAATTACCTCAGTGATCACTGTAATTTAAACTTTTTAACAGATGAACACTATATATAGAACTGGGACACTAACACAAACACTGACCTTTTGCAGCAATGCTCTTGCTGACAAAATTATCCAGGCACAATTCATTACCAGCTTTTAGTTATTCAAATATGCCAGTACTTCCCTACTTGATGTAAGACCTTATGCACAGCTTTATCGATTAGCACTTCAAGATAAAAAGCTTCTGTTCTGTGAAGTATGGCAAGACAGTGCAGTCGATAAGAATATTGCCCATGAAAGCTGGCGGCCAGGTCTTAATATCAATCTGACATGAAGTTCCAATCTGCCCAAGTTCCACATCAGCACACACTATGCTGCAGAATGGATTGCTCTAGCTGCTCAAATAAATGCTTTCAGGAAACTATTTCAGTGCTGAGAACATTAAGAAGTAGCAAGATGACTGCGTATCTGTTCCATTTAACAATTATAAGCAACTATTTTATATTATATTTAGGGTCCTTCAAGAAAATAACTTTATGGATCAATTCAGTACAAGCGTAAAGACAGTTATATGTACTCAGACATTTTACTATTGGTAGAATTGTACCAAATGTCTCAGAGAAAAAGACTGCAGGTTTGGAGGCATACTGTTTTCCAAAGTATACAGAATTCAGAAGCAACCATGCACTCTACAGATGCTAATACAAATTAGATGGAAAACCATCACTAATACTTAAAACTAATTTAAGAGAACCACCAGACTTAAGTAATCAATTATCGAAGCAAAGTTGATTGCAACACCTTATAACACACTCTTTGATCCTCACATCACACAAGACATGTATTTAACAACAACAACAACACAACACTGCTGATTCCTGAGATACCAAACAAACCTTCTGAAATTTTATTTTCAGATTCCTGTAATAAACTGTATTTTGAATGTTGAAACCAGATAAATCCATTACCCTGCATTTTGCTATCATAAACTGACAATTTATAACAACTACAGATCACAACAGGATAAGAGCTACTCTTTTTGACTAATTACAAAACTGTAACACAAACCTGTACTGACAAAGGACTTTTCTATGCAATTCAATTAATTTGTCGGAGGACATTATTCCACTATGCTGTGTTTAAAATATTTTATTTGCACTAATAGTTTCAGGCACTGTAGTGCAAATAAAATATTTTAAACATAGGCAACCAGAAGAAAATGAACCCAATTAAATGATGCTTTCAAAAGTAAAGTTTATCCAAGTGTAATGTTGAAGGAAAAAAAAATGTTTTATACATTCAAGTGGATCCCAATCACAACACTGAATTAATATTAATAAAATATTAATTTCTCCTGAACTTAATAAATATGGCAGTCTCACAAAGTCAAAAACCAGTTTTGGAATCAGTATGACAATTCCTTTAAAATGGGACACTTCACAAATTATTCAATGTCTTTCTAAAGTTTGTAAAAATTACATTTATTTTATTTTGACAATGTTGCAGAACAATTCATGGAAGGAATAACTAACTAACACTTATTGCTGCTGTCACATTTGTATACATTCCAACTGACTTAACATCCAAGTGACAAACTCTCTTGTGTTCAAATGGCTCTGAGCACTATGGGACTTAACATCTATGGTCATCAGCCCCCTAGAACTTAGAACTACTTAAACCTAACTAACCTAAGGACATCACACAACACCCAGTCATCACGAGGCAGAGAAAATCCCTGACCCCGCCGGGAATCGAACCCGGGAACCCGGGCGCGGGAAGCGAGAACGCTACCGCACGACCACGAGCTGCGGACAAACTCTCTTGTGTGAAACGGACTGTAAATTGAAGAACTGCTTGACACTAGGCAGCTTACATCTTCTAAAAAGTAGATATTTTTACTTTGTTTTTGTGACCTTATGTCTCCTAAACTGGGGAGGAGAGAAATGTCTGTTAAAAATCTTCACTGTATGGCACTATCAGAAATTAATGTTGGGGTAGGTCATGTGACCAGCAACAAGTGTGTTTCTGGGATTTCCTACCAAAGTTACAGAGGCAACAGTGAAAAAGACATGGCTGATGGTTTTTATTATTATAAGAGAATCGTGAATTTTGTGAACTGCATTTACTAATAAACCACATACTCTATTCAACTTATTTATTGATAAGTGGAACATAGGCCCTTTGGCATAAGTGATCTCCTGGACCAATCTCCTGAAATGGATTGCAGCCAGCTCAATTCACTGTGTTATTGATGTAATCTGTTTCATGGACTTGTGGCATCATTTCATTTATGTTTCATTTATGTGGACTCAGAGTTTAATCGTTTATAGACATCAAGTGATAGGAAACATCACAAAGTGCAGATGGATGATAAAGATGTTAAGTGCAGATGGATGATAAAGATGTTAAGATATGTATAACATCATAGACATATAGCGAGAGTGTCTGTGGCAGGAACACGGCTGATATTACAAGCCAGTGACATGAGCTTTCACAGCGGGCCAAATATGTGGACATCCAGAGTCTATCTCTGCCACTAGCTGTTATCTAACTTATCTCTATAATTGGATTCTACAACACTGCAACTGTTACTGTGTGTACAGTGCTACAAATTATGAACTTGTAGTTTCGACCACCATTAGCCTGTATGGAACTTTTATTACGAAATATGTATTATTCGGCCAAAAAAGAGAGGCCCCAGGGGTGGGATCGATTTTCTGAAACCCTCTATACAATTATGTGGGTTGGGGTTCTAGGTATCAAACAATGCTGCCATTCATCTTGGTGTGCCCTCATTCGCAGATAATAATAATAATAATAATAATAAAATCAGAAGTTTTCATCCATTTTTAGAACCTTAAAAAAGGTAACAACACACAGAGCAGTGTTGAAGTGTTGTGGTTAAAATGTTTCTGACATACAGAAGGTTGTGGGTTGAAACACCATTATCTGCTTCAAAATTTATTTTCAAGTCTTTAGCAAAATGACTCTATTATTTTTATTCAATTAACTGGTTTAAATGTAATTATTTAAATGTCTAATAATTTGTCACATCATTTTAATCCTCATATTAACTATTTCATTTGCTCTTATTTTATCTTCCAATCATTCTTTTTACACTTGGAATCTTTGTGCATGTGACTTTACTTATTTGTATGTATTAATTTTGATTTAATTTCCTCCATTTTACCATTTTATATTTTCATCCATGTCATTGCTTTCACTGTATCTACTTTGCTCAAATTTAGTTTTATTTATAACCCCTTCTTTTGTTTAAATCTTCATTTGCATTATTTTGTCCAGAGTGCAACAAGAATTTATGTTTTAATTTATATGATGATTCAATGTTTGTCTGATGATTATCATCCCAAAAAAAATGTACATCTTTTAATAAGAAACACATTTAGGAACCATTGCATAACCAATACAAATACATTATTTCATCTTTTGTTATGATGGATAATTAAAAATAATTAAAATCAGATGCACAAAGATAACAATTCTCCTGTTTTCAAGACAGCAAATGAAATACTTTATATGATGATTAAAATGATGTGACAAAGGACTCAGAAATTTTAAAAAAATATTTTTAAACCAATTAACTGAATAAAAATGACGATTGAAGTCATTTTAATAAAGATTTGAAAATAAAAAAATAAAAAATTGAGCACCTAACAAGATTCGCACTCACACATTTCTGTACATTGTATCTTAACCACTACGCCACAATGGCACTCCGTCTACAATTATCATTCTCATGGCTCTAGAATATAACATGAAATTAAGAATTTTTTTTTCCATTGATTACTCACAAACAAGGGCCCACCAGTGTAAATGGCTGCAAAGTGTGTTACCTGTGACCTTAATCTACATCACTGCACAGATGGTTTCAAAAAATTGACCCCATCCCTGGGGACCTCTCCTTACAAGCCACACATGGGCTTCATCCTACTGCTTTGGAAAAAACTCGTGATAATTTTTGTTTGTAGCTTAGATTAATATTCCATGAAGAACTTTTAGTGTTTAGTACATGGACACACAGACAGTTTTCTCTATAGTCACAGAAGTTATTTATGTTCAAACAGAGGGTTACAAAAGAATTAATAAGAGACTTATTTCACACCAAGTTTTCTGTCTGTATGTTCAGGCTAATCTCTGGAACTACTGCAGGGATCTTAATATGGTTTTGACTAATAGATGGTCTGATTCATGAGGAAAGTTTGTGTACATAATTTACAAGTATTTAATGGAAATAGGCTGAACTATGATGAACTGAAGGTCCGTGCCACTGTGAAAATTGTGTCATTACCACCTAATAGTAGAACTGCAGCAACTCTAGAGAGTAGCAGAACTTCACTAAAATCCGTGCTGGGCCTGCTGCTCTAGCGGTAAAGTGCATCACTGGAAACAAAGTTTTAGGGACTCAAGTGCCCTGGTGGACGACTTACTTTTCACTCTGCCTTCTAACCTAACACTTACCTCTCAATGATGAGGATATTGGCCAGAATATAAACGTCACTTAGATTCACCATTAAGCTGAAGGTCCTCCTTTCCTAAGTGCAAAATTTGTTTAGACATGAAAGTTACCAAAGTGGTATCTGCTATAACGTCAAGTTGAACACACATTTCAAAACGACACAACACATATAAGTCACTGAGCAAGTTGACAAAGCAAGATGTGTGAACACGGTAACATTCGAATGAGCACCGAGTCCAAGCCTAGCGGCCGCTGGCTGGTTGGCCGCTTAGGTGGCGCAGCTGCTGCATGGTTGGCAGATGCACGTAATTGCTCAGTGGCACTTTGAATGATCGGCGAGACATGACACTTTTCCCCCTTTGAAATTTTGGCACTGGTCTTGATGGTGGTGGCCTGTAGATTGCTAACGTCCATAGGCGTTGTTTGACTGGCCGTAAAGTCTCGAGGAGGAGGCTTCCCGTACGGACGGAAGTGTCCCCGATGATAACGGGTCGAGATGACAGGAGACGTAGGGGTCGAATCTGCTAGGGCCCCGTGCACCAATCCGCCTACTGCGGCAAGTCCAGTTGATATAACAGGAGACATGGGCAATGTGTCGGCGTCCATAGGAGAAGGAGGCGAGTAGATTGGCTCTGACAGATGATGGTCATCCGGTTCCTGCATGGGCACGTCTCCTGGTGGCGACCGTTCTTGTACCGGCACTGAGATGACGGTGAGAGGGCTGCATTGTGAGTAATGAGAGATGAAAAGATCCCGAGCATCAGGTAGAGCCGAAGGTGGTGTAGCGGCATTCGGAACAGGTGTTGCCGGCACACGAGGCCAAAGCTGGTCCGAATGACGCACTGCAATACCCGTGTCCGTCTGGATTTCATACAGGCGTCGGCCAAGGTGTCATAAGATGCGGCCAGGACTCCATTTTGGCCACCTGCCATATCCCCATACCCAGGGAAGGTCATCGGTGGTGAACTGGCCAAGTGAAGGCGCCCGCGGCCGTGAGGTGGAATGCCGCAGAAGATGAAGTAGCGTGCGGGGCTGTCGGCCATGTAAGAGCTAAGCCGGGCTGTGGTCGCCCATGGGGGTGAAACGGTAAGAAGTCAGAAACTGGAGAAGTGCATCATCTGCAGCAGAAGAAGTCAGGAGTTTCCGCATCTGAGCCTTAAATGTGTGGACCAGTTGTTCAGCCTCACCGTTTGATTGTGGATGGAATGGAGGGACCATGACATGCATGACACCGTGACGAGCACAAAAATCCACAAATTTGGAAGAGGCAAATTGCGGACCATTATCAGTAACAAGAGTAGAGGGAAGGCCTTCCAAAGAAAAAATGCGGGTGAGAGCACTTGTGGTTGCCACGGTGGAAGGCGACGTGCAACGGACAATGAAAGGAAAGTTAGAGTAGGCGTCAATGACGAGGAGCCAATAAGTACCTAAAAAAGGTCCCATGAAGTCAGCATGAATGCAGTCCCAGGGTGTCTGAGGCAAAGGCCACGGTGACAAAGATGACTTTGCGGCAGCGGCCTGTGACGCACAAGGGCCGCAGGCAGCGACCATGTGTGCTATTTCAGAGTCGATGCCAGGCCAGTACATATGACGGCAAGCCAGAGATTTTGTGCGAGAGACACCCTAGTGCCCTTGGTGAAGGAGGCGCAAGACCGAAGCACGCAAAGACGCAGGTACCACCACATGTGGTGAAGCATTGTCGGTGGAAAGGAGGATAACACCATCCCTAGCCATGAGTTGGTAGCGCAAAGCGTAGTAGTTCCACAACGGGTCAGAAGTCTTAGCGGATGGACGATCTGGCCAATCCTTCTGAATACAGCATAAAACCCGGGAGAGGGTAGGATCAGAACCCGCAGCAGCCGCCAGCTGGTCCCCGGTGATGGGGAATCCGTCCACAACCCGCTGATCGGCAACATCCAGGTGGAAACACAAAAGTTCGTCCCTATCGAATGACAGATCAGCACCCATGGAAAGGCGAGAGAGTGCATCAGCATTCGCATGTTGAGCCGTCAGCCAGAAATGAATCTCATTATTGAAACGAGACAAGTAAAGAGCCCAACGTTGGAGGCGGTGTCCAGCCTTGTCGGGAAATGACGATGATGGATGAAACAAGAAAACAAGTGGTTTGTGATCCGTAACAAGATGAAATTTGGATTCATAGAGAAAAACACCAAACTTACGAAGAGCATAAATAATGGCCAAAGCTTCTTTTTCAATTTGAGAATACTTTTGTTGGGCATCCGTGAGTGTTTTGGAGGCATAAGCAATGGGTTGTTCAGAGCCATCAGAAAAACGGTGTGCAAGGACTGCACCAACCCCGTATTGAGAGGCGTCCGTGGCAAGAACAAGATGTTGGCCTGGTCGATAAGTAGCCAGGCACGGGGCCTGTTTCAGCATAGTCTTCAATTTCTGGAAAGCCGCATCGCATGACGCGGACCAGTGAAAAGGCACATTTTTATGCAACAGGTGATGCAACGGCTGAGCCACTGACGCACCAGACGGTAAAAACTTGTGATAGTACGCATTTTCCCCAAGAAGGCCTGCAGTTCCTTAACAGATGTAGGGCGAGGAAGGGCATCGACCGCAGCAACAGTTTGCTGAAGCTGACGAATACCATCCCAAGAGAGTTGAAACCCCAAGTACATGATAGATGCCTGAAAAAATTTTGATTTCTGAAGATTACACTTAAGACCGGCAGTCTGTAAGATATGAAAAAGTGTGCGGTGATTTTGAAGACGTTCGTCTGTGGTGGAGCCAGTGACAACAATGTCGTCCTGGTAATTTATACACCAAGGGACAGTGAGCAATAATTGTTCCAAGAATCGTTGAAAGAGAGCAGTGGCGCTGGCAACCCCGAATGGCAATTGTTGGTATTGATAGAGGCTGAAAGGCGTGTTAAGGACCAGAAACTGCCAGGAAGCAGTGTCAAGACGAAGTTTATGATAAGCTTCTGACAGGTCAAGTTTAGAAAAATACTGGCCTCCAACAAGTTTAGTGAACAATTCTTCAGGTCGGGGCATAGGGTAAGTGTCAATAAGGCATTGCGCATTTAGAGTGGCTTTAAAATTGCCACAGAGACGAATATCACCATTGGGCTTAGCAACGACAACGACAGGAGAGGACCACTCACTGGAAGTGACAGGAAGCAAGACCCCTGAAGCAGTAGGACGATCCAGCTCCCGTTTTACCCGATCACGTAGGGCCACAGGAATGGGCCGAGCCCGAAAAAACTTAGGCCGAGCAGTGGGTTTGAGCATATGAGCTTCAAAGTCGTTTGCACGGCCTAACCCAGGAGAAAAAAGGGACGAAAATGTCATCAACAAGGAATCCAATTGAGCATAAGGAACAGCATCAGAGACGATATTGACAGAGTCATCTATGGAGAACCCAAAAACGCGAAAAGCATCAAAACCAAAAAGATTCTCTGCATTACTCTGGTCGACCACAAATATGGGAACAGTGCGAACGACGGATTTGTAAGATACTTCAGCATTAAATTGTCCCAAGAGAGAAATCTTCTGTTTATTGTACGTCCGTAATTGCCGAGTGACAGGTGATAGGAGTGGTGAACCCACCTGAAGATATGTCTGAGAATTAATGATAGTGGCAGCAGAACCAGTATCCACCTGCATGCGAACATCTCGACCAAGTATTTGGACAGTGAGGAATAACTTCCCTGAAAGGGAAGAAGTAAAATTGACAGACAACACAGAATCAGAATCAGCGTCATGTTCATGATCATCATGTATGCAGTCGGATTTGCAAACGGATGACACATGACCCTTCTTTTTGAAATTGTGAAACACAGCCCAACGTTGGGAACAATACTCGCGTGAATGTTTCCTAAAACACCGTGGACATGAAGGAAGTTGCCGGGGGTTTTGCTGCAGTTTCTTAGAGGGTTGTTTATGGTTAGGCCGAGGCTGCGTGTGGGAGCGTACTGCGGCCACGTCGTCCAGCAGGGACGCACCGCACGCGTCGTCAATGGCGCACAGAGGTTGTATTTCCCTGACGTCACCCCATGCCTCTATTTGCGCCCCAGCGGCGTGAGAAATTTCAAAAGACAGCGCGATGGATAGGTCTTCATCTAGAGTCAGATTCGCCAACTGAAGGGCACATTGCAGAACTTCTTTGTCAGGCGCCGACCGGATAATAGCATCCCGTACCATGGAATCAGCATAGGTTTCTTTGTGAACGTCAGTAACAAATTGACACTTTCGACTGAGGCCGTGAAGTTCAGCAGCCCAAGCACGATAGGAGGATTGATGTGGTTGTTTTTGACAACGATAAAAGGCAACACAAGAGGCTACCACATGCGTTTGCTTTTGAAAATAGACAGACAGAAGTGAGCACATTTCAGCAAAGGACAAAGACGCAGGATCTTTCAAAGGAGCCAACTGCGACAACAACCGATACATTTGAGGTGAAATCTAGGAAAGGAACAGAGACTTACATGTTTGTTCATCCGTGACCTGAAATGCCAAGAAGTGCTGTCGAAGACGTTTTTCATAATCAGACCAGTCTTCCGCAGTCATGTCGTAAGGAGGAAAAGGAGGTATAGGCAATGACGAGAAACGCCCCGGACGTGATGCCGCGACGAAATCGCGAATCGCCGATGTTAGAGGCGTTTGCTGTTCAATGAGACCTTGTAACAGTTGCTCAACAGTAGCCATGGAAACCTGTGGGTCACGATGAAAAGGAAAAATCCACTACCTCGTCGCAAATTGCTAGAACGTCAAGTTGAACACATATATTTCAAAACGACACAACACATATAAGTCACTGAGCAAGTTGACAAAGCAGGACATGTGAATACGGCAACATTTGAATGAGCACTGAGTCCAAGTCTAGCGGCCGCTGGCTGGCTGGCCGCTTAGGTGGCATGGCTGGCAGACAGCGCCGCATATAGAGGACGCGCGTAATTGCGCGGCGGCGCTTTGAATGATTGGCGAGTCACAACAGTATCCAATTGAAATACTTGCTCCACGCCACTGAGCATCACAAGATTATTATTAATATGATCTATACATCTACATATATATTCTCCTTCCTTACATATTATAAACTGAAGTCTCTCACTGTCTTTTTCTATCTGTATGTGATGACTGAGATTGGTAACTACTGCAGATATTTTGATACTGACACCAGACTGGCACTGGAATTGCCGAGTTCTAAGAAGGTACGTATGTTATCTGTTCCATATTTAATTTGCATTTGGAGTGACAGCTAGTGGTGACAATGGGAGCTGCGACCTACTATGCCAGCTGCAGTGGTGATTTCCAGTTACTGGGCAGCTCCGAAAGTCAGTATAGGATAAAAAGCAGGCCAGCAATCACCCTACAAACAAACGGCCACAACTGCATGGAGGTTTTGATGCCCAGTTTGCATCGTTAAGCGGGTTGCAGGTGTAAGTTGTATGAAAATGTTGATATTCAGTCACCTAATATAGTTTTCTGCATTTTAATCAAAACTTTATCCATTGGGCCATTAACAAAATTACTGCTATGCCAGAGAAGTCATCTGACCATAAATACTTAGTGCTACTCGTGCGAAGCCAGGGCGATTGCTAGTTCAACATATGTAAAATATTAACATATATTATCACATTGTTAATAAAGAAGCTGACATTTACAAGAGAAGAGTTTTCAGACTGAGCAAGCAAACATTTCAGATGTCACCTGACAATGTTTCCTTTATAAATTGAATACTAAATAAATTAACAACATATAGAGCACACAAACTGTCTTCAAAAGTAATCTACCCATAATTTTTGTCCACAAATTTTTAATTATAGAAAACCTACCTGAGTATCATATTTCAGAGCTGTTGGTCCAAGATGAATCCCATCAGTAGTTTCATCGGGACTTCCTTGTGCGACAAGTTTTGTACTGGACCAAAGCAGGGCTCTGCTGTGTAATAGAATCTGAAAGAAGTCAATCATTTAGTTAGTCCTCACCTTTATAAAAAGACTAATCTCCCAGATGTACATTCAGTACCAAATTATGGATTGACAGTTCAACTTTCCATTCCCTGCACATAGCGTAAGACAGAGGTAATTTTTTTATCTACAAAAGTGTTGTTGAAATACTAGCAAAACAGATTTAAAAAAATAAAATAAAATAAAATATGCACATTGACATAATATTTAAAAATATGGGATAGAAAGCCAACAGGGGGAAAAGATAAGGACGCATTGAGATTTGAATAAAGCAATTAGATTAAATGATAGGTTTACATGAAAAGCAATTAGATGCAGATAAAAGGAAAGGAAAAAAGAATTACTAAGAAATGAGAATACTGGAAAACAGATTTGCTATAATCAGTGAGAATACAATCATGATTTATTTTGTTAAAGAACTTGACTGACAAGATTTACAGTACTATGCAGGGAAGAAACTGAACAAAATGACAATTTAGTTTCAACCTTCACAGTTACTAATATGAAAAAGGTAATTGGCAAACAGCAATATATTTGTTTGTGTCTTTTTACTTAAAATTTCAAAGTAATGGACCAGTACAACGCTAAATAATGATATTTTATCTAGTGACATAAAGATCTTTATCCAACGCACTACATTAAGAAGTATCAGAACTTGCTATTCTAGCTCAAACTGTATTCATATGATAATCCTCCTCTTCCTTGTCCTCACCACCACCCATCTTTGTCATTTGACATTACTACTTCCTGTTGACCACTCTAGACCTTTCCACACATTTTGGTCTTCACATATATATAATCATGCTGCTACTGGATATTTTTTAATGTAATCTACCCACATTCCATTGGGTAGTAACATCAATTTTTCTTTTAGTCTTAGATTTCAGGACAAATCTTCCTTCATCCATCTACACTACATTTATCTGACTACACATATTGTAAGCATTCATTTTACTTTCATTACAGTCAGAATTATGCCTTTCACACCATTCTGTTTCCTGTACCATCTGCTTAATCCCCTGCCTCTCCATGCAGTATTGCAACCATTGTCTTCAGGTGCCTCAAACAATGATGTTTAGTGAACTCACTCTTTGAACTCAAACCAGACTGCAGGACACTGTTGGCATCATGTCTCTGGCTCTTAATGCCATATGATAAAATTAGTTTTAAACAATGGAAAGTATAGTTTCAGCTCTCTGATACTGCAGACGTGTGTGCAAGTTGCACTTGCATGGGTGTATGTGTGTGTCTACTGCTGACAAAGGCCTTAATGGCCGAAAGCTATGATAGTGTGAATCTTTTTATTGTGCCTATCGCGTCTCAGCATCTCTGCTATATGGCGAGTAGCAACGATCTTTCTCTTGTATTGTAAAATTAGTTTTAATGTTCACATGCCATTATTCACAAAATCTTACAAAAAGGGACGACTTATGGAAGGCTTGTAATAAGACATTCAGTTTATTAAGATCTTATAAGACATCTCAACAGCCAGAGCAGAAAACACTGAAAAGATGTTACTTTCATTGGATAACAGCACATGTGCAGGAATAGTGACATGCATCAAATGGCCTAGTACACCTGGGAGTTGAACTCTGCTACAAATATGTGAGCAATGTCAATAATAACAGGCAATTGGTTTGAAACCGACCAGTAAGATATATATGACCACTGTTTGGGCCATCTGAAGCTGATAATCATCCCAGTAGTCAAAATAAATATGCCAATAACTTGAATGAGATTTTCACTCTGCAGCGGAGTGTGCGCTGATATGAAACTTCCTGGCAGATTAAAACTGTGTGCCAGACCGAGACTCGAACTCCAGACCTTGGCCTTTCGTGGGAAAGTGCTCTACCAACTGAGCTACCCAAGCATGACTCATGCCCCATCCTCACAGCTTTGCTTCTGCCTGTACTTCGCCTCGGTCTGGCACACAGTTTTAATTTGCCAGGAAGTTTCATATCAGCGCACACTCCGCTGCAGAGTGAAAATCTCATTCTGGAAACATTGGATAGTCCTTATTCAGATGGTTTTTGTTCTAAACACTTTAATTTGTGATACAAAATAAATAAATTGACAGAGTCTCTGCATACCACAGTTCACAGCAAACATTCTGCTAACAGCTACATATAAAACCTAAATTAACAAATGTGGACATCATATTGAATACCAAGTTACAGATGATTACCTGAGAAGCGGCCTTGTTATAGAGTTCAATTTGTTCATTTGTTATCATGGATCTATGTGGCTGAAGTTTCTCAGCATTTACAGGTGCCTGGAGAACCCACAGAACTTGAGTCTTTGTCTTATCCGAGAGTGTGTTTATTGCCTGTAAATATAGAACAAAAAATGTAAAAATGGAAAATCCAGGACACAATGTCACAATATTATGAAAAAAGATACTTGCTATTCACTAGCTGAGTCACAGATAGGCACAACAAAAAAGACTGTCAAAAATGAGCTTTCGCCAACAAGGCTATACGGTGAGTAGCAACCACAATTCTCTTGGGTTTCCAGGTGATTAAGTGGTTTAAAATCCACAGCTTTTGAGCAAAAACTCCTGGACCACTGCCAAGTGGCAACTCATGTTGTTATTGCTGCCATCCTTACATAGCTGTATTACTGTCTGTGATGTTACTGGTACCCAGTCTGGTGGCTTATAAGGTAATGTTTTGGATGCAAGGCCACCGTGCCAAATTCCACATTCCAATGGCAGCATCTCACGCTGTGTTTAACTGCTGACAGCTGTCTTTACTGAGGGTGTTTTCATAAATATATCTTTCCATCACTTCTTTTATGATACTATCCCAGAAACTTTTTGCCTTTTAATAATGCAGTTTGGTTTCCACTTTCAAGAGCATTCTCTGCCATTGGTGATTTCTCAGGATACCATTAGGGGAATCACCTTTCTTTTTATATGTGGCACAGTTCAGTAGCATGCACACACTGTCTAACATAAAACTGTCCACACCCACACCATATTCTGTATATTCCTGTCATCCTAAGGCCTACATCATATTTGACCGTCCTCACAAGCTGTCAAATTTTTGCTGGGGCCCGAAGACTGGATTGATTTTATGCTTCTTTAGGAGGTGGCTAAGGAGACAAAAAACTTCTGAAAACATCTTCAATAAAGATAGTGCTCTACAGTTAAGCACAGCTTGGGACCCAACCATGGGAAGGTTAAGGTGGGTGCAGCAATCTTGCAATCAAAATATTACCTTATATGGCACTGGATTGGGCCACAGTGATGACACATGCGGTAGCACCACTGCGTAAGGACAACAGCAGCAACCACATGACAGTCACCACTTGAAAATGGGCAAGAAGTTTGCAGTTGAAAGCTCTTGGATTTTAACCAAGTTGATGTGGCTGGAAGCTCAAGAGAATTTTATCTATATACATATATATTTGCAAGATATACAAAAACTATTTACCCTGAAAAAGGAAACCAAAACATTTAATATTTTCTCAAGCTTCCAGCTGTGGCAAGTGGAATGAACAATTGACCGAGTGCTCTTTGGCCTTTGTCATGTGGTGACCGACTGCTGAACTGCAGAGAGGCAAAAAATCAAGCTTTTTTCTCTTCTCCTCATTAGTATCCTGCTTGCACAAGTCTTCTGAAATTACTTGTGGTATCTGTTGGTTGTTGTAGCCATTCCCATGGAATGGCTGGTTCAGTTCAGCCATTCCATGAAAGACATTTTGTAAGGTGTTCAGTTCCTGTGTGAATGCATCACAGAAGTTCCTCTATCAACCAAGATCCTTAATACACTGTGGCTGTGACACCCATTCGTTTTTCAGTAGACGAGGATGTGAAGAAAGACTATGGCACTATCTTTTTTTAATCTCCACAGTCATCCTGATGTGGTAACAGATGCTACTGAAGTTATAACTATCACCAACGAAGATGAAAGCAAGTAGCTTCCTGTTGTTAGACGAAGTACCAACAGCCCCCACCCCCCCCCCACCCCCTCTCCCAATAATCATGGAGTAATGCCACAAGGTATTAACTGCACAACAATGACTGAAGTCTCTGCAAAATGCTCTATTATGAGGTGCTATCCAAAATTTTCGGGACTGGTGCTGCCATCTGTTGAAAACCTTACCTTTGGACTAATAGTCACCATCACCCTCGAAGTAGTTCTCATCCGCACACACACACCGCTTCTGCTACTGGTCAAATGTTTTCTGGAAGTCCTGTTCTTTAAGGGTGTTTATCACCACCAGCGATGCTTCTTGAATCCTCTCTAGAGTGTCGAATCAAAGGCCTTTCAACTTGAGTTTCAGTTTTGGGAATAGTGCGAAGTCGCAAGGTGCCAAATCTGGCGAGTACCATGGGTGGGGTACAAACGCCACGTTGTTTTTTGAAGGGGGGGGAGGGGGTGGGGAATGGTTCTGGTGAGCAAGGACGTGTGACAGGGTGCGTTGTCATGATGCAGCAGCCAGTTCCCTTGACACCAAAGTTTGGGCCGTTGTTCCCGTATGTTTTCACATAGCCGTCGCAAAATGTCACAGTAGTACGCGGAATTCACTGTTTGGTTGGGTGGAATGAATTCTTTGTGCACAATTCCCTTGGTATCAAAGAAAATGATGATCATGCTCTTATCTTTGCTCTTCACCTGTTTCGCTTTTTTGGGTCTTCGAGAGCTTGGGCTCTTCCAATTGGACGATTGTTGCTTTGTCTCTGGGTCATAACCATAAATCCAGATTTCATCACTGGTGATGCCCGTGACAAGAAGGTTAAATCATCAGATGCGGTCTGACGAAGGTCCGTGCACACTTCAACATGCTGTCCCTTCTGATCGGCAGTCAAGATCCTTGGCATAAATTTTTCTGCATCACGATGCATGCCCAATTCATCAATCATCATTCGTTGACATGTCCCATAACCAATACCCACTTCATCCGCAAGGTCTTGAATGGTTCGATGGCGATCCGCACGAACCAATTGTTGAAGTTTGGCAACAATGTCTGGCATTCTGCGGCTTATAGGCATTCCAGTGTGATCATCATCTTCGACGTCTGTACGACTGGCCCTGAACCGAACATGCCACTCAAACACACACATACTGCTCATGCTCTGTCCCCCAAGCACTTGTTGAATCATTGCAAGGGTCTCCGTAGCATTTTTCTCGAGATTCGCACAGAATTTGATACACACGAGCTGTTCTGTTCGCCGATCCATGGTAAAATCGCCACACACAAAACAGAGTATTACTGAAATCACTGTGGACACCCAACACGTCCTCCCAGCTGAATGGCACTCCGCACACTGACTCATCAGATATGCAGCTCTTGCCACCTAGCGGTGCAAATATCTACTACCCCTACTTTCCAGATGGCAGCACCATTCCCAAAAATTTTGGATTCCACCTCATATTTCTAATAACGGAAAATCCAGGATGGAATGTAACAATATTATGAAAAGGAAACACAAACACACACACACACACACACACACACACACACACACACAGTCTAAGGCAACTACAGCAACACTGCGAGCAGCAGCACCAGTACATGATGGGAGTGGCGGCTGCATGGGGGTAAGGAGGAGGGTAGGGGTGGTGGACAGTGCAATCCTGCTAGGGAGCATGCAGGGATGAGATGGAGAGGGTAGGGCAGCTATGTGCAGTCGGGGGGTTGGACGGAGGGGAGAGGTGGGGAGAGAGGGTAGCAGAAAGAGATAAGTAAAAAGACTGAGTGCGATGGTGGAATAAGGGCTGTATAGTGCTGGAATGGCAACCGGGAGGCTGGATGGGTTTAGACAATGACTAACGAAGGTTGAGGCCAGGAGGGTTACAGGAACGTAGGATATATTGAAGGGAATGTTCTCACCTGCAAAATTCAGAAAAGCTGGTTTTAGTGGGAAGGATCCATATGGCACAGGCTGTGAAGCAATCACAGAAATGAAGAATGTTACGTTTGGTAGTGTGTTCAGCAACAGAGTGGTCCACTTGTTTCTTGGCCACAGTTTGTCAGTGACCACTCATGTGAACAGACAGCTTGTTGGTTGTCATGCCTACGTAGAATGCGGCACAGTGGTTGCAGCTTAGCTTATAGCTCACGTGTCTGGTTACACAGGTAGCCCTGCCTTTGATGGGATTGGTGATGTTTGTGATCGGACTGGAGTAGGTGTTGGTGTTGGTGGTGGTTGTGGTGGTGGGAGCATGTGTGTGACTGGTCTTACATCTTGGTCTATTACAGGGGTATATGCCATGAGGTAAGGGGTATGGAGCAGGGGTTGTGTAGGGATGGATGAGTATATTGTGTAGGTTCGATGGACAGTGGAATACCACTGTTGAAGGGGTGGGAAGGATAGTGGGCAGGACAATTCTCATTTCACGGCACGACGAGAGGTAGTCGAAACCCTGGTGAAGAAAGTAATTCAGTTGCTCCAGTCCTGGGTTGTACTGAGGTATGAGGGGAATGCTCCTTCGTGGCCGGATGGTGGGACCTTGAGAGGTGGTGGGAGACTGGAAAGATAAGGCAGGGGAGATTAGTTTCTGTACAAGGTTGGGAGGATAATCATGGTCTGTGAAGGCCTCAGCAAGACCCTCGGTATATTTGAGAGGGGCCGCTCATCACTGCAGATGCGACGAGCATGGATTACTAGGCTGTGTGGAAGGGACTTCTTGGTATGGAAAGCACTGTAAGGTGGCTTGCAGAGTATAAATGTAGATATCGATCATAGGTCATGATGCAATTGTAGCAGCAAAAAGCACAAGATTTAAAAAAGTAAGCAGGAAAGTCTGTGCATACTGTAAAATGGATATGGAATACGTTATCTCATTTCTTTGACAACAGTTAGAAACATTTGATTCAGGAAGGGAATATAATGAATTATGCCTCAAGTTCAAACAAACAGTTGACAATAATTAAAGAAGGTAGTGATCTCCCTTGGTCTACAGCCTGACAATCCTTGAAGTCTTGATTAACTGTTACGGCAAAATATTAGCCAAGTATCGCCCTCTCAGCCCCAGAACCTCATGAGATGTAGGCCGTCACTGGGAGAAATAATGATGATGATGATGATGATGATGATACAGATGCTACCACCACCACCACTAATAATAACAATAATAATAATAATAATAATAATAATAAACTGTGCATACTCCTGTGGATGGGATAGGAAATGAAAAAGAAAATAGAAACGCAGAAGCTAGAATGCTGAATACTATGTCCTAATGTTCCCAAGCAAAGGAAAAAATGAAGGAATGTAGCCATCATTTGACATCCATGCTGCTGCTATGATTAGTGGCATTGTAGTCAGTACTACTAGTGTTACAAAGCAGCTTAAAATCTCAGAACTCAGCTATGTACCAAGCCATTAAGGAGTCCCTGTCAAAAAGTATTTCCATGTGAATTAGCTCTAGTATTGATAATAATTTACCACAAACTCTTTGAGCTGAGAAAAGTTCTCTGCTGCTGGAACAGGGCATGTATCACACCCATCTACAAAAAAGTAAATAGAACTGATCACAGGGCTTCTGACCGGTTCAAATGAAAACTACAAAAACACGCTCTCAAGTCATACATTATGACTGTCCTACCATAAAACAACCTTCTTCATGGAAATCAGCAGGGGTAGCGAAAACATCGCTCATGCATAACCCTACTCTCCTTCTTCACACGACACCCTTAGTGCGAATCACAGAGTATTTTTAGACTTTTAGAAAGCTTTCGATTCAGTACCATATTGACATGTCCTAAAAAAGTACCTTCCTGTGGTATGTATGACTAGGTTTGTGACTAGACTGAAAATTTTCTGACATATGTGACAAGCCAAGTCATCCAGAATAGAGAATCATCTACAGACACAGAAGTAATATTTGAAGTTTCCCAAGAGAGTGTAATAGAACTGTTGCTGTCCATGTTGTACATTACAATTTAGCTGAGAACGCTTCTGAAATTAACCGCTTTCTGCTGAATTACTTCAGCTGTTGTTACCCTCAACAGAAAGCTATTAGCTGCAATTTCAGGCTTCTCATAGCTGATGCAATTATCTAAGGGAAAACTGAATTAAGAAACAGTACGATAATATCCAATTACACCTTAACATAATACCAGCAGAGTGCAAAGACTGACAAGTAGTTCTACATAGGGTATACAAAGTTGTGCATTTCACAAAATATAAAAATGTGGTACCAATTGCTTAGATGATGAGTGAGTGAAATGCTATCTACATATAATCTTGGAAATTCCTTTATATTTTATATCAATGTTACATTATGACTATCAAAATGCTCTTTTTGGAAGATACGTACCTGTGCGAGGTAAGTTAAATTATTTTTATACTCTTCTAATGCCTGAACAGATGCATTAGATGCTCTAATGGACCATAAGGCATTGCCAGCAACAATCACATTTGGTGGATCATCTTCATCCTGCAACAATATTTACATAGCCATCACAACGAAACATTGCAGACAATGAAAAAATAATAAACATTCCTAACCACGCAGAACTGTAGTCCTCCACAGAAACTCAGAAATTTCCTGTGTGACTACTTGAGGTTTAAAATTTAAAAGACCCTGCAAGCACAATACCAGCTACTTCGAAATCTTTGAACTGTCAGCTGCTGTGTATATTTCCAAGCTTCAGGAAGAGTGCTTTTCCTCTGCAGGTAACAGTTTACTAACTGAACCCATAAACAAATGCTGAGAAATAACACCACAAATGTGTTGAGAAATTTATTAGACCACATGGCTACATTATTGATGTTTATACTTAACTTGACTGGAAATGTATAGGAGGTTACATGGAATTTGTAAATATACTTCCTCCAGTCAAATATATAGCGACATTACACTGTCAGTCTTAGGTGCTTTGAGTTTTAGGTTATCAACATACAGTCATGCTCACCTGGACTGCCTCATCTCTCAATACTCTGCCATTGGCTTTTGATACTATTTCCCCATTCTCCTATGCTGTTACCTGCTACCCTCTCCACATTTGTAAGACTGGTTCACACTTGCTCTGAGCACATCCCACTGTATATTACAAGTTGTTTTTGTTTCTTTAACTCTAGTCTATGATCATAAACACTATCATCAGACAATCAATATTGGTCTATAGTGACCATCTTCAAATATTTTTAGAACACATCCCACTATACTATAGTTGTTATACTATGATATGTTATTAACAGATCTTTGTCATCAAAGAGTGGAACTATATAAACAAATTCGATATTTCCTGGATCACTTTTTTTTCCTCACGACTGTTGTACCTTGTACAGCACCTGTGCGTAGCTTGTACGAGTACATAACATTGCTGCTTTCACATGTGACCCTGTCTTTTATTGGGTAGGACTGCAGTAGGAGATGGTGGGTAGGCGTATGGGACAGGTCATGCACCTGGGCCGATCACAAGGGAATGACCCACGAGGTGCAAGGTTGGGAGCAGGATTGCAGTAGAGATGGACAATGATATTCTGCAGGTTAGATAGGTGGTGGGCCAGGAGGAATTTCAACCTTTATATATCAGTCACTCAATCTGATGAAACACCAGAAAAATAATAAAAAAGTTATTTCTCTCTTCACAAATCAATTCTATAGAACACAAATCATCTCATTTGCCACTACTAAGATTACAAGGACTATTCCATAATCAGCAGACTTAGTTTAATGTCCAAAGGAGTAATTTAGCTCTTTAAGCAAGCTGTGCACAATGTAGGAAGACAGGCAGCAACAACATACAAGTACAAACAAATGTGGGATATTCATGCTGACAGCTACTTCCAAAATATGTAATACGATTAAGTATTTTGGGATTGTGATGAAGACAGCTGAGCTGATATTCAGAGGTCAATTTTTAAATCTTTATCCAAACATGCTTATTGTGATTGCCTTTGGCAAAGACAAGCGCAATTCTTCCCCCCAGTCTTGTTCAATTCAAACTAATTCGCCATTCACTTAGATTCAAATTGTGAAATGAAATTAAGCTCTCTCCATTCAAGGTGTGTACACAAAGCAACAATAGCACGAAAATGCAAGTCAGCAACAGATGCTTTTCTTTATGCAAATTTCTTTACCCAACCAAAGACAGTTTGTATGTCTAGCCTTCCTCTACAATTTTAAACCCCCCACACATCAATCCATTACCAAGTTGGCTATCTCCTGATGCCTCAGGTTGTGTCCTATCAACAGAACCCATCTTTTAGTAAAGTTGTGCCTTAACACTCACTGCTACCCAATTTGATTCAGTACCTTTCATTAGTTATTCAATCCACAGACCTAATCTTCACCATTCTTCTGCATCATCACATTTCAAAAGCATCTATTTGCTACCTGTCTATACCGCATATCAGATAAATTTCATTTCAATGTAAGGCTGCACTCCAGTCAAATGCTTTCAGAAAGAACTTCCTAAAATTTATATTATTAGTTAAAATATTTCTCTTCCTCAGAAAGATTTTCTTGATATTGCCAGTCTGCATTTTAGATCATCTCTACTTCATCCACCCCTCTTGACGCCCTAATGGTAGATGTTTTCTACTATTATTAGTGTTTCATTACCATATTAATTTCTTAAAATTAATCTGTTATAACTTTACTACACTCCATTAACCTCACTTTACTTATGTTTATGTTCATCTTACAGCTGTTCAACTGATGATCTAAGTGCTTTGCCATCTCTACCAGAATTACAATATCACTGACAACTCTCTATGTTATTATTTCTTATCCTGGAACTTGAATTTCCTTTCCAAATTTGTCTTTGGTTTCCATTGATGCTCACTCAATTTATAGACAGAACAACATTGTCTCATTCTCTTCTGAACAACTGCTTCCCTTTCCTGTCCTCTGTGTCTTGTAACTACAGTCTGGTTTCTGTAAAAGTTGTGCATTATCTTTTGCTCCTTGAACATAATGACAGTACCATGCAGGATCCCACACCAAGTGACACACTGATGTTAATTAAGCAATGCAATCAGACACAGAGATGTGAATGGTATAAATACAAATAAAATAATATAATTATAATACAATAATACCAGTATAACAATAAAATATATAAATAAATATAAACTCTGGGAGTATACTTTACTAACATGTAAATTTTATCCAATTGCTGACTGGCTGTAATCTGACAAATGTTAGCAATGCATTAGCTGGCCACAGAGTCCTATGTGATCTGACGTGGTTGTTGTCTATTTGCTGGCAAGCCATGAATTGCAGACTTTGGGATAGGGGCTGCTACACGAAGGCTGGGATAAGAGCATTATATGAATTCTTAAATTACATGATGCTCTGTGATTCTGTTATGTTAGATTCTACTATCTGCCATGGAATCTTAAGACTTTGCTATTGTTTGGTTTAAAATATTTGTTTCACAATAATAATTCACAAAGTACATGGAACATTATTAGCAAACAGTTTTTGAAATCTTCTACTTCTGTGTATGGCATTCATCGTGAAATAAAAACTTTAAGACCCTAAATTATTTGAAATCATAATTACTGACTGCATTAATTAATAAGTGGTGTTGTCTGATATAGAAAAAATACAGCAATAAAAGTCTATTATTAAAGTTTAGAATCTTGCAGTCATTAAAGCAAAATACGTGATTGAAAGTTCGAGGGTCCGAACTTTTGATGTCAAATATTTTGTAAGGTAATTACTTTTCGATGATTCCAAATACATTCTCAAAAAATTGAGAGTACCTGCTTTCAAACGAGTGGTAACAATAGCTCCTCTGTTGCTTATTCGGTCACCATGTTTTTCCTATTATATAATGTAATCAAAACTTTAAATAGGTATCACTTTAATTACTCAGGTTTCCAGTAAAACCAACTGCATCATTATACTCATGAACATAAATGTAAACAACTGAGCAATATATTTAAATAAGATTTTGCATACATAACAATTTCGTGTAGTTATGGTGTATTGCACGTGCACTGCATTAGACACAGAATCAAAAAGCAAAACAATTTAGTTGTTCTTGGGAGCAGAAAATATAGCAGATGGATCAAATCCCAATTTGTTAAATCTCGGCATGCACACACAGCTGTGTACCTGCATTGTGCTGGCTGACAAATAATACCAGGATTGCATGTTTGGCATAAGGACTGGTGTGGGGATGAATTGGGTGGGATGAGTAGTAGGAAAAAGGTGTGGGAAGCAAAAGAAGAGATTGGAGACAGATAACCAGCTAGTGGCTCAGAGGGAGGCAGCAGGTGTGAAGGATAGGAATGTGTGAGGGAAGAGTAGCAGGTGCACGGGCTATGCAACCAACATATGAGCAGCACAGCCAATTAGGCGCAGTGCATGGTGAAGATTATGCAGAACCATGAATTGGGAAAGGTGAAAGGACAGAGGAAGAGAAAACAGCTGGTTAGAGGGTATGGTGACAGTGGGTTACCGGAGACTGTCTGGGAGGATTACGAGAGTGAAGGACACATCGCCAGGATAGCTCCCATCTAAACAGTTCAGAAAAGCTGGTGCTGGAGGGACGAATGCAGACAACATGGGTTATGATACAGTCTTTGAATTCAAGCATGTTGTGCTCAGCAATGTTTTTTACCACTGGATGGTCAACTCTGCTTTTGGTCATAGTTTGGCAGTGGCCATTCTTTCTGGTGAACAGCTGCTTGGTGGTCATGCCCACATAAAATAATATGCAGAATTGTAGTAGAGCTGATGTGAGCAATGGATGCTTTCATAGGTCATCCTGCATCTGATGGGAAAGGATAAGTGTGTGACAGGAATTGAGTAGGATGGGCTGGTTGGGTGAATAGGGATATGACCTCAGTGGCAAGGGATTGGGAGTGGAAATGGCATAGGGATGGACGACAATGTTGTGTAGGTTCAGTGGGTGACAGACTGCCACTTTTGGGACAGTCAGAAACATCATGGGCACGATGTGTCTAATTTCCAGGTATGATAACATAATTAAAGCCTGGTGAATGATATGGTTCACTTGTTGTAATCCAGGTTGATACTGGATACAAAGAGGGCAGTCCTCTACAGCTGGTTCTTGGGGAGTGGTAAGATGATCAGGAGTGTGTGGTGACATGGCATGGGAAATCTGTTTGCAGACTAGGTATGAGGGTCATTTCCTGTCTGTTAAGTCATCCTTGAGGCCTTGAATATATTGGGTAAAGGAATTCTCATCCTCATAGACACACTGTACATGGGTGCCCAGGCTACATGGGACCAGTTTTCTGGTGTCAATGGGGTCACAGGTACCAAAATAAACATACTTTTGGTGGTTAGTGGGCTTAATACGGACAGAGGTAAGGCTGGAGTCAGACAGGTGGAGGTTAACATCCAGGAAAGAGGCACATTGCCTGAGAAGGACCAGCAGAAGCGAATGGGAGAGAAGGGATGATGATGTGGAGGAATAAGGATGGGGTCTTCAGCCTGGGTCCACAACATGACGATATCAATGATGCTGAACCAGACAAGGGGTCTGGGATTTTGCGAGTCTAAGAAGATGTCCTCTAAATGGAGGTTAGCACAGGAGGGTGTCATTTTGGTGCCTGTGGTTGTGCAATGGATTTATTTTGTATACTTTCCCCTCAAAGGAGAAGTAGTTGTGTGTGAGATATAACTGGTAAGGCGTATAAGGACTGAGATAGTGGGTTTGGAGTCAGAAGGTTGTTAGGAGAGACAGCATTCAATAGTGTCTAGAGGAATATTAATAGTGTCAAGGGGAATGCTGATGTATAGGGAGGTGGAATCAACAGAAACGAGAAGAAGTGGGAGCTCAATAACCAGTTACATGGATGTATACAGGATTGTCAGGTTTATGTATTTTGGGAAGCATGAAGAAGGTGGGTGTTAGGAGGGAGATGGACTCAGTAGAGAGACTCTGGGATGGGAATAAGGGATTTCAATAGGAATTGGAGGTTACGTTGAACTTCTGGGATGGGGTCACTATGGCAGGGCTTGTATGTAGAGGAGTCAGACAGTTAGTGGAAGCATTCTGCTAAGCAGTCACTGTGATTCATCATGGCACTGGTTGGTTTGGTTTGTTTTGCTTCAGGGTGCAAAAAACAATTGGGGTCATATGCGGCCAAGTCAAAACTAGAGAAAACGAAGACAGGGAGCAGTTAAAAATGACTATATGTCAGTACTAATTGAGGTAATAGAAGAAAGCTAAAAACAGGCACATGCAGAAATGGAGGTTCAAAACTAAAAATTAAACGGCCTTCACCATATTGCTTTGGCAGACAAAAAGCAAAACGCAGTCTACAACCTACGCGTCATTTGCTACAACGGCTGCTAACTCAGATGACAAACCCAA
Organism: Schistocerca cancellata; assembly: GCF_023864275.1. Taxonomy (NCBI): domain Eukaryota; kingdom Metazoa; phylum Arthropoda; class Insecta; order Orthoptera; family Acrididae; genus Schistocerca; species Schistocerca cancellata. The sequence goes on from NC_064628.1 coordinate 525,511,006, forward strand.
GCGGGAATGTAAACGGGTAAGAAATGGGCATTTTATCAGGAAGTGGCAGACAGATAAATCTTGGGCGCACTGTGTACAAAGTGGTGGGGTAGCGCCACTTACCAAATTACAATGGCTACCCAAATCTTAGGCGCACTGTGTACAAAGTGGTGGGGTAGCACCACTTACCAAATTACAATGGCTAAAAAGCAGTGCCCAATACATAGCCTAGTTAAAATAACCTCCTCCCGGTGGGAGGGCCGAGAGGAGGTCCTCCAAGCTGCTGGGAGAGGCTTGATAAGCTAGAGCTTATCCCTGTGAAGGCAGGACCATTGACAATGCCAGAGGGACACCACCTCCTGCAGACAGCAACACAGAAATCATCGTATGGAATACAGGAACTCGAGGGCTGAGGTACGAGGACTGCAGCCTTGGCAGCAGCATCAGCAGCCTCGTTTACTGGCAGAACAACATGACCAGGAACCCATAGAAACATCACACTGGCTCCACCAAGAATGAGCAAGTGACAGTTTTCCTGGACCCACTGCACTAAGGGATGGCTGGTGCACAGTGCACATCAACTTTGAAGGATGCTGAGTGAGTCTGAGAAAAAGGACACAACTGAAATTCTGGGACGCTGGATGTACTCCATGGCCTGATACAGGACAAAGAGCTTGGCTGTAAATACTGAACAGTGAGCCGGAAGCAGACATCGAAAGACATGGGTGCCAATGTCGAAGGTACACTTGACCCCACGGTCAGTCCGAGAGCGAAGTTCCATGCAAAGGTCATGAAACTGAAGGCAATAGACCAAGGCTCAAGTAGTGAATGAAGGCCAAGGTTAACATGAGTCGCTTCATGAAGCCAAAGTGATGAAGCGCTTACTCACCGGGATGACAGTGGTGGAGACTTTGCCTGCAGTGAGGATGATTAAATCAAATCTCTTTTCAGGTTTCAAATTTCTGTCATTATTCCTGCTGAAAGGGTTGTGTTCTTGGGAAGGGACCTGGAGAAAGGATGGTGAGGTCAACTTGTAGGTAAGAAATTCCTGGAACATTATCATGGGGTAGATGGGTGGGGTGGGGGTGGGGGGCATGGATGGTGGTATGAACTGGGCGATGCAAAGGGATTAGACTGGCTTTGGTTAGAGGGATTGGTAGAAAAGAAGTGTTTCCACCGTAGGGATATGGAGAAGGATAGCAGATCTTTGATGAGTTTCAAACAGCCAAATTTGGGTGTGGGGCTGAGGGTAAGGCCTTTGGATAGGACTGGAACTTCTGAATGATTAAGGTTTTTAGTGGGAAGGTAAACAAGAGCGTTTGGTTATTTGTTTGGGTTCTGGATTTTGTGGGACCTTGGAAGAGTCTTATCAAGGATAATCGTAAATTGAAAAGATCAGCAGGACACTGTCCGAGTGCTGTGAGGGTTTAACGAGGAGGTTCAATGTGGGTAGGTTAGGTGTTGATGGGTTGTGATGCTCAAAGTGGTGAATAGGATGTCGACAAGTTTGATAATTTATGGATGTAGTATCTTGAGTGCTCTTCAAGGGCAAATGTTTCCATTTGGGAGACGTGGTGTAGGTGGTTGGGACCTCACAGTAACAACATCACACACAAGGAGAAGAGATGGTTCTGGGGGGCCCGTGCCATGGAAGTATGTTTCTGTAGTACCAGGTTTGTGGGTGAGAGGGACTGGCAGAATCTGAAAACATTAAGGTCATTATGAAAGGAGGGAGATGGACTCAGTAGAGAGACTTTGGGATGGGAACATTAAGGTCATTATGAAAGGAGGTGTGGTAGCTACAGAAAGGAATTTTTATGGTTAGGCCATCAGAGGTGCGGGGATTCCATGCTTAGCCAGCAATTAAGGAACAGATTGTGGGACTGGGTTTTAGCTAGGGATACTTTTCTGAACTGACGCAAACAGATCAAGCAGGGTTCCATTTCAGACAGGATTTTTTTTTTTTTTTTTTTTTTTTTTGGGTTTAAGGGCGCTCAACTACTGTGGTCATTAGCGCCCAGTCACAATTTTTAGAGCACATAGAATCTAGTAAAACTCAAGGGGGGGTACACCAGAAAGTTCTTACAAAGAGGCAGATAAAATAAGTGAAAGAGTTAGATGTCTTTGGACAATCCAGTCAAAGTAATGAAATGAAGAACACGAGCAGCTGCTCGAGCGTCATCCGTTAAAATATCCTGTAAAGTAGATGGCAGAGACAGGACAATACGAGATTGACTAAAACGGGGATACGACAATAAAACATGGCACACTGTTAATGCATGACCACAAGGGCACTGCGGGGCTGGGTCACCGGAGAGCAGGTAGCGGTGGCTAAACCGGCAATGCCCAATCTGCAACCTGGTCAGAAGGACCTCTTCTCGCCGAGATGGTCGGGAGAAGGTTGTCCAAGCAGTTGGGAACGGTTTTACTGCCCAGAGCTTGTTTCCTTGAAGTGAGGACCAAGTATCCCACCACAAGGACACAAGCCTCTTACAAACAACCCCACTAACGTCAGATGACAGGACACAATGGGAGGCTGGCCGAGGCAGGAGGACTGCAGCCTTGGCTGCAGCATCAGCAGCCTCATTCCCAGGCACTCCTACATGGCCGGGAACTCATAGAAAGCTGACAGGAGAACCACCCTCAGCGAAAGAATGGAGGGACTGCTGGATCCGTTGCACCCAGGGATGGAACGGATATGGAGCTCCAAGGCTCTGAAGAGCACTGAGTGAATCAGAGCAGAGTACATACGATGAATGGCGGTGGCGGCGGGCATACTGAACGGCCTGATGGAGAGCAAAAAGCTCGGCCATAAAGCTAGAACATTGGTCGAGGAGCCGGTATTTAAAGGTGATGGCCCCGATGACAAAGGCACAGCCGACACCATCGTCAGTTTTGGAGCCATCAGCGTAAATAAAGGTGTGACTGGCAAGTCACACACGAAGTTCGACAAACTGTGAGCAATACACTGCAGCCGGAGTACCCTCCTTCGGGAGCGAGCTGAGGTCGAGATAAACATGAACCGGAGCCTGGAGCCAAGGTGGTGTCGGGCTCTCACCCTCTCTGAAGGTGGTAGGGAGGGCAAAATCCAATTGTCGAAGCAGGCGATGAAAGCGGACTCCAGGGGGCAGCAGGGCAGACACATACAACCCATACTGACGGTCGAGAGAACCGGCGAAGAAGACTGATAAGAGGGGTGGTCGGGCATTGACAACAGCCGGCAGGCATACCGACAAAGCAGTACGTCGCGCCGGTAGGTCAATGGTAATTCGGCAGCTTCAGCATAAAGACTCTCGACGGGACTAGTGTAGAAAGCTCCGGTCGCAAGACGTAACCCCCTATGGTGGATGGAGTTGAGACGGCGTAAGAGGGATGGCCGAGCAGACGAGTAGATGAGGCTCCCATAATCCAGCTTTGATCGGACTATGGACCGATACAAGCGAAGCAGGACAGTGCGATCCGCTCCCCAAGATGAACCACTAAGAACTCTGAGGGCATTAAGGGAACATGTACATCGAGCAGCCAAATAAGAGATGTGCGGAGACCAACAAAGTTTCCTGTCCATTGTGAGCCCTAGAAACTTAGTTGTTTCCACGAATGGGAGAACAACGGGACCGAGATGTAAGGATGGCGGAAGGAACACTTTATATCGCCAAAAGTTGATGCAAACCGTCTTCTCTTCAGAGAACCGGAAGCCATTTGCCACACTCCATGAGTATAGGCTGTATAGACAACGCTGAAGGCAGCGCTCCAGGAGGCATGTTCGCTGGGCACTGCAGTAGATCGCAAAGTCATCGACAAAAAGAGAGCATGAGAGATTAGGTGGAATGCAATCCATAATTGGATTGATCGCTATGGCAAAAAGGGCTACACTCAAGACGGAGCCCTGAGGCACTCCGTTCTCCTGGAGGAAGACGTCGGACAATACGGAACCCACACGTACCCTAAACTTTCGATCTGTTAAAAAGGAATCAATAAAAAGGGGCAGGCGACCGCGTAGACCTCACCTGTGCATAGTGCGGAGGATACCTCCTCTCCAACAGGTATCATAAGCCTTCTCCAAATCGAAGAACACGGCGACTGTTTGGCGCTTTCGCAAAAAGTTGTTCATGATGAATGTCGACAAGGTCACAAGGTGGTCAACAGCGGAGCGGCAGCAAAGAAAGCCGCATTAAACATTGGTAAGTAGCCGTCGAGATTCAAGAATTCAAACTAACTGAGCGTTAACCATGCGCTCCATCACCTTACAGACACAGCTTGTAAGAGAAATTGGGCGGTAACTAGAAGGAAGGTGTCTATCCTTCCCGGGTTTGGGTATACGAACAACGACGGCGTCACGCCAACACATGGGGACTTTACCTTCGGTCCAGACGCAATTGTAGGTACGAAGAAGGAAGCTTTTGCCTGCCGGAGAAAGGTGTGCCAGCATCTGAATGTGAATGGCGTCTGGCCCCGAAGCAGAGGACCGGGACAGTGCAAGTGCACGTTCGAGTTCCCGCATAGTAAAGGGGGCATTATAGTTTTCCAGATTCAGCGAGTGGAAGGAAGGTCGCTGAGCCTCTTCTGCCTCTTTCCTGGGAAGGAAGGCAGGGTGGTAATGGGCGAAAAAGCGGCCAAAGGCGTTGGAGATATCCACAGGATCAACAAGGACCTCATCACCTGAAGTCAGTCCAGGTACCGAGGAGTGGGCCTTAATGCCCGACAGCTGGCGCAGGCCACCCCAGACGACAGAAGAGGGAGTAAAACTGTTAAAGGAGCTGGTGAAACAGGCTCAACAAGCTTTTTTGCTGTCTTTGATGACTCTACAGCATTGAGCTCGGAGTCGTTTGTATCCAATACAATTCGCCAACGTAGGATGGCGGCGAAAGGTGCGTAAAGCACGTCGTCGAGCACGGATAGCGTCTCGACAAGCCTCATTCCACCAGGGGACGGAAACGCGATGTGAAGAAGAGGCAGTACGAGGAATGGAACGTTCGACAGCATTGATGATAACAGCCGTGAGGTATTCGACCTGACTGTCACAACTGAGAAAATCGTGGTCCGGAAAGGTCGCCAGGGAGGAGTAAAGTCCCCAGTCAGCTCTCGGTATGTTCCAGCTCGAAGGACGTGGGGATGGGGTGTGGTGCAGGAGACGAACGACACAGGGGAGGTGGTCGCTCAAATAGGTGTCAGAAAGGACATACCACTCGAACCGACGGGCAAGAGTGGGAGAACAGATTGAGAGGTCCAAGTGGGAGTAGGTATGAGTAGAGTCCGAGAGGAAAGTCGGGGCGCCAGTATTGAGGCAGACAAGATTGAGATGGTTGAAGACATCCACCACGAGGGAGCCTCTCTGACAGGATGCAGGAGAGCCCCAAAGGGGATGATGGGCATTGAAGTCGCCAAACAATAAAAACGGCGGAGGAAGCTGATCAATCAGGTGCATCATGTCAGCCCGACTAATTGTGGATGACGATGGAGTGTAGACGGTACAAACAGAAAAAGTAAAGGCAGAAAGAGTAATACGGACAGCTATTGCTTGGAGTGGGGTGGTCAATGGGAGGGGATGGTAATAGACATCGTCCCGAGCGAGCAACATGACCCCACCATGAGCTTGAATACCGTCCACAGGGGGGAGGTCAGAGCGCTCCGAGGTATAGTGGGTAACAGCAATACGGTCAGTTGGACGCAACTTTGTTTCCTGGAGACCAAGGACAAGCGGACAGTGCAGGCGGAGGAGCAGTTGTAATTCCACCCGATTAGATCGAATACCTCTTATGTTCCAATGTAACAAAGCCATCGCTAGTCAGAAAGGAGGGGGAACGAAACGGGTGAAGAGCTGGTCACCTCGACGGCCGCAGAGGGCCAGGTGTCGAGGGAACAACGCTACAACCGGCGGGAGGCGGATCCTGTTCCATCGAGTCATCGCCAGCAGCGGCCGCTTTCCCGGGTTGCGTAGGAGGGGCAGCATCATTTGCCGACGAGAGGTCAGCTGAGCGCCTGGCAGCAGAGCGTCCCGGCGAAACTGAGGACGGCCGGGAGCAGCGACTCATGGATGGAGCGTCAGACGAAACCCGCCAGGGTGGAGAGGGGAATAAAGATTTCTTCTTGGAGGCCTTCTTGGAAGGCCGATGAGGCACGGGGATGGTGGGCTGGACCCGAAGAAGGTCCTCACGCGCGGGGTCCATTTTGGGACGCCGGACCTCAGAAGCCGGGGTCCAGAACGTTTCCCCAATGGACGCCTGAGAAGAGGATCGCTTCTCAGGCGGCGGAGGGGGAGGAGGGGGAGGAGGAGGAGGAGGAGGAGGAGGAGGAGGAGGAAGGGTGGCCCCCGAGGCAGAGGGGGCAGGGGCCGCGAGGGAGGAGGATTTGGAAGGGAGGGATTTGGGAGGCGGAGGCGTAGACCCCGGATGGGGTGAGGAGGTGGAGGGGGGGACAGGATAGGGGTGAGGACACTGTGGAAGGAGTGGACACGACTGAGGCAAACGAAGTTGTCAACGTCACGGGACGGAGGCGGTCATACTTCTTCCTGGCCTCAGAATAAGAGAGACGATCCAAAGTTTTTAATTCTTGAATCTTCTTCCCCTTCTGATACGCGGGGCAGTCTAAAGATCTAGGCGAGTGGATGCCAGGACAATTGACACACCGAGGTGGTGGGGTGCATGTATGTTCCTCACGAAGAGGACGTCTGCAATCGCCACAAAGGGGCTCAGCCTCACACCGTGACGACATGTGCCCAAAGCGCAAACACGGGAAGCAGCGCATAGGAGGCGGGACGTAAGGTCGCATGTCGCACCGGTAGCACATCACCTTTACCTTCTCTGGGAGAACGTCCCCCTCGAAGGTGAGGATAATGGCTCCGGTGTCGATGCGACGGTCTTTGGGGCCGCGCTGAACTCGCCGGACGAAATGCACGCCTCGGCGCTCCAGGTTGGCCCTGAGCTCCTCATCAGATTGCAGCAGGAGGTCCCGATGAAAAATAACCCCCTGTGTCCTATTCAGTGCCAGATGCGGGACAATAGACATTGGGATGTCCCCTAGTCGGTCGCACGCCTGGAGCGCCGCCGACTGTGTGGCGGAGGCGGTCTTTATAAGAACGGACCCCGAACGCATTTTACTGAGAGCCTCGATTTCCCCGAAGATGTCCTTGATGTGCTGGACAAAGAATATGGGCTTGGAGGTGGCGAACGTCCCCCCATCGGTCCGAGAACAGACTAAATAGTGGGGGAAGTACTTCGCCCCAAGCCGGCGGGCCTGTCCTTCCTCCCAGTGAGTGGCCAAGAGGGAAAGGGCAGGAGAACCAGAACCAGAGACAGTACCTTTCTTTTTAAAAGACTCGGCCGCAGAGCGACCTGATACATGTTGACGTTTCATCTGCAAAACATCCGCCCCGATACCACCCACTCCGACCAGGGGCTCTCCCCACGGGCGCCACCCAGCCTCAGCAAAGGCCACCTGGCAGGATGACCATTGCCGGGAGTCCCGATGCCCCAAGGAGACGGGCATCTACTCCTTGGCCGACGTGGGGAGGGTGCAGCTCAGATATCGGCAGTACGATCCCTGTGTTGTCAGGGGGCTACAACCTAGAGGGTACATGACGACCCCACCACAACGGGCTGGCTACCATGCTGGATTTTGGGTGCCATGGAAAGTCCATCATAATCGTAGGTGCAGATGGGCATGCACTATGGGCGTAACTTGTGCAACCCATCAGGCGCTTAGGCCCAATTTGAGGAATAGGGGGTGTGGTTACAACACCGTTACAATGCTGAGTGCCAAGGTCTTAGTGCACTGAGGACCAGTGATACACCACGTAAGGCGTCCTTCCCCAAAAGGCTCGTACTTCTGTAGAATTTTGGAAAAAGGAGGTCAAACCCCAAGGGGGACCATCACATGGAAGGCCGAAATGGTTGAAACTCCTTTTAGTTGCCTCTTACGACAGGCAGGAATACCTCGGGCCTATTCTTACCCCGGACCCGCAGGGGGGCCAGACAGGATGACATAAGTATGTGATACACTCACTGAACTGAAGGCCAGTGGGTGGAACAACAAAACAGTTCTTTCTCGGATTCCCTACGAGGAAAAATAAGCACACTAACACAGGATTTTTTTTTTTTTTAACAACATACGCACTCTGAACTTTTGTCTGAATTGCACAAAAGATACATTAAAAGTTACTATTGACATCGGTACTGAGGAAATGGATATTATATTTATAATTCAGCAACAGATCATCCAGTGCTATACTTGATCGTCCAATATATAAGAACAAATATTAACGTTTGCTACATGAGCTGAAAGCTCCAAGCCACAAGTAATATGGTTATTAATAGTAAGAAGTTAGTGAACTTTACGATCACATGAATTTTGACTTCTCTATATAAATTAATTAGCACTAATATACATAAAAAATTCCACAGTTCATAAAATTTTAATGAGTTGCTTGTAATGAAGTTTCATTAAGTTAGTTCTGCAGGGAAAGCTATCAAAGACAAATACTCTGCTCTTCCACTCATATTTAAAGAGACAGAACACAGAGTTTTATCTTTAACCATGAAATACTGAAACATAATTACTTACCTTCCACTTGCGAAATTCATCTACCATGATCTGAGAAACAAAAGTGCTCCAAACAAATTCCACCCGCAGTCTTAACTTTGCATCAGTGAAAGCCATATCAGAATGCATTTGTTCAGGATGAAGAGTTGTCCGCGAAGAATCTTGTGGCTCAACTTGTTCCAAGAATGCTAGATACAATTGACGAATTCTAGAATCACCGATAAATACAAAATGGCTATGTTCACCCCAGAATGCTAAATATCTCAAACAGCGTCTTGTATCCCTGCAACAGCAAAAGTTACAATGTTAAATATTCAATGTACACAAAAACAAGCACAAACCTACAGTACCTTTGAGACAATCTATGTAATTTTTCAATAAGTTCCATTGTTTTCATTAAGGAAAATAATGTGGCATCTTTTGACGATTTTATGCTTAAGGCCACACAGTAACAAATGCATCATACATAATAGTTCACAGGAACAAAGGAAGTTCAGTATAGAAAGTCACAGTCTATGGAACATTAATAGAAAATTCAGAATCACATGTACTCTAGTAGCAGTAGTATTCACACGACAAATGACACTGAGATTCAACATTAAGCAAATGTTGATACATTTAAATAAACCAAGATAGTAAGCTTTTCCATACTGATGCTCTGTTGTATGTAGTGACTGTCAAGCTTCATAGTTGTGAAGTTGTTTTTAATGTGAGACAACTATCTCTTTGATAGCAGCAAAATATTACACATCCATAACAATGTGTCAGTGTTTGGAATGCAGCTGCTAACGAATGGCCTTTGCCATTAGTGATAGTCTTCAGTTGTCAACAGACGGCAAGAGATTTTATTAAAAATCATTTAGTTTTCAAATAGCTCTTAAGATTTTAAGAGGTCGGTGGCCTATGGTTGTTTGCAAGAAGTACGCAAATATTTGGGAGAGGAATTTTCTGTACTCATTTGAAAGGAACAGTTAATAACCTGCCAAATGACTCCTGATGTCTCTTATGGTGGTGAAAAAATATCAGTATGACTTGGTTTTCATAGATCAAAGGGAGTAGTCTCAGAACTAATTTCTTTTCCTCAGAGAATAACATTACTATCCAGGAAAGCTTATATTTATTATTATTATTATTATTATTATTATTATTATTATTATTATTATTATTATTATTTATTATCATGTCTGCACATTGCATTATAAAATTATATCCAGTTACTAAGGGAAAAGATATAAAAAGAGAGATTTTTTTATTTTAGATCCCAAAATTCTGCTTCCTGAGTGACTTTTTCAGAGCTTTTAGGAGGTAATACTCTATACAAATTCTGTAGAGTTTCCTGCAATCAGAAAAGAGCTTCATTTACCTATCATCACCTCTCAAGTGATTTATCCACAATCGCTTCACATAGGTACTTGACCTTATCAATGGCTTACACATATGATAAGATGTCAACATATCCAAGAACTGAGAACATAGATCTTGTCTCGCTTGGCAAAAATGAACACACATCTGAGAATCCTGACGTGTGAACCTCAAGAACCAAGAATCCCAAGGAGGGAGAATTGAGAATCCTGATGAGTGAGAACGAGAAGGAAGGTTGGTTCTCAGGAACTGGAAACTGTGGTTAGTTCTTGGGAACTTCACAGTTCTCAGATTGTCCATCACTACAGTAGAGGTCCAGCTGCTAAGGTAGAGCAATCAGCAGCTCCAGGGAGGAAGGGGGTAGGAGGGGTGCTTTAGTTCATGTGTTTCTATGAATAAGTGAATATGATCTGTGTAATTATCTATGTCAAGTACTGTTTATTAACTTTTTTCTATGTGCTGGTGTGTCATATCAGCTGAATCTGTAGCATAGCAGTACCAACAAGCAGTGTAGCAGCATCACTTAGATTGTATCTAGTAACTGGGTGCATTAGTTTTGAAGATGAAAGTAAGGTACTATGGATGTTGTGTACAGGTGCAGAGAGTATTTTCTACTGTCCAGTTACACTTTGCAGTTGCAATGGTGAACAGTGTTCAGACTGTTGTCCTGATTTGTGACGGTGTTGAGGCAACTGCGCCATAAGCCGTGGCATCTATGATGTCTATTGTCTTCCCTAAAATCTCTGATATTGCTAAGTCTTCTGATAAGCTTGATCTAGCCAGCCCACATTCATCAGACTCAAACCAGGTACTCAGGCGATTCTGTGATAATCCTGGACACAGATTTTTCAAACTCTGTTACTGGGTGGAGGACTGTGCAACCCTTTTTAATAGATCTGGCATGCAATACACACAGGCGGTGACTACCAAAGTAGCCAGGTACCTGTGGTAGGCACATTTGGATTTTTGAGATAGAAAGATTATTTTACAGGCTTAAATGTTCTCATTTCAGAGAGTGAAAATAGCAGACCTCATAAATGCAGATAGAAGTACTCATGGCAGACCAGATAAACAGAATGTGCACATATTAAAATTGCAGAAACAACCATGAAAATGTTCTAAACTTATCGCCGGCCGCGGTGGTCTTGCGGTTCTAGGCGCTGCAGTCCGGAACCGCGGGACAGCTACGGTCGCAGGTTCGAATCCTGCCTCGGGCATGGATGTGTGTGATGTCCTTAGGTTAGTTAGGTTTAAGTAGTTCTAAGTTATAGGGGACTGATGACCTAAGATGTTAAGTCCCATAGTGCTCAGAGCCATTTGAACCATTTTTTTCTAAACTTATCTTCCTTGTAAATGGTAATAATGCTCACACAATACTAGAGACAGAATGCTAGCAGAAACCAGATGTTAATAGTAATGAAATCTTACATCCTGACTGGAATATATGAGGGTGGTTTAAAAGTTCTTGGAACGAAATAAAAAAAAAAAGGTACTTACTTCACTGAATTTTTTTTTTTACTTTTCAAAGTAGTCTCCTTGTAGAGTAATATACTTGGTCCAACGATGTTCCAGTGCCTTGACCCCATCTCTAAAATGAGTTTCCTCCATGCCTGCAAAACAGTTGTCAACTCCAGCTATCAATTCTTCGTTTGAAGTGAATCTTCGTCCACCAAGAAAAATTTTCAGTTTTGGGAAGAGATGGAAGTCTTACGGAGCCGTATCAGGTGGATAAGGTGGGAGCGGCAACAATTCATACCTTAGTTCGTGTAATTTTGCCATGGCAACAGCACGGACATGCATCAAGGGTTGTGGCACCCATCTTGCAGATAGTTTTTCATTTCTAATTCTTCAGTTAAAATGTGAAATACCCTTTCAGATGACATCTGGCAAGCCTGAGCACTTTCACGCACTTTCAATGTGCGATCCTCCAAGACCATTTTGTGCACTTTTGCAATGATTTCTGGAGTAGTGGCACATTTTGGCTGACCACTACACGGATCATCATCTAAGCTCTCCCGACCAAATTTAAATTCATTTGTCCACTTGGCAACAGTTGAATATGAGGGAGCAGAGTCCCCCAGTGTATTCTGGAAACCGGCGTTAATTTTTTTCATCTTTGCAAATCACTACGCAAGAACAACAACATAGCCATGTCACTGCCACAGCTCTCTTCCAAGAGCATTGAAGTGGCATGTGTTTGCAGACAACAGTCCAATGAATATCACATGAACAACTCGTTGCGCTAGCGCTGACCTCTCATGGTGATTCCGAGAACTTTTCAAACCACACTTGTACATTGCAAAGATAGGTTGGACACTGATGTTGGTTAAGTTTCTATGGCCACAAGTAATACAATAACATCAGGTGCAGGTTTTAAGATTTTGAATGGGAAATAAACCGGATGAGGATAAGTGTTGTAGATGGTTCAAACCCATTAATCAGATCCTTTTCTAAACCATTTGCCTCAGGAAAAATCTTGAGAAGGTAGCGAGTAAATTTCCTGCTCATGTTGTAAGTATGAGAGATTTCAAATCACTGGCAATGGAATTGTGATTTGTGTGGACAGTAAGCACAGAGAATAATGCAAAATTGTTCTAAAAATCTTACCCTAAAATTACCCTGTAAAATATAGCCAAAGTTTCATTTAAAAAAGCTGAACATGGCCTAAATTAGTGCAAGGAGAGGCATTTATGAAGAGTTAAATGAACTGACTAGTAAAATTCTATCTACCAATCTAACAGCAATCTGACAGAAACCCCTACGAAATTATGGTCTAATGTCAAACCACTGAACAGATCCAAGTCATCTGTTCAGACACTTAGGGTCCATAATAGCAATGATACAGAAGAGGACAGAAAGAAGGCCAAAATACCGACTTTTCCAAAAACTTTTCGCCAAGGAAGACTGAATTACAGCTCCTCATTTGCACTGTTGCACAAACACTAGAATCAGAAATCACTAAACAAGTGAATGTTTGATAGAAAATTGCTTGAAATCATCCAAAAGAGGAAGGGCAACTGGACCTGATTGGATATGTATGTGATTCTACATAATGTATGCAAAAGAACTTGCTCCTCTTCTAGTAACAGTCTACTTTTGGTAGCTGGAAGGAAAAGACAAAGAATGCAGTAGGTACCAACGCCCAGATTGATGCCTTGTTCAGTGAATTCCAGAAGGTATGTTACAGTTCTGCAGTTGGAACTTGGTAAAATTATGTTTGACTATCAGTGCTACCCAATTGAAGCTCTTTACTAATTGTTGTTAAATCTAAAAGGAACAGATATGACATCTGCTCAGTACCAGTTTCAGTAACTTGAATGCTAAAGTACATTGCTATTTATTAGGCTTGTGAAGGCAACATATTAACAGAACAACCACATACTATAGGTCCTGCACATGTCTTAACACTGACAGCACAGCACTTAAAGTAACTGTAGTAGCATCCAAGTGTAACCCCACTACCGCACCCTTACTGATACATGCTGCAATTATCCTTTCTAGAACAAAGACGTGAACAGGGAAGGGATTGGATAGCCACTGGAATAATGTTTCTGAGATTATGAGGAAGATAGTTTTTAACTAGTGAGGCAAGTAGTTCTCTGATCAATAGCAATACACTTATAAGGGAAATAGACAAATAAAGTCATGTTCATTATGTAAGCCGCAAGAGTACATGAATTAAATTTAACTTGGACAACCACTTCACCACTCATGCCTTTAAGTGATGTGTAATTTCACAATTTAATACAAACAATTTCTTAGTAAAATGACTGTTTGATAATGTGTGATTTATGTAGGAATCAAAGATGCTATAATCTTGCACAGAGATATGAACATCTCTGATTTATATATAATTTTTGTTGTTATATGGAATGCTAATTCTTCTGACTATTGTTCTCATCAAGATTACCTTGAAACTACTGCAGCCCTATAGATATACTGTACTGAATCAGAAGAGATAAAAGAGCTCATCTCATCTGACTGATAAGTGAGACTCTAAATTAATTATTCTTCTACAATTACAGTCTCATAAATATCTAGAGAGTTCCAGGTATCTACATTGACGTGCATTTGAAGCAATGTTGGAGATGTGGTGACTGAACCTGCAATCACACGGCGATTCTTCACAGACTCAAGAACTTGCAGTTAAATAGTGTTAACAGTGTTTTACCAAGATTTCTTCGCTAGAAGTTTAGCTAACATTACATCAGTTGAAAACAACAGTACAAACCAAAATCTCATCCAAATAATATTTCAACACAACATAAAACACCACAACAAATAAAATAACAGATGGCAGCCTATTCGTGTCTTTACATGGTGGCAGTCAATCATGTATATACAAGAAACAACAGTGATTATAGTGTTCACATGGGGGTAAAATTATAAGTTAGCCAGAATATGGCCACATTTGTAATTCTTTAACTTAATATAATTATGAAGTGAACTTGAATTCCTGAAAAAGAAAACTCTAAATGTAACTGCCACACAGAACATTTCATCATTCCTGCAAAATGGAATGTGGACTTGAGCTTGAGCTACAAACTTTTGGACTTGATAACATTTTGGAAATTCAAACTTCATTATGCAACTGACAAGTCATCAGCTTGTGTGAAAGCTAAGCACCTAGGAAAGAAACATACAAATACAAATCTACGTGCACACTAACTTAGCCATGTTGCAGCAGCTGTGTCATGACTAAAGAAAGCTAACTACTGTCATTCGGTATATTCGCACAGTGAAAAATGTACTCATACCAGACAAAGTCACTCCCTGACTGACATGTAACTGGCATTTATAAACACATATACACAGATCTAAAACTTGCGTTGCTAACCTAACACAGCTTGAAAAATTTTGTGTACTGTCCAAACTTCATTAGAAGATATGAAAGTTCATTACTTACAACAAGGCTAGTATTTTGTGTAATGATGCTTGTCATGTTTGCATGTTGTGTATGTGGCTCATCGAATGCTGATGGAATGTGCACCAAAGCATTAGCACCCGTTTCTTCTCCAAGATGTACAATTGTGTTCAAAAAGTTCTGAGACATTTTATTTCTGGCATATAAGCAACATCACTGCATTGACTATGGCAACAGCTTGAGCTAACAAATGTAAACAATGGATGTCCACTTCACCAGTCACTTGTGGGTAGGTAATGTTAAACAGTGGATGTGTAGTCATAGTGTGTCATTTTTGAAGAAGAGAAAAGTGTCTGAAAAATTTGTCCCACACACCTTGACTCCCGAAGGAAAACAACAATTCACTAACACCTGCCGCAACTTGGTTGAAAGGCTAAATGCAGACAATTTTTTCTGCAAAAAATTCATCAGATGTGACGAAACTTGGCATTATCAATACCAATCTACCACAAAATTGCAAAGTGCAGAGATTCACATGTAGGGTCAACATTTTGACGCCACAACTGACATTCAAGTCCGAGTTGAACAACATCCCAAAGAAGGACTTTCCTGAAAGTTTCATGTGATGGTATGAAGGTTCTGTACATTGTACTCAAGTTGGGGGAGATAATGTACATCATCTGAACCATTAAAGCCACCAACTTCATTTTTCACCATTGTTTATTAATCTAGTCACAAAATTATTTGGACTGGTGGGGTATGCCTTTTTGTGGTTACATGCACATGCCAATATCAAATTTATTAACTAATGATTTGATATTGACTGTTAACGTGTATTCACCCTACTGGGGTCACTTCCCACATTTCTTGCTTTATTTTGGAATTAAATAAATTCTTGTTAATTTGAAGAGTTAGTTAATCCTGTGTACTATTTCTTGCCGTCATCAATACCTCAACATCTTGTTCTGTAGATGTCTACAGGGGATTTCCCTATGCCCAAGCCATAACTATCATCTCTCTCATCCTATGGTGGGTCTACATGTGCCACGAAGGATCTAGAACATTTGGGAAAGTACATGATTACCCTGCACATCACATACTCAAACATCTTAAAGACAATTGTGCTCATGATAGATTTTCCACCTTTTAGTGGCCTACATCTTCTCTAAGTAAAGTTTGGTGCATACCTGGATCTGACAGATTTCAGTGCTATACCTCAATCCCTCAGTGGAAATTTAAGAAACCCGTGTGGGGTTTGCTAGTCCCCCATCGGGCGCCTCCCCAGGTGGCAGATAGGGGAATGCTCTCTAGATAAAATAAAATACCCGGGGTGGACCAAAACTAGCACGGGCAGGAGAGGCTCGCTCAGCCGCGGTGAAGGCAACCCTCCTAGGGGGAGAGTACCCCAAAATCAAGACTCCTGGTCCTCCAGGTTGGGGGTTGTGCAGAGGGCTACCAACCCACTCATGTAAAAAAAAAAAAAAAAAAAAAAAAAAAAAAAACGAAACGGTCAGGATACTCAATGCCAGCCTTGGAAACCAGACAGGATTCACTGGAACAAAAACTGGCAAACCTACAAGGATTTCTCTTTTGAATCATGGAATATTAGAAGCCTGTATCGTCCTGGAACTGCCCAAATACTAGCAAATGAATTAAGAAAATATAGAGTGCAACTGGTAGCTCTCCAAGAAGTAAGATGGCAGGGAACAGGTTCACTGAAAATAGCAGATGGGACAATAATGTATGGAGACTGCAGTCAGCACCATGAATTTGGAACCGGTTTCTACATTCATAAATCAATAGATGACTCAGTAAGGGAGTTCAAACATTTTAATAACCGTATATCATACATAACTATTCAGATGTAGTGGTTAGACATTACATTTCTAAGTGCACACGCACCCACAGAAGATAAGGATGATAACACGAAAGAAGAATTCTACAAGCCAACTTATTAAGTAGGCACAATGTGAAAATAGTGTTAGGAGATTTTAATGCCACAGTAGGAAAGGAAGAAATCTACAAGCCAACCATTAGAAATTTTAGCTTACACGAGGAAAGTTTAGAGAATGGGGTTCAACTTATAAACTTTGCAATGACAAATTCAACATAAACACATTCATTTAGGAACATGGATATCACCGGATGGAAAGGTATTCAATCAAATAGATCATGTAGCTATCGAGAAACGATTCCAAAACAGCATTAAAGATGTCAGAACCTTTAGGGGAGTGGATTGTGACACAGACCACATGTTAATAATATCAAAAATGAAAGTGAAACTCAAAAGGAAAGTAAATAGAAATCGAGAAGAAATTACAAAATATAACATAGGAAACCTGGCGAAAGTAGATATAAAAGAAAATTTTACAAAAGAAATTAAAAGCAACCTAACAAAACCGAGACTGAATAAGGCAGAAACCCAGGATGTCGAAAGCAGATGGAGACACCTGAAGGGCTGTATTCAAGAAGCAGTTTCCAAAATCATAGGTGAAAGAAAACGACTTAATAAAAGAAAAGTGCTGGAAAGAAGAAATGCGAGGAATGCATGGATTAAAGAAAGGGACAATGTGACATTGATGGAAAGATACTATAAACTCCGCCAAGAAACGCAAAGAACCCTAAGACAAGAGAAAAGGGAATACTATAACAATATGATAAGAGAAGCAGAGGATGATTTCCGACATCACAGGACAAGGCAGATGTATCAAAATACAAGAAAATCCTTTGGTAAATTCAATAAAATGGAACAGTTTATAAATGATCAGTATGGGAAAATATTGACGAACAAAATTGACATACAAAACAGATGGAAGACATACTTTTCACAACTTCTCATCTGCAATGACCCACACTCTTACTTTAAATTGGAAGAACCTGATACAATTGATACAGCTGATACAGTTACTACCCCATCAGTAAACGAAATACAGCAAGCAACAAAGAAATTAAAGAATAACAAGGCTTGTGGCGAGGACAAGATATACGCCGAGTTATTAAAGAATGGAGGCCCACAACTGGAATTAGAAATAAAGGCATTAATAGAAACAATTTGGGAGACGGAAACCATTCCTGCAGATTGGAAAACTGCAATTGTGTGCCCCATATTTAAGAAGAATGATCCACTAGTTTGTGATAACTACAGAGGAATTGCCTTATTGGATATCACTTACAAAATCTTATCAAGCTGAAACTTCCCGGCAGATTAAAACTGTGTGCCCGACCGAGACTAGAACTCGGGACCTTTGCCTTTCGCGGGCAAGCGCTCTACCATCTGAGCTACCGAAGCACGACTCACGCCCGGTACTCACAGCTTTACTTCTGCCAGTATCTCGTCTCCTACCTTCCAAACTTTACAGAAGCTCTCCTGCGAAACTTGCAGAACTGCAGGAGTGCTAGTTCTGCAAGTTTTGCAGGAGAGCTTCTGTAAAGTTTGGAAGGTAGGAGACGAGATACTGGCAGAAGTAAAGCTGTGAGTACCGGGCGTGAGTCGTGCTTCGGTAGCTCAGATGGTAGAGCGCTTGCCTGCGGAAGGCAAAGGTCCCGAGTTCGAGTCTCGGTCGGGCACACAGTTTTAATCTGCCAGGAAGTTTCATATCAGCGCACACTCTGCTGCAGAGTGAAAATCTCATTCTGGAAACCTCCCCCAGGCTGTGGCTAAGCCATGTCTCCGCAATATCCTTTCTTTCAGGAGTGCTAGTTCTTCAAGTTTCGCAGGAGAGCTTCTGTAAAGTTTGGAAGGTAGGAGACGAGATACTGGCAGAAGTAAAGCTGTGAGTAACGGGCGTGAGTCGTGCTTCGGTAGCTCAGATGGTAGAGTGCTTGCCCGCGAAAGGCAAAGGTCCCAAGTTCGAGTCTCGGTCGAGCACACAGCTTTAATCTGCCAGGAAGTTTCATATCAGCGCACACTCCGCTGCAGAGTGAAATCTCATTCTGGAAATCTTATCAAGCTGCCTATTAAACAGGATGATACCAATATCAGAAGAACTTATTGGGGACTACCAATGCGGTTTCCGCAGAAACAGATCCACATTAAATCATTTATTCACCCTAAGACAAGTAACTGAGAAGGCATGGGAATTCAATGTAGTTGTCCACATATTATTTGTAGATTTTAAAAAGGCCTATGATAGCATACACCGACATATACTCCTAAATATAATGAAGAAATTTAAAATACCATCAAAATTAATCAGATTAGTTAAAATGTGCATCGATGAAACTTTATGTCGCATAAAGACACCGGTAGGAGAAACTGAAGATTTTAAGGTGTATACTGGACTGAGACAAGGGGATGCCATTTCACCTATTTTCTTTAACCTAGTCACAGAGAATAATGATAGAGAATTTTCTAAAACCAGTCCACAAGGGATCCAGCTACAGGATATGAACATTACAAGACTTGCCTATGCAGATGATGTAGCACTAACAAGTAGTTCCAAAAGAGAATGCAAAAAGAGATGCAAAATTACTACAAAATTGCTGAGAGAACAGGATTACATGTTGATGTTGTTGTTGTTGTTGTTGTTGTTGTTGTTGTTGTTGTGGTCTTCAGTCCTGAGACTGGTTTGATGCAGCTCTCCATGCTACTCTATCCTGTGCAAGCATCTTCATCTCCCAGTACCTACTGCAACCTACATCCTTCTGAATCTGCTTAGTGTATTCATCTCTTGGTCTCCCCCTCCAATTTTTACCCTCAACGCTGCCCTCCAATACTAAATTGGTGATCCCTTGATGCCTCAGAACATGTCCTACCAACCGATCTGTTCTTCTGGTCAAGTTGTGCCACAAACTTCTCTTCTC
This sequence comes from Schistocerca cancellata, assembly GCF_023864275.1. Taxonomy (NCBI): domain Eukaryota; kingdom Metazoa; phylum Arthropoda; class Insecta; order Orthoptera; family Acrididae; genus Schistocerca; species Schistocerca cancellata. Next base: position 525,530,552 of record NC_064628.1, read on the forward strand.
CCCAATCCTATTCAATACTTCCTCATTAGTTATGTGATCTGCCCATCTAATCTTCAGCATTCTTCTGTAGCACCACATTTCGAAAGCTTCTATTCTCTTCTTGTCCAAACTATTTATCGTCCACGTTTCACTTCCATACATGGCTACACTCCATACAAATACTTTCAGAAACGATTTCCTGACACTTAAATCTATACTCGATGTTAACAAATTTCTCTTCTTCAGAAACGCTTTCCTTGCCATTGCCAGTCTACATTTTATATCCTCTCTACTTCGACCATCATCAGTTATTTTGCTCCCCAAATAGCAAAACTCCTTTACTACTTTAAGTGTCTCATTTCCTAATCTAATTCCCTCAGCATCACCCGACTTAATTGACTACATCCCATTATTCTCGTTTTAATTTTGTTGATGTTCATCTTATATCCTCCTTTCAAGACACTGTCCATTCCGTTCAACTGCCCTTCCAAGTCCTTTGCTGTCTCTGACAGAATTACAATGTCATCGGTGAACCTCAAAGTTTTTATTTCTTCTCCATGGACTTTAATACCTGCTCTGAATTTTTCTTTTGTTTCCTTTACTGCTTGTTCAATATACAGATTGAATAACATCGGGGAGAGGCTACAACCCTGTTTCACTCCCTTCCCAACCGCTGCTTCCCTTTCATGCTCTTCGACTCTTATAACTGCCATCTGGTTTCTGTACAAATTGTAAATAGCCTTTCGCTCCCTGTATTTTACCCCTGCCACCTTTAGAATTTGAAAGAGAGTATTCCAGTCAACATTGTGAAAAGCTTTCTCTAAGTCTACAAACGCTAGAAACGTAGGTTTGTCTTTCCTTAATCTTTCTTCTAAGATAAGTCGTAACGTCAGTATTGCCTCACGTGTTCCAGTATTTCTACGGAATCCAAACTGATCTTCCCCGAGGTCGGCTTCTACTAGTTTTTCCATTCGTCTGTAAAGAATTCGTGTTAGTATTTTGCAGCTGTGACGTATTAAACTGATTGTTTGGTAATTTTCACATCTGTCAACACCTGCTTTCTTTTGGATTGGAATTATTATATTCTTCTTGAAGTCTGAGGGTATTTCGCCTGTTTCATACATCTTGCTCACCAGATGGTAGAGTTTTGTCAGGACTGGCTCTCCCAAGGCCGTCAGTAGTTCCAATGGAATGTTGTCTACTCCAGGGGCCTTGTTTTGACTTAGGTCTTTCAGTGCTCTGTCAAACTCTTCACGCAGTATCGTATCTCCCATTTCATCTTCATCTACATCCTCTTCCATTTCCATAATGCTGTCCTCAAGTACATCGCCCTTGTATAGACCCTCTATATACTCCTTCGACCTTTCTGCTATCCCTTCTTTGCTTAGAACTGGGTTTCCATCTGAGCTCTTTATATTCATACAAGTGGTTCTCTTATCTCGAAAGGTCTCTTTAATTTTCCTGTAGGCAGTATCTATCTTACCCCTAGTGAGATAAGCCTCTACATCCTTACATTTGTCCTCTAGCCATCGCTGCTTAGCCATTTTGCACTTCCTGTCGATCTCATTTTTGAGACGTTTGTATTCCTTTTTGCCTGCTTCATTTACTGCATTTTTATATTTTCTCCTTTCATCAATTAAATTCAATATTTCTTCTTTTACCGAAGGATTTCTACCAGCCCACGTCTTTTTACCTACTTGATCCTCTGCTGCCTTCACTACTACATCCCTCAAAGCTACCCATTCTTCTTCTACTGTATTTCTTTCCCCCATTCCTGTCAATTGTTCCCTTATGCTCTCCCTGAAACTCTGTAAAACTTCTGGTTCTTTCAGTTTATCCAGGTCCCATCGCCTTAAATTCCAACCTTTTTGCAGTTTCTTCAGTTTTAATCTACAGGTCATAACCAATAGATTGTGGTCAGAGTCCACATCTGCCCCTGGAAATGTCTTACAATTTAAAACCTGGTTCCTAAATCTCTGTCTTACCATTATGTAATCTATCTGATACCTTTTAATATCTCCAGGGTTCTTCCATTTATACAACCTTCTATCATGATTCTTAAACCAAGTGTTAGCTATGATTAAGTTGTGCTGTGCAAAATTCTACCAGGCGGCTTCCTCTTTCATTTCTTAGTCCTAATCTATATTCACCTACTACGTTTCCTTCTCTCCCTTTTCCTACACTCGAATTCCAGTCACCCATGACTATTAAATTTTCGTCTCCCTTCACTATCTGAATAATTTCTTTTATCTCATCATACATTTCTTCAATTTCTTCGTCATCTGCAGAGCTAGCTGGCATATAAACTTGTACTATTGTAGTAGGTGTGGGCTTCGTATCTATCTTGGCCACAATAATGTGTTCACTATGCTGTTTGTAGTAGCTTACCCGCATTCCTATTTTCCTATTCATTATTAAACCTACTCCTGCATTACCCCTATTTGACTTTGTGTTTATAACCCTGTAGTCACCTGACCAGAAGTCTTGTTCCTCCTGCCACCGAACTTCACTAATTCCCACTATATCTAACTTTAACCTATCCATTTCCCTTTTTAAATTTTCTAACCTACCTGCCCGATTAAGGGATCGGGCATTCCACGCTCCGATCCGCAGAACGCCAGTTTTCTTTCTCCTGATAACGACATCCTCTTGAGTAGTCCCCGCCCGGAGATCCGAATGGGGGACTATTTTACCTCCGGAATATTTTACCCAAGAGGACGCCATCATCATTTAATCATACAGTAAAGCTGCATGCCCTCGGGAAAAATTATGGCCGTAGTTTCCCCTTGCTTTCAGCTGTTCGCAGTACCAGCACAGCAAGGCCGTTTTGGTTATTGTTACAAGGTCAGATCAGTCAATCATCCAGACTGTTGCCCTTGCAACTACTGAAAAGGCTGCTGCCCCTCTTCAGGAACCACATGTTTGTCTGGCCTCTCAACAGATACCCCTCCGTTATGGTTGTACCTACGGTACGGCTATCTGTATCGCTGAGGCACGCAAGCCTCCCCACCAACGGCAAGGTCCATGGTTCATGAGGGGAAGCAGGATTACATGTTAATGAAGAAAAGACAGAATACCTGCCCATAAGTAAGAAAACCAGAAAAGATACACCTCCGACTGTAGATGGATTCAATTTCAAGACTGTTGACCACTTCAAGTACCTAGGAAGTATTTTTAGTAATAACAACAGAACAGATATAGAAATAGATGCCCATTTATCAACAGCAAACAAGTCACTTTTTAGTTTCATCAAAATTCTAAGAAAATATCACTTAGCAATAACTTCAAAATCCGCTTAAATCAATTGACCATTATACCTATGATGTTATATGGATGTGAAACAATATATTTAGAAAAAATGATGAAGAAAAACTGTTAATATTTGAAAGAAAAGTACTACGGAAAATTTTTGGACCTGTATACGACGAAAATAACATGGAATGGAGAATAAGAAGAAATGAAGAATTAAGAGGGCTGTACAAACACTGTAACATCGTCGAAGTGCTCAAGAGGAGAAGGCTGAATTGGGCAGGCCATATAGCAAGAATGACAGAGAATAGACTACTTAGAAAGGCATTCAGCAAAACAATACAAGGAACGAGAAGAAGAGGGAGACCCAGAATCAAATGGCGGGATAACATTCGGGAGGACACGACGAGGATGAACAGCAGCAGCAACTGGACAAACAGTGCATTGGACAGGCAGGAGTGGAAGAGGCTCATAGAGCAGGCATATGGTCGATAAGGCCCTTGCCATATGTAAAGTAAAGTAAAGTAAAGTAAGTTAATCTATAGAGCAACATTTTTTGTAACTGGAACACGTCATCTTATGGGAGGCACAAGTCTTTCAGTATAAATTTTAGGTGAAGCCTTTATGAAATCTATTATTAATGTGAATCAAATAAATCAAAATTATTCGGAACAAATTCTAGATGGAGAAAAATATTTTACATAACCAAATTTATGCACAGTTGCTAAGCTGCATTGTCATCTGATGAAGAAAACATAAGTGTACGGAATTTTAGACCAATTATAATTGATTTGAAGAGTTCCTACCCAATAGGACACAGCATATCAATAGAAACAAATACCAGGTGTACCGTTATAAAATGAGCGTTAAGATACAAATGTGTTGATAGGGAACATTTGTTGTGAACGAGCCTTAATTTTTTTTGTTTGGTTGGTATGATATCTGTCAAAGATATTTAGTATACATCAAGTCATGGAACAAACAACATCATACGTTTTCATTGTGTTAACAATGTCGAATTTTGTACCAGAAAGTGATGATATGCGGAAAGCATTAATTTTTTGTTTTCATTGCAAAAAAAGTGCTGCAGAGTCGCATCGAATGCTTGTCGAGGCATATGGTGATCATGCCCTATCAGAAGCAACATGCAAAACATGGTTTCAACAGTTCAGAAATAATGATTTTGATGTAAGAAATGAAGAACGTGGAAGACCACCAACAAAGTTCGAAGACACCGAATTGCAAGCAATATTGGATGAAGATGATACTTTGAGTCAGAAGCAAATGGTAGCAATGTTAAATGTTGCACAACAAACAATTTATGACGGTTTGAAAGCCATAGAAAAGATCCAAAAGTGTGGAAAATGGGTGCCACATGAATAGAATGAAAGACAGATGGAAAACCGAAAAACCATTTGTCAAATTTTGCTTCAAAAACATGAAAAAAAATCAATTTTGCATCGAATTGTTACTGGTGATGAAAAATGGATTTATTTTAAGAATCCTAAATGGGAAAAATCATGGGTTAATCTGGCACAACCATCAACATCGACTGCAAAACCAGATCGATTCAGCAAGAAGACAATGCTCTGTTTGGTGGGATCAGAAAGGTGTGGTGTATCATGAGCTTCTAAAACCCGGTGAAACTGTGAATACTAATTGCTACAGACAACAAATGATCAATTTGAACTATGCATTGATCGAAAAAAGACCAGAATGGGCCAGAAAACATGACAAAGTAATTTTTTTTACACGAGAATGCACCTGCACACAAAGCAAAACTGGTGCAGGATACAATCAAAACACTTGGCTGGGAGCTGCTACCCCACCCGATGTATTCACCAGATTTTGCCCCTTCTGATTACCATCTGTTTTCATCAATGGGACACGCACTGGCTGAGGAACACTTCAATTCCTACGAAGAAGTTGAAAATTGGGTGTCTGATTGGTTTGCTTCAAAAGACGAACATGTCTATTGGCGTGGTGTCCACAAATTGCCAGAAAGGTGGTCAAAATGTATAGAAAGCAATGGTCAGTACTTTAAATAAAATGTTTTTACTTTTCGTTTCAAAATTAGTGTTTCATTTTCACAAAAAACGCTCATTTCATACCGGTACACCTGGTACAACGTATTCCATACAAATACAAATGGTTGGAAAGAGCTATTATTAGTGGTGATACATACCAAAAGTTATAAAATATTGTAAAATAACAATGTAAAGTTACAGATATTGTTTGTGTGTGTGTGTGTGTGTGTGTGTGTGTGTGTGTGTGTGTGTGTGTGTGTGTGTAACGGGGGAGAGGATTTTTATTTTGTACGTGGTCAGCAAAATGGGATGGCAATTGTAGTGACTTATTGAAAGGAAATACCTGCTAGGGTGGACAAATACAGTATGTGGTAAAGAATATCAAATGCACCTATTAGTGGACATCAGTATAAGTTGTGTCCACCCTTCATCTTCATGACAAATTGAACTCTGCTGGGGACACTTAATGACCTATGTGAATGTCTGGAAGAATGGCAACTGTTTCTTCCTCAATAGTCAAAACCAGAGAAGGTAATGATGTTGGACGCTGGGGTCTGGGGTGAAATCAACATTCTGTCTCATCCTAAATGTCTTTCATTGGTTTCCAATTGGAACTCTGGGTGAGCTATTCCATTTCAGTGATGTTACTGTCCACAGACCATTGCCCAAAAGATGGTGCTTTATGGCTGGGTGCCCTTTTATTGTTTGTCAGTCTGGCACCTTTACCAGATAGATCTGACACAGGAAATAGAGAAGATCCACACAGGAATAGCATCACAGATTATTCTCCACAGTGTGAAAATGGACAGATATGATCATCAGACTCCAGTGGTAGACTACAAGTGAGGTGTGCTTTACTGACAAAATTTTGAGAACAGTTTTTCCTAGGAAAGTCAACTAACACACTGTTTTATATGTATTTCCCAAAAAGACCTTGAGAGTAAAATTAGAGAGATCCAAGATCAGACAGAGCCTTGCTTACTATCATTCTTTCTGTGCACAATCTGCAACTAGAACAGGGAAGAGAGAATAGGAGTGACAGGAACATGTTCCACCATGTACCATAAGCTAGCTCTTAATGTATAGATGTACATCCAAATGTTGACAAAGGTAAAGTCACGAGTGTCGCAGGAAAAGTGTAATACAACTATTCTGTACAGAAGAAATACAGTATTAATGGGATATTGCTCAATTAAGTCATGTCAGATACGTATCTAGGCATTGTGAAATAATATGAACTGGAATGAAATCACAAGGTCTCTTGTAGGGAAAATAACTTGTGTATTACAGTTTATTGAGAGCATTCTGGGAAATTTTTGTACAATAATAAAGGATTGTACTGAAAGCTTGTCTCATCAATTCTTAATTGTCAGGAATTCCTAAACAGTTCAATTAAAGGAAGACCTCAAAGCAATTCACAGGCATGCTGCTATATTTATTATCGATTTGATCATCGGTGTTATGGAAATGCTCCATGATCTTAGATGTAAATTCTTGGAGGCAAGAAGATGATACTCACGAGGAAGTGAAGGGGGAGGTATGTTTATAGCAATCAAAAGTGCAATAGTATCAAATGAAATTGATGGAGATCCGAAATGTGAAATAATTTGGGTGAAGGTCACGGTTAAAGCAGGCTCAAACATGGTAATTGGATGTATCTATAGGCCCCTTGGCTCAACAGCTGTTGTGGCAGAACACTTGAAGGAAAATTTGGAAAATATTTCGAGCAGATTTCCCAACTATGTTATAGTTTTGGGTGGAGATTTTAATTTACCAGATATAGACAGGAGGACTCAAACATTTGTAACAGGTGGCAGGGACAAAGAATCCAGTGAATTTTTTTTAAGTGCATTATCTGAAAACTACCTTGAACAGTTAAACAGAGAACTGACTCGTGGCAATAACATATTAGACCTTCTGGTGACAAACAGACCCGAACTATTTGAAACAGTTAATGCAGAACAGGGAATCAGCAATCATAAAGCGGTTACAGTAACGGTGATTTCAGCCGTAAACAGAAATATTAAAAAAGGTAGGAAGATTTTTCTGTTTAGCAAAAGTGACAAAAAGCAGATTTCAGAGTACTTGACAGCTCAACACAAAAGTTTTATCCCAAGTACAAATAGTGTTGAGGATCAGTGGACAAAGTATGTGCCAAGCAAGATCATAAGAGATGGAAAAGAGCCACCATGGTACAACAACAAATTTAGAATGCTACAGAAGCAAATGGAACTTCACAGCAAACATAAACATAGCCAAAGCCTTGTAGACAAACAAAAATTATATGAAGCGAAACGTAGTGTGAGGAGGGCTATAAGAGAGGCATTCAACGAATTATAAAGTAAAGTTCTATGTACTGACTTGGCAGAAAATCCTAAGAAATTTTGGTCTTATGTCAAAGCGGTAAGTGGAACAAACCAAAATGTCCAGACACACTGTGACCAAAATGGTACTGAAACAGAGGATGACAGACTACAGGCCGAAATACTAAATGTCTTTTTCCAAAGCTGTTTCACAGAGGAAGACTGCACTGTAGTTCCTTCTCTAGATTGTCACACAGATGACAAAATGGTAGATATTGAAATAGATGACAGAGAGACAGAGAAACAATTAAAATCGCTCAAAAGAGGAAAGGTCGCTGGACCTGATGGGATACCAGTTCGATTTTACACAGACTATGCAAAGGAACTTGCCTCCCCCTTCTTGCAGCGGTGTACCGTAGGACTCTAGAAGAGCATAGCGTTCCAAAAGATTGAAAAAGGGCACAGGTCATCCCCATTTTCAAGAAGGGATGTTGAACAGATGTGCAGAACTATAGTCCTATATCTCTAATGCCGATCAGTTGTAGAATTTTGGAACACGTATTATGTTCTAGTATAATGACTTTTCTGAAGACTAAAAATCTACTCTGTAGGAATCAGCATGGGTTTCGAAAAAGACGATCATGTGAAACCCAGCTCGCACTATTTGTCCACTGGGCTCAGAGGGCCACAGACACGAGTTGCCAGGTAGATGCCGTGTTTCTTGACTTCCACAAGGTGTTTGATACAGTTCCCCACAGTCATTTAATGAACAAATTAAGAGCATATGGACTATCAGACCAACTATGTGATTGGATTGAAGAGTTCCTAGATAACAGAACGCAGCATGTCATTCTCGATGGAGTGAAGTCTTCCGAAGTACGAGTGATTTCAGGTGTGCCACAGGGGAATGTCATAGGACCGTTGCTATTCACAAAAAAAAAAAAATATAAAACCTTGTGGATAACATCAGAAGTTCACCGACGCTTTTTGCAGATGATGCTGTAGTATATCGAGAGGTTGTAACAATGGAAAATTGTACTGAAATGCAGGAGGATCTGCAACGAATTGATGCATGGTGCAGGGAATGGCAACTGAATCTCAATGTAGACAAGTGTAATGTGCTGCGAATACATAGAAAGAAAGATCCTTTATCATTTAGCTACAATATATCAGGTCAGCAACTGGAAGCAGTTAATTCCATAAATTATCTGGGAGTAGGCCTTACGAGTGATTTAAAATGGTATGACCATATAAAATTAATCATCGGTAAAGCAGATGCCAGGCAGATTCATTGGAAAAATCCTAAGGAAATGCAGTCTGAAAACAAAGGAAGTAGGTTACAGTACACGTTTTCACCCCCTGCTTGGATACTGCTCACTGGTGTGGGGTCCGTACCAGATAGGGTTGATAGAAGAGATAGAAATGATCCAACGGAGAGCAGCGCGCTTCGTTACAGGATAATTTAGTAATCGTGAAAGCATTATGAAGATGACAGATAAACTCCAGTGGAAGACTTTGCAGGAGAGACGCTCAGTAGCTTGGTACGGGCTTTTGTTGAAGTTTCGAGAACATACCTTCACCGAGGAGTCAAGCAGTATATTGCTCCCTCCTACATATATCTCGTGAAGAGACCATGAGGGTAAAATCAGAGAGATTAGAGCCCACACAGAGGCATACTGACAATCTTTCTTTCCATGAACCATACGAGACTGGAATAGAAGGGAGAACTGATAGAGGTACTCACGGTACCCTCCGCCACACACCATCAGGTGGCTTGCGGAGTATGGATGTAGATGTAGATGTAGATGTAGAAACTTAGAAAGCCAGTGTTTGTGACAAACCATGAAACAATTCTGCTGCCTCAAATTTCATCTTGTGCAAAGACAAAGAAATTAGGGCTTATAAAGATATGCACAGGAATGACTATCAATGGTTCAAAGTAACATCTGCTACATATTGGACAGTGGCTTGCAGAGGCATAAATGCACAATTACGCATGTAGCTATCTTTTCACTTACTATGACTTGCTATTCTCAACATAGTGGGATACCACTCATAAAAATGTTGGAAATTTTCAGGTCTTGGCTAGAGCAAATTTTAATCACATGTGTGCACTATCATGTAGGCTATCAGTTAAAATTATTTAAAGTTTTGACTGTCAAGATTACACAATGATTGTTGTGGATAATAGGCACAGTCTGAATAATGTTTTATATCCCATTTTGCACAGGGAGTGATCTTACAGCATTTTTAACTACAGTTCAGGACCACCACTTATTTTGCAGGATCCAGTGGACAATTTTGTTAATGGGTAAGATAACGTGTACCATGTACTCTGTAATATATTTATTAGTGCTGAAGGTGTTATATGCTGACACTGGATTAATGAATGTGATACTGCCTCTTTCAAGTTTATTCTTGAAATGCTGTATTACCCTATGAGCAACTTTCACACTGCTTATTTATAAGCCTCTGAGTGATGTTTGAAAATAAAGTTAAGGATCACTCTTTCCAGTCATCTGTCTACAAGGAAGTGCAACAAAATTAAATAGAAAATTTGCAACCTGACATCTGCTTACCTGGCATCAATAAGATTAAAACTTTAGGTTTTGAACCACGACTTCAGTATGTTAAATTGTGAAACAGTTAACAAATTGGAAGACTTCCTCTTCGGTTGCAAGCATAAAATTTTGCATGATTTTATTAATGGAAACTCATTAAATATGAATGAGATATCATTTTATTATTTGCTGAAAATAGCTGCTTTAGTCTAAATGTACTTACGTCTGACTGTAATGGTGCATCATGCAACCGTATGGCTGCCACTCCTGGTTACCTTTAAATCTACCATCAGAAAGAAGCCACTTGCAGGAATCAATTCCTAAAACAAAGAGAAAGAGAGCTGTCATCATTTTCAAAAATGAATTACAGTATTATTTTCTAGTTGGAGGCACAGTGATACAAAAACAACTAAAAAAATTATGTATGTCAAAAAGTGGGGGGGGGGGGGGGGGGGGGCGGTGACTGTAGACACTGGACAAAATGTTCACTAGAGTTATTAACAAATTCACAAAGAAAAAGAAGTGAACTTTAATCAAGCAAAAGACCATGCTGACTTTAGTTGTGAATATGGGGCAACTAACTAGTTGTAGAACAGACCAGTTAGGGTGAATTGCGTCTTGAGTTACGTACTTTGAGAAGGCTTTCACTAAAATCTGTACTGAAGGCCACTGATAACATGTTACCATCATAATCAGCTATTTGTCACCTACAGCTGGATAAGAGCCTTGACTCCTTTCCCAAGCTTTACAATCTTCAACAATATGCACTGATGTCTTTTAATATCATCTACTCAGCTTCCATAATGTTGCCACTTGGTCTTTCTGTACGGATAGATCCAGAGCAGACAACATAAGCACAGGTAAAACTAGTCTACAAGTAGGGTAGCAGAAGCGATCCACAAAACTACTGCTGTAGAATCCTAGAACATATTCCGAGCTCAAACATAATAAAATTACTTGAAAAGAATGACCTCCTCAATGCTACAGGAATTTCGAAAACACCAATCTTGTGAAACTCAACTTGCATTTTTCTCACATGATACACTGAAAGCTTCGGATCAAGGCAACCAGGCAGAAACAATATTTCTTGATTTCCAAAAGGCATTTGACTCTGCACCATACCTACGCTTATTGTCAAAAGTATGATCGTTTGGGATATCAAATGAAATTTTCACTGAATTGAGGGCTTTTTGGTACAGAGGACACAGTATATTACCTTGGATGGGTAGTCATCATCAAATGTAGAAGTAAATCTGGGCGTGCCTCAGGGAACTGTGTTGGGACCCTTGCTGTTCATGTTGTATATTAATGACCTTGCCGACAATATTAGCAGCACAAATCAGGGTTTTTTAGATGATGCAGTTATCTGTAATGAAATACTATCTGTAAGAAGAGGCATAAATATTTGGTCAGATCTTCGGTAAGATATCAAAGTGGTGAAGAGATTAGCAACTTGCTCTAAATGTTTGGAAATGTAAGATTTTGAACTTCACAAAACAAAAAAGTAGTATCCTATGACTCTCATATCAATGAGTCTCTGTTGTAATCAGTCAACTCATATAAATATCTAGATGCAACACTTTGTAGGGATATAAAATGGAATGATCACATAGGTTCAGTCATGGGTGAAGCCGGTGGCAGACTTTGTTTATTGGTAGAATACTGGGGAAGTGCAATCAGTTTACATAAGAGATTGCTTACAAATCACTCATGCGACCGGTTCTCAATATTTCTCAAGTGTATGGGAACCATACCAGATATGACTAAAAGGGGCATTTAAAACATACAGAGAAGGGCAGCAAGAATGATCACAGGTTTGTTTAATCCATGGGAGAGTGTCACAGAGATACTGAAGGAACTGAACTGGAAGACACTTGAAGACAGACGTTCTCAGGATAGTTTATATCTATTAATAAAGTTTCTAGAAATGGCTTTAAATGGTTATTCTAGGAATATAATACAAACTGCTAGGAATCACTCATGTATGGATTAGAATAATTACTGTGCCCCCCCCCCCCCCCCACACACACACACAGCCATTCAAACGATTAACACTCCATGTGTTAACGGAACAGGAAGAAACCCTAATAACTGGTGCTATGGGATATTCCCTCTGTCATGCATCTCATGGTGGTTTGTGGGGTATAAATGTAGATGTAGGTCATCCGTTCATCTGGCTACATGTCCTGTCAACCATCACTCCATGTTCATCACGGCCATTACATCTGCCATTTCAGTTCATTTTTTATCCATTTACTTACATCCCAGGGTTCCCTAATAATTCATTACAAACATCTCTACACTGGGTACTGAGCAATTGTTGGTTTTTGAATACTTTTCATATTAATAATGTGGTGTCACCGCCAGACACCACACTTGCTAGGTGGTAGCTTAAATCGGCCGCGGTCCATTAGTACATGTCGGACCCGCGTGTCGCCGCCATCAGTACTTGCAGACCTAGCGCCACCACATGGCAGGTCTAGAAAGACGGACTAGCACTCGCCCCAGTTGTACGGACGACATTGCTAGCGACTAGACGTACGAAGCCTTCCTCTCATTTGCCGAGAGACAGTTAGAATAGCCTTCAGCTAAGCACATGACTACGACCTAGCAAGGCGCCATTAGCCTTACCTACTTTGAGAGTTATAGTATAAATGTCTCAAGAAGAACGCTGTATTCATCAGAGAATAAAAGTTAAGTATAAAGCAACTACGTACTTTTCTTGCTACCATTCAATAGTTATCCTGTTTCAGACTTCACGATATTCTGGGTGAGATTATAGCGTGCCTATTCGGCCCGTCTAAATAACACTGTGTCGGCACTTCTGTCGACACATAACATTGGCGACGAGGATGGGATTGCCGCCGCTTCGTCGCTGCCGCCGCCACCACCTGCTGTTGCACCGCAATTCAGACCCTTTGATTCCACTCACGAATCGTGGCCGGAATGGTCACGACAGTTCGGCTTTCATCTCGCAGCCTACAGAATTCAAGGTAATGAGCGGCAGCCGTTTTTGCTTTCTTGTGTCGGTGTGTCCACCTACCGTGTGATAGTGAAATTGTTTCCCCGACGTGACGTAGCTACACTGTCCTACGAAGAAATTGTGTCGGCTTTAGATGCCTATTTCAAAGAAACAGTTAATGTAGTTGCAAAAAGGTATACGTTCTTTCGTACAAAACGTACGGCCGGTCAAACTAATAGGGAGTGGGTTGCAACTTTGCAAGGCCTTACTAGGGACTGCGCATTTGAATGTGACTGTGGCCTTCCTTATTCAGATACAATGGTGCGTGATGCAATAGCACAGAACGTTTCTGATGTTCGCATAAGGGAACAGATTTTGAAACTAGTTAATCCCTCCCTTCAACAAGTGATAGACATATTGGATAGGCAAGACACACTTGACTGTGCTCAGGAATCTTTTGAAACTTCGCCAGCAGTGTGTAACATTAACCGGCCCGCTGGACGCGCTGCGCGGCCCGGTAACCTGCCCTCGCGCACTTCGACGCAGCTGCCGCCGCGCTCTAAACCAGGTGTGCCTCGCCAGCACACAAATGCAGTGAAATCATGCCCGCGGTGTGCTACTAGACATTCGCGTGAAAATTGCCCGTCACGCCAAGCTATTTGCTTTTTCTGCAATAGGAAAGGACATGTTCAAAGTGTTTGCCAGAAAAAGCTCAGATCAGACAATCACAACCGTTCCAGGCCCTTTGCTTCGCGCCGGAATCGAACCAAGGACACTCAGGCTCGGGAACCTTCGCCCATGGACATTCATGTAGTTAATGCCACTCCGCCCAGTGTTCCTCTCTCTAACAGTGACTGTGTTCGTCCCACAAAAAGTGTGCGTCGACGTCGGCGGCGGGCCCGTCACGTCGCACGTGATTCTGTCCCAGTGTCTGTTCAAGTTGCACAAAACAGTCGCTCTTGTCGTCAGCAGGACAATAAACTCTTTGTAGATTTGGACTTTGCCGGACAAGTGATACCATTCCAGCTCGATACTGGAGCTGCAGTTTCATTGCTCAATCACGCCACGTACAAACAACTGGGCGCACCGCCGTTGCGTGCCGCAAAAGTTCAGCTCACTAGTTATTCAGGACAGCATATCCCTGTGTTAGGACAGTGCAGCCTTCTTGCAACATACAAGGGACAAACAAAACTTGTGTCGTTTTACGTTCTTCGTTCTTCTGCTGCAGTGAACTTGTTTGGTTTAGATTTATTTCAATTGTTTAACTTGTCTATTGTGAATCAGGTTCTCTCAGTGAACCAGACTGTGCCTTCAGCCAGTGTTTCTAGTCTATGTGAGGAATTTGCAGACATTTTTGCACCGGGCCTTGGTTGCGCTAAGAACTATGAAGCACATTTGGAACTAAAAGTCAACGCGCAACCGAAATTTTTCAGAGCGCGCAATGTTCCTCACGCATTGCGTGATGAGGTCACAAGAACATTAAAAGATTTAGAATCGCAAGGTGTCATTGAACGTGTGCAGGCTTCTCTCTGGGCCTCACCCTTAGTGATTTTGCAAAAACCTTCCGGAAAATTGAGACTTTGCGTGGACTTCAAAGCAACAGTGAATCCACAACTAGTGACTGCTACTTTTCCTTTGCCCCGCCCGGAAGATCTTTTTGACAAACTGTGCCCGGGAAAATATTTTTCAAAGTTGGACCTAGCAGATGCGTACTTGCAAATACCGGTGGACGAAGAATCCCAGCGCGTATTGGTGGTTAACACGCATCTTGGATTGTACAGATTCAAAAGACTGCCATTCGGGTGTGCATCCGCCCCTGCATTGTTTCAGCAATATTTACAAACTATTTGTGCGTCGGTCCCTACTGCAGCAAACTATCTGGACGATATAGTGATCTCAGGAAAGACAGAAGCGGAACATTTACAAAATCTCCGAACATTATTTCAGGTCTTGCGACAGAATGGTCTTCGCTTGAGGAAGGACAAATGTGTGTTTTTTGCTCGTGACTTGCCTTATCTGGGCCATGTCATTAATGCCCAAGGCATACATCCGAGTCCGGAGCACCTCCGTGCCATACAGGACTTGCCTTCGCCGCAAAATGTGAAGCAGCTACAGAGTGTGTTGGGAAAAATTAACTATTATCATAAATTTCTTCCTCATGCCTCTTCCATTTCAGCTCCGCTTCATCGCTTACGCCGTAAAGGTGTTCCGTTCGTCTGGTCGACGGAATGCGAACGCGCCTTTCGCCAATTGAAATCGGCGTTGCTTTCAAATACTTGCCTTACGCCATTCGATCCCCAGAAACCCCTTTTGTTGATGGTAGATGCATCGGATTTCGGGATCGGTGCTGTGCTTGCGCACAAAGATGGTTCGCATGATCGCCCTATTGCCTTTGCGTCCAAATTGCTCTCGTCAGCGCAAAGAAATTTTTCCCAGATAGAGAAAGAAGCTTTGGCTCTCGTGTTTGGTGTTACAAAGTTTCACGATTTCTTGTATGGTCGTCACTTTACCATCATCACGGACCACAAACCTTTGACATCGCTTTTTCATCCGAACAAGCCTGTACCTCCACGTACAGCGCAGAAATTCATTCGCTGGTCTATTTTCCTCTCGCAGTACCGCTACGATATCTTGTACCGGTCCACTGCTAAGCACGGCAACGCTGATGCGTTGTCCCGTTTGCCTGTTGCCGAGGATAAAGCATTCGATTCTTCCGAACTTGCTTGCATGTTCATTGATGCGGAAACGGATGACGTGGTCGAATCGTTTCCGATTGATTTTCGTCGTGTAGCTACAGCCACAGCTGCTGACCCTGTCCTTGCTACCGTTTTGCGTTTTGTTGCTACGCAATGGCCCTTGTCGAAGTCGCGGATCGAGGATCCGATGGTTCGCCGATTTTTTGCTCACGAGGAGAGACTTTTTGTACGACGTGGTGTTTTGTTGTTGCGTTCTGATAATGATCAGTCTAGGGTCGTGGTCCCACGTTCGTTACAGTCATCTGTCTTAAAGCTTCTCCACCAAGGACATTGGGGTATAGTGCGTACGAAACAACTTGCTCGTCAGCACTGTACTTGGTTCGGAATCGATGCTGCGATTACGAATATGTGCTCTTCTTGCATGGCGTGTGCCGAACGACAATCCGCACCGCCGCGGAAATTCTTTGCTTGGCCGAAAGCCGCTTCCCCTTGGCAACGCTTACACATAGATTTTGCTGGTCCATTCTGGAATGCTCGATGGTTGGTTGTTGTCGATTCCTTCAGTAATTTTCCTTTTGTTGTCCGGATGTCTTCCACGACGTCCTCTGCCACCATCCAAGCGTTGTCTGCTATCTTTTGCATTGAAGGTCTTCCGCAGACTATTGTTTCTGACAATGGTCCACAATTCATGTCCGCAGAATTTCAGTCATTCTGCAAGGCCAATGGTATTCAACATCTGACATCCGCGCCGTTTTCGCCTCAGTCAAACGGTGCCGCTGAACGTTTGGTCCGGACTTTCAAGTCACAGATGTTGAAGTTGAAAGAGTCGCATTCTCGGGAGGACGCGTTGTTGCTCTTTTTGTCTTCGTATCGCTCTCAGCCCCGCGATGGTCGCTCGCCGGCTGAGTTGCTTCACGGTCGTCCTCATCGAACCTTGATGTCTTTGCTGCATCCGCCGCATCAGGTTCCTGTGCAGCGGCAGACTCCTGCTTTTGCTCCTGGCGACGCTGTATTATATCGCAACTATCGCGGTTCACGGCGTTGGCTCGCAGGGCGCATTCTTCGCTGCCTCGGCCGCGCGATGTATTTGGTTTTGGGGGCCTCTGGTGAGGTGCGTCGGCATCTCAATCAGCTGCGCCTCTGTCGTCGCCTGGGTTCTGCCGCTCCCCGTCTGCTTTCAGCGACGGAGCCGTCCGGTCAGCGCCCTGGGGACCCATCTACTGGCTCGCCTCATCCCCAGGTGTTACCGACGATGCCTTCCATTCTGCCCCATGGCGTCGCGCCGCCGCAGCCGCCGCAGCAGCCGCCGACGGCGCAGCCCGCAGAGGACGCTTCGCTGCAGCCGCCAACCGCCTCCCTGGGTCACGCGCCGCCGATCGCCTCCCGTGACCAGCTGTCCTCCGCCATGGACCTCTTGCCCGCTCCGGACCACATGGCGTCATCGCGCGTCGGATACCCCGACGCAATGGAGGTCGACCCTTCGGACACCCCTGTCTCATTACGGGCGCATACGCCGCATGTTGACGTGCACCCTGGAGTAGGTTTCCAGGCGTTTCCTAGCTCCCCTCGGACCGAATGGCCGGGTGCGGGTGGCACAGCCTCGCCTGTTGTTAGGCTCCCCACCTCATCGCATACGTCAACATGGGGCCCTCCCCACGGCGGGCGGAAGCCTTATAACACGACCGTTCGCCGATTTGCGGGGGAGGAATGTGGTGTCACCGCCAGACACCACACTTGCTAGGTGGTAGCTTAAATCGGCCGCGGTCCATTAGTACATGTCAGACCCGCGTGTCGCCGCCATCAGTACTTGCAGACCTAGCGCCACCACATGGCAGGTCTAGAAAGACGGACTAGCACTCGCCCCAGTTGTACGGACGACATTGCTAGCGACTAGACGTACGAAGCCTTCCTCTCATTTGCCGAGAGACAGTTAGAATAGCCTTCAGCTAAGCACATGACTACGACCTAGCAAGGCGCCATTAGCCTTACCTACTTTGAGAGTTATAGTATAAATGTCTCAAGAAGAACGCTGTATTCATCAGAGAATAAAAGTTAAGTATAAAGCAACTACGTACTTTTCTTGCTACCATTCAATAGTTATCCTGTTTCAGACTTCACGATATTCTGGGTGAGATTATAGCGTGCCTATTCGGCCCGTCTAAATAACACTGTGTCGGCACTTCTGTCGACACATAACAAATAATCCATGTCTCACTATCTTAAGTCCAAAATGGTAACACACACTAAATGTAAACTTTCCATTTCAGGAACACCCAGAACTTCATTTTCTTTCTATTTTGTTATTCATACTGATGTCTGGTTTAAATTGGTCCGATAGATTAATAGTGTCAATGTATTTGAAAATTGTAGGAGAAACTGGTAAAAGACCATTTGAGTGAAATAATGATGATATATAATAGCAATGTAAGTGAATTTATAAATGATAAAAATTGAAGATTCATATTTTACAACTATTGATAAGAATGCCAATCAAAATTATTGAGGAACTACTGAACTCCAACATCAAACAAAATAGATCGTAACTATGTTTTGACACTAGTTAGTTATAATCATAAAATTATCACACTATCCATGTGTGGCAGAAGCATAGATCAACATACTAAGAAACAAGACATGATGTAGCTAATGAAAAAATGAAAATATGAAATCACAAGATTGTGTTACATGACATCAAGAGTCTAGTTAGTCAGTGAGGAGAGGGGGAGGGGGGGAGGGGGAGGGGAAGCTTAAATAACAGTGCAATGGATAGTTTGCAGCAATGAGTAGTTAAAATGTTGCATTCAATGTCCTGACCATCATGAAACCTGCTAAATGAAATATGTAATGAGATCTGTTAATAGCATGCATACTGAATCAAGCAACCAAATCTTTACATTTCTTAAGAGTAATTATATAGAATTACATATTGCTAAAGGAATCATGAGACCAGACAACATTATTTTTCTAATCCAATATTTGGAGGGCAATCCATGTACTTTCACTGTAGCAATCTGACTCGGTTTTTCAGGTGGACTGAAAGGACATGAACGGTAATGGGCATGGAGTCAGTTTTATTAACAGACTGGAATTAGTGCAAGAGGAACTGCAGGATTTTCACGGTCCAAGAGACACCAATGGATATCCTTAGTGTGTACTGCAATGAATAAAACTATGTTTTATATTATGAGTTACCTGAAACAAACTGTGTTTAAATCAAAGAACACTGTACAATAGGGACCATCCAAATGAAGCAGTGCAGCTTTTAAGACACTGTCCTAATATTTGGGAGGATGGAATTCCTCTGTCCGGCAAGCCTGATTTAGATTTTCCTTATCACTTCAGGCAAATGTCAGTATGGTTGCTTTGTCAAGGCCACAACTGACCACCTGTCATATCCTCATAAAGCATAATTATGTATTCTGTGTGTAAGTATATTTTGAGATGTTGGTTTTCACTGTATTACCGTGACAATTCCTGTATCATCATAATATGATCCTTGGATGAATAAAATTAAATAAATAAACCTATAATTGGAAGCTAAGAACCAATACTGAAATCAAGATTCCAAGCATAATTACTACAAATATGGGTAGTAAAAAAATTTGAAACCGACCATGATTTTTTGTAGTTTTATTTCTACAGCTTGTGTACTTTGAAATTGCAACATTTCTATGTATTGTGTTCATTGGGGGCTGCACTGTCATTCCACTCTGCTGGCAGCAATATTTTGAATTTACACACAGTAAAATTAAAGTGACAGGAGCAACAGTAAGCAGGTGTCCACTTCAACTGCACAGAATTAATTACTGAAAGTTCTAACACACAGTCAGTCAATCTCTTTGTTACAGTAGGCATCGCTACAGTCCTTCAGTGGTAGAGCAATTGTTCTCCTGGAACTCGTCACTAATTATGAGTGATAGCTGTATCATTGTGGCCTAATGGAAAACAATGAGAAAAACACCAAGTTTTCAACCATCAAAATATGTGAAAGCCATTTCTTTTGCAGGGACGATGTTGGTGACTACTTGTCAGTTGTAAGGGATTTACTATTATTCTACTATTATTACAAGAGCATACTACATAGGCCTACACACTGTCCAGTCACATTAATGTGACCACCTGTCAAAAGTCTGGAAAATCACCTTTTGCAGTGCAGGCCACTGTGAGATATGCAAGAAGAGTGTCACGGAGATGAAGAGCTATGCCAACTCCAATGCCATTCCCAGTTGCACTAGTTTTCATGGGTGAGGACCCATGGTGTTAACAGTCTCACTGAGGTGATACCACAGTGTCTCGATTAGATTTAAATCCGGGGAATTTGCTGGCCAGGGGAGCATGGTAAATTCATCCTGGTGCTCTTCGAAGCACACACATATGCTGTGTGCAGTGTAGCACATTGTGTTGTCCAGCTGGTAGATGCCATCATGCTGAGGAAGAACAAACTGCGTGTAGAGGTGGACATGATCCCCAAAGATAGACACGCACTTCTATTGATGCATCATGCCTTCCAGAATGACAAGGTCTCCTAGGGAATGCCACAAAAACATTCCCCAGACAATAACGCTACCTCTTTGTTTGCTTTCAGATGTTTCATGCCATACAGATCAATGGCCACCTGTCCAGTGGAGCATAAAACATGATTCATGTGAAATGGCCACCTGTTGCCACTCAATGGATGTCCAGTTGCAGTACTGGCGTGCAAATTCCAGTCATTGTGGCTAATGGACAGTAATCATTATGGGTGCATGAACCAGGCACCTGCTGCAGAGGCCCATATGCAGCAACATCTGCTAAATGGTTGTTGAAGGGACGCTGTTGGTAGCCTCTTGGTTCATCTGTTGGTCAATTGCTCAGAAGTTGCCCTTTTATTCATCCACACACATTTCCTGACCCAGAGTTCACCCACGTCATCTATGGCCTGTGGTGCACTACCACTGCCTTGACACCAGTTTTGGACAGTGCCATTTTGCCATACATGGTATACTTTAACTACAGTGGCACATAAACAGTTTACAAACTTAACCATTTTGAAAATGCTCCCACCCTTGGGCTGAAACCCAATGATCAGGCCCTTTTGGATGTCAGATAAATTAGTCCATTTCTGCATTATAACAATGACAGCTCTATCACCCACATTCTCTCCCCCTCCCCCCCCCCCCCCCCCCCCCCCCCCCCCCACACACACAAAAAACACACACTCACTTTATATACCCTCCACTGCTAGTGCTGCTACCTACTGTCTGAGTGGTTATTGCACATTGACATAGGGCATAGGCAGTGGCCATATTAATCTGACTGGACCATGTACAATTTTGCAAGAATAAGGAAACCTGTTGCTATGTAGTGATCAGAACTTCAGTGTGATAACTTCATGACAGCACATTGTTCCACATCATTAATCAAGACATTACATATTGATATGGGGAGCTATATTGTTGATTATATAATAGCAAGGTACAGGAACGAAATAAAATATTTTTTTGCACAATTAACCTGGTGCTAATATATGTAGTTACTATACACTTGTTGTGGAAAAGTGCAACATCAGATTTGAGAAACACTAGCCGAAATAGCCAAAGAAATGGACTATATATAAATCGGAGGAAGCAACGTTATGCGGGAATTCAAGCACGCAGCAATCACAACAATGAAATTGCACAGGGAAGAAAATGGTTGAGGTGCTATCAAGTCAAATATAAAAAATGCAGCCACACATGTTAGAAATAAGGAAGCATTTCGTGACCTCAAAAACACACAAATTCACTGAAAAAAGGAACAGACTACAAAAAAAAGGAACACGAGGAAGTTTATTCCAAAATCAAATTGTTGCAGCACAGACAGAGAACCAAGAATAACACAGTGAGAGGTATAAAATGGGAACTGCTGTTTGACATAGAAGATGTTAGTGATAAATGGAAGGAGTCTGCTGAAGATCAGTACAGTGGTGCTGAAATTTGAAGTTTACATGAATATACTATAGATGAAAAGCTGACTGATAAACTGAAAAGGGACCATTAATAACAAATCAAAGCAATGGGTATAGGTGGCATTCCTGTAGTAGTGCCAACATCACAAGTAAATAGTTCACTGTGGTATCTAAATGTTATGAAGAGGGTGTCATACCACTTGACTTCACAAAAAGTGTAACTATTACATTAGGCAAGATGGCGAATGTAAAGCATGTCACAAATTATACAACAGAAGCCCTTCTGTCATGTTGATCAAAAATATTACTGTCAACTGTTAAAAGAGAGGATTGAAAAGAAAATAGGACTGTAGCTTAGCCAATGATCAATTTGGCTTCAAATCAGAGAAAGGAACGAGGGAAACAATTTTGGTACTACATCGAATTTTAGAACAAAGATTAGAAGTAAACAGAAAAATGTACAAAGCATCTGTTGATCTAGAAAAGACATTTGATGTGACTGATTGAAAGCTATTATTTAAAGGAATGTGCAATGTGGGACTTTGCTGTAAGGGCAGGAGACTAATTCCGGGTATACACAAAAGTCAAGGTACTGAACTGTATCTTAATGGTAGCAAGAAAAAAGCAAAAATCAGAAGAGGAGTTAAACAGGAGTGCTCTCTATCACCTTATTTATTTAGTATGTTTATCAAGAAGGTAATAATAAGAGTGAAAGAAAAGATGACTGGAATCAACATTAACTGTATGCATATTCACTGCATCAGATTTGCCAATGACATTGCAGTTACAACAGATTCATGGAAGGAACACACAAAATGGTTAGGGTCTTAAGCCAAGAGATAAGAAACTAAGAATAATTCCTATGAAAATAAAAGTCATGGTTACAGACAAGAAAAGAGGTTGAATAAGACTGATATAAGAATAGGTAGTGAACAACTTGAGGTCATCACCAATTTCACTGCCTCAGTGGCAATGTGGAGGAAAACAATAGATGTCTTAAGAAAAGAATAGCACTAGCCAAGAGCACTTTCCAAAATAAGAACCTTCTGGTGTACAAGCACATCAGTTTTCACACCAAGAAAAGATTTATAAAGATCATTGTTCATTTTCAGTGTATCCTGACATACAGATGTGAACCTGGACACTAGCAAAACAGGTGAAAACCCGTCTCAAAGTTGAGGAAAGTTGGTCCTGAAGGAGAATTACGAGAACTTACTGGACTGACAGAAAAACAAATGAAAGAACTACTGAAAGCTATAGTCCAATGCAAACCAAAACTCACTGGACATGTAACTTGACACTGTATGCCTTTTTTTTTTCTTTTTTCTAGGCAAGATCACATGGAAGAAAACAAGATGACTTTTTACAGAATATGATTAGGGAGATATTCTTCCTACATGGAGATGAAAAGGGCTGCTGAAGAGAAGAAGTTGGAGCTGCAGATACACAGCTTAACCTTTTAGAAGAAGAAGAAGAAGAAGAAGAAGAAGAAGAAATTTCTAACAATGTTCAATACAATCTGCATACTATAATTACCTTACGACCCGTGTCACTCCATTGTCAATTTCTGTTATGTGAAGTTAAGGCTCTGATGTGTTCATCTGAAGCAGTATTAATAAAATGGGAAGGAATTTGGTGTGGTCTGACAGTGAATAATCTCATCAAATATTGATGGACTGCATGTATAATGTAGAAACTCAAGATTCTCAATAAGATCATACACTCCTGGAAATGGAAAAAAAGAACACATTGACACCGGTGTGTCAGACCCACCATACTTGCTCCGGACACTGCGAGAGGGCTGTACAAGCAATGATCACACGCACGGCACAGCGGACACACCAGGAACCGCGGTGTTGACCGTCGAATGGCGCTAGCTGCGCAGCATTTGTGCACCGCCGCCGTCAGTGTCAGCCAGTTTGCCGTGGCATACGGAGCTCCAACGCAGTCTTTAACACTGGTAGCATGCCGCGACAGTGTGGACGTGAACCGTATGTGCAGTTGACGGACTTTGAGCGAGGGCATATAGTGGGCATGCGGGAGGCCGGGTGGACGTACCACCGAATTGCTCAACACGTGGGGCGTGAGGTCTCCACAGTACATCGATGTTGTCGCCAGTGGTCGGCGGAAGGTGCACGTGCCCGTCGACCTAGGACCGGACCGCAGCGACACACGGATGCACGCCAAGACCGTAGGATCCTACGCAGCGCCGTAGGGGACCGCACCGCCACTTCCCAGCAAATTAGGGACACTGTTGCTCCTGGGGTATCGGCGAGGACCATTCGCAACCGTCTCCATGAAGCTGGGCTACGGTCCCGCACACCGTTAGGACGTCTTCCGCTCACGCCCCAACATCGTGCAGCCCGCCTACAGTGGTGTCGCAACAGGCGTGAATGAAGGGATGAATGGAGACGTGTCGTCTTCAGCGATGAGAGTCGCTTCTGCCTTGGTGCCAATGATGGTCGTATGCGTGTTTGGCGCCGTGCAGGTGAGCGCCACAATCAGGACTGCATACGACCGAGGCACACAGGGCCAACACCCGGCATCATGGTGTGGGCAGCGATCTCCTACACTGGCCGTACACCACTGGTGATCGTCGAGGGGACACTGAATAGTGCACGGTACATCCAAACCGTCATCGAACCCATCGTTCTACCATTCCTAGACCGGCAAGGGAACTTGCTGTTCCAACAGGACAATGCACGTCCGCATGTATCCCGTGCCACCCAACGTGCTCTAGAAGGTGTAAGTCAACTACCCTGGCCAGCAAGATCTCCGGATCTGTCCCCCATTGAGCATGTTTGGGACTGGATGAAGCGTTGTCTCACGCGGTCTGCACATCCAGCACGAACGCTGGTCCAACTGAGGCGCCAGGTGGAAATGGCATGGCAAGCCATTCCACAGGACTACATCCAGCATCTCTACGATCGTCTCCATGGGAGAATAGCAGCCTGCATTGCTGCGAAAGGTGGATATACACTGTACTAGTGCCGACATTGTGCATGCTCTGTTGCCTGTGTCTATGTGCCTGTGGTTCTGTCAGTGTGATCATGTGATGTATCTGACCCCAGGAATGTGTCAATAAAGTTTCCCCTTCATAGGACAATGAATTCACGGTGTTCTTATTTCAATTTCCAGGAGTGTATTATACAATGGAGCTTCTAGAAACATTTTAACCACCTCACTGCCTCCTAAGTCAGATAATGCATTGTCAATATGCAAAATGGCAATTTTTCAGATTACAAAACAGCTGCATTATATAGATCACAAGTTTCTTTTTAAAATTTGTTAATATCACATAAAGGTATTATTTACTAATGTTTGGCTCTTTGAATATATGTTTTGCAGGCATGGTCAGTTCTGACACACATGTAGGAACCATAATGAGATGTTTGAAATAATTATAACAAGCTAAGTATACAACACATACAAAGATAAGGAAATTAACAAAATTATAATTGTCTGTATCATGCTATAAACATGTTAATATGCACAGAGCACACTGATGTACTATAATCATCATCATCTTGGACAGTTTCCAGCCTCTGGCTGGGTCTGTATGGAACATAGGCCTCTCCGTCTTCACCTTGGTCCAGTCTTCTCCTTTCTTCTGGAAGCATTCCTCTACTCCTTTCAGCCATCTGTCTCTCGGTCTTCCTCTTGGTCTCTTTCCTTCCAGTTTCATCTTGTGTATCCTCCTTGGTATTCTCTTTTCCTCAACTCTCTTAACGTGTCCAAACCATCTCAGCCTTGATTTCTCTACCTCTTCCTGTAATGGTTCCACCTTCACTAACTCTCTGATCCTATCATTTCTTAACCTGTCTACCTTTGTCACTCCAATACTGTTTCTCAAGAATTTCATCTCACAAGCTTGTTCTTTGCTTTTCTCTCTTACTTTCATACCCCAGGTTTCTGATGCAAACGTCAGGATCGGGACATAGTATGACTGGTATATAATCTTTTTACTGATGTACTATAATCACAGTATTATATTCATGATTACCATTACACTTTTTATTTTTTGTACGATTTCCGTAGTGCATACCACTAACAGATTGCTCCCTCAGTAAAAGTTCACTTGTGTGTGAGATGGCACACTTTCTCCATGTGATCTTAGGTGATCAGATGAGTGGTGGCATCGACTTGTCACAATGTTTTGTACCTATCATCTTCAGGTGACATACTGGGACACACTGTTCTGCGTATCCATATAGCCACTGAACTTCTGACCTCTTCTGTGGGTAGACCAATCACGTGCCTTTGGAAGAGGCTACCACACTGGTGGTGGAGGAATGCTGCACAGCGCTAGTGCTGTCATTGAACCACAGTGCTTATCAATTCTGTCCATGGATACAGCATCCTTTAGAAGGGAGTGTTCCTGTTTTATTTTCTCAACTCCTGGATCTCACTCTGTGCCCAGTTGAAGTCCACTATGCTAGTTTATTAGGTTGTTCCGCAGACATATTTCTACTGCCTCTCTGATACTCAAGACCTAGAACCCATTTGTGGTGCATAGTTTCTTCGTTTGTTCAAAATCAAAGGTGAGTTCCTCATTGCTGCTTTGCCTTGCAAACATGGACTTGTTGTCTGCCCTAGTCAAACATTTCTGTTGTGTTCTGTATGGCAGTGAGAGGTGCATTACTGTCTCTGTCCAATATACTGCATCCCACATTCGTACACAATATTATAAATTCACAGCGTCTGCAGTTCCAGCCAGTCTTTGGTTGAGCCAAGAATGCCCTTCATTTTCTACGTTGCATGGAAAAGGGTCTTTATTTCATGCCTCTTCATTCTTCTCGCAACCTCGGCTGTAGGCCTACATATGGCAGGAAAGCCACACTTTTGTGTCTCCTCTTTGTTTGTCATGCTTCCTCCTGCCAGTCCATGACACTCATCTTATTTGCACCTCATTGTAACCATTTTTGCACAAAGTTTCCCACACATGCTATAACTCCTACAGCAAGCTCTTCCTAGTGCAAGTAGAACTGGCTCTAAATATGAAGGTTGTCTTGCACCAGATGGTGGTGGCAACTCCAAGCATTAAGGGCGTAGACCAGGGAATGGTGGCACTATGAAAGATTCGTAATAAAAACATTCACAAAAAATGAAATTAAAATATATCACTAAAACACTATGTACTATCGTAGAAAAAAAATACTGACTCATAAGTTACAAAAATTGCATGTCATATTTCACAAGTTATAGCTCCTGCCAACTTGCAAAATGTTTTTTTTGAAAAGACAAGTGTATAACAGTTAAACTTTTTTTGTTAATACTGAAACTAAACAAACCTTTAACTGACAATGCCACCATCAAACAGTTGGCCTTTCTATCACCAATGTCAAAGCACACTCATTTTGATGAAGTTATATAGATTAACTGGCTTTCAATTACCAAACTAAATGTTTTTTGCACAATTTGGATTACTTTTTGAACCTTTCCTATCCATGAAAATGCATTTGTTTGTCATTTTTAAGCATTTGTGTTTTACTTCACACAAAAAACAAGTAAAATGACAAGCTAAGCACATAATAATAATAATAATAATAATAATAATGTTGTGTGACAATGGTCTCCCGTCGGGTAGACCGTTCGCCTGATGCAAGTCTTTCGATTTGACGCCACTACGGCGACTTGTGCGTCGATGGGGATGAAATGATGATGATTAGGACAACACAACACCCAGTCCCTGAGCGGAGAAAATCTCCGACCCAGCCGGGAATCGAACCCGGGCCCTTAGGATTTACAGTCTGTCACGCTGACCACTTAGGTACCGGGGGCGGCCAAGCTAAGCACATGCAAGACAAGTACATGGTTTCAGAATATTTACCATAAACAAATCACGCTATGAAGAGAATAGCAGTTTACTTGATACTACTGTCCTCTATGATACTATCGGAAACTAAAAAGACCCTTATTCCATAGTTAACTATTATAATATTACATCAGTTGCATTCAATTGCTCACATCCCCTAGACCCCCGTCCAATATATTGTGGTTTTAACATATTAAAATACACTGAAGAGCCAAAGAAATTGGTACACCTGCCTAATATCATGTACGACTCTTGTGAGCACACAGAAGTGCCGCAACACAATGTGGCATGGACTCGACTAACGTCTAAAGTAGTGCTGGAGGGAATTGACACCATGAATCCTGCAGAGCTGTCCATAAATCCATAAGAGTACAAGGGTGTGGAGATGGCTTCTCAACAGCATGTTGCAAGACATCCCAGATATGCTCAATACTGTTCATGTCTGGAGAGTTTTGTGGCCAGCAGAAACATTTAAAGTCAGAAGAGTGTTCCTGGAGCCCTTCTGTACCAATTATGGACTTGTGGGATGTCGCACTGTCCTGCTGGAATGTTTGTCTGAATGTACAATGGACAAGAATGGATGCAGGTGATCAGACAGGATGCTTACGTACATATCACTTGTCAGAGTTGTATCTAGATGTATTAGGGGTCCCATATCACTCAAACTGCACCACAGAGCCTCCACGTGCTTCAACAGTCTCCTGCTGACATGCAGGGTCCATGGATTCATGAGGTTGTCTCCATACCCGTACAAGTCCATCCGCTCGATACAATTTGAAACAAGACTCGCCTGACCAGGCAACTTGTTTGCAGTCAACAGTCCAATGTTGGTGTTGACGGGCCCAGTTTAGGGATAAAGCTTTGCGTCATTCAGTCATCAAGGGTACACGAGCGGGTCTTTGGTTCTAAATGCCCATATCAATTATGTTTCGTTGAATGGTTTGCACAGTGACACTTGCTAATGCCCCAGCACTGAAATCTGCAGCAATTTGTTGAAGGGTTGCACTTATCTCACGTTGAATAATTCTCTTCAGTCGTCGTTTGTCCCATTCTTGCAGGATCTTTTTTCAGCCGCAGGTATGTTGAAGATTTGATGTTTAACCAGATTCCTGATACTCAAAGTACACCATGAAATGGTTCTATGGGAAAATCCCACTTCATTGCAATCTTGGAGATGCTGTGTCCCATCGCTCATGTGCTGACTATAACACCACATTCAAACTCACTTAAATCTTGATAACCTGCCACTGTAGCAGCAATAACCAATCCAACAACAGTACCAGACACTTGTCTTGTTTAGGCGTTGTCGACTGCAGCACCGTATGCCGCCTGTTTACATATCTCTGTTTTTAAATATGCATGCCTATACCAGTTTCTATGGTGCTTTGGATGAATTAATCAATTAGGCTAATAAAAAATTCTATACTAATCTACCCCCTTAAGGTAAAGATCCATGCACATCATCCTCCTGTAGATTAAGTATTCCAATGTTCCATCCAAACTCCTCTTGATCAAGATCTCCAAGAAGGGTTGGCTCCCAATCTCTTCTACCTCCACAATCAATTTGATGCTGCCATGTGTGCCTGTGAGATGATGTAGGAGCTCCTGTAGGTTTTCTCTGCCATGGGACCACCCCACAAAGCTGTCATCTACATATTTGTAGAACACCTTTGGTTTTAGGTGGGCGGTATTCAGTGCTACGTCCTCGAGGTGCTACATGTATAGGTTAGCCATACCCAGAGCTAAGGGAGAATGGTCCATGAAAGAGGAGGGGATGGGACAGATGTATATGTCCACTATAGTGGACATGTCAGTTGAAACACTGATGTTCAGTTTCCACCGAGAGCACTAAGCTGTAATTTTTTACGTACTTAATGATTACATACAAAAGTTACTTGATATTGCTCCCCTCTCAAATACATCAGACTGCTTGTGCCTAAGGTCTTCATTCATGGTTGCATCATCTTAAATTCACCACTGGGATTCACTATTCCCAGAACAAGGAGAGAACCATCAAACCACTTAAATGATTTTACTTTAAATGTGAAGATTTTAGGCTAGGCTTTACAGAGACTATTATTGACATTAAATGAAACAACAAGTTTACTGTTCCAGTCACTGTTTATTTATCTCCACGACGCGTTTCAAAGGTTTAAACCTTCATCATATCAGATAGATTTACATTTGTTAATATGACATTTATGTGTGCGTTGTGTTGTGTTACAGTTCCACAAGTTTTTCCAAAAAATTGTAACATAACACACACACAAATGTCATATTAACAAATAAATCCACCTAATGATGGAGGTTTAAAACTTTGAAATATGTCGTGGAGATAAATAAACAGTGACTGGAAACAGTAAACTTGTTGTTTCACTTAATTAACACTTAAATGATTGTTAATTCACCATAAAAATTCCATTAAAAAGCAAAAATTCAAAGGAAAAAAAGTCGGCACTGGCATATCCTGACCTGCTATCAACTAACTGATCTGTGTCTCAGGGAGTTGGATGGAACGTTTCAATCCTCCCTGTGTCACACAGCGAGTGATGAGGGCGGAAGCGGCTACTCCATTAGATTCAGAATAGTAGACAACTATCTTTATTTCCCATAAAATGCTGAGCCTACAATAAAAAGTCACATACATTAAAATTAAGCAGGTTGAATGATCTCTTTAGAGAGTTCACAGATTGTTCAAAGCTCAACTTCTTCTCTGTCCAACAGCATAATGCTAAACTGTTTCCAGAATTTACAATCAGTTAACAGTCTCTGTCACTGTCATCTGTCAATTGACAATTACTGGATAAACGCCTTGTTCAAACTTTTCCATGCACTACTAGCTTCAGAAAACACAGACACACAAAAGCACACGCTTACAGCATTTCCGCATGTTTTCCAATTCGACTGATCCACCTTCTGTTATGTCATTCTCTCTGACTTTTCTATCTCCGAATCCAGCAGAGAAATTCCTTATTCCATCTTCCATTCATTCACCTGTGTACTTGCCTTTCCATTTGTTATAATTTTGTCTTTTTCTCCAATCTGTTCCCTGATCTATTTATTTTCTCCTTTTTAATAATTCCCAAAATGCACCTCACCAGAACATATCAACTGCTTCTACAATTTTACTAGTAGTTTATTTTCTTATAGGTATGGTTCTTTTAACGGAAGCCTGTATTTTGCTATGTTATCTTGGTCTCCTCGAAGTACCTGTCCATATCACCATAAACAGCTTCTCCTTGTCTTCTCAACGATAGATGCTACTCCTTATTGCCTGGTATTTAACCATTGGTAACATGATCATGAAGTGTCAGGTCAAATGCTTAAGTGGACATCTGACCTGACACTTCATTTCATGTGAGCAAGGATGAAATATGTAGGTTGTATGGAGTGGCACATATCATCGGGATGATGAAGAAAAGCCATCTACTGTTGTATGGACACATACTTGGAGCAGATATAGTAGCAAAACTTTCATTAAATGTTTGTGGTGAGTATCCTACAGGGAGACAGACATTGTTGGCTTGATACCCTCCATACACCTCAAGATGGGGGACCTCCATCTGGACCAAGCACAAGATCGCAGCAAATGGAGACGGAGAGTCAAAAGAGCAGACATTGCTATATTGAGAGATATATCCTCTGGAAGAAGGAGGTATGTTGATTTTATGTAACTTCAGTTTTGTTATAAAAATATCAAATCTCTGGTGGCTATAGCTGAAGTCACAATCTACAGCGGCAGAGTTTAGACTGCTTCTGTGCACATATGTCATGCTTTCTTCAACAGCCAATGAGTGTTCAGTAGTGTTCTGAACAGTCTGTTCTGAAAGTGGTAGCCAATGCAAGCATTAAACGTGATCATAGCGAGTTATTTAGTGAAATTTTATTTTACATGTTCTGAGTTGTCGTGGCTGCTCGTGGTGGTAAGTGAAAAATTCTTAAATAGCAAGTGAGACACATAATTTACATGATACACGTTTTCACCCAGTGCAAAACACGGCTATGTGCATACCGCAACTGTTGTTTGAAACGGGCAACAATGCAATCTCCGATCGTTTCTCGGCCTGTGTGAACAATCTGTAAGCATTTGACAGGTCATGCAGTACAGTGTTTGACGAAAGTAGTTGTGGCACAATTTAGCGCGACGTTCCACGTGGTACAGAAACATGTCTGCAAGACATAATTTGAGTGCTTATGATTGTGGACGAGTAGCTGGATGGCTTTTAGGTGGTCAGAGTATCTCTACTGTGACCACAGTGATGAGTGTGGCCAAAAGTGTCATTTCACAGTTAGAAATGGCTGCTGAAGGTGGCAATAGAAAAACCACCACACCACAAGAGGATCAATAGGGGGTAGCCATAGTGGCAAAAAGGAATAGCCATCTCACTTTTAGGCAGATCACTGCTGACCTTACAACCACTATTGGTACTTGTGCCTCTGCCAGAACCATTTTGTAGTGATTAAATCAGGCTGGTTTGTACACTCGGAAGCCTGTTAAATGCATCCCACTTCAACCACACCATTGTCAAGCAAAAAGTTCACTGATGTTGGGAGCATGTTGCTTGGGGTCTTCCGATGAATCCTGCATGACTGTGGCAAGTGATTCTGACCACCAGTTAATATGGAGAAAGGTTGGTTGGTTTAAAAGAGGGGGAAAGGGACTAAACTATGAGGTCATCAGTCCCTTGTTCCTAATAAAACAATGCCATAAGTGTGAGAATAAAACAGACGAGACATATAACACAAAACAGAAAGAAAGGAAAGACCACAACAACAAATGAAAGGCAACAAACATTAAAAGGAACAAAAGGACAAGAAAACAAGAGAGAGATGCAAGAAACAGTTATAAGAGAGTAAAACAAGGAAGTAGATTACAGTGGTTGGCCGATCACGAAAATAAAAAGGAAAAGCCAGCCACCCTGCAACACATTAAAACCTCCACCCTAAAAGCACTAGGGTGGAGGACACAGAGGGACAAAGGACATGTGCTAAAACTCAGATCCAATGATAAAACCCACCCTCATGGATGAAACGTAAAACCAAGTCAGCCGATGAGGTGTTGTCTGCTAAAATCAATGATAACGAGTCCGGCAACCGAAGATCAAGTCACAGGGTAGCCAAAGAAGGACAGAGCAGAAGAATATGGGCCACTGTCAACTGGGCGCTGCACTGATACTCAGGCGGGTCTTCACGGCACAGGAGATAGCTGTGGGTCGCCCAGGCATGGCCAATGCGGAGCCGGCAGAGAACCACAGAGTCCCTGCGAGAGGCCCTCATCGAGGAATTCCACACATTCGTGGTCCCCTTAATGGCTCGCAGTTTGTTGTGTGTACTGAGATTTTGCCATTCCATCTCCCAAAACTGAAAAACCTTTTGGCCTAATAACGAACGCAGGTCAGTTGCAGGGATGCCCATCTCCAGAAGTAGTTTCCGTGAAGCCTGTCAGCAAGTTCATTTCCTGGGATTCTGACGGGACAAAGGGTCCAGACAAATACCACTGAACGACTGGGCCATTCCAGGATATGGATGGACTCCTGGATGGAAACTACCAAAGGATGACGAGGGTAGCACTGTTCAATAGTTTTCAGACTGCTCAAGGAGTCAGTACATAAAAGAAAAGACTCCCCAGGGCATGAACGGAGATACTGAGGAGCACGAGAAATGGCCACCAGCTCTGCAGTGAATACACTGCATCCATCAGGTAAGGAATGCTGTTCAATATGGCCACCGTGAACGTAGGCAAAGCCAACATGACCACCAGCCATCGAGCCATTGGTGTAAATCACTTCAGAGCTCCGGAACACGTCAAGAATCAAAAGGAAGTGACAGCAGAGAGCTGCAGGGTTAACAGAGTCCTTAGGGCCACATGAAAGGTCCACACAGAGCTGCAGCCAAGGCGTGCACCATGAAGATGTACGTGAACAGACCGCAAGTAGAGGTGGTGAAGGGAAGGACTCCAGTTCGGAGAGAAGGGACTGAACACGAACTGTAATCATTAGCCCCAACCTGGGCCGTTGATGTGGGAGATGGACTGCCGAGGGCAGGAAAAGGAGACGGTAATTCAGATGTTCAGGAGAACTACAAATGTGTGCTACGTAACTGGTGAGCAGTTGTGCACGTCTGATTTGCAATGGAGGGACCCCAGCCTCCACCAGTACGCTGGTCACTGGACTCATCCTAAAAGCTCCGGTCACTAGTCAAACCCCGCAGTGGTGCACAGGATCGAGTAAATGCAATGGTGAGGGCGCTGCCAAACCATAAACCACATTCCCATAGTCAATTCGGGATTGGACAAGGACTCTGTAGAGCCGCAGCAGCGTAGAGCTTTTGCATTTGGTGAAATATGTACCACTTTTCATTATAAATATACAACTCCACCTCTGTACTGTGTTTTATGTCATCCATCATTGTCTGTGATTACTCCTGTGATGGCCCTCAACTATGTACCCTCCGACTCAGAGTTGCAATATTAAAAGTTTTGGCTGGTTTTGTTGTCTAGGGACTGGGATACGTAGTTGCCACATTACAAGCCCAATACTGCTGAGTCTACAGTATACAATATGAATACACACATGAATTGAATGGTCAAAGGTTCTTATCACTTGGCAATTGTGAATTAATATAGAAATTTATAAATGGAAGATTGAAATTAAATAAAGTCTGCATGTACTATTTTAATGACTTTAAATGATGAGTACGATAGTAGAAGTACTTTTGAGAATGCAGTATATTTCTGCGAAACATTTGCTGGTGTCAATGGTCCAGCAATTAAATAAAACATAAGTTGAATACCAGGGAAACGATAGATTTCTACAGCACACAATTAGTTATGAACAACAACACAGCTTGCAAGATATTCACTTCTAAATGCACACTACATCTTCACTGAAGAAGCCACAGAAATCTCACAAGTGCACAAGTCGGCACTCAAAAGTATTTCTATCTGCTGCGACCACGTGCAAACCGCTCCACTCTCTCCAAGTCTCTGCCACGACCGAGCATCCGTCGCGCCGTCACATCCAGCACTTTCTGTGTCCTGTGCCATCTTGTCCAGAACTGCCGCACAGGAAGTACTACCCACTCCATGCACTTCAGTAGTCGCCTCCCTTAGTAACAAGCGCTGGGGATTGGCTAGAGTGCTCCCTCCATGTCTCCAAGTCAATGTACACTCACAAACATTTTGAAACCCGTGCGAAATACTGGATTTACATTTAAATAACTTGAAATTAAATAAATATTTCTATGGCTGGACCATAAACACGCTCTAACACTCATTATTAAATACATAAACAATTAAATAAACATATATCGAAAGAAAAGAAGCAAAAGGTAGGCCAGGAGCCTAATGTCTCTGTGCTTTCTAACACACAGTAAATATAAACCAATTTCTTCATGAATAGTATATATCAGATATAAACAAAGACGTAGATGAATAACTATATTTACAAGCATGCTGCTACCATTTTTTTGTGTAACTGTGGAGTACTTATGGCCTGACGCGATCGATAGTAATCTGCCACTTTGACCTCCAATAACTCATGTACTATTTAAGTTACATACCTGTAATTCATACTAATTTAGGTTTACACTAATAGCTTTCTAAAGACACGTGGAGCGACGAAATTGGATGAAGCATTTAGATTTTGGAAATTGGTTGCTGGGTGTTACTTGTATAATTTATTGTCACATACTAAAATTTAAACTAATAAATATATTCAAATTCCGATTACACCATCAGAATCATCGTGCAAATAATGGTAATGAACATGTTTCTTTTTGAGGTATCATGATTCATCTGGCTACTATTAATTTATATATGAACTGTGAAATGTCTGCCATTAAGGTTCCACAAAGTCCACCATCTTTGGCACTCCCAGCATGTCTCCTTCATCGCTGTAGCATCACAATGGAATTCCCAACCATGCAGCTGGACCATGCGCTGGGGCTACCCCTCTCGTTTGGCTAATGTTCGGCACCATGTGTTTGCTGCCCTGCCCCAGCTGGCCGAGCGGCCACACCAACTCCGAAATTAGAATATTTTAAGGCACCACAATTCGCTCTTTACCTCACAATGTTATACAGTTTTACAGCCTCCTGGGTACGTTGTAGCTGGCAGTGCCAGCACTGGTAATTTTGTGCACGATTTTAACTGCCATTGGTCAGATTGTACTGAAAAGTTTTTCCTGTCATCAAGGAAAACTCCTAAACACCAGCATACAGTGCTACGTTAGGTTAATAGGTTTATTACCTAGCTTATGGACTGGTTTGCCCCAGAAACTTCACCAAGATGCAGTCACAACTTCATCAGTCTCATCTAACAATTCCAGCAGCAGCTCAACTGTCAGATCACAGAATACTGGGGAGCCCTCGGTAATCATTTTTATTACCTCCTGGTTCCAAGCAAGCCATTTGACTTTGGGACTCTTACAGTGGTCCATGAAACTACAATAAAGGCATTCTGGGACCCAGAGACATCTGTGGCAACAAAACTGAGCAGGTCACCATAAATTGTCAGAGGTGCTTGCAATGTCCATCACAACTGCTGCACAATGTTTTTTGTTTGCCAGGTCTACAGTTTGCAGAGCCTGCTGAATGGCCTCATTGATTTATTTACACCTACAGAAGCCCTAGTAGCTCTCTGCGCCATAGTAAGAGTCACGATTCATCACATAATTTTAAAAACTGAGCCACATTTGTTCAACTGTCATTCACAACAGAGTTCATGTCTCAATCCAAACCACTTGACGTCTTCGTATCAGCACACAAACAATATTTAGTTACAATATGGTGTACTGTTCCACTGACACCACAT
This sequence comes from Schistocerca cancellata, assembly GCF_023864275.1. NCBI lineage: Eukaryota > Metazoa > Arthropoda > Insecta > Orthoptera > Acrididae > Schistocerca > Schistocerca cancellata. The sequence continues at coordinate 525,566,882 of NC_064628.1, forward strand.
GCACTGAAGTCTAGAGGGTTGTTAAGCAGGAGGAAGGCACTGGGTGAAGAGAAATGAAGAAAGTTTATTTTCACTTATTTTCAACCACTTTCACTACATACTGATGACTGTCCTCTTCATCACCACTGATATAATTGACTGTAGGTAGATCACACATGAGGTCACTGAATTTTCATCACAAGCATACTTGGCTGCTGCATCTACGATCTCACTGCCATTAATTCTGATATGCCCTGTGTAAGGGGGGGGGGGGGGGGGGGGGGGAACACTTCTTTACCCTGATTCTGTAGAGAAAACAGGGTGTTCTTGATATTCTGGACAAGATTCTCAACTACATACATTTCCTAGAATTTCTGCAGGATGCTCTTCAAGTCAAAGCAGGGGAAGAAAATCCCAGTATGGACGCATCACGTATGTTTGAGAATCATCAAGATTACCTGTAATCCAGAACTGAAGATGCTGAATTTTGCTGGTGAGGTAATCCCAGGGGCACTGGCTGGGAAAACAATGGAACAGTCCAATAAAACCATTGCTTGGCAATATGTGTTTCATTACACATTCATTTAAAATACAATGGAATGTACACTGATAGGTAAAATTTATCTTGATCAGTTCTTTTGTACACAATAAATTCAAAATTTTTCCTGGATTTCCTTACCAGCCGTGGTGTCTGCTTGCTGCAATACCGGGTCCCTTGATATTTATCGTGTCATTCTAAGAGCTGTTTTTTCCAGTCCATAATGGCTTTGTAGCTCATGAGTAATTCAGGATTAATCACTTGAAGGGATGATGAGCAATGAAGATTGACACTATTGTCTCTTCGGTTGACTTTGCCTTGGTCAGGAGCTGCCGTCAGAAACTAAGTGGCAGCCCAGTAGCTACGCCACACTGAATACATATAGCACTTGCTCTGTGCACCTCTTTTGTATATATGACTGCATAATGTACTGCATTGAACATCTTTAGATATGAAGTTTGGGCTAAAGCATACACGGAACTCTCACAGTCAAAATGGATCTTATTAAAGGGGTAATTTTTTTAAAGGGTGGAAAACAAATTGCATTTTGATTCAGTTAACGTTATTCTAGACAGCACCTGTCTGCATCCCAGAGCTTCCCACTGAGGCACTTTAAAATTATAAAGATTTTAAGTGATCTTGCTTGAAGACTGATCAGAGGATCACATGGCTACCACACTTGGGCAAATATGAGACCCAGGAAACAGACCAACTGACGAAAATGAAGAACTGCATCATTTAAATGCAACTATATTTTGATTTATTGAAACTGTGTTGGAAACAATCAAAACGAATGCACAATTTTTATGAACTAAAAATGTAAAACCTGTATTTTATTCCAATCTGTGAAGCAACTGACGAGCTGTGAATGCAAAGTACTAAGAGAAGCAATTTGTTTGTAAGTGACTATAGTGATATTAAAACAAAGTCTTCATTGTGCTAATTACACTGTAGATAGCAATAGTAAAGAGAATGATTCAATGTTCCCTTAGGGGGGACAATTCTCTTGTTTAAAATTGCTTGAGGGTGTCTCTTCAATTCAGTAATGTGAGGACAGTTCTGAAAGACTTTATTTTTTTCTTTTTACTGTGTAGCTCATGAGTGTGACAGTACAGAAACTGCTGCTGGTGGAAATATTGGTACTTTCCTATTTTTATGAGGGGTACCATAATGGCTTCCCTTGATGAATCTGGATTCAATCTCTGTGACAACATCTGGTGAACAGATCAAGCTATAAAAAAAGGACACTTACATTCTTATTGGTCCTACTGCACCTGCTCTACAACGTGAGGACAGATTAAAAGAAGGAAAGGTTAATGGCTAAGAAAAACCTTTCGATGGAGCTGAAATACATTTCTTGTCCTCTGTTAAGAAGGAGGATCTCTTCTTATACATTGAGACTCTCAAGAACTCTGTCCCTGGAGCAGGAGGTATTGCAACCCGGAGAACACAATACACATATTTAAAAAAAGATAACTTTAGGAGAGGTGGGAAGTATCTCAGGTAGAGTGTCCCTCATTTCAGGTCACAATGATAGGTAATCAAAGCCCTGGTGTAGGATGTGGTTCAGTTGTTACAGACTGGGTTGACATTGGGTGATAATGGAGACTCTTTCGATAGCTGGTTTCTGGAGATGGTGCGAGGGTTGGGTTGTGAGGGGAAATATACGGGAGATCTGTTTGAGGACTAGGTCTGGGGATAGTGCCTCTCTGTGAAGGTGTTGGTGAGAACCTCAACATACTAACCAAGGGAGTTTTTGTCACTGCACACATCTAGATGTTGACCACCTAGCTCCAACTGCACCTCTGTCCACATTAAACACACCAACCAACAACAGTACCAGCATTTTGAGAGCTGTCATCCCTTTCACACCAAAAAATCCCTCCCATATAGCCTGGCTACCCAAGAACGACATATCCGCAGTGACAAAAACTCACTTGCCCAGCATGCTGAGGGTCTCATAAAGGGCTTCACAGACAAGCACTATCTCCCAGACCTAGTCCATAAACAGATTTCCCATACTATTTCCCCCTCACAACCCCAGTCCTCCCACTACCCCCAAAAACCAGCCACAAAGGAGTGTCCCCATTATTACCCAGTACCATCCCAGACTGGAACAACTGAATCACATCCTTCGCCAGGGCTTTCATTGCCTATCATCATGCCCTGAAATGAGGGACATCCTACCTCAGATACTTCCCAACCTTCCTAAAATGCTGTTCTGTTGCCCACCCAACCTCCACAACATACCTGTGCCACTCTCAATCCCAACCCCTTGGCACAAAGATCATATCCCTGTGGAAGACCGACGTACAAAACCTGCCCAATCCACCCACCCAGCACTTCCTTCTCCAGTCCTGTCATAGGTTTATCCTACCCCATCAGGGGCCGGGCCACCTGTGAAAGCAGCCATATCATTTACCACCTCTGTTGCAATCAATGCACTGCTTTTTATTAGGTATAACTACCCACCAGCTGTTCACCAGGACAAATGGCCACTGCCAAACTGTGGCCAAGAGGAAAGAAGGCCATCTGGTGGCACAACATGCAGCTGAACATAATACACTTTATTTCAGTAGCTGCTTCACTACCTGAGCCACCTGGATCCCTCTCTCCAACACCAGCTTTTCAGAACTGCGCAGATGGGAGTTATCCTTAACACACATTCTCCACTCCTGTAATTATCCTGGCCTCAACCTACGGTAACATACTACCCCCACACTCTCCACCCAACAGTTTCCACTCCCTCAGTCCTTTCATCTCCTCCCCCCCCATTCATGTCTCCCAAGCTCTTTGTTTGCCACCTTCTGCCAATTTACTTGCCTATCTTTCCCCACTCCTCTCTTTTTTTGTGCCTTTTTTCCCACCTCCCTGCCCCACAACTTCCTGACACTGTCACTGTTGGAGTCTAGTCCCTGCACACTCCACCAGACAGCATTCATCTCTATCCCCACCTGTACACTACTATCCCTTCCCCTTCACCACCCCCCCTCTAGGTTGTTGTTTGCATCCCACGTGATGATGCATTCTGGTACAAGATGCCAAAGTTGGACGTCGTTTGTGCGTGGGGTTTGGCACTGAATTATGGACACTATCAATCTGTGAGGGTTTTCCTTTCCCCATTTTTTCTGCCATAGAGTTGTTCACCTTATGATAGGGGAGATGGCAGTTGAGTTTTTGTATTTTTCAGGGGTCCTTCAATGTCTAAACCATTGAAAAGTTGCTGAACTTTTAAATTCCTGACACTATATGTTCTTCTTTAGAAGGCCTGTTGTTTCAGACATGTATTAGGGTTCAGAGGAAGCTTTGCCATTGCATATATAATATGAAGTACATGTACTCATGCCTGATTCGGATGTACGTAATGAGACATTGCTTTTGATGACTTTTTTTAACAAATGGCTGTGAGAGACAAGGCATATGCTGGTGATGTGTATGATAATTTCTGTCGCAAACTTTGGTAACCTATCACTTCTTTAATTAATGCAAAAAAATTAAGTCAGTTGACAATATGGCATCTATTACCATAGAAGATTTAGACAATCTGTTGCCAAATGTAACAAAACGACTAGGAAGATTAAATGGATAACTCAGGGTATAAAAATTTCTAGGGGCAGAAAGAGGCAACTACATAATAAACTGAAATATAACAAAAACAGACATTCTGCTGTGTATCTGAAACATTATAAAGCCATATTCAAAAAAGTTGTAAAGGCAGCAAAACAAATGGCAAACAATAAGTTTATTTTACAACATAATAGTAAGACAAAGGCAGTGTGGTCTGTTGTCAAATCAGAGTTAGGTGTTAAAAGTCAGTAGTAATGAAATAACTAAGATTAAAGTAGATGATAATGTTGTTGTAAACCCAGCTCAAATATCAGAATGTTTAAATGAATTCTTCATAAATGTAGCAAAGTCAGAAGTTGATGTAGCAGGATATTAGAGTAAAGTAAATCCCTTTGGACTCGACAAAGAAGCTGAGTATCTCACAGACTTTAAAAAACTCACATTAAAGGATGTGAAAAATGTTATATTGTCATTAAAAAATAAAAATTCTGCTGGGTGGGATGGGACACCAAGTAAAGTGATTAAAGCAGTATATGACATAATAGCACCCCCGCGAGCTAAAATAATCAACCAATCTTTTGAACAGGGGTGCTTTCCTGATGTGTTAAAATATGCCGAAGTGAGACCTCTGTTCAAGAAAGGGTCGAGGGAAGATATGGGAAACTATCACCCTATTTCTATTCTCCCAATCCTGTCAAAAGTGTTAGAGAAAGTAGCTGCAAATCAGATCAAAATTTTTATCATAAAAAATGATATTATTGTAAGCAACCAATTTGGATTCCAACAAGGAAAAAACTCACTGGATGCGGTAAATAACTTTATTGAAAAGATATGCAAATCATTGGATCAGAGGAGTAAAGTCGCAGGTATCTTCTGCGATCTTTCAAAAGCATTTGACTCTGTGAACCATGACTTGCTTATCTACAAATTAAACAAATATGGGATTAAGGACAAAGCTCTGAAATGGCTCACATCATACTTGCACAACAGAAAGCAAAGGGTGTCACATCAAATGCAGTGAATTATTATTCTATATGGAGTACAGTATCACAAGGTGTGCCTCAAGGCTCCATTTTGGGGCCAATCCTATTCCTATTCTATGTAAATGACTCGCTCATAAATATAAATTCCCCGTCAGTTCTGTTTGCGGATGCTGTTATAATTGAAGATGATGCAGAAAAAATTCGGAGCTCCATTGTGAGCACAATGGGTTCTCTAGAAAACTGGTTCCAGTTAAATGGCAAACTGAACATTGCAAAAACCAATATGGTACATTTCAAAACCAAACATTTGAAATGTGTGGATTTGCATTTGCAATGCAAATACTAGCAAACTCTACTGACATGAGTACACGAAAAATAGCATATCATAGTTATTTTGAATCTGTTATTAGATATGGTATCATTTTCTGGGGAAATTCAATTAGTGTATCTCGAATACTGAAACTGCAAAAGAAAATTATAAGATACATGTGTAGTGCACAACAAACAGAATCTTGTTGCCCATTATTTCGGAACCTGCAAATCCTAACAGTTCCCTCCATATACATTTATGAAATTATAATCTTTGTACACAGCAGACAAAAATTATTTGAGGAAAATCATTTTAACCACACATGCAACACAAGAAATAAAAATAATTTTATGTTACCCACACAGCATTTGAAATTATATGCACGAACTCCACAGTATATGGGGATGACTATATATAACAAGCTAATGGGCAAAAATATATTTAATATGAAGCCATCATCATCATCATCATCATCATCATCATCATCATCATCATCATTTAAGACTGATTATGCCTTTCAGTGTTCAGTCTGGAGCATAGCCCCCCTTACACAGTTCCTCCATGATCCCCTATTCAGTGCTAACATTGGTGCCTCTTCTGATGTTAAACCTATTACTTCAAAATCATTCTTAACCGAATCCAGGTACCTTCTCCTCGGTCTGCCCCGACTCCTCCTACCCTCTACTGCTGAATCCATGAGTCTCTTGGGTAACCTTGCTTCTCCCATTCGTGTAACATGACCCCACCATCTAAGCCTGTTCGCCCTGACTGCTACATCTATAGAGTTCATTCCCAGTTTTTCTTTGATTTCCTCATTGTGGACACCCTCCTGCCATTGTTCCCACCTACTAGTACCTGCAATCATCCTAGCTACTTTCATATCCGTAACCTCAACCTTGTTGATAAGGTAACCTGAATTCACCCAGCTTTCGCTCCCATACAACAAAGTTGGTCGAAAGATTGAACGGTGCACAGATAACTTAGCCTTGGTACTGACTTCCTTCTTGCAGAAGAGAGTAGATCGTAGCTGAGCGCTCACTGCATTAGCTTTGCTACACCTCGCTTCCAGTTCTTTCACTATGTTGCCATCCTGTGAGAATATGCATCCTAAATACTTGAAACCGTCCACCTGTTCTAACTTTGTTCCTCCTATTTGGCACTCCATCCGTTTATATTTCTTTCCCACTGACATTACTTTCGTTTTGGAGTTGCTAATCTTCACACCATAGTCCTTACATTTCTGATCTAGCTCTGAAATATTACTTTGCAAACTTTCAATCGAATCTGCCATCACAACTAAGTCATCCGCATATGCAAGACTGCTTATTTTGTGTTCACATATCTTAATCTCACCCAGCCAGTTTATTGTTTTCAACATATGATCCATAAATAATATGAACAACAGTGGAGACAGGTTGCAGCCTTGTCTTACCCCTGAAACTACTGTGAACCATGAACTCAATTTACCGTCAACTCTAACTGCTGCCTGACTATCCATGTAAAGACCTTTAATTGCTTGCAAAAGTTTGCCTCCTATTCCATAATCTTGTAGAACAGACAATAACTTCCTCCTAGGAACCCGGTCATATGCCTTTTCTAGATCTATAAAGCATAGATACAATTCTCTGTTCCACTCATAACACTTCTCCATTATTTGCCGTAAGCTAAAGATCTGGTCCTGACAACCTCTAAGAGGCCTAAACCCACACTGATTTTCATCCAATTGGTCCTCAACTAATACTCGCACTTTCCTTTCAACAATACCTGAGAAGATTTTACCCACAACGCTGATTAAAGAGATACCCCTGTAGTTGTTACAATCTTTTCTGTTTCCATGTTTAAAGATTGGTGTGATTACTGCTTTTGTCCAGTCTGATGGAACCTGTCCCGACTCCCAGGCCATTTCAATTATCCTGTGTAGCCATTTAAGACCTGACATTCCACTGTATTTGATGAGTTCCGACTTAATTTCATCCACCCCAGCCGCTTTATTGCACTGCAGTCTATTGACCATTTTTTCCACTTCCTCAAATGTGATCCTAATTCCATCATCATTCCTATCCCATTCTACCTCGAAATCTGAAACATTACTGATCGCATTTTCACCTACATTGAGCAACTCTTCAAAATATTCCCTCCATCTGCCCAAGGCATCCACAGGATTCACCAGCAGTTTTCCTGACCTGTCCAAAATACTTGTCATTTCCTTCTTACCTCCCTTTCGAAGACTGCTAATTACACTCCAGAATGGTTTTCCAGCAGCTTGACCCATAGTCTCCAACCTGTTTCCAAAGTCTTCCCACGATTTCTTCTTGGATGCTGCAATTATCTGTTTGGCTTTGTTTCTTTCTACAACATAACTTTCTCTGTCTACCTGGGTTCTGGTATGTAGCCATTTTTGATACGCCTTCTTTTTCCTTTTACAGGCTGCCTTGACTGTATCATTCCACCAAGCTGTTTGCTTCATCCTACTTTTACACACTACTGTTCCAAGACATTCTTTAGCCACTTCTAGTACTGTGTCCCTGTACCTTGTCCATTCCTTTTCCAATGACTGTAATTGACTACATTCAACTAACTGGTACCTTTCTGAGATCGCTGTTATGTACTTGTGCCTGATTTCCTTATCCTGAAGTTTCTCCACTCTTATCCTCCTACATATGGACCTGACCTCCTGCACTTTCGGCCTCACAATCCCAATTTCACTGCAGATTAAATAATGATCAGTGTCATCAAAGAACCCCCTGAATACACGTGTGTCCCTCACAGCCTTCCTGAATTCCTGATCTGTTATTATATAGTCAATGACAGATCTGGTTCCCCTGCCTTCCCAGGTATACCGGTGAATGTTCTTATGTTTAAAAAAGGAGTTTGTGATTACTAAGCCCATACTGGCACAGATATCCAAGAGTTGTTTCCCGTTCCTGTTGGCCTCCATATCCTCTCCAAATTTACCCATAACCTTTTCATACCCTTCTGTTCGATTTCCAATCCTGGCGTTAAAATCACCCATGAGCAGAACACTGTCCATGTCCTTTACTCTAACAACTACATCACTGAGTGCCTCATAAAAACTATCCATCTTATCTTGATCTGTCCCTTCACAATGCGAATATACTGACACAATCCTAATTTTCTTGCTAGACACTGTCAAATCTATCCACATCAGTCGTTCGTTTACATACCTTATTGCAACTATGCTGGGTTCCATTTCTTTCCTGATGTAAAGCCCTACACCCCATTGTGCTATTCCTGCTTTGACTCCTGACAGGTAGGCCTTGTATTCTCCCATTTCCTCTTCTTTCTCACCCCTTACCCAAATGTCACTAACAGCTAAAACGTCCAGCCCCATCTTACTTGCAGCCTCTGCCAGCTCTACCTTCTTCCCAGAGTAGCCCCCATTGATATTAATAGCTCCCCATCTCATTACCATTTGTTTGCCAAGTCATATCTTAGGAGTCCCTGGTTTGTCAGTTAGAGGTGGGACTCCGTCACCTCCAAAGGTCCGAGGCATTTTGCTCTGATTGTTGCCAGCATCATATTTAAAGTACCCGGGAAGCAGGTTGCTAGCCTTACTTGCCCCGAGTCCCATTGGGTTTTACCCCTAACGGCTGAGGGACTAACCGGTGGATTTGGTAGTCTTTGCCGTATGAGCACAAAGGTGACCACGACTCAGAATATGTCCGAGATGCCCAGCCTTATTCCAAAGTAACTGGTATCCCGACTGTCGGGACCACTTACTTGGCCACTCATACGTTGCCCGTGGTTCATGAACTAGGACATGACTACAGGAACCCACACCATGAACACAATATGAAGCCAGAGAGCCTAAAAATAAGGCTACAGCAGATTCTGTGGGAGAAATGCTACTATTCAGTAGAAGAATTCATAGAGGATGACATGATAATTTGAGCAAGGGGTAATTAATTGTTTGTCTTTTATTGTAAGTGTAACAAAATTGTATTATTATTATTATTATTATTATTATTATTATTATACCATTTGTTAAAATCAGTTGTTTTAATTAATTGTTAGTTTTTTATTGTATGTGTATTTTTATATTGTATTATTGTTATGGTACCATTTGTTAAAATCAGGTCTTGTATGTATATGATAAAACTTTACCAAAATTTTGACGTGTCTCCTGTACCTGAATCAAATGATTTAGATTATGTATGTTATGAGACTAATAAACCACAATTCACAATATCCTGTGAAACAAAGTGTCATCCTATTATGATCTTACAAGTGCTGCATTTCTTTCTTAGGTGTGAAGGACAATACGATTTACCCTTGATTATAAGGACTTTGGTAAATGGCTCTGGTGGATGATGCATGCTACACCCCTGTTTACCAAACTTCTTGATTCTCATTTGGGAATAGATGGTGAGCAATAAGGTTAAGTGCTCAATGAGCAGAGCTGTGGCTCCACACGATAGACACTGCCATCACAAATTACTCTAAGAACTCTGTGGATGGCACTAGCAACACATGCACCTCCTAAAGATCATGTATGCATAGCAGACAGGGCAATGCTTTCACATGCTGTAGTTAGCATACTGGATGTAGGGGGTCTGCAACTGATATATCCCACCTGCTTTCTGAATAAGCTCCTTGCACCAACACTGAACATTGTTAACTCTACGGTTTTCTCAGTGTGATTCGTTAATGGTATGCTGTGGGTGTTTATTCCATTTTAAGCATAATATTTTGACAAGCAATGACATCTCTGTACAGGTGCTGCAAGCTGTGCTGTTATGCATACTTACAGCCTGGATACCAACCAGCACCCGAAAGTGCACCAGTAATGAACATTTTGTGGCAGATGAGGCTACAAGCTCTAACACATCTCAGCGAGTCGATGACAGTCAAGCATTGAGCTTTCTTCACCATGTACTGTAATTTATGTACCCAAAATGATGCAACCTTAGACGCCATGTCTGATGTCTCAACACCACTGGGTTAACTACTGAAGGGGTACACAACAATTTGACATTCCTGATGAGTCTCATCCCTGATGGCAGATCAGATGATGAACAGATGCAGGTCAACTTAAATCTGATTAAGTGACTCTCACCAGTTAAAAGGTCTGTTGCCACCTCTGGCTTGTAACAATGCCATTCATTCATAGCTGTACTGATCAAATAAAAATGTGTTACCTTCCAAACTATCTACCACTGTGATGCCACTGCTGATGTTTCTATCTTAACTATTTTCTTATACTGTCATCTTTCCAGAATTCTCTTGAGGCAGTAGACATGCTATGCAGTCCCACCAACTCTTGTTGTCTGACTTCTTCACCGTCTGCAGCGGGTCGAGGAAGGGAAGAGCTTTGTAGTATTCAAGATACGAAATGACATAACTGCTCTGTACTTTTGCTGCTATTATGTAAGAATTACAACACAGTAAGAACAGATCTCTTATTAATCAGAACATCTCCAAACCAAACCACTGAACAGAATAGAAGAAAACAATAATTTTCTTCAGCTTCTTTCAACTGTTTCCGGGCGTTATCATCATAGGTAAAACCTCTTGTTTCTGCCTTCCAAAACATCACCAAGCTCCAACACCAAACCGTAACTGACCCGTTCACAGTAGGTGGAGACACCCAATCGCTGTCACATCTTGGTGACATTCTGTGCTTTTGTATCTCGCTCCGACTCTGTACATTCATCAAATCGGCAAACACACAGTGGAAAGTTCTCTACATGCTAACTCTCTAAACAATGTTTTTAGATGAACATATTCCACCTGATTGTGAGGAAGAGGTGGAACAACATGTTACACCACACCTCAACTAAAGTGCACGGAAAGAGTGCATGCAACTAAAAGCTTCATGGAAAATGGTAAGGGCCTAAGTATCACCTGAGGCAGAGAATGAGGAAGAATTTATGAAACCTAAACAAAGGCACAGTCAAAGAGATGACATTCATGCAACCTAAACGTATGATAACTGGGAACTGCTTTTCCAAATTGTGTGTCACTGTCGAAGAAGCATGGCTAGAGTAGCAGAAAATGATGGCACTGCCTCCACTTCCCATTGTGATACATGATAATTGTTTTGTTGTTGTTGTTGTTGTTGAAGATTATTATTATTATTATGAAAATAGAGATTCCAATTTAAGGAGACTAAACTAGGAATTTATCATTCCTTCAGTTCTCATGGATCTGGGAAAGAGAAATAAAGCAAGAGAGAATGTTGTTAAAAAAAAAAGAATGGTTGCTTCATACTTCTAGTTAATATCAGTAATATGTCACACAAGATAGGATTAGAAAAGAGGAACAAGATATCTAAGAATACTGTGAAAATTGGTTGGTTGGTTGGTTGGTTTGGCGAAGGAGACCAGACAGCGTGGTCATCGGTCTCATCGGATTAGGGAAGGATTGGAAAGTAAGTCGGCCGTGCCCTTTCAGAGGAACCATCCCGGCATTTGCCTGGAGCGATTTAGGGAAATCACGGAAAACCTAAATCAGGATGGCCGGACGCGGGATTGAACCGTCGTCCTCCCGAATGCGAGTCCAGTGTGCTAACCACTGCGCCACCCCGCTCGGTGAAAATTGGTTTTGAGATAGATAGAAAGAGAGAGAGAGAGAGAGAGAGAGAGAGAGAGAGAGAGAGAGAGAGAATGGTATACCAGCATGAAAACCATCACAGCTGCAGATCCCCTGGGAGCAGCACCTATGTTAAAAAGTGCATCACCCCTCCCCCTCTGACATCACACATAAAGTACTTTGAGGAGTTGTCTTAATAGACTGACAGAGGTAAAATTCATCATATCGGTTAAGAGACAGAGCACAGCCAGTGGTACCCAGGTCTAGAATTGCTACCAAAGACAACCTCTGTGCTTGCCCCTGTACTGACACAGGAGTTGGCATTAGATTTTGTTATAAAGACTATTTCTTGTAAAAATGTAAAATGCAGTTTGCAACTGGTATGTTGTTGCCTAGTATCTAAGGTAATGAATGATATATCTAGCTTTAACTGAAGACACATATCATCTAGAGCAATTTACTCTTCAAGGATGTGAAAGACTAGAAGGGATGCTCTGTGGGTACACTGAGAAGGATACACTTATAACTGGATGAATCCAGGGGCAAATCTGGTGTGACTGATGCATAGGCAACAGTAGACAATGACTTCTTTTCAAGAGGTTCTGAGTAAAGTTTGTCACTGCATAGGAGTCTCTCTGATTGCAACAATAGGTGGAACACTACTCCAATCTCTACTCAAATGTGGCTAATATCAACCCAAAAACAGTAGGAGAAATTTCTCAATTGTGAACTGACCATAAGATGGTCACCATGCTCACCAAGGAGGAGATTCAGAGAGCTGTTTGCACAGCTTAAATGTGAGGAAATGTTCTTGTAGGCAACAGCCAAACTCAACTTCTCACACTGATGCTGCTCCTCCCAGAGCTCTGTAACCATTTATTGAAATGTTGGGCTGAGTGTACTGTGTCACAGGGCATGCACGATGCCAACATCATCACTCTATACAAAGGTAAAAGCAATCACCATGACTGCAATTGCCAGTGTTGTATTTCACTGCTGAGTATCACCAGTAAAGTTTTTGCCCATGTGGTGCTGTGCAACTGGAGGTCCTTGATGAGCATGCATGCCCTGTGTCTCAATGGGGGTTTCAAGTTTAGCAATAACCTATTGAAATGATATTCACATTCCGAAAACTGAGAAAAAGTGCCGCAAGCTGAAGGCCCCACTGTTCATTGCTTTTTTCAATTTAAATAAGGAATTTGACACAATTGGCATGGATGGACTGCACACTTCACTAGTGAAACTCCTGCTGGGGCTTTTCACAACCATATGGAAGAAGCCCATCAAATCCATTTGTTATGCAAAGAGGTCTAGGTTGTGTACTGGCACCTAACTTGTTTGGTATATTCATTTCCTCACTTTCCAAACTTCGTTTGGGCAAAACAAACTGGTAACTTTACACCATCTCATCACTTATATCCAAGTGCTATCATGAGGATTTACGTATAAGCAGCCTTTATTCACTGATGATTCAGCATTCTTTGCACATACTCATGACAACCTTCAAATGTTTATTGTTCTAAAGGCTTATCTACATCTGTGAATATGAAGAAGACTGATTATTGTGCAAGAATACATGGGAACACCTGCCATAAGAATAGGATGGCTCCTTGTTGTGTAGTCAACAAATTTTGCTCTTGTCTCATTAGTGTGGAAAGATTTCTCTCTAGATGACAAAATAAATGTGAATATTGTGAAAGCAGCAAATACTTTTCAGAAGTTCTGCATGAGAGTATAGGACATCCAGTACCTTTAGGTGACCACAAAAATACTCACTTATCAAGCATGTGTGCTAACCACCCTGTTGTATGGTGCTGAGGCCTGGACACCATATGCTAAACAAGAACGTAAGCTCAATGCCTTTGATTTGTGGCACTTACAAAATATTCTACACATAACATGAAGGGACCATGTGACAAAGGAGATTGTCATAATTCCTCCAAAGCTCCTGAGTATCACTACCACTATCCAGGAACATTGCCTGCAGCGGTTAAGACACTTATATTATGTGGACCTCTCCCGTCTTCCCCAATACTCACTACGTAGTGAAGCAGTACTTACCAAGAGACTACCTGGAAGACCTGCATTGTGCTTTAAAGACTTCAACAAGTATGATATGAATGCATTTAACATTGACTGTGGCAATCAAGCAGCTCACTGACGACCACACAGCAGTCGGAGAAAACTCATTAAGGATGACTGCAAGTTCCATGAAGCACGTGGCTCAACAACTTATCTGTGAAACAAGGGTGGAGACAAGCACTTATGATGAACTCCTCTTTCAGGATGATATATGCTTGCCCCACCTGCTGGCACAAATTTGGCTCTCGCATTGGACTCCCAGGTCATCAACGACAGCACCATAATGATGCTATTTGAATCTTCTGCTAGGAAATAGAGGATTTAAAGAAAAAGTTCGTTCAGGGAGGTCAAAGCCAAGAAATCTGTGCATTTGGATATACAATGTTTCACAGCAGCACACAGTGGTTGCCGAAGCACACCCAGAACTTATTCATAAAGGACTGGTAGCATTCAACAATTGCATTTCAGCAACCCCATGTTCGCCTATCCTGTATCCAGCTGAGATTGGCCAAATCTCTAAGGTGCTCACCATCCAGCACGAGTTAGAGCATACACAGTTTATTGAATTATGTTAGTATTGGCCTGGGCAGCACAGTGGTTGAACATACAGTTTCTCTTAAAAATTGTGTATTCACAATATAACCCTTGCATAAAACATAACATATACAATTCTGATGTATAATAGTCTCCCTAAACCACAGACATTGCATTAATAATGAAGTAAGGATTGTACAAAAATTTGTCAGAATCTGAACCTGTGCACCCTGTTACATTTCTTAGTCACTATCCTTGTTAAGAGGCTAATATGTGAACACAATTATGACCAAAGATGGATGATGACCATACAGAGGATGTCAAAAGTCCCATTTCTTTCTTTCTTTCTGCCTCTGCAGCCAACTTGTTTTCTATGTAAGGTGATGTGATGTGATGTGATGATAGAAAGATAGTATGGCTATGAGTGGTGTCTTCATACAGTCTCAAGAAATACAGAAATTAGACACGATTTGCTACATCACAGTTTTTTGTACGAGATGGTGCACAATGAACACAAACAGTTGGCTGCACTGAAGAAGACACTGTAAGTAATTTGTGCTGTACACATCCTCTTTCAAATTTTTCCTATTACATTTTGTGGAACATTTGTGCCTAGATTTGAGGAGTGTTGACAGCATGCCCAAGATCTGCCCAAATTCACTACAAGATATTTCTGACAGAAGTTGTGTTATATGTCCTGATGACACAAAACTGTTCAGCACACTAATTGCTTCATAGCTGTACAGATGGTAACCCCACTCTTGATACTTTGACAGATTAGCTTCAGGAAATTTAATAATTCATAAGCTCATCTCTATCTTGGCAGTTTCTGCTCAACTTTTATAAAATTCAGCCTTTATGGCATTTCTAGTTACCCCATTTATGGGAGTACATGACATTGCAGTACCAGAGAATACTGTGGTTTAAAAAGTGTAGCTTGTTCAGGAAATCCTATAGAATAACTAATCTCTTCAGTCGGATCAGAATTCACGTCTAGAATGACCTGTCCTAAAGAATTCCCAAATTTGTTTGTCGAAATATTGGTATTATTAATCAAAACCAGGGATTGCGAACATGGGACTTTCTTGCTCTCTTTAACAATTTTGTTACACACATTTTGCAACATGAAATACCGTAGAGTTCTCTCTAAGTGCCACTCCTCTAATCTCTGGAGCACAGCAACAATTTTCCCGTAAGTGAGAACTGACAATCAACACCTGAAAATGGGCCAGCATGCATTTTGGTTTGCTTTGAATGCTTTCATGTGGGTTCATATGTAATCACACTTTTCATGTGGTCAATTATACTTGAAAGTATAACAGGGGTGCCAGAGTTTCCCCAAAGTGAAATGCCCAGACAAGTCCCCAATTTCCAGACAGTTTTAGCATTTTTCTCTTACAAATTTTGAGATCTGAAGATTAAGTAAAAACGCTAAGATGACAAAAAATGTAAGGACTTCTGTATGTCTGAACATGTTATTAACTCTAATTTTGAATTACCAGCAAGTTATATTCTCCCTTACAGGATTTATGGTCTGAAGGGTAAGTAACAGGTAAGATGCGTAAATAAAAGCCAATTTTAGATAAAGAATTTCTGTGTTTATTAATGAGTTAACTCTACCTTTGAATTAAAGGAAAGTTTTTTCATCCTCCCATACAGGATTTATAAACTTTCCAGGCAAGATAATGCATCACATTGGACAAGAAACACAAAAGGAATATACTGTATAACAAAGTTTCAAGAATAAGAACAACAGTACTGAGGTACATACAGTGATATTTTCTCTGCCAAATAATACTTAGTGCTTTGTAAAACAATAAAAAGTCAAACAAACAATTAAAATCGATCAATGAAAAAAAAGTCAAAACTCTGGAATTGGTGAAGAGATCACATCCCTCACACTCAGTTCACTGGATCTCTCAGTCTGTATCCATGACTTTTTTGCCTTCAATTCATTAACTTCCTGGACAATGGACCTCTTCCATCTAGCTCTTTCGGCTTCTTGATCTTCTTCACATTGCTTCTGCTTTGAAGCCTTGCCACGTAAATCTGTATCACCAGTCCAGATTCATTCTCTTCTTAACAATCTTGAAGAAACTGGTGGCCGATTTCAGACTGTTGTATGCCATGGCTACCAATGACTTGGTTTCTTGGTTGACTATCATACACTCTTTATTAGTGGAAAAACCTTGCTCTACAAAGGCTTGACCACAGCTTAAAAGAAGAAAGCTGTACAAAGGATGACAGGTGGTTTAGTAAGCTAAGTCTCTCCAAAAGTGACTGATTTCTGTCTCGCAACTCTTGAACTTGTGCAGAGATCTAAAAATTCTTACTTACCAAAAAGTTGCGTGAACACATTCTCAACTTTATCACAGTCCTTAGCACTCATCTAATTCTGTGAAAAAAAATTCTGTAAGGCATCTGAGATTTTACTCTTGCTAGTTCTTGGGCTGCTATTTATCAAGGCTAGATTACAAAAGCTTGTGTATCTATAAATGCTAGACTTAAAAGCTGACTTTGGAAGGACATTTTGATCATAAGACCCTGCACTCTATCCTGAAAGTTATAATATCTTCAGCAGGCTCTTTGACCTTTCTCAGTTCAGACCATACAGAATTATCTAAGTTAATTTCTTTGGCAGGAAGAAGGGTAGTTTTATCATCAAGGTTTTTACCACAAACCTATTTTATTGCAGACAGTACATCAGGCTTAACTACTATAGACAGCACATAAGCATGAATAAAAGAAAAAGCACTGTAAAGGATAGCTGCCATGGAAGTCACACATTGGAAGTCCCACAGAAAGGGTGTGACCTGCCCTGAGAGACAGAGAGAGAGAGAGAGAGAGAGAGAGAGAGAGAGAGAGAGAGAGAGAGAGAGAGAGAGAGAGAGAGAGAGATTTTAGCAGGCAGCAAATGGCCTTCAAGGTACTTCACAATCAAATATTCCAAAAAGCGAATAACATCACCACTTTGATATTATCAGGGAAGAACAGTGTCCATCCACAGAAGGGTATGTCCTGTTTCAGCACACACATGTGGTGAGGAAGGAATTAATTAAATCAACACCCTCATCTAAAGAGAGAACGATAAGAACAAAAATGTTGGGAAACTGGAGCAGCATAGCTTGGTACCTTGCTGTTCCTCCCTCTTCACTGCAAAACCAATTGCAAGTTTCCATAAGGAACACTAAAACTCGACATTATAAAAGTAAAATGTAGGTGTTACATTAAATCCTGTCAGGGTACACTGAGAATGTCAATGCCTCGCAATTACTTTGGAGCACCCCTTGCTGGCAAGGTTCCCAGCTTCCCTGACATTCCTGTTCTTATCACTTATGTTTTAAAGCATTATTGTAACATCATTCTAATGGCCTAACACATCACCAAAATGGAAAAGTAAAAACAATGCACTCATTGAAAATAAAACCCATTAGGGTGAACGAGGGTGTACAGAACACTGATTAAGAATAAAAACACAATAGAGTTAGTTTACATTAACCTTAGACCGTGAGGTGCTACACAAATACATGGCAATGAGAGATGACAAACTTACTCAAAACTTGTCGCTAAAGGTCAGTCCTGGTTTCAAATACCAGTTCTGGAGTGCTGCTTTTTCTTTCCTTTAACTTTTTTCACACTCACTGATCCTAAGTATTGTGTTACACAGGCAAACACTAAGAGTGTATGTGTCACTTAATGATTGTAGCACTTCATTTACCGAGGACTGGCGAAAAATACAAATATCTGCTTTCTTCCTGACTGTCACAACTATCTTGGAGTGCTTAGGTGCTTCCACATAGCTGATGAGGGCAATCTCCCCCATGTTGCTGACAATGAAAGGGTTTTTGCATGGTGTGCAATGCGACTGGAGCTCTGATGTCTTTTTGACCTTTATGCCCTCAAACTGCACGTCATTCAGTCATTCAGCACTGAATTTCCCCTTGCCTGGTTTCACCACTATCCACAAGCCAAACACTATAAGAGCTACCACAGGACTGAGGACAGAAGTTGTCTGCTGACAATGCTTTTGCAGCAAGCAAAAGCTGATACACATTCGAAGGCAAGTCGAAACACAAGTTGAGGGGACAAACAGCAACCACATCAAAGGAGAATACCCCTGCTGTTGCAGAAAACATAATGAGATGCAAGGGCTCTGGTTCAAGTTACAACCTATCTCCACATTAGCTGGTCACACACAAGGAGGTCTTCCTGATAGGGACACGGATATTTCCACCGGATTCTTGGATACCTGCAGTCCCTGCCTGTGCGTCTGTGGAAGTCTGACCTTGAGACACATTCACAGTTCTCTGGGCTGACAGCCAGAAACACGTGTGCGGACTTTGCGACAGGCCACAGTCAGCAAGTCTGCTGAGCCAGTCTTCCAGTACACTGGTTTCCGTCATTCTCACAGCACTGCACTCATTTTGGTTACCCTGCAACCTCTCTCACATGATTTTAAGGAAATTATTTGGTAAAGAAAAAAGTTTTTACATTAGTTATAGGTTTATATGTCACGCTAATGATGAAATACCTATCATTTTGTTAATGGCTATAGTGATTGTGCTATTTTGGAAAATGAGCATTCTGTCACAGTTGTCGTGGTGTATTTGCTGCTGTACACTATTCAGTTTCAGCTTTTTTAAGTGAAAACAATGGTTGGCAGGTACATTTTTACAACCTCTAGAACTACAAGACATTTGATTTCCTGCAGTAGAGAGTGAGTGAGTGTGAGTGTGTGTGTGTGTGTGTGTGTGTGTGTGTGTGTGTGTGTGTGTGTGTGTGTGTGTGTGTGTGTGTGCGCGCGCGTGCGCGTGTGTGGGGGGGCGGGGGTGGAGGGGGGGGTCAATAGTTGCAAACTAATGACACATCCACAGTCTTAAAAGATTTGTGAATGAATAAAAAAACTTAATATACGCAACCAAAAAAGCAGCCGTATAAACTTCGTAATCTGTGAGACCAAGCATTGTGTAAATTGTGGATTATATTCAGGAAACAGTTCCAGAGTGTGATGCGGTAGTGGTTAAACTAGCAATTAGTTATTTGAAACGACTGTATCAACCAATATAATAAGATTCTAAAATCCTGGAAGAGTGGTATGTCTGCCACTATTTCACTTTTTCTTTTTAAATCTATTTTTTTTCTATTTCTGAAAAAATACATTGTGGTCCTAGTTGTACTTCGAGTGCTGAATTCAAAACTGTATCTAGCTTTTGTCAGGAATAGTTTATGAGTAATCGCAATTTTATTTCTCTTTTCTGTTTCTGATATAGTGCAGCAAACATGAGGTGAAATTCAATAAACAAATTCACGTTTTTATGATGTCATAAGTTCGTCACATTAATGGAGGTTGAGATCTAACATATTACACAGTAACCTTTGTGTATACAATTTGAAGCATTTATTTGACATGAGAAATTACAGAAAACTGACAAAAAAATGAGCCACTGTATTGTATTGTATTGCATTGCACATCACTTTGTTCACTTGTATTGTGAATCTTTCTTCCCTTGAATGATATTCCAGCAATAATCTGCTAACATAGAAGGTACCCCACTTCCCTTCATATCGCATTTCTGTGGTAGAAATGTCTTTATGGAATCTTTCGCCATGTTCGTCTGATACGTCACTACAACTCTCTGTAAAGTAGTCTAGTTGACAGTCCATCATATGTACCTTCAAAGACATATTGCACCCTAGATCTTGATAAGCTCTGATCATGCCATTCACCATTGCTTTGTAGTTAGTAGCTCCTCTTCTTCTGAGGAAGTTTTCTGACACCATCTTGAAACAGTCACACGCTGTCTTTTCTTTGTCAGTTAAATGTGCTTAAAATTTGCATCTTTCTGCAGTTCCACGATTTGTGAGCCCACAAACACAGCTTCCTTTATTTTTGCAGCTGAAAGATGGGGGAATCTGGTAGCTAGATATGCAAACCTACTGCCTGTTGAATCCATGGCCTTTACGAATTGTTTCATTAGACCAAGTTTGATGTCAAGCAGTGGAAGTAGTATATGTTCAGGAGCTACCAGACTTTCACATTGTACATTCTTTTCACCCACTTTCCATTACCACCTAGACTACTCTTTTTCACATAGTGAGAATTTCTGTCTTGACTATCCCACTCGCAAAGAAAACAGGCATACTTCGTGTAGCCTTGTTGCATTCCCAGTACCATAGCAATTACTTTGAAATCTGCACACATTTTCCATTTGTATTCACTGTATTGTAATGAATTTAGCACCCTTTGTACGAATTTGTAATTCTCTTTGGACAAGCTGGCGTAAGCTACTGAAACTGAGGGTATTTTATTTCTGTTAGGGAGCAAAACAGCCTTGAGACTTGTTTTCAATGCATCTATGGAAAGTCTCCACTCTGCGAAATATAGGTGAAGTTCAGCACTTTCATTAGGCCAGCAACATCATGCAAAATGTCAGTGCTCCATCAGCTGCAAAATAGGAAATAAAGGCATGTTCTGTGTGCCTGAGCACCCTGATTTCAGTACTTTGGTGGAGTAGATTATACTTTTCTAATCTCGAACCAAGCAGCTGCGCCTTTTGTTTACTTAGTCTTCGATCACGTACTAAATCATTTAAACCTGCTTGTGTTAACAAATGTGGCAATGACTCAGATGTGCAGTGATATAAAGTATCACCATCTGCGATTTCTTCAGTACTACTTACTTCACTGTCACTCCGAATTTGACCTGGAGCTCTTGAAGGTACTGGAAGGCTGTCAGAATGTTGCACTGGCATTCTCGCTGAAGGCAGATCTGGGTAAACAATGTGCCTCTTCGATTTTTTGTTTGTAAAACCCTGAATTTTTTTTAGACAGAAATAACAATCAGTAACGTGGTCCTTGAGCTCTCTCCATGGGCACAATGAACAACGCCACATTTTCTTTACCTTTCCACCACTGAATTAGTTTGCAGTAACATGTAGCACAACAGAAATGTGGAGCTAATTCTTTATCTTGGTTTCCTACCTCTACTCCGAAGTAATGTTTATATGCTTTCTTTATGACTGTCGAAATTTTCTTCCTATTTCTGACAAAGGTGAACTTCCCACAGACGTAACAGAAGTTGTCTGGCTTACATAGACATCCACAATGACGTGGCATTTCTGAAAATTTAAAGATACCTCTTCAGTAATACACCTGTACTACATTAATACTAGAGAACTAGAGAAACGCTGATATGTAAAAACAAGCAGTCAATTTACCTCCAGCACCAGGCGAAATCAGTTTAAACACAAAAACTTATAAGCTCAACTTTGTTGACAGTTACTTGTCAGCCAAAAAACCTACTTGTTAAGACTGACACAAATTACGGCTAACACCACTGTTGTAAACTCGATGCACCTGCCACTAGGAAGTGTGAAGGTTTACTGCCAAGGCTGCGACCAGCTGTCTCCGTTCGGTTTAAAGCTATTGCAGGTGGTCTTAATGACATGGGTGTGGCGGGGGATAACTCAATGACGTCCAATTCTTCCCACTTGCTGTTGAACAAGAAAGTGTTACTTTCCGTCACTACTGGATGCGGCAAAACACAAAACCCTCGATGAACAGAGTATTTACATGCCAGCTGTTTGTTAGTTTCACTGTAACATTCATACTGACCCTAAGATTTCAATTGACACTATATTGAAAGCTTTGCAAACTACATAGAATTTGTGGTGTCCTGTGTGAATGGTAGCTTACGATGCCACTACACTAAGCCACAAGCTGTGGCACCACATTAGATGCTTGTGTGAAACCTGGCTTAATAGTAAAAGGTTTCTTTAATTAAACATTAAAGCTTATTTATTTAAACAACATGCTCCATTACATAGTAACATTACACATTTTCAGTTTTCTTTTAATAACACATCTCATTTTAACATCAATAGTGAATTAAACACACAGTTTAAGAGCTCAATCTCAGCATGTTACAGTACAGGCATTCAAACAAGCATTCTTTCCATGCTTCATACGTGATTAGAAGAGGAATGAAATCTACTAACTGGTACATGGGACGCATCCTATGCCATGCACCTCAAGGTCATTTACGAAATATAGATGCAGATACGCATAAATGAACATTAATGAATACAGAAACAATGAGCATTGTAGAGGCTGGCGTACACATTGTCAGAGTATGTGCTGACCAGGAAATGTTCTAGTTTTGGTTTGTACATGACTCTTTGCATTACTAATTGTTAAATTGTTGTTATGACTGTTGTGAAATCCAGTGTTATTGAAGCTAGTATAGTCAAATTTTGATTTTGTGTGCTAAGACATGGCATCACAAAACCAAAATGTGGAAACATTTTGAACTACTTCTCCAAAATACAAGAAGAAGAAACTGTCCTCTCAGCACAGGAAAATGGATTATCCACCACAGCTACCATCATAGCTGTTTTTGAACAATTGGACCAGTATTGGTAATTCAAGTCGTCTTTGTTGGGTCCTGAAGCAAAATCAATACATTTTATTGACACATCAAGCTCTGACAGCCCATCATCAGGCTGCAACTGTGACTTAAGTTATTGTTTCCTATCATATAATGGAAAAGTTGATGACCCTATGAAGCTACACCATTTGCAAATCCATTTTGTGCCTGACACAACTTATAAATTTCCCCTCACTTTGCAAAGCAGCCAATATCATAAGTTCAACCTAAATTGGATGGAGTAAAAAAGGGTGGTACCTTCTCTACGTACTGTGCACTTTTCACAGAGACAATTTTGGGTAAAGGAAGCCACAAAAATGTTGGAGTCCTGGTAACCTCCAGGTTTTCAAAGTGGAAGCATGCTCTCACATATTTCAACTTCTGTGGGAGCCACTCTTGCCATAACGCTGCTGTAATCATCAATGGTGACAATTTTGTTCACATGATCATGAACAAGACAAAAGATATAAAAAACTGCCTGGACCAAGACTTGGTGGAGCAGGTGGAAAGAAAAGAAAGTATACAGTCATTATCATCAAAGTGGTGATTCTCTGTGGACATCAGGAGGCCTATCGAAATTGACAAAAAAGATGACAAGAACATGGGTAACTTTCAAGCCATTCTAAAATACTACACGAAAGGTGATGAAAACCTATGTGCAATTTTGGACGTAACTGGTAAACACGACAATTATATTAGAGCGCCAATCCAAAATCAGATCATAAATTTCATCACAAACCATCTCCTGAGAAGGCTTTCAGCACACTGATGATGCCAATAGCTTCATGGTTCCTGCAGATGAAACTGCTGATGGTGCTAGAATAAAGTAACTCTCTCTTTGTGCCAATTATATTTCCCTGGATCTCAAGATATGTGAAGATTTCACACAATTTGTTACAGTGTGACACGAGTGGCAATGGATTAGCTGGATCTTTATATGATAACTTGTAAAATTTGGTCTTGATGTGTCATTTTTACAAGGATAGGGCTATGACAGTACTGCATCTGTGGCTGTAAAAGCCCGTGGGGCTCATGTATTCATACAACAGTACTACCCTTCAGCTGTATAATCCCATTGTCCAGCTCTTAATTTTAATCTGGTAGTCACCAAAACGTGCAACATTCCACTTTTCCGGTATTTACTAGAAATGCTGGAAATGGTACTAATTTCTTTGGACCACCAAAGCGTAGGCAAATATTAAATGATGTCCTTGAATCATTAAATGATGTTCAAGTCAGGAATTTGAAGTGTACCACACTCACTAGATGGACTGAGCATCTTTACAGCACAGAAGACAAAATAAATTGTTGTGTAGTTTTGGCTATGAGGACAAGTCAAGAATTTGTTAGTAGCCATCACAAATGAACATTCTGTCATTTGCTCCGTTATACTTTCCGAATTGTTTATGCTGGGTGAATCCCTCCGTCATCAACTTCAGCGACAAGATATATATTTTGCAGAGTTAATCAACACTGCCAGGAATCTCAAAAGGGAACTGCTGGCAATGAGAGAAAACGTTGACAATATTCTGAGCCAGCATTTCTTAGAAGCCAAGAACTTAGCTACGGCCAATGGAGTTGAAATCAAAAAACCATGCATTTTTACCAAGCAAGCACATCGTGCAAATCAAGATAGCAGTGATGATGTTGATGGTTCTCGACACTTTGTGAACTTCCTAACAGCTTTTATTGTCTTCTACCATCAAACACTGAAAACATAGATATCTTTGATTAAGTTGTGAAACTGTATTCATTTTAAGCTTCAGATCCATTAGTCACAGATGTAACAATGACAACAGTAAAGTTGAAATTCTTTCATCAATGTCTGAGATGACTGGAGCAGTTGCCCCAAAATGCACTGGAAGCTTCTATGAGCATCAAATCTATCTACATGTTTTGTGACTCTACCCCAAGCGACAACGGCCACAAATGAGCACAGTTTCTACACCCTTAACAGAATCAAAACGTGTCTAACAGGGGGAACCTCCCCATCGCACCCCCCTCAGATTTAGCTATAAGTTGGCACAGTGGATAGGCCTTGAAAAACTGAACATAGATCAATCGATAAAACAGGAAGAAGTTGTGTGGAACTATGAAAAAAATAAGCAAAATATACAAACTGAGTAGTCCATGCGCAAGATAGGCAACTTCAAGGATAGTGTGAGCTCAGGAGCGCCATGGTCCTGTGGTTAGCGTGAGCAGCTGCGGAACGAGAGGTCCTTGGTTCAGATCTTCCCTCGAGTGAGAAGCTTTTTATTTTCAGACAATTATTATCTGTCCATCCGTCCGTCCGATGCGAGGTAACTGCGCCATAGTATGGGGACGCTACACCTAAACAAACATCGAAACATCTAAATCGGGCAAGGTAGGAAAATATTTTTACCCATTCGCCAAGTGTACAAGTTAGGTGGGTCGACAACAGATTCCTGTCATGTGACGCACATGCCGTCACCAGTGTCGTATAGAACATATCAGACGTGTTTTCCTGTGGAGGAATCGATTGACCTATGACCTTGCGTTCAAATGTTTTCAGTTCCCATTGGAGAGGCACGTCCTTTCGTCTACTAATCGCACGGTTTTGCGGTGGGGTCACAAAACACAGACACTAAACTTATTACAGTGAACAGAGAAGTCAATGAACGAACGGACAGATCATAACTTTGCGAAAATAAAGAAAGTAAATTTTTCACTTGAGGGAAGACTTGAACCAAGGACCTTCCACTCCGCAGCTGCTCACGCTAACCACGACGCTCCTGAGCTACTCTCCTTGGTGTTGCCCATCTTGCGCACGGACTACTCAGTTTGTATATTTTGCTTATTTTTTTCATAGCTCCACACAACTTCTTCCTGTTTTCTCGATTGATTTGTGTTCAGTTTTTCAAGGCCTATCCAATGTGCCAACTTGTAACTAAATCTGAGGGGGGGTGCGATGGGGAGGTTCCCTTGTAAGGAATACAAAAAGGTATATCTGAATACACTCTCCGTGACAATTCATCGAGAAGAGAGAGGATTGATGTCCAAACAGTGATAAGTGAGATGTTGAAACAAAGAGACCGCCATTGTCGTTTGGTGCTTTAAATTTCTAGTAAAAGCTTTAATCATTTGTTCTACTTATGTGTATTAAAATACCGGACGAAAGCATGTTTTATACACTTCAAAGTAAATTAATATGGGCCTACATTACAAAAATAGGCAAGTAATAGAATTGGTGCAGAAATTCTCTTAGAAACTGGATTATGTTTCATTAAGTTATTCAAACTTCATAACACTATAAAACTGATTTCATGATGTAATTCGTAACCTCAATAAATCGTTTTCATAGTGTCATTAATGTTCTGATTGAAGAAATGTAAACCAATAACACACTTTATGACGTGAGACATTAAATTAGTATGGATCAATAAAATTAATTTGGAACTATTGTAAAATTAAAGTGATAGTGGCCCACCTTCCCCCCAGAAGGAAAAGCAAAGACTCACCCTCACACACTCACACTCACACTCTCTCTCCCCCATGTCCAAGTTATGTTTGAAGGTAAGAATTTGGTTGAGACTACACAAATCTAATGAATGTGAATACAGATTAAAGGCTGTGGGAGGAGACCAACACACTTTGCATTTTAAATATCTTAAATTGTGAGGTGAATTTAAAAATGCTGTGTTATATAACTGCAAAATCTTAATAATGTTAAACATGAAAGATTTTTTATACAAAATTCTTTATAGTCTATTGTTGTTGTTGTCTTCAGTCCTGAGACTGGTTTGATGCAGCTCTCCATGCTACTCTATCCTGTGCAAGCATCTTCATCTCCCAGTACCTACTGCAACCTACATCCTTCTGAATCTGCTTAGTGTATTCATCTCTTGGTCTCCCTCTACGATTTTTACCCTCCACGTTGCCTTCCAATGCTAAATTTGTGATCCCTTGATGCCTCAGAACATGTCCTATCAATCGGTCCCTTCTTCTTGTCAAGTTGTGCCACAAACTCCTCTTCTCCCCAATCCTATTCAATACCTCCTCATTAGTTATGTGATCTACCCATCTAATCTTCAGCATTTTTCTGTAGCACCACATTTCAAAAGCTTCTATTCTCTTCTTGTCCAAACTATTTATCGTCCATGTTTCACTTCCATACATGGCTACACTCCATACAAATACTTTCAGAAACGACTTCCTGACACTTAAATCTATACTCGATGTTAACAAATTTTTCCTTCTTCAGAAACGCTTTCCTTCCCATTGCCAGTCTACATTTTATATCCTCTCTACTTCGACCATCATCAGTTATTTTGCTCCCCAAATAGCAAAACTCCTTTACTGCTTTAAGTGTCTCATTTCCTAATCTAATTCCCTCAGCATCACCCGACTTAATTGACTACATTCCATTATCCTCGTTTTAATTTTGTTGATGTTCATCTTATATCCTCCTTTCAAGACACTGTCCATTCCGTTCAACTGCTCTTCCAAGTCCTTTGCTGTCTCTGACAGAATTACAATGTCATCGGCGAACCTCAAAGTTTTTATTTCTTCTCCATGGATTTTAATACCTACTCCGAACTTTTCTTTTGTTTCCTTTATTGCTTGCTCAATATACAGATTGAATAACATCGGGGATAAGCTACAACCCTGTCTCACTCCCTTCCCAACGACTGCTTGCCTTTCATATCCCTCGAGTCTTGTAACTGCAATCTGGTTTCTGTACAAATTGTAAATACCCTTTTGCTCCCTGTATTTTACCCCTGCCACCTTCAGAATTTGAAAGAGATTATTCCAATTAACGTTGTCAAAAGCTTTCTCTAAGTCTACAAATGCTAGAAACGTAGGTTTGTCTTTCCTTAATCTTTCTTCTAAGATAAGTCGTAAGGTCAGTATTCCCTCACGCTTTCCAACATTTCTACGGAATCCAAACTGATCTTCCCTGAGGTCGGCTTCTATCAGTTTTTCCATTCGTCTGTAAAGAATTCGCGTTAGTATTTTGCAGCTGTGACGTATTAAACTGATAGTTTGGTAATTTTCACATCTGTCAACACCTGCTTTCTTTGGAATTGGAATTATTATATTCTTCTTGAAGTCTGAGGGTATTTCGCCTGTCTCGTACATCTTGCTCATCAGATGGTAGAGTTTTGTCAGGACTGGCTCTCCCAAGGCTATCAGTAGTTCTAATGGAATGATGTCTACTCCGGGGGCCTTGTTTCGACTCAGGTCTTTCAGTGCTCTGTCAAACTCTTCACACAGTATCGTATCTCCCATTTCATCTTCATCTACATCCTCTTCCATTTCCATAATATTGCCCTCAAGTACATCGCCCTTGTATAGACCCTCTATATACTCCTACCACCTTTCTGCTTTCCCTTCTTTGCGTAGAACTGGGTTTCCATCAAAGCTCTTGATATTCATGCAAGTGGTTCTCCTTTCTCCAAAGGTCTCTTTAATTTTCCTGTAGGCAGTATCTATCTTACCCCTAGTGAGATAAGCCTCTACATCCTTACATTTGTCCTCTAGCCATGCCTGTTAAGCCATTTTGCACTTCATGTCGATATCATTTTTGAAACGTTTGTATTCCTTTTTGCCTGCTTCATTTATTGCATTTTTATATTTTCTCCTCTCATCAATTAAATTCAATAATTCTTCTGTTACCCAAGGGTTTCTACCAGCCCTCGTCTTTTTACCTATTTGATCCTCCGCTGCCTTCACTATTTCATCCCTCAATGCTACCCATTCCTCTTCTACTGTATTTCTTTCCCCCATTCCTGTCAATTGTTCCCTTATGCTCTCCCTGAAACTCTGTACAACCTCTGGTTCTTTCAGTTTATCCAGGTCCCATCTCCTTAAATTCCCACCTTTTTGCAGTTTCTTCAGTTTTAATCTACAGTTCATAACCAATAGATTGTGGTCAGAGTCCACATCTGCCCCTGGAAATGTCTTACAATTTAAAACCTGGTTCCTAAATCTCTGTCTTACCATTATATAAACAATCTGATACCTTTTAGTATCTCCAGGGTTCTTCCATGTATACAACCTTCTTTCATGATTCTTGAACCAAGTGTTAGCTATTATTAAGTTATGCTCTGCACAAAATTCTACCAGGCGGCTTCCTCTTTCATTTCTTAGCCCCAAGCCATATTCACCTACTACGTTTCCTTCTCTCCCTTTTCCTACACTTGAATTCCAGTCACCCATGACTATCAAATTTTCATCTCGCTTCACTATCTGAATAATTTCTTTTATTTCATCATACATTTCTTCAATTTCTTCGTCATCTGCAGAGCTAGTTGGCATATAAACTTGTACTACTGTAGTAGGCATGGGCTTCGCGTATATCTTGGCCACAATAATGAATTCACTATGCTGTTTGTAGTAGCTTACCCTTACTCCTATTTTTTTATTCATTATTAAACCTACTCCTGCATTACCCCTATTTGATTTTGTATTTATAACCCTGTATTCACCTAACCAAAAGTCTTGTTCCTCCCGCCACCGAACTTCACTAATTCCCACTATATCTAACTTTAACCTATCCATTTCCCTTTTTAAATTTTCTAACCTACCTGCCCGATTAAGGGATCTGACATTCCACGCTCCGATCCGTAGAACACCAGTTTCCTTTCTCCTGATAACGACGTCCTCTTGAGTAGTCTCCGCCCGGAGATCCGAATGGGGGACTATTTTACCTCCGGAATATTTTACTCAAGAGGACGCCATCATCATTTAATCATACAGTAAAGCTGCATGCCCTCGAGAAAAATTACGGCTGTATTTTCCCTTTGCTTTCAGCCGTTCGCAGTACGAGAACAGCAAGGCCATTTTGGTTAGTGTTACAAGGCCACATCAGTCAATCATCCAGACTATTGCCCCTGCAACTACTGAAAAGGCTGCTGCCCCTCTTCAGGAACCACACGTTTGTCTGGCCTCTCAACAGATACCCCTCCGTTGAGGTTGCACCTACGGTACGGCTATCTGTATCGTTGATGCACGCAAGCATTACATAATAAAATAGTGCCGGTTGGTATTTTCTGTGTAGCTATCTCGGGCATTTGACTTTGTGAACCACAGTATTATAAGAGGATTATTATATTCCACGCAGGATTTTCCATTGTTTGACTATATTATAACAGGTGGAGACATAGTCACCCCCACTGGGTGCCAAAATGTAGTGGACCAGAGATACCTATTGGGAAACAGTAGTGCAACATGCGCAGTTCTTGCTTGTCAGGATGGGTTCTAGTCTTCCTGTGGGTGTGGTAAGCTCCTTTGGTGGTTTGGAAGACAGGCGAGACTATGGGGAAACAGCACACAGATCAGCGGTGCACATATGCACAGCCCTTTGTTCCATCATTCAACTTGATTCCTTCATGAACATGAACAAGGCTTTAATTGTTCTATACAACTAGTAGTCATTTAAGTATAGTTTCTTCTTCATATAATATTCCATCCTGAGCAGCAGGTGAAGTAACTGCAAAAGGTGCAGGGATGCGAGTTGCTTACACTGAGGAATTCAGACACATTGTGCTGACTCGATAGCGACAGCACAGACTCAACATGCGGCAAAGCTGCAATTGCAGTGCGGAGCAAGGTAGTGACATCCTGTATTTTGTTGTAGAATGCAGTGCCCCAGTGGTGTAGCAATGGCACTGCCCGGTGTCAAAGACTGTGCCAAGAGCTGGAGGGTAGTGGTGCTATTCAAGCTGTCCAGACTGGATGGTCTATGGATCACAATTTGGCGGTTGCACAGTTACAGTGAAGACTTCAGGGCAGCTTCAATAGACTCGTAGCGATGACTGTCACACAGAAGGATTAATGGGTGGCCTTACCATGCTGAACATAATGTACTTAGTAGGGCCAGGGTTTAAATGATTTTTCTTGGTGCTAAATTCGTAAAAGGGCTACATTCATGAACCACTGTGAACCCTCTAGGACAGGGCAATGGCCAGGGTCTGGCAAAACAAACAGCACGCGTTGACAACACAGAAGTCAATCAAGCCAAAGTGACTTTTCAAAGGCTGACCCCACGACACTGACGCATAGAATTGTGTCAAAGTCTGCTGCTGCTGACCAGGCATGGACGATGACTAGCTGCGGTCAATGTCCATGGCTTGTAGCCCAATTCCGGCATTAACTGCAGTTCTGTACTCTGACTTCTGCTTCGTGTTTCCCTATAGTTTTGTCCATGAGAGTATTGTCCTAGATAAACTGAAGTTTTATTGGGACTGATGGTACAGTCAACCAATGAATAATATCACACCTCAAATAATTCAGAAGTTATACTTATATTTAAAAAGAAAGATGATGAGACTTACCAAACAAAAGCGCTGGCAGGTCGATAGACACACAAACAAACACAAACATACATACAAAATCTAGCTTTCGCAACCAACGGTTGCCTCGTCAGGAAAGAGGGAAGGAGAAGGAAAGACAAAAGGATATGGGTTTTAAGGGAGAGGGTAAGGAGTCATTCCAATCCCGGGAGCGGAAAGACTTACCTTAGGGGGAAAAAAGGACAGGTATACACTCACACACACACACATATCCATCCATACATACATACAAGACACAAGCAGACATTTGTAAAGGCAAATGTCTGCTTGTGTCTTGTATGTATGTATGGATGGATGTGTGTGTGTGTGCGCGCGAGTGTATACCTGTCCTTTTTTCCCCCTAAGGTAAGTCTTTCCGCTCCCGGGATTGGAATGACTCCTTACCCTCTCCCTTACAACCCATATCCTTTTGTCTTTCCTTCTCCTTCCCTCTTTCCTGACGAGGCAACCGTTGGTTGCGAAAGCTAGATTTTGTGTGTATGTTTGTGTTTGTTTGTGTGTCTATCGACCTGCCAGCACTTTTGTTTGGTAAGTCTCATCATCTTTCTTTTTAAATATATTTTTCCCACGTGGAATGTTTCCCTCTATTATATTCATATCAGAAGTTATACTTAGTAATTCAACCAATGCTGTCCATGAACATTATTCTGGCTGGAGAGAAATCGTGTTCCCAAGACTCAACCTTAGGTCCACTATTGTTCCTCATAGGCCTATATGTAAATGATCTCCCATCTAACATACAACAAGTGCAATTAGTTCTTTTTGCAAATGAAACTAGTGGCAGAAGAGATGGTAAACAAGTTTCTTCAAGTGTTATTGGCTGGTTTTCTGTGAATGGCCTCATCCTCAATTTTAAAAAGACAACATATTCAGTTCTGCACATCTAGGGGTACTACACCAATAATAAGTCTAACAACATGGTGAGGAAAACTTCAAATGTCTTTGGTGTCCATACTGACAAGAATTTAAACTGGAAAAAGTACATTTTATAGCACCTAAAGCAACTCAGCTGAGACACATCTGCACTTTGAATAAAAGTTATCATATTCTGCATATGTTCATTCAATAATGTCATATGGAATACTGTTCTGGGTTGACTCATCTTCAAGAAAGTATTTATTGCTCAAAAATGAGCTGTAATAATAATAATAATGTGGTGCTCGCTCAAAATCATCTTGTCGACATCCGTGTAAGGGACTGAGCATTCTGACTACTGCTTCACAGTACATTTATTCCCTGATGAAGTTTGCTGTAATTAATCCACTGCAGTTCAAAAAGGACAATAACTTACGTAATTTCAATACTAGAGGGAAAAAATGATGTTTATTATTCCACAGTAAGGTTGTCTTAAGCATAAAAAGGGTGCACAATGCTGCAATTACAATTTCTGATCACTCGCCCTGGGACAGAAAATGTCTAACAAAGTAAAATTTGAAAACTAAGTGAAAAAGCTTCTCCTGAATAACTCTTTATTCTATACAAAAATTTCTATTATTGCCATGTGTGAAGCATTGGGAGCGGGGAAAAACCACTTATAAATGTTCAGCATTTAGCTTTATTTACAAATCAGTTTGTGATGTGAATGTAAAATGGCTCATTCCACATTACTACGACTTATTCTGTAAATGGCTCGTGGAACAAGAACTAACTACCTACCTCACTGATTACTAATTCCAGATGAGCAATAAGCCATCTTCAGATCGATTAATAAGATGAGTATAGTGTTTAATTACAAGACTGAATAAAGACATTAAGTGATATAATATTGCTGTGCAGTGTGTATGACATTCTTAAGTGTTTGAATATGAAAGGTATTTCTTACATCATGTTTCGTCGATTTGTAACATGTAAAACTTTTCCTGTCGTTAGGGGGTTTGGGGACAAGAATGTGTTGTATTGATGACAATCTGTCTGCATCCAATCTTGTGATTAGACACTGCACTCATTTTATTCATTTATCTGAAGATGGATGTTTCTTCAGCCAAATCTAGTAATCAATGATTGTTAAAATATTGTGGTCTGGACTGTTAAGGGATTTTATACACAAAATCTTTAAGATATAGCACTTTCTTAGATTTCTTGTCACCATCCTTGCCATGTCAGGAAACAGCTCAAATCTTAACAATGTGTTCCGTTGTTTGTCATGTACTGTTACGTAAGTCATACATCAACTATGCATGTGGGGCAAGGGCATTCAAAACTCTTACTGGGACAACCGATCAATAGTCATTCAAATACAGAGTGATGGTTTTCCACTGATTAATATTATCTATGAGGAAGCAATGGCTTTCTTTAACAAAAAAACAATAAATGAATTTGCAGTTATGTCGGAAAACATCTTCACATTATGATGGTGGAAGGAACACCCACATTGTAATGGACTCAGTAACTTGAACCTTGGGATAAGTAAGTGGCAAGCCCCAAAGCACATTATGTGCATCTGAATACGAGAAAGTTTGACAATATCGGCAGCTGGACTTATAGAAATTTGCTAAAAAAAACATGGATCACAAAATCCCTGCACCTAAATTAATGCTCTACAATGGGCACTATAATCAGAAGACTGTGCAATAAGTAATGCCTTATTAGTAACAGCAGAATGCAACAGCATACCTCGATTTGACAAAACATTGCCTAGGTCTGTACTGCTTTCCGAAATAAAATCCAAAAGATGTCTCTGATAAAGAACTTGGTCGCACCGTTGAACAAAAATGTTTGCTGAGACATTAATGAAAACCTAGGTGGATGCAAACCCTATGCTAGTGTATGTGTACACAGAGTGCTTCTTGACAGTAAACGGCTGTCTGAGAACAGATATAGGCCTAAATAGAAACGAGGCAATAAAAACACAATTATAACCGAACAGCTTCAGTAAAAGAATGGTCATCTGGGAAGAATGTATAATGAAAGACTATTACTAAATGCGAAAAATTAGAAACGTCAAGGCAGAATAATTGGGGAGACGAGGCAAAAACTGTGTATTCCCAGCAGCCAACTTGCCTGATTATTGAAATGAGGAAAACGAGTCATCACACACGTTTTCGTTGCTAACCCTGTCTCAGAATGTACACACTGCCGACTTACTCCAAAATATTTACAGGTACCAAAAGATAATGTTTTTACTGACAGCCAACTATTCTGTAGTCTAGGTGGTTTAATTTACTAAAAATTTATTGGTTCAGGTCTTACTGTTATGTTAGACCATTAACACAATGTACGAAAGAAACTGAAGTATCGACAGAAAATCCAGTGTCTCATCTACGATCTCATGAAATGCATACCTAATATAGTCAATGTTTAAGAGACACACTTACCGTATCTCCAATGCAGTAAACCGTGATACACAATGAATCCAATAACGAGAATACACGCAAGTATTTTTGTATTTTTTGCGTTAATCTGTTGTATAATCTCGGTTGCTGACTTTCCATGCTCACTAAATGAATCGGACGACATAGTATTTGATCACTATAAATGAGGCAGGTGTTTATTAGCAACCGTAACAAGCATGCTATTCATCGTCCCTCTTCCTAAATTTGAGACTATCTCGTTTCACTCGTCTATTCATGACCACCGACCATAACTTACAGTTCCCATACCACAACTGTCATAACAACGAACCACAGACAGACTGTAGGAAGATAGCATTATTTACTATTTATCTGCTACACTGTACAGCTGCTCAAAGATGCAGCGAAAGACGAGCCTTTCACTCGCTGTCTTCGTATGTCTTGTCGAACTGTAGTTCCTCATTAAATATTACTGATGCAAAGAGATTTTTAAAATGTAACACATATTTGATGTTCTAAACTGGCGTTCATTTTGTAATAAAGTACGAAGATATTTCTGATTGGGTAAATACATAGAGTGGAAATACGTATACGGTGCGCATCTGACATTCGCCGGCACTAGCAAAGTCTATGGTAGCCGGCGTCCATGATGTGTTTGTTTTGATCTGGATTGTATTGGCTACGTTTGAAATGATTGGGATGTTGTAGAGTTTGATTCCAGTGTTTCATTAAAGGAACATTTGGTCTCGTGTAATTTGCAGACAACTTTTCTAACAGAAATGCCATACGTAATTGTACGTGGAACTCTAGGAATGGCTAACACTAAAGTGTATGGTCTCCCTTTGCAAGAAGCTGATCTAATAAGTTCGCATATGCGACCAGGTCCAACGAATTCAAATAAAGATGAAATAACCTTATATAACTCTGCAGTTTATGTGTTAAATCAGTTGGAATATTATTTCGGCTACAGAGTAATTACCTCTGCTTGCCAGGGCGATTCCGGTCAACCAATCTGGACAATGTCTAAACACCATTAATCGAGGTGAGTCGTTTCTTCCCCCGCATGTAATTATTTCACTCTTATTTCATTTCATGACATGTGAGGTAGTAATTCAGTTGCAATAACGCACCAGGCCCCGTAACGATACATTAAGGCTGCTACGGTACAAAGCACGTCATTCGTAATATATGCGCATGAAATTTTTCATAGTCTTGATCGCAATAATTGCTTAGTGTTTATTGAGATCAAGACGGTAAAACTCCAGAGAATTGCATCCGCATTCCTCATTTGTAGTCCTATATAAGGAAAACAACGGGAAGGTAACCTGTATTAGTGCACTGAACATTAGATCGATCCTTCAAGTCTCATAAACATGTTGTGGAAAGTGAACACGGTTAGCTCATGACCGTGGTTGCTTCATTACCTTAAACTATCGATTTGTGTATTGTGACAATTACTGTCCGGCGAATGTTAATGTCTAACCCTTGACTCATAATTTGCAATCTCCAATGTTCATTTTTTTGTTTTATCACGTTGAGTGGTGCATTTACGTTATGGATTCCCATAGAGAGCTGGTGAAAATTATGAGATAAGTGCTGGAATTGTTCCTTAAAAAAGATCATACCAAACTTCATTTACTATCTTCGTCCAAGGCCGTATTGAACTCCATCTCTAATAACCTTGTTATTATTTTGTCATTAAACTCTA
This sequence comes from Schistocerca cancellata, assembly GCF_023864275.1. NCBI lineage: Eukaryota > Metazoa > Arthropoda > Insecta > Orthoptera > Acrididae > Schistocerca > Schistocerca cancellata. Next base: position 525,603,165 of record NC_064628.1, read on the forward strand.
ATCACAGGTACTTATGAGGCTATACTTCTTATCAGCAAATATTTTATTCTTACATTCTATTTATTGCTTTCACAAAACTTTGTTACATCTTCCAGTAGAGGTGTTACATTTCCAAAAGGAAAAAAAGAGTTTGTTCATTTTCATAGGTCATTTGAATCCATTCATTGATAAAGACCTCCAAGAGACTTCTCCTTACATCAGTTCTTAGCTATAAATGTCCATATTACTCCTGCACATTTTCTAGTCTATCCTCATACCAGTAGGCCATAACTTTTGTCTTTGTTGTTGTTGTTGTTTATGTCGGAGGTGGTGGTGGTGGTCTTCACTCCAGAGACTTCATTGCTGCAGCTCTCCATGTTACTGTATCGTGTGCAAACCTCATCATCTTCAAATAACTGCTGCAACCTACATCCTTCTGAATCTGCTTGCATTTAACTAGCTAGTTAGTTACACATTCCATAGATAATTTGAATGATTCTCTTATCAAAATGAAGCAGAATGAGTCAGCTTACAGGAGACACACACACACACACACATATATATATATATATATACCCGGGAGCGGAAAGACTTACCTTTGGAATGACTCCTTACCCTCTCCCTTAAAACCCATATCCTTTTGTCTTTCCTTCTCCTTCCCTCTTTCCTGACGAGGCAACCGTTGGTTGCGAAAGCTAGATTTTGTGTGTATGTTTGTGTTCGTTTGTGTGTCTATCGACCTGCCAGCGCTTTTGTTTGGTAAGTCTCATAATCTTTCTTTTTAAATATATATATATATAGCATTAACATTATTTACACATTATTTATTTACACATCATGTTCCGTAGTACCAAATTGAGGAGCAAATCTCCACGGTCAGCAAACGTGTCAGTACATGAAATTACAACATAAAAGTAATAACAGATAAAAATAAATGTTTCTGAACCTGAAAAAAGTCAGTCCATAAGTTTAAGTAAACTCAATCAGCAATACAGTAAGAATCAGCTTAATTTTTCAAGGAACACCTCAACAGACTAGAAGGAGTGACCCATGAGGAAACTCTTCAGTTTCAATTTGAAAGCACGTATTTTTTGAGAGGCCAATGTCAACATACCCAGACTCGTGAACAGGGGTCGACAAGAGGTTTATGAACTAGCACCAGTTTTTGCTCGAACCACCTGTTTCTTAGCCAAAAATATCCTTTCAGAATGGGAAAAGTTACCTCAAAATATAATACCATTCGATATAAGTGAATGTAAATAAGCAAAGTAGACTACTTTTCGTGTCGAATGATCACTCCTTCTGATACCATTCGAATAGTAAAAATGGCAGTATTAAGTCTTTGAACAAGACCCTGAACGTGGGTTTTCCATGGCAGCTTACTGTCTATCTGAACACCTAGAAACTTGAACTGTTCATTTTCACTAATCATATGCCCTTTCTGTGAAATTAAAACGTCAGGTTTTGTTGAATTGTGTGTTAGAAACTGTAAAACCTGAGTCCTACTGTGATTTAGTTTTAGTTTATTTTCTACAAGCACTATTTGACACCAAGCCTATGCTGCACACAACATCCTTTACTACCAAGCTAGTGTCATCAGCAAACAGAAGTATTATAGAGTTACCCGTAATACTAGAGGGCATATCATTTATATAAATAAGGAAAAGGAGTGGCCCCAACACTGATCCCTGGGGCACCCCCCCTCCCCCCCCCCCCAATCCCACTTGACAGTACTCTACTCAGGCCCCACATCACAGCTGTTATCAACATTCTGAATAATGACATTTTTTACTGCCTGTTGCTAAAGTAACAGGTGAACCAATTGTGAACCACTCCCTGTATACTGTAATGGACCAAGTTCTGGAGCAAGTGTTTGAAACCTTTTGTTTAGCCCATCCAGTACCTCACAGAGAAAAGAGAATGTAGCATTTTCAATTGTTAAACGACTTCTAAAGTCAAACTGTGCATTTAATAGCAAATCGTGTGATATAAAATGATCAATTATCCTTACATACATAGCCTTTTCAGTAACTTTTGCAAACACTGATGCCATAGAAATAGGTCTAAAAATATCTGCATTATCCCTTTCTCCCTTTTTATAAAGCAGCTTTATTACTGAGTGCTACAATTGCTCAGGAAACTGACCATTCCTAAAGGAAAAATTACAAATATGGCTAAATACAGAGCTAACATGTGCAGCACAGTATATTCTGCTAGATGCTCCATCGTATCCATGAGAGTCCTTAGTCTTCAGTGATTTAATTATTGACTCAATCTCCCTCTTGTCTGTATCACAGATGAGTATTTCAGACATAAATCTTGGAAAGGCATTTGCCAAGAAAGTTATATTATTTCCTGTAGAAACTAAATTTTTATTTAATTCACCAGGAATGCTCAGAAAATGATTGTTAAATACTGTACATATATTTGATTTTATCAGTAACACAAATATCTTTAACAGCCAACTGACTTTATATCATTGACCTTGTGCTGCTGACCAGACACTTCATTTACAACTGACCATATGGTTTTAATTTTATCCTGTGAATTAGCTATTCTATTTGCCTACCACATACCCTTTGCCTTCCTAATAACATTTTTAAGGACCTTACAATACTGTTTGTAATGGGCTAGTGTAACTTGCTTGTGACTACTTCTAACATTTTGATATAATTCCCACTTTGTTCTACAGGATATCCTGATCCCACTTGTCAGCCATCCAGGCTGCCTGTTACTGCTAGTACCCCGTTTAGAACATTCTAATGGAAAGCAACTCTCAAAGAGCATGAGAAATGTGTTAAGGAAAGCATTGTATTTATCATCTATGTTATCGGCACTATAAACATCCTGCCACTCTTGTTCCTTGACAAAACTCTCTATTGCTGTTGGATTAACTTTCCTACATAGTTTGTAATTAAATATGATGTTGGTTTGAGTACAAAAGCCTTTTAGTGTTAAAATTTGTGCATCATGGTCTGAAAGGCCATTCACACTTTTACTAACAGAATGCCCATCTAGTAATGAAGAATGGGTAAAAATATTGTCTATAGCTGTGCTACTGTTCCCCTGCACCCTAGTTGGAAAAAAACTCATATGAGTTTAGGAGATCTACCAACATCCTTTTTCCTGCACCATCATATACAAAATTAATATTGAAGTCACCATATATAGCCTAACTAATTTCTGGTACTTCCTGCAAAGTGACTCAAGAACCCCCTCTAGGTTGAGCAGAAATGTCCTGAAGTCAGAGTTAGGGATCTGTAAACAACAACAATTAGAAGTTTAGTTTCACTAAATTCAACTGTCCCTGCACAACATTCAAATATCTGTTTGGTGCAGTGTTGTGATACGTCTCTGGACTCGAATGGAATACTGTTTTTTATGTACATAGCCACTCCCCCACCCCACAATGAACTCCTTGAGAAACAGCCAACTAATCTATATCCTGGAAAGGAAGCCTCTGAATTGTCAAATTATGTAAGTGGTGCTCTGATTTACCAATAATTCCAGAGTCAACATCTATAACCAGGTCACTAATATTATCTCTAATCCCTATTATATTTTGATGAAATATGCTAATTCTTTCTCTACTTGGAAACATTACATCCTCAGAAGGTGCGCCCTTAGTTAGAGGGACTACCTTCAAGCAGGTATACCTATCAGCTGACTTCAATCTAAAAAAGGTGCAGCTCTAACACCAACTACTACAGGAATTTTTCCATGAGTGACATCACCACCACCACCGCTTCTTCCAGTTCAGGTTTTCATTGGTATGCACACCCAAAAAATTTGGAGCATTCTACTCCATTTACTGAATCCTGCTCATGTGCTGCATCAATTGTTGATATGACTTTGTTTGTTGTACAGAACTGAATGAATCACTTAATAATTCTTTGGAAAATACCATTTACCAACTCTTCTGTTGTTTTCTCTCTAATTCGATTTATTATAACACTAGTATCATCTGCAAAATGTACCAGTTTTGCTTGTTGGCCTTTAAGTGGAAGGTCATTCACATATGTAATGAATAGAAGTGGACCAAAAATTGAACCTTGTGGGATCTTTTTGTGATCTCCCCCCTTTCCCCAGTCATTGAAATTTTCTATCTTTTTGACATTTTCTGAGTTATTCAGTACAACCTTTTGCATTCTGTTTGTTAAGTATAATCTAAACCAGCTGTGCATAAAGCCATCAATCAATTACATAAACGTCAAATTTGCTAAGAGAGTAATGTATTTGTCTCTTGGTGTCCCTCTGTGATTTTTACCCCCACTCTTCCCTGCAGAACTAAATTGGTGAGGCTTTGATGTCCTATCAACTGATACCTCCTTTGAGTCAAGCTGTGCCACAGATTTCTTTTCTCCTCAATTATGGTCCATACCTTCTCATTAGTTACGTGAACTACCCATCCTTTTTCCTGCTTCAGCATTCCTGTGTAGAACCACAGGTCGAAAACTTCTTGTATTCTTGTCTAAACTGTTTATTGTCCATGTTTCAGTTCCATAATGGCAGCACGTCAGACAAATATCTTCAGAAAAGACTCCCTTACACTTAAATCTATATTCGATATTAATAAATAGTTTTCTTTCCATTGCCAGTATACATTTTGTATTTTATATCCTTTCCAATTCGGCTATCAGTTATTTTGCTGCCCAGATAGCAAAACTCATCCACTGCTTTCAGTGTCTTGTTTCATAATCTAATTCTCTCAGCACAACTGATTTAATTCAACTACGTTCCATTATCCTTGTTTTGCTTTTGTTGACGTTTATCTTATACCCTCCTATCTAGATGCTGTCTGTTCCATTCAACTGCTCTTCCAAGTCCTTTGCTGTCTCTGACAGTATTATGTTCTCATCAGCAAACCTCAAAGTTTCAGCTTAGGTCTTTCAGTACTCTGTCATATTCTTCTTGCAGTATCATATCTCCCATCTCATCTTCAGTTGTGTCCTCATGTCTGTCTCTCTCTCTCTCTTTTTTAAATATTGCCTTAAAGTTCATCTATAGATCCACTGTATACTTTCAACATTACCCTTTTCTAAATGTGGTTTTTCTGTCTAAGCTCTTAATATTCATACAGCTGCTTGTCCTGTAGGTGGTATCTATCTTTCCTGTAATGTAATATTCTTCTAAATCCTTACATTTGTGCTCAAGCCCAGTTTGCACTTCCTGTCAGTGCCATTTTTTAGACATTTGTATACCTTTTAATTTGCTGCATTTTTATATTTTCTCCTTTCTTCAAAATAAATTCAGTATCTCCTGTGATATCCAAGGATTTCTACTAGGCCTTGTCCTTTTGCCTATTTGATCCTCTACTGCCTTCATTATTTTGTCTCTGAAATCAACACATTCATCTTCTGCTGTATTCCTTTCCTCTATTCTAGACAGTCATTGCCTAATGCTGCCTCTGCAACTCACATGTTCTTTCAACTTATCCAGGTCCCATCTCTTTAACGTCCTACCTTTGTTTTCAGTTTTAATCTACAATTCATAACTAGTAAATTGTTCCCAGAGTTCACATCTGCCCCTGGAAATGTCTTACAGTTTAAAATCTGTTTCTGAAATCTCTGATTTGCAATTAAATAATGAATCTGAAACCGTGTGGTGTCTCCAGATCTCTTCCACGTATACAATGTTCTTTTATGATTTGTAGACCAAGTTTTAGCAGTGATTAAATTATGTTCTGTGCAAAATTCTGCCAGGCAGATTCCTCTTTCATTGCTTTCCCACATACCATGTTCACATACTATTTTTGCTTCTCTTCCTTTTCCTACTGTCAAATTCCAGTCCCCCGTCACAATTAAATTTTTGTCTCCCTTAACTATGTGAATAATTTCTTTTATTTCATCATACATTTCTTGAATCTCCTCATCATCTGCAGAGCTTGTCATCATCATCATCATCATCAGGATTTCCTTCTAGCAAGTTGGGTAGGAACTTGGTGAACAATATGCCTCCATTGGTTTCTGTCCTGCTATAGCTTTTCTCTCTCCACTACATCCCATGTTACTCCTCTCCTCTTGAGATCCTCTCTTTCTAGGCTGCCTAATAGATCTCCTTCCTGGTGCCTCCATCTCCAAATATTGGCGTGGTGTTCGAGTCGGGTGCATTCACTTCACATGACTGAACCACTTCAATCTCAAAGCACTCGTCCTCTCCTCTGTAATCAATGTCACCTGCAGATCTCTCCTTACATAATCATTCCTGACTCTGTCTGTCCTAGTTTTTTGTAGAGCTGACCTAAGGAACTTCATTTCACATGCTTGTATTTGACTCCTGCCTCTCTTATTTATGACACAAGCCTCTAGACTATACATCATCATTGGCAGGAGATAAGTTTTATACATGGTCTGTTTGGCTCTTTGAGGAACTTCCTTGTCCCAGATTAGATTTCGTACTTTGTTATTCTGTTTAAGACTTCTAGTTTGGAACTTCCACCGCGTGATATGATGCTACCCAGATAATTGAAACTTTTCACACAATTCTCCCCCTCCAGTATGATTTGACAAGCTGTGGGTTCCTGCTCATCTTCATTGCCACTGTCTTGTTCCTACTCACAGTTAACTTGAATTTTTTAAATTTTGTGTTCCAGTAATTTAGTCTCCTCAGAACCTCCATTTCCGTCTCTCCCCAAATGGTTAAGTCATCAGCAAAAACAAAAGCATTGAGCTCTTCATTTTCTTCTTCCTTGATTTCTTTCATGATTGTGTCCAGAAGTGTAATGAAGAGTAAGGGGGAGAGCGAACTGCCTTGCTGAACACCTCTCTTTGTCTCTTTTTTTATCTTCCACCTCCTACTTGTACACTGCTCTCTCAGCCATCTGGACTTTTTTAATTAATGAATCAGGAACATTCCCATATTTTATCTCTTGGTACTCTGTCATAAGCTTTTTCCAAATCCTCGAATACTACTATCAAGTCCTTTCCTTTTTTCCCAATACTTCTCCATGAACTCATGGAGGAAGAAAATGAGATCTATTGTTCCCCTATTGCTTCTGAACCCATGCTGCTGTTCCTCTAATTGGTGTTCTAGAATTTTCCTCAGTGTTTTTTCTATGATCTTTTCCATTATCTTAAGGCAGTGTGATAACAGTGTGATTCCTTGGTAGTTGGTGCATTTCTTTCTACTACCTTTCTTGAACAATGGTATTATAATTTCTGTTTTCCATTCATCTGGCACTTTGTTTTCTTTCCTTATCATCCCCAGCACCTGATGTAACCATTGTATTCCATGGATTCCTGTGGATTTAATCATATCCGCTGTCAGCTCATCTACTCCAGCCGCCTTCCCACTTTTCATCTGTTTCAGGGAATTCTCAGTTTCTAACCAAGAGATTGGATCCTGTTCCTCCACAAATTCAATGACTTCGGTGTCACTTTCTTGTGCACCTTCCCCAATCAGTAAGATTTCAAAATAATTCTTCATCTCTTCTCTGATACCTTCCATGTCCCTGATAATATCCCCATCCTCTGTTTCAATCGCTTTTCTATCAGATCTTTTACTTTTCAATAACCCATATAGCAGTTTTTGGTTCCCTTTGCTCTCCTGCTCTAATTTCTGGGTGAATATTTCCCAACTCTTCTCCTTTTCTTCTTTCACAATTCTCTTTGCTTGGAGTTTCTTTTGTCGGTATTCCTTCTCCAGTGTTGTCACCTTGTGTTCATCTTTTGGCACCAGCCCCTGGTTCTGATTTCTTTTTTCAAACTCCATGTGTTTCTTTGCCATATTACGTTTTTTAACTGCGTCTTTTACTCTATCTTTCCACCGACTGGTTTCTTTGTCTTTCACTTTACCCTTTGTTTTGCTGCATATCTGCACACCACTGTTAACTATTGATGTTTTAAATAGGTTCCACCCTTCCTCTACACTACCCCTTTCAGTTTTTGGCAGTTTCTGTGCTACTATATTTTGGAAACTTTTCTTATTTTCTTCTTCTTTCAACTTCCACTCCTTAATTTTTGGCATTCTTTGTACAGCATTCAAACTTTTCATTTTGTAATTTAGATCAGCTACTAGTAACCAGCGGTCACTATCCAAGTGCTCACTTGGTGTGACTTGAGTGTCCCTTACTTTTCCTCTAATTAATTTGTGCATTGATATATAGTCTATCACTGTCTTCGATTTGCCATCCCAGCCATATCTAGTAATCTTATGGCTATCTTGTTTCTTGAAAAATGTATTCTTCACTAAAAGATGATTCCTTATGCACAGATTTAGAATTTCTTCATCCTCAACATTTCGTCTTCCGTATCCAAAAGGGCCCATCACCACCCCATATCCATTTCTGTCCGTGCCGATCTTAGCATTCAGATCCCCAATTATCATAATGTTATCTTCTCTTACTTGGTCTTCCATTTCTTCAAGGAATTTCAGTTTTTCTTCCTCACTGCAATCTTGCTGAGGTGCGTACACCTGGAGTATAGTAAAGCTATTCTTTCCCAAGTTCACTCTTGCTCTAATTATCCTTCCACTTACAAAGCTCACATCTGTAAATGGGTCAATGTCTTTGTGAAAGACAAATCCCACTCCATATTTTGCCTCTTTATTGTGACCCTGCCAGTATTATTTGTACCCACATATCAGCAATATAGAGTTTTTTCTCTTCCACTTGGTCTCACTCAATCCAAGGATATGAATCTTTCTCCTCTCCATCGTGTCTACACCTCTTCAGTCTTTCCTGTCATGCTTATTAGATTTAATGTTCCCACTCTCAGCTCATTTTTGTCTTTTTGTTGGGTTCTAGTTTTCTGTTCTTGTTTTGTGTATCTTCTTGCATTCCTTCGTTTTTCTTCAGGCTGTGAAGAGCTGTCATTCGTTGCAGGGGTACAAGAAGTGCTGTCTACATAAGGTATTTTTAATCTGAGGCTCGTTCCTTGATTGAAAACAATAACAACTTTTTCTCGTATGCTGGCTTGCTAAGCCTAACGCATCTGAGGATTTTCTTTCAGGGTTTACTCCCTCAGCCTTTGAAGATCCCTCTTCACCACAAGACAGTGGTTCCACTTCTCATTTGCCCTTAGGGGGGAAAGGGTGCCTCCTCCACCAACTGCGCCATACCAAAGATGTTCTCCGTTGTAGCTGCCTTAAGGACTTTGCCATATCCCTGGCAAGGGTTGGTAATGATAAGGTAAAAGGGGTGGTTGAGGATAGGATAGGATAGGATAGGAGACGGGCCAATGACAGATCATTGTGGTACACACTTCATCTGGCTCCTCCCCTTTGGCCTGCCCGGCATGGCTGACCCTGCTGGTAGTTACGCTACCGCCAGCATAGCCCTCCAGATCCAGAGCACGCAAACATTCTCTCCTGCACGATAGTGCTACGTTAAGGCAATGTCCCCTGAGGAGTTCTGCAGAACTAGTTGGCATATACTAAAATCTTCAGATCCAGCAAAAAGATCATTTTCTCATACATCTGTTATCACTCACAGAAGTATTCACATTTTGTTCAAGGGCAGTACACTGAAATTTCCCAAGTAGCATTACAGTACAAAATTGTTGATCTCTTTTTTAATACTTGTTGCTGAATTGTCTGTTGGCTTCTATCTTATGATCTTTGGCCAACATCTCTTTAGTGCCTTTCCTGACATCTTGCTGGCGCATTATATGTATGTGTCCCGCTACCGTCTGAGGGCTTTTCCTTGGGTGCTCATTACGAGTGTGATTCTTCCCTCATTTTGTGCAGTAGTTGCTCATTGCAAAACAGGAATCCAGGATTTCTTTACCTTGGGTCTTTCTTCTTTCTTGTTAAAACTGTTGTCATGTTCATAAATTTCAAAGGTTTCCCAGAAAACAGTGGTTGTAGTAGAACTTCTCCACAGTGAGAACCTGTGTGTCAGAGAATTTTATTACATAGTTGGCTCTACATCATGATCAGTTTCTTCACCTTTCATGTTGTGCAATGCCATTTATGTTTAATAATCCAGATACTGATGGATCATCCAGTCATTCCAATATAAACTTTTCCACGGGTACGGGGTATATTGTATACTCCTGACATTGCAAGTGGGGTCCCCATCTTCCTTTGCCATTTTGAGACCATGTATGATTTTCTTGGTCAGTTTGGAAATAGTCTTTATGCTGTGTTTGTGCAATATACAGTGGATTCTGTACATCAGATGTTGAGTTTTGTGAAACTTCTTATATAACTGGAGAAGTACTCAAGTGTTCCTTAGAATGCATAGTTGTTACGTACTGCAGCCAAGGTACTGTGGCTCACATATTTAATTTGAGCACATTAAGAATTTAATAATCATATCACTTTTTTGACTTGGGTGATGATTTGAATGTTTGTGAAGGTGTCATTTTATGTGTGTCATTTTTTGTACATGCTGTGGCCCACGTTCTCACCAATGCAGAAGCTCTACTGCCTCAGCTGTATGGGCTGCCAAAAATTACAAAGCTGGTGTACCATTAAGACCAATGACAAATGTTCCTGTCTCACCTAAAAAATAGTGAAACACTTGGCCTCTCTGCCTTAGCCATGCATGAGGAAGACTGATATATATTGGCTGAAGCAGAGAGGCCAGCTATATGCCAGTGGGCCATGAACTTTTACCATTGGTCCTAATGGTATGCCGTCTTTGTGAATTTTTGGCAGCCCATACAGCTGAGGTGGTAGGGCTTCTGCATTGGTGAGAACTTGGGTCACAGCTTGTATGGAATACGACTTGCGTGGACTGATACCATCATAAACATTCAAATCATCACTCAGGACAGAAAGAGGTATGATTAATAAGTTCCTAATGTGCACAAGCTGAATATGTTAGCCACTACACCTTGAATGCAAGGTAGAACACCTGGAATGCATTCTAGGGAACAATGAGTACTCAGGTACAATAGAACTCAGGTCATTTCAATGAGAAGTTGAAGAAATAAAAACTTTACCAGATGATATCCTGGTCAGCTTCGATACCATTTCTTTGTTTAGCAAAGTGCCAGTCAATGACTCTTTGGAGCACATTGATTCAATTTTTCCGCCAGACATCACCAAGCCACGTCATGCATGTTTTACCATGAGCTACTTTATGTGGAATGTCAGTTTCAGTAAACAACTGGAAGGCATCACTATGGGTATTCCACTAAGTCTGATGGTTGCCAATTTCTTCATGAACCATTTTAAAAGACAGGCACCGGACTTACCGCATTGTAAACATAATATGTGGTACAGGTACATTGATGACACCTTCATCATGTCAAGCCACAGTGAGGAACAGCGCTGCAGCTCACTAAGACACATAGTCGATCCCCTTGTCAATTTTAAGTTTACTGTGGAGATAGAAAAGAAGCAACAGTTACCCTGTCTAGTCATGATGGTTATGAGGAAAGGTGAGAATGTGGACCACAATGACTATCATAGACTGACACAAATATGCCAATACTTGCACAGACTTTCAGATCATCACCCAAGCAAGAAAAGAGATGTCATTAATATGCTCATAACACACATGACAAATATGAAAGCTGCAGCTCATTGGATGTTGATGCAACACTTGAAATGCATTCTTCCTGTATGTATACATACATACTCCACAGGCCACCATATGGTGCATGGCAGCGTATACCCTGTAACACTGCTGATCAGTCCATTTCCTGTTCCACTCACAGATGAAGCGAGGGAAGAGCGACTGCCTATATCCTTCTGTACGAGTCCTGATTTCTCGTATCTTGTCTTCTCGATCCTTACACAAAATGTATGTTGGTGGCAGTATCATCACTCTGCAGTGTCGCCATGCCAGTTCTCTAAACTTTCTCAGTAGTGTTTCTCAAAAAGAACTTTTTCTTCCCTTTCAGGGATTCCCATTTGAGTTCTTGCAGCATTTCCTTAATGCTTGAATGTTGATCAAACCTACTGGTGAAAATCTAGCAGCATTCCTCTGAATTGCTATGGTGTTTTTCCTTGAATTTGACCTGGTGGGAATCCCAAACCCTTGAACAGTACTCCAGGAAGGGTCACACAAGTGTTCTGTATGCAGTCTCCTTTATAGATGCGTTAAATTTTCCTAGAATTCTCGTAGTAAATGAAGTTTGTCATTCACCATTCCAGCGTCCGACTTTAGGGCCATATATTGGGCAGACGTGGTGTAAAGACTATTTATAAACAGGTGAAGATAATAAGAGAATGTCGCAGTTCATGAAATTTATGAACATGACAATACTTTCATCAAGAAAGAAGAAAGCTTCAAGGAAAATGGAATGCCACAATTTTATAGGGATGGATTTATCACGTGTGTTTAATTTTAACTTTTTATTTTTCTGCCAATGGGGTTAGTTTTACTACTTGGTTAAATAAATACCATCGTTTGTGTTAGTATGATGAGCAGAACTACAAAACGATTTACATACTGACATTTAGGATGAAGTTATGACATTTATAAATTATACACATTTCGATTTTAGAATATGTAATACATCTGGATCTGTGGTTCATAATAAAGTCAAGACATAGAGTTATGCAGATCAAAATGTGTTTAACCTGAGTGTTGGTGGGATTTTGTCAATATCATAACAGAAAAAAAGAGTTTGCACTTACATGCTGAACAAAACATTGAAATAACTTCTCAGCTTCTCTGTGCAGTTGAAGATATTGTTCTTGGGATAACATTTTATAAAAAAAATTGTAAATTCGTGAATGGAACAAAATGATCATTGATCTGGGTGGTACACTTTATGTCAATCAGCTCAAGTGGGAAATACCTAACGAGGTACATTAGCAGCAAAAAATTAAGGCAGTCTGATAAATAAATCAAAATCTGTCATCCGTCATGCAATGTGTTAGAATCTCTTTGAGGATTTGTGACGAAATGTTTCAAGTACTGAAATGTTAGTCAGTCACGTCTTGTCCGCAAATGGCTGTCTTGAGTTACTGGAAATGTTCCATGTCATGAACTTTCCACAGGATTACTTTTTGTTTGATAGTGTCAACCTTATCTGCCTTATCCATCACCAAATGATTTCCCCGTTGCCTCAAGACTCTTAATGAATTAAAATTATCAGTGTTGTTGCCACTTTAGTTACCCTAAAGTCAGTTTCTTCCCTAACAGCCACCATCAGTTCAGCCAGCATTAACAGTTGTTCATCACAAAAGTGCATCACATTGTTTTTGTGGCTGGTGGTGTAATGACAGAATCCTGAATTCCTGTGCTGCAACAAAAAACTTTTCCAGGTAACAAGGGGAGAACTATAGTGCTAATGACCAGGGATAATATTGTAATCATGGTATCTTTTATATTATGATTTCACAAATAAATTTTAAGAGTGTGTGGAAGGATGTTCTTTTGTGGAGCAGGAACAGGTAGCTGATTAATTTAGTATTATGCACATCATAACATAAAGATATTTAATGTCATTTGATGAGTCTGGGGGTTGTTGATTACATTTGTAACCCTGTAATGGACTCCTTTCTGTTCTAAAGTTAAACTAATGAAGTCATTGTAGATTTCGATTTTGCTCCTAATTGTATATAATAGTAATAATGAATGTTACATAGTTGCTTTATTTCATTGTTCAACTAGTTACATACACATGTTGTGGAGTTCCTTGTTAAGTAATATATTGAATGCACATCTTAGACTTACCAAAAATGGAATGATAAGCCATTTGCCTGCAATAATGTGTTTATATTTTCAAATACAGCAAGATTTGATTTTTCATTTTAATACAGGCCCAATTGTGCAAATACAACCGAAAAACACAGATAATACCAAATATAAATTTCTTTTACCTAAACTTACTGTTCGTTGTATTTATAAAACATACTACATGTCACATTTTACTCACTGGTTTTTCTGTCTGTTTTTCATTTGTTTTTCCCCTGATAAAGGTTCTTATTTTCTGGAGAGTCAAAATATTGGTATAGTCAAATGAATTGTGTCCTACATAATCAAATAGCAGACTAGTGCATTTCAGTGCCTCAGTAGGTGTAATATCAGGCTCTTTGATTACCTTGTCTCCCTGTACCAAATGCACTTGGTTCACTGCATCTTTATTACTCAGCTGCTCAAGACCCTGTTCATAGGCATCATTGTTTTTGTTTTTTTAGCAATCCATGAACTGTTTGGATAATCTACAAACCATATAATTGTGAGCTCTCTGTATTTCATTGTCTGTCTTTTCATAAGAAACGTGGCATTATTTGTTATTCATATATATATATATATATATATATATATATATATATATAATAGAGGGAAACGTTCCACGTGGGAAAAATATATATTTAAAAAGAAAGATGATGAGACTTACCAAACAAAAGCGCTGGCAGGTCGATAGACACACAAACAAACACAAACATACACACAAAATCTAGCTTTCGCAACCAATGGTTGCCTCGTCAGGAAAGAGGGAAGGAGAGGGAAAGACAAAAGGATTTGGGTTTTAAGGGAGAGGGTAAGGAGTCATTCCAATCCCGGGAGCGGAAAGACTTACCTTAGGGGGGAAAAAGGAGGGAAAAAAGGACAGGTATACACTCGCACACACACACATATCCATCCTCATATACACAGACACAAGCAGACATTTGTAAAGGCCAAGGAGGAAATAAGATGACAGAAAAGACTACGAAATGTAACAGTGACAATAACAATAACAAATGTGATTGTTGGGTTCAAATTAATGATATGAATATAATAGAGGGAAACGTTCCACGTGGGAAAAATATATATTTAAAAAGAAAGATGATGAGACTTACCAAACAAAAGCGCTGGCAGGTCGATAGACACACAAACAAACACAAACATACACACAAAATCTAGCTTTCGCAACCAATGGTTGCCTCGTCAGGAAAGAGGGAAGGAGAGGGAAAGACAAAAGGATTTGGGTTTTAAGGGAGAGGGTAAGGAGTCATTCCAATCCCGGGAGCGGAAAGACTTACCTTAGGGGGAAAAAAGGAGGGAAAAAAGGACAGGTATACACTCGCACACACACACATATCCATCCTCATATACACAGACACAAGCAGACATTTGTAAAGGCCAAGGAGGAAATAAGATGACAGAAAAGACTACGAAATGTAACAGTGACAATAACAATAACAAACGTGATTGTTGGGTTCAAATTAATGATATGAATATAATAGAGGGAAACGTTCCACGTGGGAAAAATATATATTTAAAAAGAAAGATGATGAGACTTACCAAACAAAAGCGCTGGCAGGTCGATAGACACACAAACAAACACAAACATACACACAAAATCTAGCTTTCGCAACCAATGGTTGCCTCGTCAGGAAAGAGGGAAGGAGAGGGAAAGACAAAAGGATTTGGGTTTTAAGGGAGAGGGTAAGGAGTCATTCCAATCCCGGGAGCGGAAAGACTTACCTTAGGGGGAAAAAAGGAGGGAAAAAAGGACAGGTATACACTCGCACACACACACATATCCATCCTCATATACACAGACACAAGCAGACATTTGATGAGGTCTAAACCTTAATATAATTATTGAAAGTAGTCAGTCTGCATATTCCATGCACTGAATGAGTACTTTCATTGCTTAATTACAGTGTTGTAGTAGGACAACAGTATCAAATTGTAAGTTTGTTCAAGCCTATTAGAGGACTCAACCAGGAGACAGCAAATATTTCAGTCATAAATTGCTCATAAGTATCACAAAGTTGATCAGTTTTGATGAAACTTGTGACAGCGTAAGTGGACATTGCGAGATAAAAGTAGCCTTACACACTAATAAGCGATAGCTAACAATTCCATAGTAATGCGAGCAGTCCAGTTCCTTTGTGTCAGTGCAGTACATATACCTTCAGCCTTTCAGATAGATCTTTCCCCAGATTCACTTCAATACTCAATGGAGATGTCTCTTTACAAGAAATGGGAGTAGACAAAATTTATAGCTACTCATTAGAATAATTTTTGTCTGTAGCCTCCTTTCTCTCTCTATTGCCCCCATGGTCTATTTTTTACAGTAGCAACAATATGGAAAGAAAAGATTGCTACTCACCCTATAGAGGAGATGTTGAGTCACAAGCAAGCACAATGAAAAAGACTGCTAAAATATTAAAGCTTTCGGATAAAATCTTTCTTCTGCAGTAGAAAACACACACACATTCACACAAGCACAGCTCACATACACATGGCCACTGCCTCAGGGGACTAGAGCCCAATTGTGACTGCATCTGATAGAGCAGCAATCAGAGATGGGTTCTGGGGATAAGGAGAAGGCATGAGGCAGGGAAGGTGATAGCAGTGTTAGTTATTTACAATGATCTGTTTACAGTAGAGTATATGTCACTAAGCATAACTTGCCAATAGACTTGCAGCTGGCCTCATAAATTTCTCAATTGATGGCAGTTATCTCTTTGCCTGAAAAATATTAATGTTATCAAAATAAAAAATTGCAGACATTTGTTACCTTTTAATACTTAATAAAAACTTTTGACCATGTAGATCACGGTAAACTACTAATTAAATATCAAAAGTAATAAAACAGAAAATGGTGTCATGATGTGTGAATCAGTTTATAAAAGGAACCATCTTCACACTGACTGGTAACAATAGTAAGAATCCCTGCAATCCGCATACATACGGTACTCTGTAAACCAATGTGAAGTACATAGAAGGGGTACTTCCCATTATACCACACTTAGGGATTTTTTCTTTAATTGTGTATTGAACACAGGAAGAATGACTGCTTAAATGCCTCTGTGCATGTTGTAATTAGTCTAATTGTGTCTTCATCCCGCTACAGGAGAGATACATAGGGGTTGAAATATATTTCTTGATTCTTCTCTTAACATACCTGTGCCCATTTTTGATATCTTTTTTTTAAATGCTCAGGATCCCCTGTTAGTCTTATTTCATATAACCTCAAGATATAGGATTGGGATATCCTCACCATAAAGGTAACAATTTCTTATTATGTGAAAGTTATTTCTCCAACAACCTGCCTGCAAAGCAGCTTTCTGTTTCATCAACATTACCACTTAAACAGGTGTTCCTCCCTCTTATCTTCTGTATTGTTAAGTAACAGAGAGCTTCTGAGTCTTCCAACAGAATCACTAAATTAAATGTAACATCTTCCCACTAAACACGAGAATTAGGAAGTGAAATCTAAATGCACACACATACTCTGAAAATCACTATGAATTGATGGCAGAAGATACTTAGCACAGTACCACTTTAATGTTTTTTCCCATTACAGCTGCTTATGGAACATGGGAAGAATACTATGTAAGTGCCTCTCTGTGTACTGCAATTATTCAAATTTTGTGTTAAAGATCCATACAGGAGTGAAACATAGGGGGCTCAGGAATGTCTCTACATTTTTCAATTAATACTAGTCCTTGCAACTTTGTGAGTACACTTCACATCTTCTAATGATTTGACGATTAGTACTTGGCGGTGCTGTTTGACCGCCATGTCTATAGTCTTCTCACAACAAACGTCAAACCTGCACACAAACATGCAACGCACAGTAGGTGGGCTTCTACCATCCCACTCTCACATCTAAAATATCGTGTGTTTGAGATGGTAGAAGGCTGAGTGGTTCTATAATTTACGCTGAAATTCTCGAAACACTACAATCTGTCTTCGAAAGTTTGCCAATTCTGATTTTTTGGCATTCCTGTGATGTTCTCCCATGAGTCAAACAAGACCTATGAAACTTTTTGCCACCATTCTGTGTGTATGTTCAGTATCCTTTGTTAATCATATTTGGTATGAGTCCCACTTGTTTAAGCAATATTCTAAAACAGGACAAACAAGTATTTTGTAAACCATCTCCTTTGCAGACTGACTGTACCTTTCTAGTATCCTACCAGTGGAGTGAAATCAGCCACTTATTTGATTTAAGGCTGAACCTATGTGGTCATTCCATGGTGACTCCCAACTGGACCATGGAATATACACAATTATTTGTATAAGTTGCCTGATTCCTAATTGCACTCATTAATATTGGAGACATGGATACTTCATGTTTTCTTTTTGTGAAGTGCAAAATATTATTTCGTGTAAAATTTAAAGCAAGTTGTCAGCTTTAGCGCCACTTCAAAACCTTATCAACATTACTCCAAAGGAGTACTAAAAAAAGGAAAAAATGCATTAAAGTTTGATTCACATAAATTTAAAGAGTTGTCAATTCACCTAAATACTGAGGGATTAGGATCACAAACAACAGGAATTGGCACTATCACATAGAAAATGTTGTTCGTAAGGCAAACCAAAGACTGTGTTTTATTGACAGAACACTTAGAAGATGCAACAAACCTACTAAAGAGATTTCCTGCACTACGCTCTTCCATCTTCTTCTGGAGTGTTGCTGTACAGTATGGTATTTGTAGCAGATAAGGTTGATGGAGAATGCCGAAAAAATTCAAAGAAAGGTAACTGACTTTCTATTATTGTTAAGTAGGGGATAGAGTGCCACGGATTTGATTCATCAGTTGGGAGTCACCATTCTTAAAATGAAGGTGTTTTTCATTGCAGCGAGATCTTTTCACAAAATTTCATTTACCAACTTTCTCCTCCAAAAGTGAAACTATTATGTTGACTTCCACCTACATAGAGTAATTGGCCACTGTAGCAAAATAAGGGCAATCAGAGCTCACACAAAAAGGCTTAGGTGTTCATGTTTTCCACTTGGTATTTGACAGTGGAGTCATCAAGAAATGCGGTGAATGTGGTTCTGATAACACTCTGCCAAGCACTTAAGTGTTTGTTGCAAATTAGTCATGTACCTGTAGATGTAGATAACTGCATCATCTCCCTAAAGCCTGGAGTTATTATTAATATTGTCTGCTAGGTAAACATGAACAGCAATACTCCCAGTACATTTCGCTGGGGTATTTCTGTCAATGACTCTCATCCAAGGTAACATGGTGTGTTCTCCCTACCAAGAAATCCTCAGTCAAGTCACAGATTACATCAGGTACTTACTGACCAATACTCTTAACTTTGGTTTGCTGCAGATTACTGGAACACATTCTGAGTTTCAGCATAATGAATTTCCTTGAGACAGAACAGCTGCAGTCCCCAGATCAGCATGGATTTAGAAAGCAGCACTTGTGTGAAACTCAGCATACCCTTTTCTTACATGATATCTTACAAACCGTGGACTGAGAGCAACAGGCAGATTCCATATTCGTAGATTTCCGGAAAGCATTTGACACATTGCCCCACTGCAGAATGTTGATGAAGGCCTGAGCATATTTGACGAAGGTCCGAGCATACAGATTAGGTTCCCAAATATGTGAGTGACTCGAAGGCATTTTAAGTAATAGAATCTAGTACATGAGAATATATGAGAAAAAGTATCACCACACATGTTTCTTGAGAATGTCTTTATACTACCACACATCTAGTTTCGGAGGCACATTACCACCATCCTCAGGCCCACTGCCAGAAGAGAATTTGATTTCCATGGTAGATTTACTGTGGGATACTTGTTACTAGTCCATGTGTGCTAGTAACAAGGATCCCACAGTAAATGCGCCAAGGAAATTAAATACTCTTTTGGCAGTGTGCCTGAGGATGGTCGGAAATGTGCTGCTGAAACTAGTCGTTTGATAATATAAAGACATTCTCAAAATATATCTGTGGTGGTACTTTTTCTCATATATATCATCAGCTGAATCCCTTGCCCATGCAATAAGATCAACAGCTGTAAATAGAACCCTGTATGTTGTCCTCGATGGAGAGTGTTCATCAGGTGTGACCTAGGGAATTGTAATAGCATAGCTCGTATTCTCTGTGTATATAAATGATCTGACATGCAGGGTGAGCAGCAATTTACAGCTGCTTACTAATGATGCTGTGGTGTATGGGAAGGTGCTGTCATTGAGCGACTGTAGGAAGATACAAGATGACTTAGACAAAATTAATAGTTGGTGTGATGAATGGCAGCTAGCTCTAAATGTTGAAAAATGTAAGTTAATGCAGATGAGTAGGAAAAACAATTCTGTAGCATCGTAATAAATCACTGGTAATGTGCTGCTTGACACAATCACATTGATTAAATATCTAGACATTATGTTGCAGAGTGATATGAAATAGAATGAGCAGATCAGGTTGACAGTAGGTAAGGCAAATGCTTGGCTTTGTTTTATTGAGAGAATTTTGGGAAATTGTTGCTCATCGATAAAGGAGACAGGGTAGAGGATGCTAGTGCAAACCATTCTTGAATATTACTCGAGTGTTTGGGATTCCCATCAGATCAGATTGAAGGAAGACTTCAAAGCAGTTCAGTGGTGTGCTGCTAGATTTGTGACCAGTAGGATCAATCAGCACCAAGTATTACAGAAATATGTTGTGAACCAAAATGGAATCCCTGAAGGGAAGAAAAAGCCTGAGGAAATTTAGAGAACTGCCAGTTGATGCCAGCTGCAGAACAATTCTAGTGCTGCCAAAGTACATTTCACATAAGGACCATGAAGGTGTGAGAAATTAGGGCTTGTATGGAGAGTTATAGACAGTTGCTTTTCCCTTGCTCTGTTTGCAGGTTAAACTGGGAAAGTAACAACTAATAGTGGTACATGGTTCCTTCTCCCAAGCACAATATAGTGGCTTGCTGAGTACCTATGTAGATTTAGATACTCCAAACATTTATAAACATCGGTGTGGTATGAAGTTCAACTCTATATTCACCTGCTTCCTGGGTTTCAGGATGTCATCTTTCGCTTGACCAATGTGTTTGGAAGCCATGTATGTTGGAATCAAGAAGGTCATTGTAAACAGGTGTGACTTGTGCTTTCTTCTAATGATTGGGTAAAATTTTTTGTTTATGGTACCCACTATATGTTATGGTTAAAATGCAAGCTAAGTCAGATGCAAATTCTGTTTATAATCTGACAGGGATTCCATTCAGCCCTGGATTCTTGTTTAATTTTACCAATTTCTTCTGACTCTCAATGTCATTGATACTAGTACCTGTATCACTCATATTTTCAGTGGGATGAGAATTAAATTGTGCATTACTTCTTTGTATTACTTTGTAAAGGAACATTTTAATGCAGTGTTCAGTATTTGTGCTTATATGTTTTGCTACCCAATTAGCGTTAATCTTGCCTTTGAGGTGCCTGTATAATCTATAGATAGGGGGCTTGTAATATATTAAAACTGGTTTGGGAAACTTGGTAAGTGGGCCTTAATGGGGTACATATTTGGCATCTATTTTGAAGCATCTGCCAGTTCAAATTGTTTGCCTTTTTGGGTGCCTCAAACAAACCTGTAACCAATTGTGCTGCGTTCTTTGTACACATTCAGTATACCCTGTTTCTCATATTTTCTAGGTGTCTCAGATGCGTGAGTGATATTTTTGGGTGTGAACAGTGAGTTGTCTTTAAGCACCTACTTTGATCCATTATAAGGATGTTCTACTTTCAAAAAAATAATTTCAAAGAAAATATTTTGGGACAATTTGGTGCTTAAAATTCATTGCTCTTAACTCACATTAAGACTAATAATTCCCTGACTGTCCGTATACAACTATTTAGACAATTGCACCTATTAACAACTGCTCTAAATACATATGTGTGAATACTAACTTGGTTTACAGCAGAAAAATAATATTTACGAATCAGGCACAAAAACATGAACAACTGGAGCACAACAGTGAAAAAGAGATAGAATATAATGAATGGAATATACAGTTAAATCCTCTCATTGGGATGAAGATGACCAACAGTAAACAGGCTGGGTAAAAAAAAGAGGTGCTGAAAGGATACCAAAATCACCCCAAGAATGGATCCAAAGAAGCACACTATACAAACAAAATTTTGCAAAAAAAAAGTGAAACAACATTTTTAATCAAAGTAGTACTCCTAATGTGGATGTAAGTTACAGTGAGTGTTGAACTCCAAGGAAACAAATAGGTTCAAAGTTGAAGCCTCTTAGACTAGCCTAGTCTTTTCAAATTTATATTTTTGTGAAGTCCTCATAAGACTCATAGACCATATGAAAAGTCTCTGTAGCAGGTCAGGTTCGTTTACTTAAAGCTGGATATTTGATGGCACAGCCTTGATTTGCTACATTTTGATTATGCACTGTATGACACAACCAGGGTGGTGCACTATAATTATGATGATAAGCTGCCTTTCTCAGTTCCATACATTAAGAGACAGATAAAATCCAATCATTGATGCTTTGAGGAAGCAGATAATGATGGGTACTATGAAGAATAGCAATGTAAAGTTTCAGTGTGAAATTGATCACTGAGGAAGAGCCCTTTTGTATATAGGAAAGACACAACAGAATGAAAATATGTTCATTTACATTGACAGAGTTTTAAAATATTCACTTTGTGTTGGTTGCAACCACAAAGAAAAAGTGTCACTAACTTAAAAGGCAAATCTGTAGTGCACAATTTTTTATCTCTTTGTTTTTATCAAAAATGCATATTTCATTTAGTAAAAAAGTTATTATTGACTCAACCATGTTTTTGACTAATGATGTATCAACTAATTGCAATTAAAATGTTTTCTCACTGAAGAACTCATATGCATATCTCACTATATTTTGTCTGTTACTCTAAATCTACATCTACTCATTAAAGAATTTTCATGAAAATTAACTAGCTTTGTCTGAGTTAGAACAAACATTCATATTTTTCCTAATCACATGAAAATACTAAATGTTGACATGGTAATCATAATGATTACACAGACAAATAAATACAGGTATGTACAGAAAGATCAATGTTTCCAATCAAAATACACTAAAGTTAAAAACTAATGAAAAAAGAGATGTAAAAAAAGAAATATAAGAGGAGGAGACATCATTTGGTAAGTGTCATGCAGTGCACACGTCCAATTACATGAATACATAAGTACCTTTACATTTGACATATACAAATATTCACATTTTTACATTGCACCTTTGTATAACACTCTTTCACTGCACTTGCAGATTACTTTTTATAATCCTAACTGACACCATAAACATGTCACATGAACTCGCAAATTCACATTGCCTCTCCGACACGTGTGGCAGTGTTGATAGGGCCACAAGGCTGCTTGCTGGGGGCAGGGGGGGGGGGGGCACAATTGTGGCACTGGTTGCATACAGTGGTGGCCATGTCATGGCGCACTGCCCTGCGGAAAACTCATGCACTGTTGATGTCACATGCTATAATGTTGGTCATCTCCCAGGCCATGAGCCACTTGCTTGCATGCTCTGACATAGCAGTGATGTAGCATTGCCTGCGGCTACTTCATGAACATAGAAAGAAAACACATGGCAGAATCACTCCAAACCAAAGCTCGCCCCACTGCATCATAAAATTAACAGTCACGTGCAAATGTCAGTTTGAAATACGAGGTGCATTCAAGTTCTAAGGCCTCCGATTTTTTTTCTAATTAACTACTCACCCGAAATCGATGAAACAGGCATTACTTCTCGACGTAATTGCCCTGCAGATGTACACATTTTTCACAGCGCTGATGCCATGATTCCATGGCAGCGGCAAAGGCTTCTTTAGGAGACTGTTTTGACCACTGGAAAATCGCTGAGGCAACAGCAACACGGCTGGTGAATGTGCGGCCACGGAGAGTGTCTTTCATTGTTGGAAAAAGCCAAAAGTCACTAGTAGTTAGGTCAGGTGAGTAGGGAGCATGAGGAATCACTTCAAAGTTGTTATCACGAAGAAACTGTTGCGTAACATTAGTTCGATGTGCGGGTGCGTTGTCTTGGTGAAACAGCACACGCGCAGCCCTTCCCGGACAGTTTTGTTGCAGTGCAGGAAGGAATTTGTTCTTCAAAACATTTTCGTAGGGTGCACCTGTTACCTTAGTGCCCTTTGGAACGCAATGGGTAAGGATTACGCCCTCGCTGTCCCAGAACATGGACACCATCATTCTTTTAGCACTGGCGGTTACCCGAAATTTTTTTGGTGGCGGTGAATCTGTGTGCTTCCATTGAGCTGACTGGCGCTTTGTTTCTGAATTGCAAAATGGCATCCATATCTCATCCATTGTCACATCTGACGAAAAGAAAGTCTCATTCATGCTGTCATTGCGCGTCAACATTGCTTGGCAACATGCCACACGGGCAGCCATGTGGTCGTCCGTCAGCATTCGTGGCACCCACCTGGATGACACTTTTTGCATTTTCAGGTTGTCATGCAGGATTGTGTGCACAGAACCCACAGAAATGCCAACTCTGGAGGCGATCTGTTCAACAGTCATTCGGCGATCCCCCAAAACAATCCTCTCCACTTTCTCGATCATGTCATCAGACCAACTTGTGCGAGCCCGAGGTTGTTTTGGTTTGTTGTCACACGATGTTCTGCCTTCATTAAACTGTCGCACTCACGAATGCACTTTCGACACATCCATAACTCCATCACCACATGTCTCCTTCAACTGTCGATGAATTTCAATTGGTTTCACACCACGCAAATTCAGAAAACGAATGATTGCATGCTGTTCAAGTAAGGAAAACGTCGCCATTTTAAGTATTTAAAACAGTTCTCATTCTCGCTGCTGGCGGTAAAATTCCATCTGCCATACGGTGCTGCCATCTCTGGGACGTATTGACAATGAACGCGGCCTCATTTTAAAACAATGCACATGTTTCTATCTCTTTCCAGTCCGGAGAAAAAAAATCGGAGGCCTTAGAACTTGAATACACCTCGTAGTGCAACAATGTGACTTTAAATGAACACACTTAAGAAAACATCAATAAACTGATACAGAATTCAAAAGTTTTGAAAATCATCACTACATGATATCACTTGAGAGTAAACATGGAATTTCTTCCTCTTCCATATCCAGTCATTTTTGTGTCTCTTCCTCTTCTTCACAAAGTGATCATACATGTCTTCATTTTCCTCTTCGCATGCTGTTCTACCTACTGTTCCAGTTTAAATTATTCTTCATATCGGCAGTAAAGTTCCGATCGCAATCCCATACATAGTCTCCATGACTGAATAAATTATGTGCATTGTTCTACTGGTCCATTGATAAATATTCACTTGAAAACGCTATTTTGAACTGTGTAAAAGTTTTAACGTCTGCCACGCCAAACTTGTATGCCATGTAGCCATGAGCAAGCATCTGCTGTGCACAAAAACCAATCTTTCTTACATCATTCAGATTTTAACATAAAACTTTAAAATGTCCATTGCTAGCAAAATTCATCACTTTGAAATAACAGTACTCATTGTAAATTTTTTGTATCAACAGATCGATATCGCCTTGTTTCAATATTTGATAACTGTCAGCATTGTAGTTACACTTGGCCTTGACAAACTGACATGGCTCATTAACGTTAATTTCAAACTTTGTAGAACATCATCGTACACCAAAAATCAACAAAGCTTCCACACTGCTTTCTTCATATGACGTTTGCACGTCAACGATGCATCATGAATTACAGTCGTCATTTCTTTAGACTGATGAATCTATTGTTGCTCTAAGATTACTTGAGAATGAACTTCAGCTATTCTGATTTCTTTATCTTTGTCTTGTTATTTACTGTCCTGAACATCATCATCATAATTATCAGTTTTCTTTGGTCCTATAATCTTGTTTCTGAAAACTGTGAACAGTTCTTGCAAGTCATTACTAATATCTGCTATTTGATCTAACACTTTGTCCAGTTTCACACTGTGTTCAAGTTTTTTGTTCAGTTTTTGCTTATGATCATTAAGTTTTTTGTTCAAGTTTTGAATACTGTCATTGAGTGTTTTACTCAAATTCGAGTGCATTTTTTTGTAAAAACTATACTGAAACAAGCTTATCTTCCTACGGCATGTACAGGATTATTATCTCTTGCTGCCGCTTGTTGTTCAACACCTGTGTTCAAAGTTGACTGTACATTTGCCACCGTAGTTACATTTTGAATTCTACTGATTAGTTCTGATTTGTTAACAAGCTCCGTATCAACACTATCCTGATTAACACTGTCCTCACCATGAATAATGCTACTATTATCTGTTTGACTAGCCTTTGTTACTAAAATGTATACTGCACATACACAATTTACAGTCAGAATAATTGTTCACTGTCTATAATCCTTTTGCTGCCCAGTGTTGCTGGAAATTAGGTGCAATTGAAAAATGTCCGATTCACTTACCATACGTTGATGTTGGCAATTGGGCTCCGGATCCGAAGACGATTGCAGGATGTGAAGCCCGTGTCACTAGGCTTCATGTATAACATGGCCTGGGTGGTGCACTATAATTACAGTGATACTGCTGTTGCTCTCAGCTCCATTCATTAAGAGACAGACATAATCCAATGATAGATCCTTTGAGGAAGCAGGTACTGACAGGTACTATGAAGAACAGCTTTTGTTATGAGGTCACAAATGGTATAGTTTATTGTTGAAGCAAATACTTTGAAACATTTACAATTAATTAACATTCCACATGCTGATATATGACTTGTGTCATTCCACTATGAAACTCTCGAATGAAATAACACGGCGCAAATAATCATACACCAAACAGATGAGCAACTGTATCCGAACAATGCCGGCAAGTACATAGTTGAGTTGAGAAGCTCTACTACCCAGCTCATACAGCACTGCACTGCTTTTTTACTGCAGACTGTCACCTGCCGCCCAACACTGGTGCTCAGCAACAACAATCAGACTTTATTCAAAACATTGTCAGTTGGCAGTTTAAAATTCTAACTTGGTGAAACCAGTGGTTGTTGTTACATAGTCACTTTGATTAAAGCAGTTCCATAAATTCTCTCTCAACTTTCAGAAATAATAGTGAATAAATTGACATGTGATAATACAGGATCCTTACAACGTGCACACTAAGTAAAGTGTTGCTGTTAGTGTTACAGACAGTTTATCTGTAGCAATTCATTTTGGCAGAGATTGGTGGCAACAATGTCAATTCACAGTATTGGAAAAACTTACAGGGGTTCGGCAGGTCTGTTGTGTCCATTCATAGTGCACCTATACTGTGACCTATATTTTGCAAGTAATGGTAGTGGAATGTGTGAAACTGGCAGACCGCATTAAACTGTGATTCCGAGAGGCTAATGCCTTGGAGTAACTGATTACAGCGAGAGGACAGATTGCCACTCAACGTTTCATCTTTACGGTGAGTAGCAGTCTATCCTTTTTCTAATATTGTTGATATTCCAACCCGGAATTTCAATTGTTTGGACACAATTAAGGGCATTTTTGAACCTAACAAGTATATAGCAAAGGTCATGGAGATGGCGGATGATCTTCTGGGAGGATTTCACTATTAGGTGGTGCAATACTGATAATGGACGTGTCGGCAGCATGATTCCATCCATCTGGCACCATACAGTATTTAAGTTTACATTTGATTATGAAATCTTTCTAACAAAAATATTCATAGCCTGGTTTATTGTTCCTGAAACAAAGTGACTGCATCCACCATTTTGGTTCTTTGATAGGATACTGGGAAAATGTAACAGTCTTTAAAGTTTTACAAATGTCCCATCTTAAAATACTGCACAAATGTGTGGGACCCATACCAGATGGGACTAATAGGGGATACTGGATGCTCCAATTCAACAAAAGTAAGGTTTATTACAACACAACAGTATGCTAGCTAAACAGAAAACTGCTTCTTACAAACTTAATATCAAATTCTCATAGAAATTGATCAGGCATTCATCTAGAAGACATCAAAGTTAATTAAGATGAATGGACATAAAGACTAATCCAATGAAGTTTCCCACTGGGCAGAAGGAGAGAGTACTTGGCAACAGCTGGCTGAAGATACTTCTTGGGGGCAATGTTGGAGAGATCCAAAGTCCCACTGCAGTGGCTTCAACCAGGTTGTGATTGAAGGACTATTATTAGTCGGCACATGAGTTGTCCCAAAGTGTTGGCGGAGAACTGCTGATGGTTGGAGCTGTGGTGCTACAAATAGCTGATGTGCAGAGTTGTACTTCTGGATCTACTACTGTGCATGTGACTTGGCAGAGGGAAGTAGTTCCCCAGCAAGGAGGACCGCTGGTTACCATTGCCCCGCTGTTTATCATTTGTGATATGACACTCACCGGTGGCTGAAATCCTGGGAGGCGACGCCTTGGAGGTATGCAGGTGCGCAATACTTCTCAATCTGCAGGTTGCTGGTCCATCAGACTTACTGCTGGTATATGACAGAATGTATACAAAGAAAGGTGGCACAAATGATCACAGATTTCTTTGACTTATGGGAGAGTATTCCTGGAATGTTGAAAAACAATGCATTGACAGACTCTTGACAATGGGTACTAATATACCATGATAGCACACATGCAAAATTTCTTCAAGAACCAGTAATAATTGTAGAATCTAGAAATATTCTTGATGTGTCACTCATATAAAGAGCATAAAAATAAAATTTGGTGAATCACAGTATGCACAGACACATTTAAGCAGTCATTCTTCCCAGGCTGCATATGGAATTGAAATGGAAAAATGTTGCTCTATTACACTTAATCATATCCATTATAATCATATGCCACTGTCTTCCACCAAACTACAATGCAACTAGGCTCTTTTTACATGTACAAATTATTGCAAGTCGTGAAGAAAGCAAACAAGTGTGGGAAAAATTTTAGGAAAGTCAGAGAACTTTGGGCCATTGAATTTTTAGTCTGATGCTTACTAGAGAATAATAATTTGTTATTATTATTATTATTATTATTATTATTATTATTATTACACACATTACAGGCCTTTTATCAAACCACATGAAACATTAATGACTACTTGTTCTTCCAGTACTCCTTCATTCATTCACTAAAGGCTCTCTTCCTTTCTTTCATCCACTTTGGCCTTTGGGCTTTAGGTGCTGTTTTCTCTGACATCACTTCCCACATGTACACCTTGTGTCTTTGTCCATGATGTCTGCTGAATCTATCTGAGCTCTTTCCAGATCAATTTTGACTTGTGTAATCCAGGGTGTAGTGGTCTCTGGATGTACCTGAGGATTCTGTTGGTGAGTTTGGTCTGTAGGAATCTGCTTATGTGTCCATGAACTTTTAGTTGCTTCTTTCTAATGCCCGCTGCAATGTTGGAGAACTTCTCTGTAATGTTCCTATTTATTATTATTATTATTATTATTTTGATATACAGTTGCCTGGAGAAGTCCAAATTCATTGCTTGCTGCCTTCTTTCAGAATCAAAACTGTAACTGCTTCTTGGTTTAGAGTTGTCTTCTGAACAGAAATATACAATACTTCAGGTTTTTACTACATCATTTGGCCACGTTTGTAATCCAAGCTGACTCAATCAGCAGAGCAAGTCTTACCCTCCATTCAGTCAGCATTGTCCACATCACCTACAGTGTGGATATTGCTGGAATCTTATCTGGCTAATTCAGATTTACTGTTCCAATAATATTGGCACTTGCTTTAATCTCACTCTGGAGCAAGGGGAAAAATAATTGTTTGACTTTTATGATGTCTTCAAATACCGTGAGACAGGCAAAATGACTGCACATACTTCTGTACTTTAGTGCATTCTCAACCCACCATCCAAGGTATAATAGTGTAACCATGTAATGCCATACTGACTGTTAATCAACCATGACTGTTTCAAAAATGTGAAAAAACGTTTCAGAGACTGCTACTAGTCACAAAATTTGTTGACTATTTAAATTATTTCATGAAGCAACACATTTCGAGGAGAAATCTGATCTTCAGGCTATACAAAAACATTTAACAAAAGTACACTTCAGTATTAAAGTTGTTCTGTACAGTCTTGGCATTTGCTGTATTTATCTTGTGGAGAGAGAAGGTAATCTAATGTGAGAGAAGATTCACTCAATATGTTGGGCTGCGATTCACAAAAAAATTATTAAATTCGCTCACTTTGTTCACATGAAATGGGTGTCTTTTTGTGATACTTTCGTTACCTGCATTTCTTTGGCACCTTGGCAGTAGAAATAAATGAAAAAGATGAGTAAAATGAAAATATAAAAAGGAAAGAGCATTGTTTTAATGACAAAAAGTGTCCTAAATAAGATGAAATAAAGTAGGTAAATGAAGAAATGAGGACAGGAAATATTATCTATGAATATCTGCATTTAACAAGGGAAATGAATAGAAAGTGAAGATAATGCTGCAAGGAAGGGAGGGAGGTGCAGGGGAGCAGAGACAGAAAGATGACAGGGATTTGCAGAAGTTCTTGATAGGAGAACTTCTGTGGAGTTAGGAAGGTAGGAGATGAGGTATTGGTGGAATTAAAGCTGTGAGAGGACAGATCATGAGTAGTAGCTGAGTTGGCAGAGCACTTGCCTGCGAAAGGCCAAGGTCCTGAGTTTGAGTCTCGCTCCAGCACACAATTTTAATCTGCCAGGAAGTTTCATATCAGTGCATACTCAATTGCAGAGTAAAAATTTCATTCTATTAATTTTTATTATTCTCTAAACACTTGTGGAGTGTCCCTTGTATTTAACAAAACTTATCAAACCAAAATTATGCTCCTTTAAACTACAGAAACAGCATTAATGAAAAAAAAAAAAATCTGTAGAACATAGTTTCGTAGAAGTATTTATTTTCAGTTTTCATTTGGGACATGTGGAGGACCCAAAACTAATTGTGATTGTTTAATTACATATTTCATATTTAATGTATATATTCATTTAGCTGCATTGCCAACAAAATTCGCCATTGGACATAATGCACTGAGCCCGTTGTTTGACTCATTGAAAGAACTGTTTATTTTAAGTGTGAAGTCATTCCGCTTAGTGCCCTCTGCTGATTTTTGTTTTACACCCTCTGTGCCATGAAAAATGTTCCTTTTATGTCCTTCTTCATTATAGGGAATGCATAAAGGCACAAGATATGGTGAAAAACTGCCTGGTACTAAGTGCTGTGTTATTGACGGGTAATTTCATGTTAAATCACCCAGTGGCCATTGCCCTTATGTCACAGACTTTTCTGAAAATTTGGTGTAAGAACGTACATAATGAGTTAGGGTTAAAATATTTTTTCTGGAATTTTTTGACCAAAATTGTAATTAGGAGACCATTTTGAAATGTGGGCCCCTTCTACCAACTGGCGTTGAGAAACGAAGTACCTTGTAAATTTTTTTATTTATGAATCAATGTTATTCTATTTGGTGTCATTGGAAAGTAAAAGAATAGAGCTATAATAAAAAATATTTAAGTGCTTTGTCTAAGCAACAAATGTTTGAAAACTTGTAATTAATGTAATGTCTCGCCTTTTTTTTCAAATTTCAGGAATTTTTTTTCAGCAGAATCACAAGTTTCACCATCTGAATTTTTGTTTCAAATAATTCCTACTGCCATACTTTTCAACATAAAAAAAATCAGAAGGGTGTTTGTCCTCTATTGTTAGATCTTATACTTTTTCAATAATGCTGTAATAATTAATTGCTTCAAATAGCGAATCAACAATACATGAAACAACAATGAAAAATTCAGCCTAGCAGCAACGCTCACATGCAACACAGGCTGTGTGTGTTAGGTTTTTGTGTGTCTGTGCACTTTATATATCTGAAGGACTTTTTTGTCTTGATTTTATTCTTCTTACATAAGCAGCCATTCTGTCTGGTAATTAGAGAACAAGATAAAGTTTCAAACTATCCAGTTGTTTTCTGCAACATACACAGTTGATTAAAAATCACAATGGAAAACAATTGTTCTTTAGGTTTTGTGTCAGCAGTTGTGTGTCAGAAGAAAAGTAGCAGCAGTGAAGAACTTGATTTAATAGATATGTCAAGCCTGAATCAAGCCGGTATTGAACTATTGAAGCCAAGAAGCACCTGTGAAAATACTGAGTGTGTGTGTTCTTCTCACAAGAGGCTCTATTTGGAAACATTTGAAGACAGACAAAGAATTTACTGTGACCCTTTTAAGAAGAATGATAAAAAGACTGTTAAGAAGTCTTTGAAACCTATTTCTTTAACCATGGCAAGGAGATATAAAACCCTTGGACTTAGCCCAGGTACCAAGCTGTGCATAACATGCTGTAACGACATTTTATCCCCCCGGGGGATAGCCTTCCAGGGATGGAAGAATGTGAAGTTGAAGATCAAGAATATACACCAGATCCATCTAGAGCTCTTCAAAAACTTAATGAAAGTTGTGAACTACATGAAATTTCACCATTTAAGGTTACCAAGAGAGCACAAGACAGGTGTCCAGAATACATTTGATCCAAGTCTCGTCACTTAGCTTTAAAATTCCAGCAAACAGCAATAGAAGTGCTGCATGTTCCAGTGAAAAATCTGTCTGAAGAAACTGGCAGTGCTGGATGTAGAGACTGTAATATTTTAATGCAAAAGCTTAAAGAGAAATTCAGCAGAAGTTCTGTTAAAGAAAAACTACAAATGCTAAAAGAAGATGGTATTTTGTCAAAAGGGAGTTATAAAGTGGGAAACAGAATAGGTAAGGATGTGGGAAAACGTGTCCAGAATGTTTACTGTGAAGATGATATAAGTCGCAATTGTGCTAATAAAAAAGACTGTCTGTCTGTCCCTTCAGAAAATGGCAAAAGAGTGTATAAGACAAAAAGACTAATTTTACATAATCTGAAAGATGTATACTTAGCTTTCAGAGAAAAATACCCTGAAGATAAAATTGTTTTTACTAAATTTTGTGAACTTAGGCCAATGTATGTGTATGCATGTATCACCAGAACATAAAACTGTTAATGCGTGCTGCACATGTGAAAAAACCGTACACTGAACTTCTACAGAAACTTGTTTGCAATCTGGAAAACGAGGAGTGCAATCTGGAAAATGAGGAGTGCATGCTGTATTGCTGTTCTCAGTGTCCTGACGAATATGAACTGCACAATTTTTTAATAGAGCTGGAGTCCTTACAAGATTGTGAAAATCTTGTATTCAAACAATGGATACAAACTGATCGACCTACACTGGAGACATTAATGAAGATGACCGATGAATTTGTTGTGTATCTCATGCAAAAACTTCAAAACTTAACACATCATTATTATGTATCAAAATCTCAGAGTCATTACTTCATATCAAGCAAAGAAACCCTTTCATATACTACATGCATCATCATAGTGGATTTTGCAGAGAACTATATCTGTTTGATTCAGGATGCCGCACAAGGATTTCACTGGCAGAACATTCAAGTCACCCTTCATCCTTTTGTGGTGTACTTTAAAACAGATGACCGCATTAAGTCGATGTCATTGTGTTGTATAAGTGACTGTTTCCAGCATGATAGAAACACATTCTGTTTTCCAGAAAACTGCTCTCACTTACGTATTGGAGCAATTACCACACATCCAGCATGTTATGTACTTCAGTGATGGCAGTTCTGCACAATATAAAAACTTTAAGAACTTTTTTAATTTGTGCCATTACAAGCAAGATCATGGAGTAACTGCAGAATGGATTTTTTTTGCCACTAGTCATGGCAAAAATGCAAATATGATGGAGTTGGTGGTACTATTAAACATTCAACAACAAGAGCAAGTTTACAGCGTCCATATGAAAGTCACATTTTAAGTACAAAAGATCTATTTACATCTGCCAAAACTAATGTTCCAGGAATAGAAACCTTTTATGTTACAAGAGAGGAGATAACAAAGTTCACAAACATGTTACAAAAACGATGTGAGACTGGTTCTACCATTCCTGGGACAAGAGTGAATCATTTTTTCAAACCACTGAATGAAAACAAGTTGCTGATAAAGTGTATTTCATCGTCTACTAAATTCATTCAAGTTTCTCATGGAATTCAAAACACTGCCTCTAACACAATTAAAGAAGAAACATTTCTCGCAGCTATCTACGATAACCAGTGGTGGCTTGGAAAAATTCTAGAGATAAGTGAAGAACACAGAGATGCAAAAGTCAAGTTCATGAGTTCAAGTGGCCATTCCTAAAGTTATTCATGGCCACTTCACACTGATGTTTGCTGGATACCTTATGAAAACATGTTAATGAGTTTGCCTGCTCCTAGTGCAAGTACAATTACTGGTCATTTATATGCTTTTGAATCAGACATAATATTGTCCATTGAAAACTTGTTTGACAGAATCAATGCTTTTTAGAATTTTATGAATGTGTTTTATGAGAGCTGATCATCATTTGTGACCTCTAAGTAAGCGTCACAAAATGAAACGTGTATATTATTATTTATGTTCTTTATGTTTTAAATGATTAAACAGAACAAACACCCTTCTGATTTTTATTTATGTTGAAATGTATGACAATAGGAATTCTTTGAGACAAAATTTAAAATGTGAAACTTATGATTTTGACGAAAAAAATTCATGAAGTTCGTAAAAAAAAAAAATTTGAAAAATGACATTAATTACAGATTTGCACGTATTTATATGCACAGTTGCAGCATTTTTATAGTTTAGTGATATAGTTGGTCCTTTTATCTTTCTAATGACGCCAAATTGACTAAAATTGATTTATAAATAATGGAGTTATAGTAGCTAAAAACTTTCAACCTACCTTTCGTACTGATGCCAGATGGAGAAAATGCTAGACATTTCAAAATAGCCCCCTGACTGCTGTTTTGATCTAAAATGTCTGAAAAAATTATTTTATTGCTTCCTATTTATGTACTTTCTTACACTAAATTTTTACAAATATCTGTGACATGATGGTAACGAGATTTCTTTATTTTGGGTGATTTTAAATGAAATGAGCCTGACAGCATTAGCATGGTGGAGGAGCCAGTCCATTGATTGCCACAGCTTAGGGAATTTTTTACAGTACATGGTGGTTATAATTGAACTTTTGCTCTTTAAGCCAGATATAGACTGGGACACTCAGATGTTTAGGACGGGTGGTAGGGACAGAGCATCGAGTGACATTATACTGAGTGCACTATCCGAAAATTACCTCGAGCAATTAAACAGAGAACCGACTCGTGGAGATAACATCTTGGACCTACTGATAACAAACAGACCCGAACTTTTCGACTCTGTAAGAGCAGAACAGGGAATCAGTGATCATAAGGCCGTTGCAGCATCCCTGAATATGGAAGTTAATAGGAATATAAAAAAAGGGAGGAAGGTTTATCTGTTTAGCAAGAGTAATAGAAGGCAGA
Source organism: Schistocerca cancellata (assembly GCF_023864275.1). Taxonomy (NCBI): domain Eukaryota; kingdom Metazoa; phylum Arthropoda; class Insecta; order Orthoptera; family Acrididae; genus Schistocerca; species Schistocerca cancellata. The sequence goes on from NC_064628.1 coordinate 525,638,081, forward strand.
TTTCAGACTACCTAACAGATCAAAACGAAAATTTCTGTTCAGACACTGACAATGTTGAGTGTTTATGGAAAAAGTTCAAGGCAATCGTAAAATGCGTTTTAGACAGGTACGTGCCGAGCAAAACTGTGAGGGACGGGAAAAACCCACCGTGGTACAACAACAAAGTTAGGAAACTACTGCGAAAGCAAAGAGAGCTTCACTCCAAGTTTAAACGCAGCCAAAACCTCTCAGACAAACAGAAGCTAAACGATGTCAAAGTTAGCGTAAGGAGGGCTATGCGTGAAGCGTTCAGTGAATTCGAAAGTAAAATACTAGGTACCGACTTGACAGAAAATCCTAGGAAGTTCTGGTCTTACGTTAAATCAGTAAGTGGCTCGAAACATCATGTCCAGACACTCCGGGATGATGATGGCATTGAAACAGAGGATGACAAGCGTAAAGCTGAAATACTAAACACCTTTTTCCAAAGCTGTTTCACAGAGGAAGACCGCACTGCAGTTCCTTCTCTAAATCCTCGCACCAACGAAAAAATGGCTGACATTGAAATAAGTGTCCAAGGAATAGAAAAGCAACTGGAATCACTCAACAGAGGAAAGTCCACTGGACCTGACGGGATACCAATTCGATTCTACACAGAGTACGCGAAAGAACTTGCCCCCCTTCTAACAGCCGTGTACCGCAAGTCTCTAGAGGAACGGAAGGTTCCAAATGATTGGAAAAGAGCACAGGTAGTCCCAGTCTTCAAGAAGGGTCGTCGAGCAGATGCGCAAAACTATAGACCTATCTCTCTGACGTCGATCTGTTGTAGAATTTTAGAACATGTCTTTTGCTCGAGTATCATGTCGTTTTTGGAAACTCAGAATCTACTATGTAGGAATCAACATGGATTCCGGAAACAGCGATCGTGTGAAACCCAACTCGCTTTATTTGTTCATGAGACCCAGAAAATATTAGATACAGGCTCCCAGGTAGATGCCATTTTCCTTGACTTCCGGAAGGCGTTCGATACAGTTCCGCACTGTCGCCTGATAAACAAAGTAAGAGCCTACGGAATATCAGACCAGCTGTGTGGCTGGATTGAAGAGTTTTTAGCAAACAGAACACAGCATGTTGTTCTCAATGGAGAGACATCTACAGACGTTAAAGTAACCTCTGGCGTGCCACAGGGGAGTGTTATGGGACCATTGCTTTTCACAATATATATAAATGACCTAGTAGATAGTGTCGGAATTTCCATGCGGCTTTTCGCGGATGATGCTGTAGTATACAGGGAAGTTGCAGCATTAGAAAATTGTAGCGAAATGCAGGAAGATCTGCAGCGGATAGGCACTTGGTGCAGGGAGTGGCAACTGACCCTTAACATAGACAAATGTAATGTATTGCGAATACATAGAAAGAAGGATCCTTTATTGTATGATTATATGATAGCGGAACAAACACTGGTAGCAGTTACTTCTGTAAAATATCTGGGAGTATGCGTGCGGAACGATTTGAAGTGGAATGATCATATAAAATTAATTGTTGGTAAGGCGGGTACCAGGTTGAGATTCATTGGGAGAGTCCTTAGAAAATGTAGTCCATCAACAAAGGAGGTGGCTTACAAAACACTCGTTCGACCTATACTTGAGTATTGCTCATCAGTGTGGGATCCGTACCAGATCGGGTTGACGGAGGAGATAGAGAAGATCCAAAGAAGAGCGGCGCGTTTCGTCACAGGGTTATTTGGTAACCGTGATAGCGTTACGGACATGTTTAGCAAACTCAAGTGGCAGACTCTGCAAGAGAGGCGCTCTGCATCGCGGTGTAGCTTGCTCGCCAGGTTTCGAGAGGGTGCGTTTCTGGATGAGGTATCGAATATATTGCTTCCCCCTACTTATACCTCCCGAGGAGATCACGAATGTAAAATTAGAGAGATTAGAGCGCGCACAGAGGCTTTCAGACAGTCGTTCTTCCCGCGAACCATACGCGACTGGAACAGGAAAGGGAGATAATGACAGTGGCACGTAAAGTGCCCTCCGCCACACACCGTTGGGTGGCTTGCGGAGTATAAATGTAGATGTAGATGTAGATGTAGATGTAGATGTACGAGGTGCATTCAAGTGCTAAGGCCTCTGATTTTTTTTCTCCGAACTGGAAAGAGATAGAAACATGTGCATTGTTTTAAAATGAGGCCGTGTTCATCGTCAATATGTCCCAGAGATGGCAGCACCGTACGGCAGATGGAATTTTACCGCCAGCAGCGAGAATGAGAACTGTTTTAAATACTTAAAATGGCGACGTTTTCCTTACTTGAACAGCGTGCAATCATTCGTTTTCTGAATTTGCGTGGTGTGAAACCAATTGAAATTCATCGACAGTTGAAGGAGACATGTGGTGATGGAGTTATGGATGTGTCGAAAGTGCATTCGTGAGTGCGACAGTTTAATGAAGGCAGAACATCGTGTGACAACAAACCGAAACAACCTCGGGCTCGCACAAGCTGGTCTGACGACATGATCGAGAAAGTGAAGAGGATTGTTTTGGGGGATCGCCGAATGACTGTTGAACAGATCGCCTCCAGAGTTGGCATTTCTGTGGGTTCTGTGCACACAATCCTGCATGACAACCTGAAAATGCGAAAAGTGTCATCCAGGTGGGTGCCACGAATGCTGACGGACGACCACATGGCTGCCCGTGTGGCATGTTGCCAAGCAATGTTGACGCGCAACGACAGCATGAATGGGACTTTCTTTTCGTCGGTTGTGGCAATGGATGAGACGTGGATGCCATTTTTCAATCCAGAAACAAAGCGCCAGTCAGCTCAATGGAAGCACACAGATTCACCGCCACCAAAAAAATTTCGGGTAACCGCCAGTGCTAAAAGAATGATGGTGTCCATGTTCTGGGACAGCGAGGGCATAATCCTTACCCATTGCGTTCCAAAGGGCACTACGGTAACAGGTGCATCCTACGAAAATGTTTTGAAGAACAAATTCCTTCCTACACTGCAACAAAAATGTCCGGGAAGGGCTGCGCGTGTGCTGTTTCACCAAGACAACGCACCCGCACATCGAGCTAACATTACGCAACAGTTTCTTCGTGATAACAACTTTGAAGTGATTCCTCATGCTCCCTACTCACCTGACCTGGCTCCTAGTAACTTTTGGCTTTTTCCAACAATGAAAGACACTCTCCATGGCCGCACATTCACCAGCCGTGCTGCTATTGCCTCAGCGATTTTCCAGTGGTCAAAACAGACTCCTAAAGAAGCCTTCGCTGCTGCCATGGAATCATGGCGTCAGCGTTGTGAAAAATGTGTACGTTTGCAGGGCGATTACGTCGATAAGTAACGCCAGTTTCATCGATTTCGGGTGAGTAGTTAATTAGAAAAAAAATCGGAGGCCTTAGAACTTGAATGCACCTCGTATATGGAAAACTATTCACCGTATGGGTGCCCAACGTTATAGGAATGACGTTCAAACTGTCCACTGCAGGATTTGCATTGTTAGTAGTGTTAGTGTCATAACTTGCCATTAGGTGCCGGTACTGGTATGGCAACGTAGGATTGAAACACAAGCATTTGTATGCAGTCAACATGATCTGGACAAGGCGAGCAGGAGTTTACTTGTAAATCTGTTTTAACAAAACAATAGCAATAATGTTGCTGCTTTTCGTGAGTTTTGCCACTCTAGGGTTGATGAACATGATGCGGAAGTTCAAATTAGCTGGCAATTTGGGAATTGCTCCGGGGAGAGACCAACAGCGAATTGCGCCACAAATTGTTGAAGAAGTTACTGTTGCCATGGCTGAGAATGCTGTATGCAATGTGTGATTTTCAAGCAGTGAACGAGCTGTGTCACGACAGCTGAACATTTCATGGTCAGCTGTTCATAAAGCGATGCGAACAGTAGTGAAAAACTATCTCTAGTGCAGCACTAAGCTGTCATAGATGTAGAGACTCATCACATTGAGCAACTTTTGTAACCTGGAACATAAAAAGCACACAGTTGACAAATGGTACCATCTCATATGGGAATTAGAATGTGTTTCTTTCAATGGTTTATTCGTCATTTGTCTTATATGTTCTTACAAATGTTTCCACAAAGTTTCACTGTCCTGCAATCACTTGCATTTCATGGGAGCCCTCTCAAGTAGAGAAAGTTTAATAATAATCACCCTATACTTCAAAGAGTTGCCTTAGAATTTGAAGGTATTAATGGTGGTTAACTTTGATACCATAGGTAACTAATTCTGGTGGACTGTTAGCTTCATGTTGAAAAAGCAAACCAGCATTTGTTCTCAAAAGTCCTGGTTTCTTCAGTTGTAGTGATGAAACAGTCTTTCACTGGCTCATTTGTTGTTCCATCTCTGGGTCATACCAAGCAATTGATGCTGCTCAGTTTTCCAAACAGGAAACGGATCTTCACGTAAGGATGTCATTTTGTCATCCCTGCAAATGAAAAAGTTGTTGAGCACATGAAACAGTGTTTGCAAAAAGCAAGTACTTTGATCTAATTGATTCTTCACCATGGATGATCCAGGACAATGTATTGTAGAGGTGGGGGAAAAATTTAAAAAAATTATGGGGGGGGGGGGGGGGGGGGGGGGGAACATGTCACTACTGTTCTTCCAGCCACACTCTTGACACCCTTTGATTCTCACTAGTGTGTGTGTTTTCTAATCATTGCTTTTCCATCATTTGTGTTTCAGCTATTATGTTTCATCAGAGCGGATTCTGAGAGTATATCTATATTACACTTAGAAGGCTCCTGACTGCAGAGTGCAGAAAATCCTGATGAGGAGGAGAATATTACTGCTGTAAATAAAGTGAAGTTTGTGTGTTCACCAGAGACAGTCTTACTACACTGTACCACATAATAAGATACAAGCAAATCATAAACTCCTGGACTCATTTGAGAAGTATCCTTAATGTGACCCCAATAAGGATTTAAACAATATGTTGTAGAAATTATGCTCAAAACATAGTAATAGTTAAACAAATTGCATAGGAATTCTTGTTTCCTTTAGAAAATAGTGTATAATAATTAGAAAAATAGCCATTTATGAAGTTTGTGCAAATTACACTGACCGTATTTCCATTTTTTTAGTCTTTTGTCTCATTCTAGAATTGTAACATCAATAATGTTAAATAAGTAAGATTCCATATAGTGAATATTGTGGAATATTGTAAACCATATTTCTTATAAATAAGTAAAGTCTTATTTTCTGTTTTATGATTTATTTCTCAGTGAATAGAGTTATAATGAGGCAGAGTTGTGCCTGTAACTTGGTTCAGCATCTCATTACAGAACTCTTGTTGAAGAAAGAATGTCCTAAAACTACTGTCAGGTAAAGAAAGATTAAGTGTATATCTGCTATTTGATACTATATACATTATTTGATACCAGATCACAATTTCTGTAAGTCCTTATGCTAATTAGTCATTACTAGTGTAACAAAGAGATGATGTGGTCATACTTAATTGAAGCTTTATTGAAGGAATCATTCTGGAATTTGAAACTGCTACGTATATCGACAAGGGTTTGAACTACGATTTTATTTTATTATTTTTTTTTTTAAGTTACTAGTTTAGCATTTTATGACTGCACAAGGTTTCTCATTAGATGGACAGGAATAGATTTGTTGAGCTGGCTTCTCTTCACCATAAAATACACAGCTATAGCTGATGTGCACAATATGAAAGGCATTGACAGCATCTTTCTGGTCTCATCTTATTTTAGTATTTAGTTGTAAAAGCCATAATTTAAAAAAATTATCTGGCAATGGTGGCACAATACTAACCACAAAACATTCCAATTATGAAAGAAAAATGTATAAAACAGAATAATAACTAATTACACTCTCAAAGTATTAAGAGAGAACTTGAAAGAGAACTTCAAAGTAGGTACTGTTAATGGAAAATTTAACATCTTCGTAAACATATTCCTTCAGTACTTAGTCATCCCATAAAATGACTAGGATAAAGTTAAAAGGAATTAGGGAAAAAGAATATTTCACCTGGGTTTAAAGTATTCTGCCATAGCAAAATAGAACATGTAATTCAGAGGACCGGCTGTAATTCAGAGTTGAATCTACTATACCACCTGTACTTTAAAGTCCTATATTGTTGTTAAAAATTACTGTAATCTAAAGTAATAAAAACACTTTTACAGTTACTGCATTTACTGCCCATCAAACACTGATACAATATAAATCATCCAGGAAACATTAAAGTCTTCCAGAAAATAAAGTAGAAGTAACTGACACTTGAAACTCCGGAATTTCTGTGTTTATCACAGGACACAATCAGTGACATTGGACTTAACTCTAGCAAGTTCAGCATGTTTCAAATGATGTAGGCAATGGTAGGACTGATAACAAGAGGAAATATTTTTGAGTCTGTCACCTATAGTCGAGATCTACCGACAGAGAGAAAGTTTCACATCAGCAAAGTAGGATGAGGCGACAGATTTAACAGTCTTCCGAAAACAGTATGATGCTATAATGTAATCAACTGTCCAGCAGCAGTGCCGTTGAGAAGAATGAGGCTTAGCATTGCTGGTGATGAGCTGTTTAAGGCAGCTACCCTCAAGGAACTCACTGCCACCTGTTTTGCAGCGAGTTATATTGCCAGTTTTATAGTTCCCCAGGAAGTATTAATAGTAACTTTAGATTTTTTGCAGATGCTGTTATCAATAATGAAGAACTGCCTGAATAGAGCTGTCAAAATATTAAACAGAATCTTGATAAGATTTCAAAGTGATGCTAGATTGGCAGTTTTTTTTTAAAGATCAGAAATGTAAAAATGAGCACAGTATCCATGCGTACAGCATCAGCAGTTGGTATCAGGCAACTCACATAAATACTCAGGTGTAACACTGTAGTACTGTGAAGTGGAATATCCACATAGGCTCAGTTGTAAGTAAAGCAAGTGGCAGACTTTTGATTCATTGCTAGAGTACTAGGGAAATGCAATCAGTCTACAAAGGAAACTGCTTAAAAATCACATCCCATCATACAATATTGCTTAAATTTGTGGGACCCATACCAAATATGACTAAAAGGAGATATTAAACGTATACAGAGAAGGGCAGTGTGAATGGTCACAAATTTATTTGACCCATGGAGAGTGTTACACAGATACTGAAGAAACTGAACTGGCAGATGCTTGAAAACAGATGCAAACTATTCTGGGAAAGCCTACTTACAAAATTTCAAAAACCATTTTTAAATGCTAAATCCAGGATATACTACAGTTCCCTGTGTATCACTCATATAGGGACCTTAAGGACAAGATTAGGCTAATTACAGAATGTGCAGAAACATTTAAACGGTAGTTCTTTCCACATTCCACACATAAATGAAATGGGATGCAGTCCTAATAGCTGGCGCTATGAGAAGTACCCCCTGCTATGCAGCTCACGGTGATTTGAAGAGTATTATCGTAGATGCAGACTGATGTAGCTGACTTGTGTGGCCAGTGTGAGTGCCACTTGTGGTAGTGCCGTTAAACCCACAATACCCATGGCATCTGACTTTAATAAATCTTTGTCTTTTTATGGCAAGGGTATCAGAAAAATGCATTTATTTTTCACAGAGAAATGTCTGACAAAAATAAAGTAGAAACAATTTAGTGCTTTGTTAAACAAAAAACAAACAAAATATTGAAACAAATGTGATGGATATCATACACAATAGTTGTGATTGTTGTGTTGGTATTGATTCGAGGTGACACAGAACACCACAAACTTTTAATAAATGAATAAATCATGACCATAGTTACTTACACTGTGTACAAAGTTGTCTGTTCCACACTGGTTCTTGTCACTGAATTGCCTGTACAGTGCTGATCACTTGCTAACATTTTCAATCACTGAATATCAATAGCATCATACTAGTATGTAGTTGTCTCACTGCAAGTCTTCTGAGATCTGGGGGCAGAGCTCAATGTGCGACACCTTAAAATGTCACATGGCAGACATTGCATGCAGTAGGTAGAAGCATAGATGATGTCTTCTGGTGGCGTCTGTAGCACTACCCATAGGAAAATGGTGAACCCTGGAGAGAATGTGGCATACTGGTGTTCTGTTTAAATGCGTCTTCATCTATGGAGATGCGAATGATGCTCCATGTGTGATGCGAGCGATGCCCCATGTACAGTCAACAATGACACTGTTGATACTGCATTCCAGTGCCCCCACCCCTCACTCCCCCCCCCCCCCCCCCCCCCCCCCTGCCCTGGAAATTGTGCACTATTGTCACATATTTGTGTGGAGATGAGGACACGGGGAAGGTCTCTGCCATGGTGCAGCTGATGAAGTCAGATGTGGTGTGGTGGCAGGTGGCAATAACCAACCTGCATCCTGACATTCATCTTGCAAACCACCTGTGGTAGGATGTCCATCCAGTGACACAGGTGGGTGTATTAATGATTCTGTGGAGGATGTGAAAAACTGTGAGGCTGATGGAGGCTCGATGTCCATGACTGATTTTGCTGTGAGCAGTGACAGACGCAGTGGCTGCAACAAGGCTGCTTAGGGGAGCAGGAGTCAACCTCCAAGGCAGAGTCATCGGTTGACCAATGTACCTGAATGTCAGGCACCAGCAAAGACTGCTTGGGAACAACAGTTAGGGATGCAGACAGCACTTCTGAAAATTGAAAATGTATCGTAGGATCACAGTAATCTTTAGTGCAAAGTTAGTTTAATATGTGCCTGTTTTGTCACAAATGCTATAATGAACTTCGCCAGCCATCTGAGTGACAATGCCAAATTCCCATTTGTGAGGCATGTTACAGACACAATAGACAACTTTGTCCTTCATGCTGAACTTCTTAGTGAAGTTGGCATCTGAAGCAGGGCGTCGAGGGTGAAATAGATGCACCAAAATATGGTGACAATGACTGTGTAATAATTCTGCTGGTGGAGTGCCCTGAAAAGGCAATGTGCAATACGTGCTGAGAAACAGCAACAAAAGCATTTTTCCCTGAGTACGAAGCATGATATTGGACATCTGAGCCTTGAAGTTGTGAACAAAATGTTCAGCTTAACCATTCAATTAAGGAGAGACAGCGATGTTTGGACATGTTGAATCCCACTTTGTTGACAAAACTGTTGAAATTCCAATAAAGAACACTGCCAACCATTTTCCAAAATGATAGTTTGTGGCAATCTTCTAAACAAAAGGCAGAAATGAGTGCACTAGTTGTTGAATTCACAGGAATGACAAAAGGATAACTGACATATGCATCAATGATAATTACTCACTGTGTGTTCGAGAAAGGACCAGCAAAATCAATGTGGATGTATTGCCAAGGACTATCAGGTCATGGCCATTTGAAAAATTCTTGGCACAGGGTTGCATGGTTGTCCGCACATGCATGGCAGTGAACAGTCATATGTTTGGTCTCCTTATCCAAACCAAACCATGTATAATGCTGGAGCACTGGCTGCTTAGCTTTAATGATTCCCCAATGTGCTGTGTATAAAAGTTTCAAAACATTTTGCTACAGTGATACGGATTTCACGATTTGTTCATTATCAGTGTGCAATAAAATTACACCATCCTGAATAGAAAGGTGGTTGTGATGAGCATAGTATTTTCATACTATTGCACCTGAAATTGAGTTTGGATTAAGAGGCTATGTAGTACTTGACCAGTTGTAGTAACTGATCCCATTCAGTAGTTTGTGCAACCTGCCAACAACCAGCGTGAAAGCAGTGCTTGTGAATCGCATCGATGAATTTGAAGACAAAGAAGATTCTGATGCATCAAATTCCGGATCACTTCCCATAGGCAAGCAAGACAGTGTGTCTGTGTTTGCATGATGTGCCATAAGATATAAAGAATTTCATACTAGTAATTCAAAAGAAGTAATGCCCAATATTACAGATTCCATGCAGTATGGTCAGATACACCTTTCACTGAGTGAAACAGCAATCAGCTACTTATGATCACTTATGAGAAAAAAATTTTCTCCTGTGCAGATATTGATGGAATTTTGTTTTGCCACATATGGTTGAGGCTTTCCTTTATCAGCTGACTGTAGTTGACTTGGCCCTTGTTCAACATCTTGGATGTGAATGCTTTGGGGCATTGAGAGTTTCCAACTTTGTGTGTTAAAACTGTCCTTATTACATGTCATGCAGTATTAACTGCAAGCATTACCAGTTTCTGCTGATCAAATTGAATAACACGTGGATGACTAAAATGACTGAAATGATTGTTCACATTCTCCAGTCCATTGGAAAGGAACCATTTTACACAGGAGATGACGCAAAGTAGCAGCAGTTTGTGCTATGTTTGTATAAATTTATTTTAATAAATAGGTTTTCCAAGAACTGCTTGTAGTTCCTGTATATTTTTAGGAGATGGTAATCTACAAACGGCCTTGGCCCCTAAATGCATAATCAAAGGATGAGTATCATGGGCACGTTGATATGTCCCAAACAGTCAATTTCAATATTTAAAAAAAATAAACATTTTTGCAGATTCCACTTGAGTCCTATGTCAAAACTTGAAAAAGGAATTCTAAGTTTTTGAGACGCTGTCTCGGTGTTTGGTCCAAGATGCCATCGAAATAGTTTGAATAGGACAGAAATTTTGATGTCACTTGTTTCAGAAAGAGCTGAAACAAAGTCGGAGCAGGATACTGACCAAAAAAATTTTTTTTTTGTTTCCTCATTGATGTAATGTTGAATATCAGTATCAGCTGAATCAAATCCGTAAGCTCCTCAATGCAGGAAGTGGTAAAAAATCAATAACTGTGTTTAAAATCTGCACAAAGTCTGATTTTTCTATTCAATTTTCTCATTATAAGTAGAAGAGATGCCCATTGGCTGACAGAAATTGGCTTCAAAATACTGACTTGTTCCAATCTGTGGAGCTCAGAAGTGACTTCACCACAAATGGCATACAGTACTGGATGTGCACACTAAAATTTTGGTTGAGCATTGTCTTTGAACGTAATGTGCACTTCAAAATTCTTTGCCTGTCCCAATTTACCATTGAACAAATATCCATATTTATCACACAGGTATTGTCTGCTGGCATGGGAAACTAGAGTATTTATAGCTGGCAAATTACCTTGAATATCTAAACAAAACAAATCAAACACGTGCATTCTGAAAATATTGGGACTAGAGTGTGATTGAAGCAGCTTGAAGGGCATTAATGTAGTTGTATTTTTATATTTTGCATACAAAGTGCATGTCCCAAGAACAGACATACTTTCGCCATTGTAGGCCGCAAGATACAGACATAATGTCTGTAGCTTGGGCATCCCAATTGCTCATATGTATTCTGATTAAATAATGTGACTGATGCACCCATTCTACTTGAAACTGTGCAGTTTGATTGCAAATCTGTAAAGTGTATGGCTATTCTGCTGAATGTGTTTGTCAGTTCTGACCTTGTCTGATTTGTGAATGACAAATATTTTGCTGTTTGTCTATTTGAGGTGAGCTGATTTGAATAAGCAAAACTTTTCACTGTGCATGTAGATTTGCAATGCATCTACGGTTCCTATGAGTATTGCTAGGAATGTTAGTTGTCAAATCAGAATGTGAGGTATTGATTTCCATTTTCTCAGTTTTAGGTTTACGTGGAACAGATTCTACTTTGTGGGCCTTTTTCAGGCACACTTCATGTGTCGATATTCCACGTATTGGGAAAATCTATGTTTGCAGTCATGTGTTTCATAGCACTCAACACTACACTTCAGAATGTGTAAACTTGCTGAGAAACTGGCTGGCTGCCTTGTGCATGTCTTACGCTGTTGCTTGCAGCCATTATGAACATTTGCCTACCAGGACTGGGGTAACTTAGAATTAACTGTGGTCAGCACTGCAACTACAGGTACATCAGAGTCTAGTTCCACAAAGTCTTGCACTTCCTGAGATTTAGTTACATTAAGTACAGCAGCAAGACCAGGATCACGATGCTTGAAAGTCTGTCATCAATAAGGTTCTGAATAACTACATCACAAACGATTTTGTCATGAAAAGAAGTTCCACAAGCATTTAAAATTTACTATTGCTACCCATATTCTTGAGTTCAGTGATCCATGCTTTGTAATAGTGATTACTGTGATGATACTTATGAAAGATTTTGAAACGAGCAGCAGATAAATGAATCTGAGCTTCAAAAAATTCATCTACATTCTGTATGACTTCCTTATAGGGTAGGGTTTGGGGCAGGAACAATTTGCTACACAAATGAAAAATATGCATTCCTATCCAAGAAAAAAAGAAAGAACGCCATGTGTCACGTATGATTCTGTAAGCTGTGAAGTGCTGCTCCATCTACAGTTTATATTCTGCCCACACCTCTTGTTTTAATCAAAGTAATAGTAGGAAAGAGGCGGCTCCTGTCCTCTGGTATTCTATGCTTCACTCATAGATGGCTGCTGGGCCTGTGGTGAACTCAGCAGTCGAGTTGTGTGTGGCAATAATTCTTGAATTTGTTGATTCTGAAACTGAGTAAGTGCAGTGAGTGTTTGCTCTCCAGTGGTTGCCATTACATACAAAAAAATAGACAAATAGAAAAGATCAGTTATTTTGACAATGCTCTGAAATCTGACCTCATTGCTGGAAATGTCTGAGATTTCTTTGTTGTCAGTTCCACGTGTTTCTCATACAATCAATCATTGAATTGTGTGTACAATAATCTTAATCACTTGGTAATAGTTTTAATGGCTGAATGTCAGTAGCTTTGTACTAGTACGTAGTTGTGTCACTGCAAGTCTTTCAAGATCTGGAGGCAGAACTCAGTGTGCAACGTCTTAAAATGATGTGAGCAGATACATTGCATGCAGTGAGTAGAAATGGAAGATGGCATCCACAGAATTGCTAATAGGAAAATGGCAAGCCCTAGAGAGTGCGTGGCTTGCATTGGCACACTGGCAGCCTGTTTGATTTGATTTATGGAGGGAGACAAAAACAACAGTGGTCTTAACCCACTGTTGCCCACACTGAAACTGAATCTATTGGTTGGTTTCATGTCCTGTGATTGTAGGAAAGACAACCAATACCCTTAATAAATAAATGGAGATCCTTTACTGGTTCGTTATTAGACTATAGGCTCTACTGAACCGAATATCCTATGTGTCTGCCCTCCAGAGCTTTCTGTTGGAAGATTGTTGTGATCCGATTTCATCCTCCTCACCACATAGTCTGTACTGAAGGTCTTCTTCCTCTGTATCCTTCACATATAGGTGTTTTTTAAAGTTTACATGGCAAGACATGAGTCCTAACATGCGTTTGATCTATTTCCTGGTCAAGTTCAGAATTACAGAATTTCTCTTGAAACGTGACCTCACCTTCATTATGTGGTCATATTTCGTTTTTTGACTGTAGTCCAATATTTGATGTGTTCCCTCCTGATCTAACTACATAGTTTTAATTTTACCACTGTTCTGGACAGGTTTTCTGGTCCAATAAATGGAGGCTTGCACCTGTTCTGTCCAGTCTATCAGCTTGTTCATTGCTGCTAATTCCTGAGTGACCAGGGACTCTCAGCAGTTTAACCTGATGTTTTCCAACAGTTTCCCAAGGACCTCTTGGCATTCTGCAACAATCTCTGACCTCATTGCAGGGGCTTATAGAGATTTCAGAGCTGCTGGGCTGTCTGAGTAATTGTAGATGCTACAATCTTAGTAGCACTTATGCAAATTCTCCTCTGCATACACTCTGATGGCAGATATTTGTGTCTGAAATGCTGTGGCCAGTTTTGCTAGAGAGACTGCTCTCTCTAGTCTAGGCTGTACTCTGTATACTCTGGGCTCAGCACTTTCATCAGTTTCAACCTGTCAGTAAACCATACTACATCTCCTGAATGGCATCGGTGTTCATTCTTCCACTGCTCCCTTCTTCTAGTTGTTACACTGAAAGGTTTATCGAAGCAGCTGGCAGCCTGTTTAAATGTATCTTCTTTTGTGGAGATGCAAGCAGCCCACAATGTGTGGTCAACAAATACATTGTCAGTACCCCAGTGATGATAATGATGAGACATTAAAACCATTGGTCACCAAATACAGTGACACAGAAAATATGGGACATAACAATAAAAATGTAATGTATACAGGGTGAAGAGAAAAAGCCCATTTGGAGGCCACCTTTTGATTCCTCATCCAGATTCAGGACAAAAATTTATCTAGCAAAATGAGATTGGATGCATTTTGAAAACACATGTTGTCACATCCTGCACTGGAATGTACAGACGAAAGTGTATCCCCTTGAACTACCATATCAGCTCTTATACTTCCCTGTATAGACTTCTAGGACATCAAACCCACCATGGAGCTATGATTCGAATCCTCATCAGGTCCCAAGTCCATTCCCTAATTCTCATTGTTTATAAGTAGGACATCATTTTGTCACATGACAGTAGCCTATCACAAGACCCATGTCTATTAACTGCACAGTGCACATCCATAATTGGTCCTGTCAAGTTCAAGTAGGACATCTTCCTGATGGAGTACACAAACGGTGAATATGTCAATATGCTTTTGGTGCTGGGTGCATCATGCAACCGTGCTGCCGCTGCTGCTGCTCATGCGTATGCTGCATGATATTCTCAAATGCGCCTCCTGATAAGAATGTTTTTCTTCGCCTGGAGCAACGCCTTCAGGAAACTGGTAATCTTTGTCTACAAGTAATGGACACAGTGGACAGATGTTGTCCAAAGACTAGATGTATTCTACAGAATGCAGTTCTTGAAACCATTCACCAGTCATCTTGGCAAATACCCGTGATATGGTAAGGCAGTTCCAGACATCTCAAAGATTAACTCCATGCCATTGACGAGTACAGTTTTGTGAGTGGCTTTTGCATCAAAAGGAAAATAACAAACATTTTATAAACAACATAATATGAAGTGATGAATCTAATGTCACTTCTGAGGGTGTTTTCAGCCTCCACTACAACAAAACCCACATGTCATCCATGAATGTGGCTTTCAGGCACTCTTTGGCATAAACTTGTGGGCTGGAATTATGGGAGGAGTGCTTTTGCACCCTTACTTATTGCCAAATAAGTTGAATGCGACACTGTATCACATATTTCTTTGCAAGACTTTGCTTGATGCATTAGAAAACATTGCACTTGGTGTTTGGCAACAGCTGTGGTTTCAGCATGGTGGTGCACCGCCACACTTTGGAATGAATGCGCATAACGATATAAATGGTTATAATAGAAGGAAACATTTCACATAGGAAAAATATAGCTAAAAACAAAGATGATGTGACTTACCAAATGAAAGTGCTGGCAGGTCGACAGACACACAAACGAACACAAACATACACACAAAATTCAAGCTTTCGCAACAAACTGTTGCCTCATCAGGAAAGAGAGAAGGAGAGGGAAAGACGAAAGGATGTGGGTTTTAAGGGAGAGGGTAAGAAGTCATTCCAGTCCCGGGAGTGGAAAGACTTACCTTAGGGGGAAAAAAGGACGGGTATACACTCGCGCACACACACACATATCCATCCACACATATCCATCCACACATATACAGACACAAGCAGACATATTTAAAGACCCTTTAAATATGTCTGCGAATGGTGAAGTCTTTGCAGATGCAAGGTGATTCTTTTGAACATGTGTGTGTGTGCGCGAGTGTATACCTGTCCTTTTTTCCCCCTAAGGTAAGTCTTTCGGCTCCCGGGACTGGAATGACTCCTTACCCTCTACCTTAAAACCCACATCCTTTT
This sequence comes from Schistocerca cancellata, assembly GCF_023864275.1. NCBI lineage: Eukaryota > Metazoa > Arthropoda > Insecta > Orthoptera > Acrididae > Schistocerca > Schistocerca cancellata. The sequence continues at coordinate 525,653,769 of NC_064628.1, forward strand.
GTCTTTCCCTCTCCTTCCCTCTTTCCTGATGAGGCAACAGTTTGTTGCGAAAGCTTGAATTTTGTGTGTATGTTTGTGTTCGTTTGTGTGTCTGTCGACCTGCCAGCACTTTCATTTGGTAAGTCACATCATCTTTGTTTTTAGTTATAACTATATAAATGTGTTTCCAGGAAAATGGATTAGTCATGGAGTTCAAATGTTCTGGCCTCCACAACCCCCAGACCTTAATCTACTAGATTTTTATTTGTGGGGATACTTAAAAGGAACAAGTTTATAGTACTCCACCCAAGCATGTATATTACCTAATAGATCATAAGCTTGCCGCTTTGGCAGTAGTGGATGTAGGTGTGTTGCATAGGGTCCAGCAAAGTATTATCCAGCGAATGGTGAAGTCTTTGCAGATGCAAGGTGATTCTTTTGAACATCTCTAAAGTGAATTTTGCTCATACCTGTATGTGCCAAACCTGTAAAGATAAGCCTGGATGTCAAACATATGGAATGGCATTATTGTGCATAGCATAATGTGCAATCTAATGTAGCCTACCTTTTGTGTTTCTTGTACCTCATTGGAAATGGACAATGTTATTGTATCCACTATTATTTTCTATTAGCTTGATTTCTGTTATGGACAAAATGGTCATTTATGTCTGTAAAAAGTTCATGTTTTGCTTTAATGTTTAGATGAACATAACATTAACAGAAAGAAGTACACAAGATACCGCATTTTGGAGGTGCAAATTGAACATAGTTTGATACTTTAAGTGAGAAAAAAATGTTTGGTGGGAACGCAATTCTGACACTAGTGAGTCTGCATATCTGCTACCCATGGCATTGCCTGATGTCGCTGAGCTAATTTGACAGCTCCATCACAACACAGACTTCATGCTGCCTGTTCTTGGCCACCATGCACACAGTTACAACATTGCCAGAGCCTCATTTTCTAAAATTGTATTTCTATTAAACCTATTGATGGGACTGGGTTTTGAAAGATACACTTTTCTCTTCAGTTGAGATGAGGAATCGCATGTCGACCACCAAATATGGCATTTTTTTCTTCACTCTGTAGACATTAGATTTTCTCTAGCAGATGCCATATACACTATTGACAGGCATTCATTTCAGAACTACAGCCAATAATGAGTCACAAAAATCATTAGAGCAATGAGAAAAATGGTAACTCCTCTAACTACGGTACTAACTGGGTACTAAAATACTGTCTTGACTCAACAGGACTACACGTGCGCTGTTGTAGTCATGTACAGGGTTATTACAAATGATTGAAGCGATTTCACAGCTCTACAATAACTTTATTATTTGAGATATTTTCACAATGCTTTGCACACACATACAAAAACTCAAAAAGTTTTTTTAGGCATTCACAAATGTTCGATGTGTGCCCCTTTAGTGATTCTGCAGACATCAAGCCGATAATCAAGTTCCTCTCACACTCAGCGCAGCATGTCCCCATCAATGAGTTCGAAAGCATCGTTGATGCGAGCTCGCAGTTCTGGCACGTTTCTTGGTAGAGGAGGTTTAAACACTGAATCTTTCACATAACCCCACAGAAAGAAATCGCATGGGTTTAAGTCGGGAGAGCGTGGAGGCCATGACATGAATTGCTGATCATGATCTCCATCACGACCGATCCATCGGTTTTCCAATCTCCTGTTTAAGAAATGCCGAACATCATGATGCAAGTGCGGTGGAGCACCATCCTGTTGAAAGATGAAGTCGGCGCTATCGGTCTCCAGTTGTGGCATGAGCCAATTTTGCAGCATGTCCAGATACACGTGTCCTGTAACATTTTTTTCACAGAAGAAAAAGGGGCCATAAACTTTAAACCGTGAGATTGCACAAAACACGTTAACTTTTGGTGAATTGCGAATTTGCTGCACGAATGCGTGAGGATTCTCTACCGCCCAGATTCGCACATTGTGTCTGTTCACTTCACCATTAAGAAAAAATATTGCTTCATCACTGAAAACAAGTTTCGCACTGAACGCATCCTCTTCCATGAGCTGTTGCAACCGCGCCGAAAATTCAAAGCGTTTGACTTTGTCATCGGGTGTCAGGGCTTGTAGCAATTGTAAACGGTAAGGCTTCTGCTTTAGCCTTTTCCGTAAGATTTTCCAAACCGTCGGCTGTGGTACATTTAGCTCCCTGCTTGCTTTATTCGTTGACTTCCGCGGGCTACGCGTGAAACTTGCCCGCACGCGTTCAACCGTTTCTTCGCTCACTGCAGGCCGACCCGTTGATTTCCTCTTACAGAGGCATCCAGAAGCTTTAAACTGCGCATACCATCGCCGACTGGAGTTAGCAGTTGGTGGATCTTTGTTGAACTTCGTCCTGAAGTGTCGTTGCACTGTTATGACTGACTGATGTGAATGCATTTCAAGCACGACATACACTTTCTCGGCTCCTGTCGCCATTTTGTCTTACTGCGCTCTCGAGCGCTCTGGCGGCAGAAACCTGAAGTGCGGCTTCAGCCGAACAAAACTTTATGAGTTTTTCTACGTATCTGTAGTGTGTCGTGACCATATGTCAATGAATGGAGCTACAGTGAATTTATGAAATCGCTTCAATCATTTGTAATAGCCCTGTACACTTACTTCCTGTCAAAGATTGTGACTATGAGCTGAATAATTTTGCAACAAATTTCAGGAGTCATGTCCATTGTTGAAACAATGTATCGGGTGGGAAAGATTATGATGACAGGTAATACTAACATTAATCTAGTAAAAGGGCAATGCATGAGGCCTTCAATGACTTCTGTAACAGCGTCTTATCAAAAGGCCTCTCTCAAAACCAAAAGAAATACAGGTCAATTGCAAAGGCTATTAGTAGCACCACACGCTTGTGGATGATACAGGAAATGAAATTAAGGATAGAAAAGCAAAAGCAGAAATGCAGAACCCCATTTTCAAAAGTTCTTTTGAAAGGAAAATCCAGATTTATTGGCCCGGTTTAATATTTGCACCAGTGCATAAATGGGTGATATAGATATTGTGTCAGTGATGTTGAGAAACATCTGAATTTGCTAAAATTGAACAAAACTCCTGTGTCATAATTTGTGACTCAATCAGTCATCTTTAACCATAATATGCAACAGATCCGTCAAAATAAAATAAAAAAGACCATGCTCTGTAGTTGGACAAAAGCATATAACACAGTCATCTACAACAGGGATACAGACATGATCTTCAAATCTACCATGCAAGATCCTTTACATATATCTGTAATAGAATCTTAGAATGTATACTAGGCACAAAATACTGCAAGTCATGAATCAAGGCAGTCAGGTACATGCAGTATGTCTTGACTTCCAAACAGCATTTGACTCTACCACATGTATGCTTTAAATTATAAGTATGCTCTAAGGCAGCGGCTGCATGCAGCCCAAATCAGTTCTTTATGCAGCCCATGGTTCTCACCTGTATTTGATAATTATATGCATTTAGCAGTTAACAGCTGAATCATAACCATCGACTAATGTTAAGAACTTGTAAAGAGTGTAGTTCTCCTGCTTACAAACAAAAATACTTACAGAGAGAGTAACATTTTTAAATGTGCTTAATTTAAATTGACATTTGTGTTCAGCCATGAGCTAAGCAAAGTTAAAGTTGACAGTTTACTTCGGGGACAGTAGGGTAAGTAGTGTGATCACTGGAGCATTATAGGATGTGAGAGGGGGAACGTTTTATTCTTTGTCTTCCAGTGCTGACAACTCATGGGCATGAGTGGCCCTAACCAATCAGCTGCTGTGTAACATGAGTTTGTGACTGTGGATCGTAGAGACACTCAGTTTCAAATGCACACTTATTTGTAGCAAGGAACATTAAATTAATTAAGGCTGTTGCAGTACAACACAATGAGTAGAAGAAAAATGAATTTAGTAATGTCTGTGACTGTGTCTCATACTGCATGACACATTTAAATTAAATGTAATAATTAATCATTTAATCACTTGCTCACACAGAAAACACAACACCACATCATCAGGCAGTTACAGTATCGCAGCTTTGGGTTACTGAGGGTGGCAGCAAAATGAAACAGAAAACAGTCGACATGAAATGTTCGAAATGGTACCGACTTTTAACATTGTACACTTACAATAGCTAGTGTATCTGGGGCTCAGAACATACTAATTTATGTACATTACCAATTAGTAATAAAATAAGTACATATGCAACTCCATCAATGTCAGCATTGGCTCTACAACATAAAAAAGTTTGATGACTAGTGCTCTAATGTCATCAAGCAAAATTTGTGATTAGATTTCTTTGTAAAGAGTACCCAGAATGACAGATGTATTAGTAAATTCAGGTGTGCCCAGGGGAAATGTATTTGGATCACGCTGCTCTTTTTTTATATTAATCACTTTGCAGTCAATATTAATGGTGTAGGATTTGGGTAACAAACACAATGTTCATGATGTGTAATGACTATCAATGTTACCGATTCACATATACAATATTTTTTTGTACACATTATATGGACAGATACAACTTAAACACATGGCATCTCAGAACACACTGCCCAAGCAGCGATATTCATGGGAATGGAAGTTCATAGAGCTTGTGTCCCCACATGGCTGCCCCCCACCCCGCAAAGGCATTCTGTCTAGCTCATACTTGTGTAGATATCTTGGTTGGCGGAGCAGTCTGCCTGTTTGTGACGCCAGTACTGGCTGAGTAAGTGGTACCGAAGGTGCCATCGTTAGGTCGTACCGTGTGTCCCCACAGGGCTCGCTTCCCTCCCCCTTCCCCTCCCTGAAGGCATGGAATGCTGAAGTTGTGTGGCAGTGTGGTGCAGGTCATCTCTGGAGATGCTGCCTAACTCACACTCATCTAGATGCCTTGGTCGGCACAGTAGTCTGGATATTCAGGACCAGGTAGCTATCTGTAATTGTTCTGGTGTTGAGGTACTGTAATCGCACAGAAGCACCCTGTACTGATATTCTTTGGGCACCTAGTGATAGGTGATGCCCATGCACTGTCTGAAGGTCTGATTATACCGTCCTGGAGAAATTCTTTAATGACTGCCTTTGCTGCCTTAAGTTTGTGGGGGGCTAGGGGGTGGGGGCAGCGGTGTACAGGCGTTCCTGGAGTTGTATTAATTATGTGCACGGTGCCATCCATAACTATGCTAAATGTTTTGTAGGGGTGGTTCAGGGGGGGGCGGAACCTTGTTGTCTGATCAGTCCACAGGGGTTGTGCCTTGTTGCTAGGTAACCCGTTCATGAGAACAGAAACACTGTCACTATTCGACCTGCTCACGAGAATGTAAACACTGTCACTGTTCAACCCGCTCAGGAGAGCTGTGTCAACATGTATAATAGGCACAGTACTAACCTGTGTATCCATGCTAGTGGTTGTACAGTTATCCTGTCACTCTCGGGTACGCCGGGCTGTCTGTTGTTGCTGCTGCTGGATACATTGCAGTTGGCTATCCAGTTCGTGATGGCGGCTGTGTAGCTGCTCATTCTCTGTACATGTTTTGTTGTTCTCTTTGCAGGTGTTCTTGTAGGCCATGATCTTTTCATGAAGTTCGACACAAAGTGTTGCATGTTGAAATGCAAGATCCGCTGCGGTCTCCATGTCTGGCGGTGGAGCTGGAGGGTCTGTGGTGGACGACAGACTGTCACTGCAGATGTCCCCTATAGGGTGTAGTCTGTCGCCTTGTAATAACACAGCCCTGCTGAGATCCGGGATGAGGTGGTAATGATGAAGGAAGTCTGCTTCGAGAACCAGCTCCACTGTTTTGACTACAAGGAAAGACCATGGACATGGTGTGTGGTTGTCTAGCCAGAGTGTCACTGAGGTTGTCCCCATTACCAGTGTTATTGAATCATTTGCCATTCGGGGTTGTGTGGTTGAGGGCGTGTAACCTCCTGTGGTGAGATGTGGAGTAGCGTGCTGATGTCTGTGCTCTTATCGACCAGGAGGTAGTGATGTAGCTGGTGGTCATAAACAAATAGTTGTGTGCTGTCTGCTCATATGTGTGACATGTTACGTGCTTTGGTATCTCCAGTAGAAAGGCAGCTTGTTGTAGGGAGGTGGGCTGGCACACCTAAGCCAGTCTGCCGGTCTAGTTTGGGTAGCCACACGGCTGTCAGCAGTGGTGTGCATTGGCGTCAAATCACACATGAAACCAGTGGTAGCCGCTTGTCATATTGTTTTGGCTGGGCAAGACCGCTACGGTCGCAGGTTCGAATCCTGCCTCGGGCATGGATGTTTGTGATGTCCTTAGGTTAGTTAGGTTTAACTAGTTCTAAGTTCTAGGGGACTAATGACCTCAGCAGTTGAGTCCCATAGTGCTCAGAGCCATTTGAACTTTTTTTTTTTTTTTTTTTTAGCTGGGCTGTGTTGTGGCGGCACATGGGTTGGCCATCTCCTTTGTTTATTTCCTGCAGGAGTTGGATTCATGCGCCTTGTTGTTGCAGCACTGCAGTGGTCGTGGCTGGCAAGGTGACTGGAGTCCAGTTGCGGAGGGGAGGAGGGAGTTGCCTGGAGTCTGCGCGCAGTGTTTTGCGCTGTGTCTGCCACTGCTGCCACCCTTGTCTGTTGTGCACCATATCCGTCGCTGGCATGGCAGTCGTATATAGGTGTCCTGGCACTGATCAGTATCCGGTGGCGTGCAAGCGCTAGCACCCTATCAGCCAGTTGTAGGCACAATTCCAATGGTGTGTCCGCATGTACTAGAAGTGCTGTCTGTATTTGCTCTGGGAGCTTGAGTAATCGTTATGACCATAGGGCCCAGTCTGGTAGTAGGTTATTATCAATTTCCAGGTCCAGTTTACTCCATAATGCTGATGGTGTGTCGTCACCCAGCATCGTCTCGTTTATGGCAAAGAGCAGCTGTTGCTGTGATGTGTGTGATATTCATTGTAATATTAGTGACTTCACCATCTCATACTTGGGTGCAGTTGGAGCATTTAGCAGTAAATTGCTTACGAGATCCACTTGTTCACCAAGATGGTTAAGAAGTATTAACAGCTTGCTCTGTTCATCCTCGGTCCCTGCTGTCCTCATCAGACATTTGCATAAAGCAAACCACACTTCTGTTGAGTCTGCTTGAATGGGCAATCTATCTCATTTGACGGCAACTGAGAAATGGATTGGCACTTGTCGAACAGATGTTGGTCATCTCTCTCAATGGACACATGGGGTCCCCACACTGCCATTTTTCCACCCTATATTCACTGTTTCAGCTTAACCACTCCACCAATGTTTAGCCATCCTTTTTGGTACGCCACCCCTTTGATAGATGATGGGTGGTTCCGATAGTGGTCATTTTGTGTTGGTCCCACTGAGTTGTTGGCATGCAATAGTTGTATCACATTGTTCGGACCAACTGTGGTGGCTTGATGAGGTGTGGCCACTGTTTGTTGTACCTGTTGGTATGGTATGGTGTGGTGTAATATTCCGATTGGAGCTGTGGTTCAGCTTGCAGTGCAGCCATCCAGCTGTTGACATCACACCCATCGAGTGGCGAGTGTCATGGCATGGCTGATATCCCTGTTTCGTCACCCTTGTGGCGTATAGAGGCATTGGCGGACTGCAGAGAAATATAGCTCTGTTGGATGTCACAGTTTTCTGGCGGTGTTTATCCGTGTGTCCACTGTGCACACTGTTCCATTAGTAGCATCACAGCCACTGTGGTTACTATGGTGGCATTGATGTAACAAAACATAGTGTGCTGGTGGTGTAGACAGTTAGCCTGTGTTAAAGGTGTCACACCCCTTTGTTGTAACATGCATCACGGTAGGTGGGGTGAAGTCACGGTTGGTCGGAGGCCATCACGGTGTGGTAGGTCCATGCAGTGAGCCCATAGGATCAGTGGTGTGTCGTGTAATAATCGCCAACTGGCTGAGTTCGTGCTAGATTGTCAGCCCACGTGGTATGGGGTTCATTGTAGGTGCGGTGGTGACGTCTGGCTTGAACTTGATGCCCTTTGTTGCCAGTGCAGCTGGTGTAGCATTCAGGTTGTAATTCTGATATCCATCTTGTGGTTGTAGTGCTGTTGATGCATCTGTTGTAGCATCCTAGTAGCTGTTGATGTTGTGTGGTCATGGTAAAATGGTCATGCTGTGCATCCTTGCCAGCATGCGGTAGGTATCAGCATATCCCAGTGCGAGCTGGGGTGTGGGGAGTGGTGTGGCCAGTGAGGCTGTTACGTCATGCCCAAGGTGTACCATGTTACACAGCGTAGCTGCCATGACATCACCCTTATGACATGTGAGAGTGAAAGCAGTTTGCGGAAATATATCATACTGTTTGAAATCACTGTGAACCAGTACTATCTGTCCCTGAGACCACTAAATACACTTACCTACATGTTTGTTTGTTGTCACTGATTGTTCAGCATTTGTTATATCACTGTAGTTGGTGTCCTTAATTAGTCTATCAATGCCTGACATCTCAATAATGGAAGAGTCACTCGGTTGATAGGGATACTTGTGAGTAGCATTAGTACTAGCTGAATGTATGTATATCAATTGTAATATTGCACTTGAGAATGGTGGGGGCGGCAGGGTAGCACCATTGTTCATTACCGCCGATCGTCGTCATCCTTTTGTTATGTACTATGACGAGGTTAGTGTCCACATAAGCACTCGTAGCACTATTTTCAGTGTTCGTTAAAGCCACTGTGGTCGATGGGAGTTCAATATCATAGTCAGTTTGTGTGCACTGATGTGACAATGGTTGCATTGTTGTGCAGGTATTAAACACAGAAGTATTGCAATTTCTGTCTTGTAGCAGTGAAAAGTTGTTAGACAAACACTCGCAACAATTGCTATCATTGACTGTAGCTGACTAACTGTCAGTGTGTGTAGGATTCATGTTGGCAAGGTGTTGGAGTCTCACATCAGGTGGAAGTGGAGCAAAGTGTCACACAAAAATGTCGCGGCGTGGTTGTCAAAAAACTCGTGGCACCAATGTAGGATTTGGGTAACAAACACAATGTTCATGATGTGTAATGACTGTCAACGTTACCAATTCACATACACAATATTTATTTATACACATTATATGGACACATACAACTTAAACACTTTGTGTCTCAGAACACACTACCCAAGATCGAGAGATACTGTTTTTGCAGCAATATTCTTGGGGACGGAAGCTTGTGTCCCCACAATAGCAACACCAATTGCAGTTACCTGTAATGGAGTACTGTCTCTAAAAAAAAACTGCACAGATATTTAGTCAAATTGTTGTACTACACACATAAAAAAAAGTTTTGCAGCATCTCGGTTCCAAGAGTTCTGGAACCTGTACAGAAAATAGGAATAGAGATCAGCATAAACATCATTTCTGCCCTTTTTATTGCTCATGAAAACCACACATTTATGTTGTACCACCATACAGTGAGACCTTCAGAGGTTGTGGTCCAGATTGCTGTACACACCGGTATCTCTAGTACCCAGTAGCAGGTCCTCTTGCATTGATGCATGCCTGTATTCATCGTGGCATACTATCCACAAGTTCATCATCCACAAACAGCCCTTTTCAATCTATCCCAGGCATATTCGATAGGGTTCATGTCTAGAAAACATGCTGGCCACTCTAGTCTACCGATGTCGTTATCCTGAAGGAAGTCATTCACAAGATGTGCACGATGGTAGCATGAATTGTTGTCTATGAAGATGAATGCCTCGCTGATATGCTGCCGATACAGTTGCACTATTGGTCAGAGGATGGCATTCACGTATTGTACAGCCGTTAGGGTAGCTTCCATGGCCACCAGCAGTGTATGTCAGCCCCACATAATGCCACCCCACAACATCAGGGAACCTCCACCTTGCTGCACTCACTGGACTGTGTGTCTAAGGCGTTCTGCCTGACCAAGTTGCTTCTGGTTGAAGGCGACATTCATCAATGAGAGAACATGATGCCAATCCTGAGCGGTCCATTTGGCATATTGTTGACCCCATGTGTACCACACTGTATGGTGTCATAGTTGCAAAGATGGACCTCGCCATGGACGTTGAGAGTGAAGTTGCACATCATGCAGCCTATTGTGCACAGTTTGAGTCGTAACACGACGTCCTGTGGCTGCATGAAAAGCTTTATTCAACATGGTGGCTTTGCTGTCAGGGTTCCTCCGAGCCATAATCCATAGGTAGTGGTCATCCACTGCAGTAGGAGCCTTTGGGCGGCCTGAGCGAGGGATGTCATCGACAGTTCATGTCTCTCTGTATATCCTCCACGTTTGAACAACATCGCTTTGGTTCACTCCAAGACGCCGCACACTTCCTGTGTTGAGTGACCTTCTTGGCACAAAGTAACAATGTGGACATGATTGAACCGCAGTATTGACCGTCTAGGCATGGTTGAACCACAGACAACACGAGCCGTATACCTCCTTCCTGATGGAATGACTGGAACTGATCACCTGTTGGAGCCCTTCCATCTAATAGGCACTGCTCATGCATGCATGGTTGTTTACATCTTTGGGCAGGTTTAGTGACATCTCTGAACAATCAAAAGGACTGTGTCTGTGATGCAATATCCACAGTCAGCGTCTATCTTCAGGGGTTCTGGGAACCAGGGTGATGCAAAACTTTTTTTGATGTGTGTATTTATAGGTGGAGCAAAAATTGCAACCCTACCTTAAAAATTCAGACTTTTAAAATTGTGAACTACAGCATCAGTGAGTCAACTCTACAAACACCTGGGTGTAGAAGTTTGTAGGGATGTGGATGGATATCACATAGACTGAGTCATAGTTGAGGTAGATAGTAGACTTTGATTAATGGATAGAATACTTGGAAAATGCAACCAGTGAATAAAGAAGATAGTAAAGCAAAACATTTATGTATCACAGTCTGGAATGTTGCTGTGTGTGTGTGTGGAACCCATACCAAATAGGACTAATGTGGGATACTGAACATGTACAAAGAATGGCATTACAAATGGTCATTGATTTGTTTGACTCATGGGAGAGCATCACAGAGTTGCTGAAAAATCTGAACTTTTATATGCTTGAAGATAGATGCAAACTATTCAGTGAAAGCCTACATACAAAGTTCAAGAATTAGCTTCAAGTTAAGAATCTAGGAATAAACTTCAACCCCCAATGTATCATCCTGTAGGGATTGTGAAGACACAATTAGACTGTCACAAATACATATTCACGTATGAGCTTTTGGGTGAACTCTACCAAACTAACTGCTGCAATATTCTGTGCCTACAAGAAACCCAAAGAGATGATCAAATGTGTCGCCCCAAAATACGAGGGTAATCCCAAAAGTAAGGTCTCCTATTTTTTTATAAGTACAAAAAACTGTGTGGCAGTTTGTCACACTGTTATGAAGAGTGCTTCACGTGCTGCATGCAAACGTGCACACGCCGCGCTGAGGTGCTGTCTTGGCTTGGCAGCCGATGAGAATGGAGCCTCCGTTGGATGTTACTGCCAAGTGCGAATTGTGTGCAGTTATTTGGTTTTTGAATGCAAAGGGCACTGCACCAATTGAAATCCATCGCTAATTGATGGAAGTGTATGGTGAGTCGTGCATGGATGTCAAAAATGTTCATAAGTGGTGTAGAGAGTTTGAAGCTGGTCAGACCAAAATTTATGATGAACAAAGGAGTGGGAGACCGTCAGTTTCTGAGGAGACAGTGTTGAAGGTTGAGCAAAGCATGTGTTAAGATCAGTGGATTACCCTGGATGATCTCTGCACATTGGTTCCTGAGATTTCCCGAAGAGGACCACATGCAGCAACGAGTTGATGGTTCCCACACATTTCTTCACTACCTTGCAGCCGAACAGGACAACTTTCTGGACTCAATTGGCAGGGGTGACGAAACCTGGGCATACCACTTTACACCTGAGACCAAGCAACAATCACGCCAGTGGCGGCATCCTTCTTCGCCAAAGCTGCGGACATTCAAACAAACACAGTCTGCCAGTAAAGTCATGAGAACTGTTGGGATTGGAAAGGGGTATTGTTGGTCGACTTCATGCCCACTGGGATCACAATTAACGCTGACAGGTACTGTGAGACTCTGAAAAAACTCAGACGGGCAATTCAGAACCAGAGAAGAGGAATGTTGAACAAGGGCATGCACATTCTCCATGACAACGTTCGCCCACACATCACTCGGCACACCATAGCTCTCCTGCAACAGTTTCAGTGGAACATAATCTCCCACCCACCCTATAGCCCTGATGTGGCACAGAGTGACTATCACCTGTTCCCTAAGTTAAAAGATACTAGAAAGAATGATTCTTCACCGCTTAACTGCGGTAGTTGATCCACTTCTTACCTAGCAGCAAGCTGGCTTTAAACCAGGCAAGAATTGCACCTCACAAATCCTTTATCTTTCTCAGTTCATAGAAGATGGCTTTGAGCAGAGAAAGATATCAGGTGTAGATTTTGTTGACCTTTCGGCGGCCTTTGACACCATAAACCACAGAGTGTTGCTGCACAAAATCTACAACCTGACTAACAACTACACACTGACGAGGATAATTTTAACACTCCTACAGAATTGATGTTTTTTCGTGTACTTCCAAGGAAAACACAGCCAATGGAGAACTCAAAAGAGCGGTCTCCCTCAAGGAAGTGTACTGTCACCCATTTTATTTAATGTGTACACTAACGATCAACCACATCCTCAAGGATGTGAAAGTGTCATATATGCTGATGACCTGGGCTCTTGCTGCCCAGGGCAATCGGCTTGAAGATGTAGAGATAATGCTTACACACGGTCTACAACAGCTTGGTACTTACTACGAAAAGAATCAACTCACACCCAACCCTAAGAAAACGTAAGCGTGTTCATTCCATCTGAAACATAAACTAGCTGACAGGAAACTTGAAATATTTTTGAATGGAGTTACACTAGAATATTGTTCCCACCCCAGGTATTTGGGTGTCACTCTCGACCATACACTGACCTACAAGGAACATTGTCTGAAGCTGAAGCAGAAAGTATCCTCCAGAAACTGCCTTCTTCAGAAACTGGTGGGGTCGAACTGGGGTACACATCCACAAACATTAAGAACAACAGCTCTTGCCTTATGCTGTTCTGCAGAAGAGTATGCTAGCCCAGTGTGGTAAAATTCAGTACATTCAAAGCAAGTTGATGTAGCCTTAAATGACAGCTGTAGGATTGTTACAGGTTGCTTAAGGCCAACCCCCATGGACAAAGTTCAATGTCTCGCTGGGATTGCTCCATGTGACATCAGAAGAGAGGTCGCTGCTAACATCGAGAGGCATAAATCAAATACAGTGACCTCACATCCACTCTTTGGACATTAACCTGCCAAGCCAAGACCGAAGTCCAGGAAGAGTTTCCTAACAACTTCGCAGCCCTTAGAAGGATCAGCTGCGGCTACCCAACTTACGAAGTGGAAAGAAAGATGCCAAAATCTGTCAAACTGGATGACACCACAAGAATCTCTGCCTCCTGGACACATGGAGAAGTGGGTCATCTGAAAATCCTTGAACAGACTACAGACCAAAATTGCAAGATCGAGGGACAATCTCATTAAATGGAAATTCCAACTGCCAAATGCCAACACAACACTGTGCAAATGCAGTGAATTGCAGACAACCCGACATCTCTTCAAATGTAACTCATGCCCAACCAGCTGTAGCATGAAGGACTTAACGTCTGCAACACCCAATGCTATCAAAGTTACCTATTCTGGGTGAATACTGTATAGTTTTCTTTGTATGTATTGTATATGTGTTCATTTTAGTGTACCTCTGACACGGATAAAGAAGAAAGATGTGGAAATCTGTATATCACATATCATTCTGTCAACAGTCAAATAGTTGAATGTGTGTCATGCATTTCTATATTGTCACACTAGTTACCAGGTGGTGATTATGTTCTAATAGTGAGAGCAGTTTCTAGTGGTACACTGCAACATTCTTCAGTAATTAAATTATGGAATTTGACTCAGTGTCAAGGCGACTTCATATTCAAACATTAATATTAACCATGTAAAGGGTCATGTCATAGTAACTTATAATACTAAAACTGAACTATTTAGATGTCTGTGAAGCAGCCCTGACTAAAATTTATTGCAATTCTGTGTATAGGGTTATAAGTTAATACCAGCACAATAAATGTCCATAATCAACACATATAGTAAGTAAATTACAGTGTGTCAGTGAAGAATTGTTCCTGAAATAAAGATTCTCAAATTGCATTACAAAAATATGGGACACATATATCTTGCACAGTCTGCATAGATGTCCGAAATTCTAAACTAACATTCACGTTTTAAATATTAATTACATTATTTGAGAATTCTTAAGCATAATTAACATTTCATGCTCACTAGACTCTGCTAACTTGCGACTGATAATCATTACAGCCAGTGAGCTCAAGTCTTGGAGTGGACATCATGCATTCATAAGGATTGGTGGCGAGACAGTCATGATGGAACTGTTTGTTGCATCATTGATGATACTTATGATTTTTAGAGGCATCCCAGTCATACCTAACAAACAAAAAGATCTAACAAATAACTTTTATCAAATTGCAAAGAATATTTAAACAAACTGCTTAGAAAATTAATATGTCCATCCTTAATGTATTTTTCCAGAAGAAAACGAATAAAAAATGGAATTATCAGAGACCAAATGGAACTAGAAATTAAATTAATTATATTTTATCACATGATAAAGAAATTATGCTGGATGTGATAGATGTAAGTAAATTTCAAATGATCATATAATCAGAAGATGAAGTAAATAAAAAGTTGGTGGCAATAACAGACTGTCTGGAGGAAACCAAGAAATGTGGGCCACAATAATTCATTTAAGAATAGGGAACTATAATACATTAAATTAAGCATTTCATTCAGTATTGTAGAATATGATTGTGCAGATGTAGATGAAAGGGGAAACTATTTAATAAAGGTACGTATAAGATGTGCTGGTACGAAGAAAGCAAAAGAAAAGAAAATCACAAATAAAATAAGGAAACTATGAAAGAGAAAGTTGAAGTTCCAAGAGAATAACAATATATTCTTTTTAGAGGTATCTTTGATTGGATTTAAAGAAATACAAGGTAAATTTGGTAAGAGAAAAGTAGAAAACAAAACAGAAAACTTATGTAGTGTAAACACTACATTTCATCTATTAAGAAGGCACAGTAACAGACAATGGAGGTAAAATTTTCTTTACTGTTTGTTTAATTCAAGAAATGAATCAGAAAAACTAATCAGAAGGTGCAGACTAAAATTAAATAAAAAGTTGGTGGCAAAAACAGACATTCCGGAAGTAAAGGGAGATGATGTATATAAAGCTATCTGAAGTGAGAAGAAAGGAGAGGCACGTGGAGATGATAGTATTTCTGGAAGTGAAGGGTGTGTCGCAAGGCTAATTCCCACCTACGTAGTTCAGAGAAGCTAGTGCTGGGGGAAGGATCCAGAAAGTATGGACTGTTGATCATGTACTCAGCAATGTTATCCACCATTCGGTGGTTGATCCTGCTCTTGGCAATGCCCATTCATTCAAGTGGGCAGTTGGTTGGTGGTTGTGTCCACATAAAATGTCATGCAGAAATTGCTGCAGTGCTTATAGATGATGTGGTTGCTTTTATAAGTGACCTTGCATCTGGTGGGATAGAATAAGCCTATACTGGAACTGAAGTAGGATGTGCTGGGTGGGTGAACTGAGTAGGTCTTGCACCTGGGTCTTCCACGGGGATATGACCCATGTGAAAAGGGGTTGAGAGTGTGAGTGTCATAGAGATGGATCAGAACTTTTTTAAGTCTGATGGGGTATTATTTAAGTTAGATAAGCAGCAGAATGCCACTTGAGAAGGAGTAGGGAGGATTGTGGGTAGCATGACCTCATTTCTCACCATGATGATAGATAGTCAGAGCTCCGGCAAAGGACATGACTTAGTTGCTCCAGTCTGGGACGATACTCAGTTAAGAGGCGATGCTTCTTTGCAGCTTGTTGCCACCCATGGAACACTATCAGTCCATTTCCATGTGAAAGAGTTAAAATTACTGATCAGTTGTAAACATTGTTTAAATACCATATATATCTGACTCCAAGATCACTCCGAATGCAAGACAAACCCTCTTCTAGGTCTATTTTGAAAACTTACAAATGGTCACTTTATTACAGGTAACTGAAGGAAATAAAAGTACTGGTGCACAGAAAATAAAATCAGACAGAAATCTCCCTTAATCAGATGCAGATGCCATTTTGTCCTCCTCACTGGTATGGTCCAAAGAATCTGCAGTGTCACTGCCTCTGTCATGGTTATCTTGCATTTCTTCCCATACTGGACTGTCTTCACTCTTGCTTAATGCATTTGTTACACAACACTTCTTAAAGCTGTTCACAATTTATGTTTCCATTCAGCCTGGATCCATTCCATGATAAGAGATACTGAAGACTTCCTCAGCTTGCCGGCAGGGGTTCAGGGCTTGACCAACTTGAAGTGACCTGTTGCTGTACAGCTGCTTCATGTATCCTTTAAATTGCTTATTCACCACCACATCTAGCAGTTGTTATGAAGTCATGCCTCCTGGAATGACAACAAGACCTGTGTTTTAAGTCCAGGATTTCTGCCTTCACTGCTGTTGTCAGATGCCCCTTGAAAGCATCAGGGATCAATATCCCATGAATCTTTGGAAGAGCACCTGGCCTCCTGTTCCAGACTGTGTGGAGACAATCACTGGTCATCTACACTTTTCTGTTGCAGTGAAATATGATGCCAGGTCCCAGCTTTTCTTTTGGCATAGTTTTATGACTGACAATGACATAGTGTCACATCCTTGTCCCTTTGGCAAGTGCATTCATCATCACAGTGACTGATGATTTCTCATTGCCCTTAGTGCAAACCAGTACACATTTGGCACCTTTCTCTTCAACTGTTGTACTGGATGGCATGTTAAAAGAAAAAGAAGTCTTGTCAAAATTTCTGATCTGTTCTAGAGTGTAGGCATTTTCCTTTCCTAGTTTTATAACCTGTTTCTGATACTTGACCAACTTCTCCACATACAGTGCTGGAAGACTCTGACAAAGGTAATGCTATATTTGTCCTTACCCACAAGGACTCACACTTAGAGAGGTAGGCACTACTATATGACAACACCTACATGAAGACTAATGCTGGCCCCATCAAGAAGCTGGAGAACAAGACCAGGATATCTCTGAAGGACTAATATTATTAGAAGGGGTTATCAAGACATTGTTACCACAAGGATCTGTACCACTGTGCCTTTATGGACTCACAAAGGTCAAAGGAGAGGGGGTACCATTGTGCTTCTCTGTCAGAAAAATCAGGTGTCTTACATATTAACTGGCAAAATACGAAGACATACTAAGGCCATGTCTGGGTAACTAAGCCCCTATGTGGGTAAATGTCCACTTTGTGTCCACAATTCTGTGGATTTTGTGAAATGCCTCAACAACTTCAGGCTGAAGAACTCAGGCATTCTGATGAGCTTTGATGCCAGATATCTATTTGCCAGTGTGCCTCTACGATAGTCATTAGAACTCACTGGTCAGCAGTTTCACACGAAGACCACCAACCTTTTCAGACACGTCCTGACCTCCACTGTGAAGGAGGCAAAGGGTGTTGCAATGGGCAGCTCACTTTCACTTGTAGTTGCATATCTGTACATGGAAACTTTAAGGAAGAAGCCCTGAAGTCATCCAAATGGAAACCAACTTGCTTTTTCCAAAATGTAATGACATGTTTGTCATTTGGCCCCATGGAAGAGACAAATTTCATGACTTCCTCACACATTCAAACACCAAGCATCACAACACCAGATTCACTATGGAGATTGAGGCAGAAGGAGGACTATCAATATTGGATGTCATGGTCAAAAGAAAAGCAGAGGGCACCTAGGCCACAATGTACGAGTATATTGGAAGGAAATACAAACTGACCTGTACTTGCATGCAGATAGATACTGCCACTGTGCACACAGGAATAGGGTGCTTAAAACACTAATAAACAGTTATTGAAGCATATCAGTTGCATAGAGTCTCCCCCTAGGAACTGAAACTCTTCAGGACAGTGTTCCATAAAAACAGTTACTCAGAATACCAGATTAGGCATGCTCTGGGCCCTATCACTACATTATAACCTCTGGAGACGTACAAAGCTATGGAGCTTTCCCTACCAGACCCTGGCCACTATCAGGAAAAATCAGGTGCATACTGAAATAGCACCAAGAACTGTCTTTTGCCTGTCAATGAAACATGAGCGTTACTGAAGTGTGTCAAAGATGACCTCAGTTTATGGAAGGCAGAGGTATACTCAATTCCACGCCAATGTGGTGAGGCCTATATTTGAAAAACAGTGTGCATCATCAAAGACTGATCCCAAGACTGCCGACAGCATGATCAACTATTGTACCCTAACAAGTTTGTGGTCACAGAGCACTGCTTGTCCAAGGCTCATGCAATGGAATACTAACACACCAGGAGTTTAGAACAAATGTTGAAATACTGGAACAGTGTCATGAGGTGGTCAGGGACAATCTCATCAAGAGAGATGCGGCTTTAATCACAGCAAAGCTTGGAAGCTAGCACTGAGTATAATTAAGAAGGCACCTAGGAAACACAATGAGCTTGCACCCATGACAAACCCAATGCCTCCATGCATGCATCTGCAGTCAGATCACCAAACTGGGCATCACTTGCCATTGATGCCGACACAATGGTCTTCTATGTCTCCAATGGCTGCCCTTGGTTGCTGACCACATGTGGATTTGTTGGAGGGGGCAAGTGAGTGTCCCCAGGAGGTCAGTATGCCAGTGCATCTGACAATGGTGACATATCTGATCATCAAAATATTGTGCACATTGGATTCTATGACCTTTGCCTGCTTTCAGCATTGCAACTATGATCATATGCTTCCATGGTGTTTTGTTCCAGGTTTCACATAATGTGCCACTCTCTGTTGAGACAGTTGCATTCCTGTATAAGTTGGGTGATTTCCTGTGGAAGTACAGGGCGGCTCTTTTGGGCATGTGTTTCAACATAGTCACATGGTACAGAGAGTTGGTGATTGGTGATGACTCTTGAGGGTGGTGACAGCTTCTTTAACATTTGTGTCTTCTGCAGTCAGCACTATTGTGATTTATCAAGAGACATTTAAAAAAAAAAAGTAGTTTCCATTTGGTTCTTCTATAATTAGGCACAACTGCATGTACAGTGTCTCCATCATGAGTCTGAAGACCCCAGGTAGATGGTCTGAAGAAAATGCATGAATGTAAGTGCCAATGACCAGTTAATTGTCAATTGCAATATCAAGGATATCTGGTCTTCCTCTAACAAAGGAGTATATAATTGGCTCATTAGTTCTATAAACTTGAGCTTGATGTCTGCTAACAGCTCTCAGGAGTTTACTGTCACTGATGTTGGTATGTGTGAAAGCCACCCCAGGTTTTTCATGATCAAGTCTCCTGAATGAAGATCTTGCCTTGGAACTGCAGGAGTGCGTCTGTGACTTTTATTGTGAGGTGTATCTTGGAGGCCAGTACACAGCAATAAAGCATGAGTAGTCATGCATAGTCCACAATTCAAGTGCATTTCAATGGCAAGACATATGTTTATTTGATTGTCATTGAGAAAGTGTCAAAATTCCAATAAGAAAGAATAAATGCCATTGACATTCCACATCACTGTTAGCAGATTTGCACTCTTCTAGTGTTGGCCATATTTAGGTTGAATTTCATTTCGTTGGAATTCTTACTACTTGAAAGGTTGGATTGCACAGCAGCAGAAAGTGTTATTGGCTGGTTTTCCATGGCTGCAGCAGCTCATATTCATAGCCTTGAGTAGTGTTGCATTGCCAGACTCCTCAGTTGCTATCAGTTGGACAGTGCTATGGCAAATTTACAGTTGGGTTTTGGATAGGCTAGCTAACTATTGAGGCTGTGTGGGTGCAGCAATCCAGCTAGGAAAAACTGAGGTTCTGTTGGTGACTGAGAAGGCAATGTTATGCAAGCTGTTGCTCAAGGGTGGCAGATTCCATGATCTCTTTCATACCTGATTGGTGCTGTCTTTCCATCTTGTCTGAGACAGGGATGGAAGTCTGTGTTAGCTTCAGCAGGCATGTTTATGATTTTTGCCCCCTGGCAGCTCACTGAATTGTGCCTGTTGACATAGCACACATTGTGCAGGTGCTTCCTTATGTAACTAGCATTACTGGCTGTCATGCTTCTCGTTGCATTTTAACAAGCATATTACGATGGCAAGAGCTGTGACCAGGCTTCTAGAAATGGACACAGTGCACTGATCCTTCTCCACACTTACAACAAGAGTGGAAGAAAGTGAGTTAATAAATCTCTCTGTGCTTGCTGGTGTCATTTAAAATGGCCACCTTTAGCAGAATCATGCACTGAGTGCCAGACATAATCATACATTGTACTATCATTGCAGTAAATCCAATACCTTCAGTTTCCTCCTTTACTACATCTTCAGTAATTTTGAATGGTATACCTCAGATGGTGACATCAGGAAAAAGTTAAAGCTCATTATGCTTTTGGTGCCAACTGTGTTCATGATGGTTACATATTCCTACACGGTGAGAGTTGATCCCCTTCACCATGCTTATTGGTAAAGGGTGATTTGCAGTTATTTTTTAAACACTCATGCTGTTGTGTTTTTGTTCTATTTTTGGCACTGTTCTTCTTCCTAAAATTGCCATTTGAAATTCTCCAGTGCTATTCCAAAAGTAAAAATTATCACCATACCATAATGTTATAGACAACAGAGGCTGACAGGACTACAAAAACTAAAAAATAATGTAGGATTTTGTAGTCTTGATGGAGTTTCAGCGGTAACTTCTGAAGGTCGCTTTGTTGTTGTTATTGCTTCTTCTGCTGGAGATTCAAGACCTTTTATGGCTTCAAAAGTGTTTCTCATCTGCACTGCTGCTGTTGGTACTGCACAGCATATGGTCTGTAGTAAATTAACGAAACCTCAATTTCTAGGCCTGGTGTGTCAAATCTACAGCACCAGTAACACAGATATAAGCAGAGCAAGAAGCAGTGGCAATAGTTGTAAGCTGTAGGATGTGTTTAGTCTACCATCATATCACTGCATTTACAGTGACTCTGCCTGCTTTTGGACTATATGGTTATTTCTGTGGGTGTACATTCAGGGTGCAGTTAACTTGTTTGGTTTATATTTTCTATTGGGAGTGAACAGAAAAGTGGTGACAAAGACTTACTCTGTTATGTATTAGTCTTACAGTCACACTCAGTGCCGATACTATGGATGCCAAATTTCTCACTCTTTGCAACAATAGCTTTTACTGCAGAAGCAGCAGCACCAGGAATAACTGAAGCTGTAACAGCAAGAATAAGATGCTGCTGTCCTGCAAATCTTGTGTTGCAGTTTACAGCTAGGTCCCACCATCACTCACTTGCTTTGATCTGGCTTCAGAGAACTGGGAAACATACTTCCAGCATAGTCATCCACCTCAGTAGTTACATGGCCAGCGCAGCAGGTCACTAACTGAAGGGTTTGATTCCCGACGGGGTCAGAAATTTTCTCAACTTGGAGACTGGGTGTTGTGTTGTCCTTACATTCTTATTGTCATAATTGACATTCCACTGTCGAGATGGCTGCATGGGCATAAAACCTGGGAAATTAAAAAAACTGCATTGACTTGCTTGTAGCATTTCAGGTAGGCAGAAAAGTACTTCTCTCTTGTCTTCTAGCAGTCATTTGTACAAAGTGGTGCAGAAATTGCAATCACTTGTGGACTCTGGTGTTTTATCTTCCAATGAATTATGTGCTCTGTTAACCAAATATTACAGTTTCAGATTCATCTTGTAGCAGCTAGGTTAAAGTTTAATCAGTATCAGAAACAACAGGGACAATCCTATGCAGCATGCTCTGCTGATTTACATGGTCTCACATGAGAGTGCAGTTTCATTTGTTAGAGTTGGAAAATTTCCTATGCAGAATCATTGATTCTTAATGTGATTGTGTGCCTAGTCCTGACTGGTATGTCATTGCTGCAGCATTGACACATCCAATCTCTGCCTCAGTGAAGTTCTTAAGATTGGCAAACCTTTTGATGTTGTTTCCAAAGTTCAGTGTTATCTCCACTGATGAAATGCATATATCAAAAGTAGTTAAACACAGTTGTGAGCAGCAGCCAGCTGATGATTCTGGCTCATCATCTTTTTGTTATGACCCCAAGTCTAATCAGAGTTCAAATTGTCAGACTGCCACATCTTATGAGAGACTTAAGTACATTGATCATAATGATTCCCCCTTAGTGTCAAGTAAACCCCATTTTTAATACTACATGGGTGAGTCAGAAATGCCCTTCCAATCTTGACTTTAAAGCATGCATCACACATGTCAATGAAGCTCCAGTCATGCTGAGAGTATGGACTTCATACAGAAACAGCTGCCCAAAACACACTGCTCACTGTTGGGCTTGTGGCAAATGTGGTCACCTGGCAGCTGTCTGTCTATAAGCCACACCCTGGTCTCACTTAACAACATGTCCCGGTGAAGGTGTGCCTCTTCACCTGGTCAGATAAGCTGAGCAGATAGTCCAGTGAGCACCATAGAAGCTAATGTTGGCTCTCACCATTTGTAGTCAATCAGAGGAGTTCCAGATACACACTGGAGGTGTCATTAATCAATGAAGACATGCATATGTAGCTCAGCTCACCTCCTCTAAAATGGACTCAGTGACAGGTCTCATCTTACTACTAAAGGACAATTTTCACTTAAGAGAACTGTCACTTACAGCTAAGTGCAAAAATTTTGAACACTTACTAAGATTCTTAGTTGAAGATTCACCTAAGACCGTTAACATTTTTGGCTTAATGCCTGTACAAAATTTGAATTCAAAATACTATATAACATGAACTTAGTGTCTGAAGCAGTGCCGTTTACTGATTTCGATCCTCTCTCTGAGAGGAGATTACTGAAGCATCACTAGGTTGTGCAACAAATGTTACTGTTTATGTATCTATGAAACCATCGGCATTACTGAAATTTTGTGGAGATTGGCCTCTACCATTTGCTGTTAAGAATGGTGTTCAGGCTGAGTGTAAACAGCTCTGGGAACTAGGCATCATTTGACCTCTGTTAATCGGTCAATGCGCAATACCAAAGACTGTCATTAAAAAACTTAATGCTTCCATGGCCACATTAGAGCAAATATGAATGTTCAATCCAATGTTGATTTCAGTCTTGTATCACATGCAGAAGATTTGTTAATGATACTATCTGGAGGTCAATATTATTAAAAAATTGATTTTTAAAATTTTTGGAAATTTGTGGTAAGGTCTTATGGGACCAAACTGCTGAGGTCATCGGTACCTAAGCTTACGCATTACTTAACCTAACTTAAACTAACTTACGCTAAGGACAACACACACATCCATGCCTGAGAGAGGACTCGAACCTCCATCGGGGAAAGCCGTGTGGACCATGACAAGTCACCTCAGACTGAGCAGCTGATTTTTAAAGTTGCATATTAACAACTCCCATTAAATAGTGAACCAGAACAGTAACTAATCTTAAATAAACCATTCAGCAAATAACAGTATAATGGCTTACCTTACTGGGTTGCTAGCACCTGAGCCATATTTCAGAAATACTTAGTACAACTGATTCATGGTATTCCACAGTGTGCTAACTATTGTTAGATGACATCACTGCAAAAGGGGGTGAAACATGTAAAACACATTAAGAACCTAGAATCTCTTTTCAAATGGCCCTCAGAAAATGCCTTACACTGTCAATTAGACAACGGTAACATTTTTTAAATACCTGGGGCACATTCACAGCAGCACACTCCTGAGTGACCATGTGGATGTGGTAACAAACTTGCTGACACCCACTAACCTGAAACCACTGCAGTCTGTTATCAACAAAATCACCTACTATGCTAAGTTTATACCACAGGCAGCACAAATTGCATGCCTGCTAAATCAGCTGGGAAAAAAAGAAAGAAAAGAAAAGAGAAATCGAATTTGTGTTGTCAACAGCATGTCAGTAAACTTTTCAGCACATTAAAGACTATCTAATAATAACATAACGCTTATACTGTATATACCAGGGTTGTGGCTGATGCTTGGATTCATGCATCACAATGAGGTATTGGAATCTTTCTGTTTCATAAAATGTTGTATGAGCTCAAAAGACCAGTTGCTTGTGCCTCACAAACATTAATGGCAATGCAATTATACAATTCCCAGATTGAAAAAAGGGTGAAAATTTATGGTGTAAAGAAGGTTCATGTATGGTCTTAGTCATAAAAAGAGCTGCACCCAGAAGGACAAAGTGGATTGTGATCATTGTTGGTAGGCATGTAGATGGTACCAAACATGCAAAATGATTACACTTTCAACTTGGACGGACCAACATTTATTGTGCTACATGTCCACAAAATGTACATGCTAGTACTGTGTTGGGCACCCATCATGTGAATACAAGCATCAAGATGTGTGGCATGGAAATGGCCAGGCGCTGAATGTAGATGTGTGATGATACTCTATCCAATGATGCATGCACCTGCGCATGCAGAATCTACAGATTTATGGGTGGAGATGTAATCCTGACAAAACACTTCATGGCATTCGACAAATCCTCAATTGGGAAGAGATTACACCGTGTGGCTGGCCATGCCAGAGTATCCACAGGTGCAAGGTAGTAGTATGAGGATGAGAGTTGTCCTGTTGAAAGAAGGCATTGGTGTAGGCATTCATGAAGTAGAGCTACCACTTGCAGGATATCATCCACGTGCCATGTGGCTGTCATGGAGGCTGTTAAGAACCCTAACAGTGAATGAGAACCACAGGATAATGCTCCCTACACCATCGCACCAGGCTGGCAGGACATGTGATGGAAGACCACAAACTGCTGTTAGTGGCTCTCTCTACTGTGCCTCCAGACACAGACCTGCAGTTCGACACATCCAAGACAGAAGTGGGACTCATCACTAAAGATGACCTGCTGCCAGTCTGCAGGGCCCCATGTCTCTTGTTGCCAACACCAAGATAGTTGGACATGATGCTGTGGGGATGTGAGTGGCAGGCAACATAAAAGTTGGCCAGAAAACAACATAAAAGTTGGTCAGAAAAGACAGTGCAGCCACCTGCCAATGGCACTAACTCTTATAGGATATTGCGTAGAAGGCAGGACAGCCCACTAAATGGGCCCCACTGTTGTCATTGGATCTGCTTGCATGTGATGGACAATTCTTTGATGCCCCCTCCTTGTGGTGCATCTCAGATATCCACATCCTGCATGTCATGCATGTGTGCCTTCCTATATCCATTGCCACCAACAACAGGCAATGATGCTGTCCTTGGTGCACAATATGATGACGGGACCACCCGACTTCCTGCAGCCCCATAATGCAGACCCTCCGGAACTTGTCCAGCTGGGCAACCTGCAGTCAGACACCTAGGCATTGTGCATTTTCAGGTGATGCTTTAATGATGCTACCTGCTGTCACAGTGACCGGCACAGACATTTGGGGCCCTGTTATATCAACCAATGCACATGACACCATGATCTCATCCACAATGTCTTAGTGCATGGCCAACCATACAAAAGAAATCATTGGCATAGCTGATGGTGTGCACTGGTTGCAGCTACTTATGGCAATGAGTGTATATTTGTACGGCTGCAAACTCCACCTACTAATCAATGACAAATCATTAATAACATTGCTTTTTGGGCATTGTTCTAAGCTCCCAGAAAAGACAGTGCAGCACCTGCGGGGGTGGGTGTTGTTTTTGAGTGGGTGTATGAAACCCATTTTTGCCCCATCAATACGCCCCGTGCCACCTTGTTGTTGGTAATGATGTTGAGTTTGATCACTAGGAAACAGTTTGTTTGTGCATATGCAAGACCTGCAACAGTATCTGGATGTTTTTTCACTGACTGCACAAAATGGCCACGGTACTGAACTGTGACTCAGTACTGTGCAAAGCTTTGTCAGTGGTGTTGACAGAGAGGTCAGAGCACACATCTGACATTTTGTAAAAAAACAAATCTGACATATTGTAGTTACTTTACAATGTGGCATGGGTTCAATGCAATAAAAGACAACTTACTATCAGCTGCGGCACATGTATTGAGCTGGTATCAACATTGCAATTGAACATGCATGTTGCTCCTGCCATGCCTTCACCCTGAACCAAGCAGCCTTGGCACTGCACATCTCGTCATGACACACCCGCCCAGACCACCCAAGTGACGAAGCACACATTGATTTTGCCAGGTCATTTGATATAGCTGTGTGTGGGGTGGTTATCATTAAAGTGCAGCTACTCACAGAGATCCAATGTGGGCTGTAATTATCATACAGCAGCAAAACTTGGTAGATATGCTAATGCATTAACATGGAATGGATTTTTGCTGAAAAAAAAAGAAAAAGAATTCTAGTTTTGGCCACCAGGCGAATCTGGCGCTGTACATGGTATGTGTGCTGTATGACATCCACGATGTCATTTGACAACCCATAATGTGAATGAACAGTATGGCTACCTAGAAGAGAGGCAGTGGACTGATAGTGAAACTTTTTTTATGTCAACAGCAGCAATTACAGAGTTGCATTGAGAGAGCATTGATGACTGAAACATCTGACTAGAGCCTGATGTCATTAAATGGTTTAAAGAAGATTTGAAAAGTTGCTGTTGCTCTAACTGAACATGCAGTATGTGCCACAGGTAATGCTACTTCTATTTCTCATGCAGTGTCGTGGGAATTGTAGATCCCATGGTCAACAGTAGGAAAAGTTTTGTGGTCTGTATTACAATAGTACCTGTACAAGAAATCGACGGTGCAGCAAGTGAAACCTCATAATTTGCAGCAATGTTCTGAATTCGCTCTTTGGTTACTGGCACAGATCAAAGTTGATCACATGTGGCCCAGTGATTTGGGATAATGTTAAACCATGTGTTGTGCACAAATAGCCATTTCAATCACCATCTGTGACTTTGTGGTGTGGATTCATAAGCACCTTTTTTCCTCAGTCCATTCTTCTTTGAAGAGAATACACCCAGAAGGTCTGTCAGGTATATTGTGATGTCTGCATGTTATCGAGTCTTCATTGTACAACATGTGATTCCTGATTTGGAAGAGGGCTACGGTATGTTTCATGCAAGACAAGGCAACACCTCATGCTGCTCACCCAATGAAAGATCCTGCTTAATACAAGCTTCCACGAATGTATTGTCTCCAGAGGTTTTCCAGATGCATGTCTTGCAAGATCATCTGATCTGAATCCATATGACTTTTGACTCTGGGAATACCCTAAAGTCCACATTTACCAGGGAAACATTTGGTCTCTCCCTGATTTGAAGGCCAGCCAGTATACAAGAACACATTACTCAGATTCCACTAAACTGATAAGGGCAACTGTTGATCATGTTGTTTTGTGAATTTGTCATTTATTGATGCCCCGGTTCTCATACCGAACAAATTGTGTAAGCAATGGTTAATAATAAAATTAACATTATGCCCTTCTCATTTGTTTCATCTTTTCTGCTTACATTGCATCCCTAATCCATTACATATGGCAACATTTCTATATGTTTTCCGTGCATTCACAGCACCATGTTTGCACTTGCTGGCCAAGACTGAACTAACTTTTTTGCAATATAAATCGGTTCTGCATTTAGGGGGGACAGGCATGAACACGACCAAAACTATGAAAATTTTTTTAATGGCTGTTCATTTACTACAAGGCATTGAAATTTCACTCCTAAGTGTGATAAAAAGAATAACTGGCAAAAGCTTGCATGGGACCGCACCCCTTTCTTGTTCTGTATTTCTTCATATTATTTATTGCTATGGTGTTTTCTTCCAATTATATGCAATCACTATGTGGGGAATATTTAGATGTTTAGCAGATCCAGAATTTCTACAAAAGTGTGTGCATGGAAAAACTCTAAATCCTAACTAAAATTACAGATCTCTGACATGTAAACCATACCCAAAAACATTTGTTTCCACAGCAGCTGTTGAAATTGCAGCATTTGATACTTGTTTAGTTTTTAACTGTGAACTCTGCAGTGGTTTGGATTTGATCCAGGAGCTTTCACACTGTCGATATAGAAGGAAAACAATAACAGGAGACTTGCTGCAGCTGACATTAATGCTACCCAGTTTGTGTGGTAGCTGGCATTAATACTACCCAGTCTGAAAATCAGGTTAACCAAAGAATACAAGCAAAGAAAAGACCACATGAGGATGAAGAGGATTACGCATACAATTTGCACCAGTTCACCCAGATAATGTATGGCATATACAAATGCTGCCAAACATTTGATTTAGGTTTCCTGTAACTTACATTCTGGGAACTTTATGTGCCTTTATGTAAATGAACTACGTTTATGTAACTGAAGTTAGAGTACTTAAATTTGACAGGCAACTAGTCAGTACTATAGTGAAATATGCTGTGAAAGGAATTTTCACTTAACACAATAATCAAGCATTTATGTAAGAGAAAAGCCCTAAAATTTGGTGCTTTTTTCACAGATGTTTGGGGAACTGTAAAAATTTAGCAAAATAAGATATCAGAATTCTATTCTACACTATAAATGGTATATCAGACTCTGTACAAAAATGCAATAATTCTGTTCTGAAAGGTTTTTCAAAAAATGAGCTTTTGTGCTCACCCCATAGAAAAAATTTCAATTGTTTCTAATTGAGGAGGAGGTATTTTGGCTGACGGCTTATTTGTTTAGCAGTTTTTTTGTTGTGACTATCTGCAACTCAGTATCTCCATTACATGGTGAGTAGCAATCTACCCTCATAATAGTATCGTTTCTTATCAACTGTGCCAAATTTAGTTACATTGTCTTGAAAATTTTGGCGTTTATAAGGTTTTTTTCAAAGACCACAATTTCACATGCATTCTCTCCCTAATGTATTAGAATATCTACCGAGTTTCACTGTCATATGATAATGACAGCCCACACTGGACCTCCGTGAGCAGCTGGGGGGGAAAAAAAAGAGCTGTACTGTATTATAGCTGCCCAATAGTTGTTTGTGGTGGGTGCTTTCTCCAACATCCCTTTTTTGCAATGAAGGGAGTGGAACACACAATAGTGTCTGACAGTAGTCCTCAGTTTATGTCATCACAGTTCATGACCTTCTGTTTCTGTGACAGCATTAACACCTGACCACCACCATTTTCAAACTCAGAAGTTGAGTGAATGGTCAGGACATTCAATACACAAATGCACAAAGCCTTTGTGACGACATCGATTGAGGAAGGACTACATAGTTACTTCACCATGTTAACAGAACAATTCTGGCTGAAATATTGCACTGGGGATGGTATTGAACCCTGCTAGCCCTCCATGCAGCTTCCCCAGATCAAGGACAATTCCACATATGCTAAGGTGCTTGCATCTGGGTTCGTGCATTTGGCTGGTACCTAGGGTGGACCTAAGGAAGCCATGGAAGGTGTCAGCTGTTTGACCTTGTGAATGGCCACAAGACTATGACCCACCACTAAAACCAGCTCCAGCCACGACTGCATTCACAAACAGTTGCACCCCCCCCCCCCCCCTCTTTCCACTTCTGACAAAGGGACATGACACCTGCATAACACCTATTGTGCTGCCAACTGCAGTCCTATGCTGCCTCCACCATCCACTCCCTTGCAAGCCCATAGATAAGTGGGCTAAGTTATTGGAATCTATAGGTAGAGAATCACTCCCACCAATCTGGATCATTCTAGCCCCTGTTGTACCATTCCAGCTGTTTGTGTCTGAGACATTGCTGCAACATCTGCAAATACAAGATCATCTATCTCTAGTTTTGCCTAATGGGACTGGTGGGTTAAGGTTGAGAAAGTATTAGGTAACAAATACTGGAGAAACTCTGTTTCTTGTCTTTTCCTCAGATAAAGAGATACCATTAGTGAAGCATGAGGTTGCAACTTTCCAATTTTACAACTATTGGACCAATAATCTAAAATTAGTGCATTATTCGAAACAGTAAAGCATATGTAGAATGCTATGTAAAAGAAATTAACTGAGAGAAGTGGGAATACAGTCATATTTTAATTGTGTAGTCATCCAGAACAATCGTCATTGTTTGAATTCCATTATAATCCTTTATTGGATCAATGTCCCACAGTATTAAGATCATCCACTAGTCCTTGCTATTTAAAAGAATAATTTCCTCCTAACACATTTTTTGGTTTAAAGTCACTTTTTGTCAAATTTGATTGTTATATGTATGATTCGGTACACTGATGACCATTCTCCACATTACATCTGCTCTCCATGAACTCCTGCACACCTCCCTCTCGACTTGAGCAAATCTACTTTACAAAGCACACATCAGCTTCTTTGCAGAGTATGGATGTAAGCATACATGCAAACTGGTGGTAATGAACCACTTGAAGGGCTGTTCTGCTCTCACCTGACTGGGTGGGGGTAAGGAGGAGTGTGGTGCAGAGAGGGGCAGGGATAGTATGGTGAGTATGGTGGACTGCAGTTTAGACGGAGGGCAGGTGGGGAGGGGAGGGGAGGAGAAAGTAGCAGAAAGGAGAGAAATAAAAAGAAATTAAAAGACTGGGTGTGGCGGTGAAATGACGGCTGTGTAGTGCTGCAATGGGAACAGGGATGGGGCTGGATGTCTGAGTACAGTGACTAACGAAGGATGAGACCAGGAGAGTTACGGGAATGTATAATCTATTGCAGGGAAAGGTCCCACCTGCGCAGTTCAGAAAAGCTGGTGTTGGTGGGAAGGATCCACATGGTGCAGGCTATGAAGCAGTCATTGAGATGAGGGATATCATGTTTGACAGCGTGTTAAACAACAGGGTGGTCCACTTGCTTTTTGGCCACAGTTTGTCGGTGGCCATTCATGTGGACAGACAGCTTCTTGGTTGTGATGCCTACATAGAATGCAGCACAGTGGTTGCAGCTTAGCTTGTAAATCACATGACTGGTTTCGCACGTAGCCCTGCCTTTGATGGGATAGGTGATGTTAGTGACTGGACTAGAGTAGGTGGTGGTAGGAGGATGTATGGGACAGGTCTTGCGTCTAGGTCTATTACAGGGGTATGAGCCATGAGGTAAGGGATTGGGAGCAGGGGTTGTGTAAGGTGGTTGTTGTGTTCAGTACTGAGACTGGTTTGATGCAGCTCTCCATGCTACTCTATCCTGTGCAAGCTTCTTCATCTCCCAATACATACTGCAGCCTACATCCTTCTGAATCTGTTTAGTGTATTCATCTATTGGTCTCCCTAACGATTTTTACCCTCCACACTGCCTTCCAATACTAAATTGGTGATCCCTTGATGCCTCAGAACATGTCCTACCAACCGATCCCTTCCTCTTGTCAAGTTGTGCCACAAACTCCTCTTCTCCCCAATACTATTCAATACTTCCTCATTAGTTATGTGATCTACCCATCTAATCTTCAGCATTCTTCTGTAGCACCACATTTCAAAGGCTTCTATTCTGTTCTTGTCTAAACTATTTATCGTCCACATTTTACTTCCATACATGGCTACACTCCATACAAATATTTTCAGAAACAACTTCCTGACATTTAAATCTATACTCGATGTTAACAAATTTCTCTTCTTCAGAAACATTTTCCTTGCCATTGCAAGTCTACATTTTATATCCTCTCTACTTTGACCATCATCAGTTTCTTTGCTCCCCAAATAGCAAAACTCCTTTACTACTTTAAGTGTCTCATTTCCTAATCTAATTCCCTCAGCATCACCCGACTTAACCTTCTGCCGGGCGCGGTGTTTGTCGCAGCGAGATCGGGCGCGGTGTATCAAATTGATCACACCGTTTATTCACGTGATCATTTATTAAATTCTGTTCACAAAACATATTATAAGTGCCAAATACATTTAAAGAAAGACAAAGATGACATACGAGCACAACTGCAGTAGAAATATTCATCATTCAGATTTTTTATCGTCAATGTTGGGCTTTAGTAACAAATGATAAAAACGTCGCTTTTTCATTTGCTTCTTTATTATATTTCACTATAAACACATTACAAATGACAATTATCTTTACAGAAAGGCTATTATGACACTGGAGCAGAACAACAATGATATTACAACTCATTCATTTGTTTCATCGTCACTTTTTGACTGTGGTAACAAATGCGGAATTTTTCCGTATTCAGAGCAAAAAGGTTCAATGTGTATCAAACAGATAGACTTCTGACAGATTTTGCAACAATATTTTGTCAGTCTTTTTTTTTCTGTGCCTTTTCCTGTTGATCCCAGTCCCTTGTTCTACATTTCTGCTAGTGTCTTCTGCTTCTTCTTCACACGTTGGCCTATATTGTTGTAGCCACAGTTGAAGATCTCTGTGAATTCCTGAGGTAGAACTAATGCATGTGAGAGTTCCTTCAGGAATCCTTTTATTTGGATAAAATTCTCATTGTTGCCATAGTAAATTACTTGTGAATTGATTCCACTCATATTGATCATTGCAAAAAATATGACCATGGGCCAACGGCTCACATTTCTTGCTACATTGTATGAAACAGTCAACTTATCTGTAGTGTCGACTCCACCTTTGGTGCTATTGTAAAATGTTACAATGGATGGCTTCTGTTTATCTCCAGTGTCAGCATCTACTGAATTATCTTCATGCAAACTTGATGCCAAGGTAACACACTTCCCCTTTTTAGGAACGTAGGAAACTAGAGTACAGCCTTTCTTGAAGCCAAAAAGTGAACTATGGACAGCCCTGCCTTTACTGGTAGCAAACTCCAGAGGAATCTCACGCTTGTTTTTCTTCATCGTCCCAACAAAAGAAAGATTTTTTTCTTCTCAGCTCTTCTATCAAACCAATACTAGTAAACCAATTGTCTACTGTCACATTTCGACCTGACTGATAAATTGGTTCACATAGTTGCAGAACAACATCTGAAGGTTTATTGCTAATGTGGTACAATCCTTCTGGCTGCAGCCCAGCGTATATTTCCAGATTATAGAAATAAACTACTTGGGAATCCACTAGAGCATATATATCTTAATTCCATATTTGTTTCGTTTGCTAGGTACGTATTGGCGAAAACTGCACCTTCCACGGAATCCTTCAAGTTTCTCATCTACTGTAAGGTTTTCTCTGAGGGTGTAGGATTTCTGGCAATTCTGTACAAACAGAGAAAATATTTCCCGAATCACTGTTATCTTGTCTAATTTTCTCCTTTCATCGCGAGTCACACGATTGTCAAATCTAAGGCACTGCACGATGAATTTGAAACATTTTATGTTCATAACGAGACGAAATTTTTCAATTCCATTCCCATCACTTCCCCACAGATCTTCTAAACTTTGTCTGTTACTTTTGTTAACACCAGCCAAAAACAGAAGACCAATGAAAGCTTTTAATTCAATAATATCTATAGGTTTTACGCCTCTCTCTCGCTGAAAAGAAGCTTTCATGCTCTCAGTATACTGATTGGTATACAGAACTATAATCGATAAAATGTCGTCATCTATGAGGCAATTCCAACATTCCAAAGGGGTTCTCAATGCTTTTGCCGCACCTATAGGATCAGGTAACTTTCGATAAATATTGTGGGCCCTGAAACGTATTCTCTGCGATGGTGGAACTATATTCCATTTTGTCTCATTGTCCCTTCCAGTATGATAATGCTGGCTTTCTTCAAGTACTTCCTCGTCATTTTCACTGTCGTTTTCCTCTGTTTCTGAATCTTGCTGCCGAACTTCAACTTCGTCATCACAATCTGTGTCTACTTCATCTTCAAAATCCTCTTGAACTGTACCATTATCCTCTTCGAACAACATTTTTTGTATTTCTGCAACTGATTTGGGGATAAAATTCCTATAAAATAACGCAGTCAGGCGCAGTGTGTCAATTTGATACATGATACTCAAACATTCTTAACTGATGATTAAATGACCCAAAAATAAAATAAGTGCATTACACATTGTTTATTAACATTGTACTACTTACAATTCCAATCCCAAATAAAGCAGGTGTTGACAGATGTGAAAATTACCGAACAATCAGTTTAATAAGCCACAGCTGCAAAATACTAACACGTATTCTTTACAGACGAATGGAAAAATTAGTAGAAGCCGACCTTGGGGAAGATCAGTTTGGATTCCGTAGAAATACTGGAACACGTGAGGCAATACTGACCTTACGACTTATCTTAGAAGAAAGATTAAGGAAAGGCAAACCTACGTTTGTAGACTTAGAGAAAGCTTTTCACAATGTTGACTGGAATACTCTCTTTCAAATTCTAAAGGTGGCAGGGGTAAAATACAGGGAGCGAAAGGCTATTTACAATTTGTACAGAAACCAGATGGCAGTTATAAGAGTCGAGGGACATGAAAGGGAAGCAATGGTTGGGAAGGGAGTAAGACAGGGTTGTAGCCTCTCCCCGATGCTATTCAATCTGTATATTGAGCAAGCAGTAAAGGAAACAAAAGAAAAATTTGGAGTAGGTATTAAAATCCAAGGAGAAGAAATCAAACCTTTGAGGTTCGCCGATGACATTGTAATTCTGTCAGAGACAGCAAAGGACTTGGAAGAGCAGTTGAACGGAATGGATGGTGTCTTGAAGGGAGGATATAAGATGAACATCAACAAAAACAAAATGAGGATAATGGAATATAGTCGAATTAAGTCGGGTGATGTTGAGGGTATTAGATTAGGAAATGAGACACTTAAAGTAGTAAAGGAGTTTTGCTATTTGGGGAGTAAAATAACTGATGATGGTCGATGTAGAGAGGATATAAAATGTAGACTGGCAATGGCAAGGAAAGCGTTTCTGAAGAAGAGAAATTTGTTAACATCGAGTATAGATTTAAGTGTCAGGAAGTCATTTCTGAAAGTATTTGTATGGAGTGTAGCCATGTATGGAAGTGAAACATGGACGGTAAATAGTTTGGACAAGAAGAGAATAGAAGCTTTCGAAATGTGGTGCTACAGAAGAATGCTGAAGATTAGATGGGTAGATCACATAACTAATGAGGAAGTATTGAATAGGATTGGGGAGAAGAGAAGTTTGTGGCACAACTTGACCAGAAGAAGGGATCGGCTGGTAGGACATGTTCTGAGGCATCAAGGAATCACCAATTTAGTATTGGAGGGCAGCGTGGAGGGTAAAAATCGTAGGGGGAGACCAAGAGATGAATACACTAAGCAGATTCAGAAGGATGTAGGTTGCAGTAGGTACTGGGAGATGAAGAAGCTTGCACAGGATAGAGTAGCATGGAGAGTTGCATCAAACCAGTCTCAGGACTGAAGACCACAACAACAACAACATACTTACTAAGTTATGTTAATAACCAAAGAAATGAATTGTTGAAATGCAACACGAATGAGCGCAGTGTATCAAACTGATCAATCAGCACATATATTGACAACAGAGCAGTCGTATCGACACTGAAGCGCACAACAATTACAAGCGTTCGGGAAAGGCTAGCTACTAGCGAGTAGGTGTCAGTGGTGCCCCTCGTAGACAAATAATTTACAGTAAACTTCGAGGTGTATCAATTTGAACAGCTGCGCCCGACGGAAGGTTAATTCGACTACATTCCATTATCCTCGTTTTGCTTTTGTTGATGTTCATCTTATATCCTCCTTTCAAGACACTGTCCATTCCGTTCAACTGCTCTTCCAAGTCCTTTGCTGTCTCTGACAGAATTACAATGTCATCGGCGAACTTCAAAGTTCTTATTTCTTCTCCGTGGGTTTTAATACCTACTCCGAATTTTTCTTTTGTTTCCTTTACTGCTTGCTCAAAGAGGGAGAGGCTACAACCCTGTCTCACTCCCTTCCCAACCACTGCTTCCCTTTCATGTCCCTCGACTCTTATAACTGCCATCTGGTTTCTATACAAATTGTAAATAGCCTTTCGCTCCCTGTATTTTACCCCTGCAACCTTCAGAATTTGAGAGATTATTCCAGTCAACATTGTCAAAAGCTTTCTCCAAGTCTACAACTGCTAGAAACGTAGGTTTGCCTTTTCTTAATCTAGCTTCTAAGATAAGTCGTAGAGTCAGTACTGCCTCACGTGTTCCCGTATTTCTACGGAATCCAAACTGATGTTCCCAGAGGTCGGCTTCTACCAGTTTTTCCATTCGTCTGTACAGAATTCGCGTTAGTATTTTGCAGCCGTGACTTATTAAACTGATAGTTCAGTAATTTTCACATCTGTCAACGCCTGCTTTCTTTGGGATTGGAATTATTATATTCTTCTTGAAGTCTGAGGGTATTTCGCCTGTCTCATACATCTTGCTCACCAGATGGTAGAGTTTTGTCAGGACTGGCTCTCTCAAGGCTGTCAATAGTTCTAATGGAATGTTGTCTACTCCCGGAGCCTTGTTTCAACTTACGTCTTTCAGTGCTCTATCGAATTCGTCACGCTGTATCATATCTCCCATTTCATCTTCATCTACATCCTCTTCCATTTCCATAATATTGTCCTCAAGAACATCACCATTGTATAGTCCCTCTATATACTCCTTCCACCTTTCTGCTTTCCCTTCTTTGCTTAGAACTGGGTTTCCATCTGAACCCTTGATATTCATACAAGTGGTTATCTTTCCTCCAAAGGTCTCTTTAATTTTCCTGTAGGCAGTATCTATCTTACCCCTAGTGAGATAAGCCTCTGTATCCTTACATTTGTCCTCTAGCCATCCCTGCTTAGCCATTTTGCACTTCCTGTCGATCTCATTTTTTAAACGTTTGTATCCCTTTTTGCCTCCTTCATTTACTGCATTTTTATATTTTCTCCTTTCATCAATTAAATTCAGTATTTCTTCTGTCACCCAAGGATTTCTACTAGCCCTCGTCTTTTTACCTACTTGATCCTCTGCTGCCTTCACCACTTCATCCCTCAAAGCTATCCACTCTTCTTCTACTGTATTTCTTTCCTCCATTCTTGTCAATTGTTCCTTTATGCTCTTCCTGAAACTCTCTACAACCTCTGGTTCTTTCAGTTTATCCAGGTCCCATCTCTTCAAATTCCCACCTTTTTGCAGTTTCTTCAGTTTTAATCTACAGTTCATGGTTCATGGTAGGTGTAAGTAGAGAGATGGACTCTGGGGAGAGGTTCTGGGATGGGCCTAAGGATTTGAGAAGTGGCTGGAGATCCTGCCGGATTACTGTAATGGGATTACTGTGGCAAGTTTTGTAGGTGGAAGTATCTGACAGCTGACGGAGTCCTTCCACCAGGTAATCCTTGCGGTTCAAACCAACAGTGGTGAAGCCTTTGTCTGCAGGTAGGATCATAAGGTCGGGATCAGGTTTTAGATGGTGGACTACGGTTCTTTCTGCAGATGTAAGGTTAGTTTGCATATTGGGGGATTTGGGGAATGATGGTGAGGCAAGGTTTGAGGTTAAGAAACTCTGGAAAGTCTTGTAAATAATAAGCTTTCAGGTAGAAACTAGCCATCCTCAATGCACTATTATTTTTGATCAATGCACGTAATGCCTGTTGGTCAGGCTTCATGCACAGTTCATTGAATTTCAGCTAGAAACTAGCTATCCTCAATGCACTATCATTTTTGATCAATGCATGTAATGCCTGTTGGTCGGGCTTCATCACAGCTCAATGAACTGTGATGAAGCCTGACCAACAGGCATTACATGCATTGATAAAAAATGATAGTGCATTGAGGATGGCTAGTTTCTAGCTGAAATCTAGATCTGCCAATAAAATTTCAAAAGGACAACTGATAGCTGAAATCTGTTATTTACAAGTCAATATAAAAGTCGCTGGGTGCAACAGCCTCTGAATGGAAGGTAACCTGACGAAACACCGGAAAGTTAACAGGGGTGGTTTGGAGGTACTGGGGGTCGATCACAGTTAGATAGAGGAGTTAACTGAGTTAGGCAAGGTTCAATATTGGTCTTTGGTTGAGTCTGGCTATTCGGGTTGGTGGCGAAAAAGTGTTTCCACTGTAGGGGCCGGGAGAAGGAGAGAAGGTCTTTAACAAGTCCTGCATAATTGAATTTGGGAGTGGGACAAAAGGTGAGGCCTTTGGAAGGGACTGATATTTCTGCGGACTAAGGCTTCTGGAGGAAAGGTTCATGACTGTGTTGCGGGTCTGTTTAGGTTCTAGGTTCTGTGTGGTGGTGAGAGTGAGTTTTGGATGGTGGGGTAAGTGTAGTAGGTCTGCAAGACAGGGTTTTGTCAGCTATGGGGGATGTGGGGGAGGTTTGGAGGTTGTTGTAGAGGTGGTGGACAGTGGTACTCTGAGGCGGGAATAGGAAGTGAGCAGGATGGAGAGCTTTTTTGAGATGGCATCGTGCATGTTGCTCAAGTTCCTGCAGGGCAAGAGTTTCAATGTGTGTTACGCGTTCCAGGAATTTGGGATTACACAGCAGGAGAATTTTGCAGATGAGAGGCGGTACTGCAAGGTGGATGGGGTGTGGTTGATATGGTTTTGCAGGACTATGTTGGTGAGAGCTAAGGATTGGCGGAATCTGAACAAGTGGAGGTCATTGTGAAAGGAGGGGTGGCAACCAGAGATGGGTAACTTGGTGGTAAGGCTATTAGGGGGGATTTCATGAGCCAAGCAACAAATCAGGAACATTATGTGGGACTGGGACCTGGCTATGGATAAGGAAACTTTTCTGTATTGACGCAGATGGAAGGAGCAAGGATCCATGGTGGTGAAAAAAATGCGAAAAATTACGTAAAAAAGAAGAGTTACGACCGAAAAATTACGCAAAAATACACCCAAATACATGTGAAAAATCACGGAAAAGGTGAAATGGATGCGCAAGGGGGAAAAATGAGATGAAATCTGATGAGGGCGACGATAGCGGAAGATGACAACTCGCTAAAATTG
Organism: Schistocerca cancellata; assembly: GCF_023864275.1. NCBI lineage: Eukaryota > Metazoa > Arthropoda > Insecta > Orthoptera > Acrididae > Schistocerca > Schistocerca cancellata. The sequence continues at coordinate 525,692,543 of NC_064628.1, forward strand.
GCGAGACAAAACAGAGAACAATTAATAAATATATGAATATTACTGGGGATAGCAGGTAAGGAGGGCTACAGATGTGACTGGATGAGGTGGATTTAGTGAGTGCGAACAGAGATAGAACGGAGAAAGTGTGGGGAGTGAGGAGGGTTTCGTAGGTAGAAATACAAGATCGTGTGGCACCGGAAGGTTTTGGAGATAACATGCAAAAATACGGTAACTGACGCAGGGAGAGTGATTAGTTTGAAAGTATAGGATTAATTATATCGGTGGGAGTAATGTGGGACAAAAGATGCTGCATGAGGCTATAAGTTACACGCGGTCGAGACAGTTGATACAGTGTGGTTCATAAGTAGAGCGTGCAGTGCGGTTTGTAAGGCAACAAGAGAAACACAGAAAAGAAAAGAAGGATGGACATTGAGTATAGCGATGCAAAAGATAGTAGTGACAAAGGAAAACAGCACAGGGTTAGGATCGAAGAATAGTCATCAGGCAAAAATCAAACAATGGAAAATCCATGATGGAATGTAACAATTTTATGAAATGGCAGTTGTCACTCACCATACAACGGAGACGCTGAATCGCAGATACGCACAACAAGAAGACTGTCACAAATAAAGCTTTTGGCCCATAAGGCCTTTGTCAAAATTAGACGCCCCCCCCCCCCCCCACACACACACGCACACACAATTGCAGTCTCCAGCAACTGTAGCCACACTACGAGCAGCAGCACCAGTGCATGATGGGAGTGGCAATTCGGTGGGGGTAAGGAGGAGGCTGGCGTGGAAGGGGGAGGGATAGTATGGTGGGAATGGCAGACAGTGAACTGCTGCAGTGTAGACGGACGGCAGGAGAGAAGGTGTGGTGGGGAGGGGGGGGGCGGGGAGTAGCGGAAAGGAGAGAAATAAAAAGAAATTAAAAGACTCGGTGTGGCAGTGAAACGATGTCTGTTTAGTGCTGTAATGGGAACAGGGATGGGGCTGGATGGATGAGGATAGTGACTAACGAAGGTTGGAACCAGGAGGGTTACGGGAACATAGGATGTATTGTAGGGGAAGTTCCCACCTGCACAATTCAGAAAAGCAGGTGTTGGTGGGAAGGATCCACATGGCACAGGCTGTGAAGCAGTCATTAAAATGAAGGATATCATTTTTGGCAGCATATTAAGCAACTGGGTGGTCTACTTGCTCCTTGACCACAGTTTGTCTGTGGCCATTCATATGGACAGACAGCTTGTTGGTCGTGATGCCCACATAGAATGCAGCACAGTGGTTGCAGCTTAGCTTGCAGACCATATGACTGGTTTCACAGGTAGCCCTGCCTTTGATGGGATAGGTGACGTTAATTGACTGGATTGGAGTAGGTGGTGGTGGGAGGATGTGTGGGACAGGTCTTGCACTGAGGTCTACTACAGGGGTATGGGCCATGAAGTAAGGGATTGGGAGCAGGGGTTGTGTAAGGATGGACAAGTATATTGTGTAGGTTCGGTGGATGGCGGGATACCACTGCCCTACGTCTAACCTGCAGCACTTCACTTCACTGTTCGTCCCCTCCCCCCACCATACTATCCCTCCCCCTCCCCACACAAGCTTCCTCCTTACCCCCACCCAGTCACCATTCCCATCATGCACTGGTGCTGCTGCTCGCAGTGTGGTTTCAGTTGCCTGAATTTGCAGTTGTGTGTGTGAGTTCCGTTTGTGAGGGGTGTGTGTGTGTGTGTGTGTGTGTGTGTGTGTGTGTGTGTGTGTGTGTGTGTGTGTGCGCGCGCACAACTTTCCTTCTCGTAATGTTGTTATTTAGGAAAAAGCAAGACTGAAAATGATATAAGAAAATGTTTAAGAAAGAGCTACATTTCCATCTACAAAGTGTACTTTATAAATTTCTCTATAAATACCATGATTGAATAATTGTTTATATTCAGCGATACAAAACTTTTCCTTGATGATATGCCCTAACTGATAAATATATTTTATTAACATTGAATAAGTTATTGAATGTTGTTTTTACAACTAAAATGCTGCAGGTTCTTGAGTCTCAAAACAAAGTGTAAATGGCTGTTGCGCCATGTCCTTCCATTGTCATTAGGAACTGTACTGCGGAAAAAATCCGAAACTAGACATCAACTAAGTACTTGCAATCAGCACTTTCTGACAGAAAATCAACATTAAAGTATTCTCAGGCAATTATTTCCCAGTAAAATCTGCAGATCTTTATTGAAATTGTCTCTACCTGCTTTATGAAGTTAAAGATACTTTCTGTTGGTGGCCTAGTTTTGAAGCATAGATTCTTTGATCATAAAAAATTAGTTTCGGTTTCTGAATTTGCTCTGGGAAATATCAGTTTGGTGAAAAATATATAGTCAAGCCATATTACAAGAATAAAGGTAATTCACTTCAGTCACGCCCTAACAGCAACTATTGAGTGCAAAATGTATCAAGTATGTGGTGCTTGTTGCATCAGGCATGCTGTCTGATGAATTTACTAATCCCACAAGTATATGTTTTGATGGTAGAGAAGTTCTAGAGGCATCAGTTTTTTCTATAGCATGTTGAGATGTTTTGTGTGTAATTTTGGTATAGAAACTTTTTTCACTTCTGATCGTTCAAACCAATTTCTGAGTCAACTGGAGCAATGATTAATAAATTAAAATTGTATTCAGGAAGAGTACGATTTAAATTACTATTAAGCTGTTCTCAATTAGTTTTACCACTATTTCCATGTATCAATACAGGAGAATATCACAGGGATTTTTGAAACACTATTTTGTTTATCATCCACATTTAATTTGAATTTCTACTTCGATTCTAGTGGCCTAATAGTATGTTTAGGAGTGTCTTGTCTTTCTCCTCAAAAGCATCACATTTTTTCACAATAGTCGATGTGTTTGATTTTGTTGGTTCATATATACCGTATTTACTCGAATCTAAGCTGCACTTTTTTTCCGGTTTTTGTAATCCAAAAAACCGCCTGCGGCTTAGAATCGAGTGCAAAGTAAGTGGAAGTTCTGTAAAATGTTGGTAGGTGCCGCCATAACTAACTTCTGCCATCGAATATATGTAGCGCTACAGAGGCATGCTTTGCAGGCACAAAGATAAATACTGGCGCCGAAACCTCTGCGTCAGTAAAAAAAAACCGCTGGAAGACGAGATTTTTTCTTCGCCCCAAGTTTCGACCACTGCATTTTCATACATTATCCAACGAAGTAAATACAAAGTCCGTATTGTTCATCTTCGAATGTAGCAGCCTTTCAAAGTACTACGAAAATCTGACTGGCAAGACTGTTTGGGATGTTTGTCAATAAGGCCAACTCTATGTTCTGAATTTTTTCCTACCTGTGACAAGAGATGGTTGCTAATAGGAACTTTTATGAATTGTGAATCACATGCAGTATTCACTTCACCATAAGAATAATATGAATATAAACATTTTGCCATGTATTCTTTCGTGTTTGCTGCTATCTCATTTAAATCCTGTCTGCCTAATAAACTACGAAACTAGAGTGAGACAACAGCAAACGCGGAAGAATATACATATCATGCCATGTTTATATTTGCATTGTTCTTACGCCGAATAGTGATACAGTCAGAAATGAAGCACAACAACTGACTAGATTTTTAAATTTAAGATGACTAATTTCTGTGCAGAATGTAATGTACTAAAGAGGCGTCTGCAAAGATTTTCAAACGGAGAAAAATTTTCGCTAAACTCTCCTTCACAACATCTTCTATCACACACAGTATATTATTTGGTTGATTATGATCAAAGAAAGCAGCAGTGTAAGTAACAACAAATAGCAGTCTCTTGTCATTGTTTTGCTAATGAGAAAATATATTTAAAAAGAAAGATGATGAGACTTACCAAACAAAAGCGCTGGCAGGTCGATAGACACACAAACATACACACAAAATTCTAGCTTTCGCAACCAACGGTTGCCTCGTCAGGAAAGAGGGAAGGAGAAGGAAAGACAAAAGGATATGGGTTTTAAGGGAGAGGGTAAGGAGTCATTCCAATCCCGGGAGCGGAAAGACTTACCTTAGGGGGAAAAAAGGACAGGTATACACTCGCACACACACACATATCCATCCACACATACACAGACACAAGCAGACATTTGTAAAGGCCTTTACATGATAAAGTTAGAAAAGTTTTGTGTATTCTTGCAAAATAGAGATTATTTGCATACGGAGACTAGGCTCTGTCTGCGGAATTGTTCCAGAAATTCAATGCACTTATTTTATTTATAATTCAACATTACACTTTTTTCCAAAGAGAAACTATGTTTTAACCTTCTTATAACACATTTATAGTTCTTCAAATGACAAATTATATTTTAACCTTTTTATAATACATTTATATTGCACAATTACAGCAAATTAATGCCTTACACCATACAAATTCGAATTTGATTGTACTTTATACAAGAGCCACACACCAAGTTTACAATTATAAAACTAATTCAAACTTTTAGGCAAGCTGCCACTGGAATGTATTTTTAAGACTAAATCTTGAACTATACAAAAATATGTATTGCATGATAATAACAATAATGAGCAATAATGAGAGCCAAGTGATTGGAATAAGAGCCATAGATTTCATAATAAGACAAACTGTTGAGGACTGATAACCTGAGAAACACTTCTGCATAATATTAACCTTACATGTTTAAAACTCTGGAACATTTCATGTAATTCCTAAAACTAGATTCAATATGTCTGAAAAATGTGAATTCAGTAACAAAACCTGTACAATGCATATTTTCCATTATTATCAGTCAACTTGTATAAAGCAGTCTGTATATATTAGTTGTGGATTTAAAACAACAGAGTACCAGGACTGCAGAATTTGATAAAAATAGTACATCCAAAGTGAATCTCTGCAACTTCTGGTATATTTGAAAGTCTCCTTTTTGAAATAACAAAGGAATGTGGATTAAAATGACCAGTTCTACCTGTTTTTGTCAATAATATTATACATAGTTTGGAAGTGGTAAAATACTGTTTTCATGTACTTAGACAGCAGTAGTTTACATTGAGATTCTGATGTCATTTTATTATGAGTGGATTTGTTCATCCATAATTTTATTGTATTATACCATTTTTGTTAAAAACCATCTTCCAAGATATGCTGTACTATGAATAGTGTTACATGCAGACTTTACAACAGCGAGCTGAGACTTACATTTATTTACACACACTGAAGACTCCATCTTAGACTGTGTAACATAAGATCGCTGATAAAACAATATAAACAGAATGAATTGTGGAATATGAACAAACCAGCAGTTTAGTTACACATACAAACAGTTTCTTTCTTTTGCCCATTCTTGATTCTGAAAGGTGATAACAAGCTTTTGGGTTAAGAAATGCAATATATGCTTACTTAAGGTACAAAACAGTATTCTGCAAAAAATGGGATGTACAAATAACATCTGAAATTCATCAGATGTAGTTGGATGAAGTTTTCTACTTTTAACTACCTAATTTTTGCAATATCTGCTACTGTCTTCTACGGCATGTATTGACAACTGGCTTTGCTAGCTTGTAGGTTATTGCACATTTTGTTAAATAATATTGTGCATTTACGTCTCACATTAGCATCTGTACAAAGCAAATACTGTTATTTAGTACATAGAAATAAAAGTACTGTAACTAAATCAATTTAGAAAAATTTTAGACACAAATTGGCTTATACTTTACATTACAGCTAGTAACAACCACTTAATGCAGCCCTAGACAGGCATTGTTGTGACATTACACATGTGCATTTTCATTAAGGACAAATCAGACTTTAAGATTTAATACAAGACAAAGATTACCTGTGTGACTATACAAAAACGACAATAATATTAAGATTGTTATAATTCTCTCAAATGAAGAGAGGAAATGAAATTAAAGGCACAGATGACATTTAGAGCCTTATGATAGCAATCTTGAAATGGATCGGCTGTATAGTAAACACCACCTATAATCAAAATGTATGGTGGCTGACAATACTTAGTACTCCTTATTTTGTTCGTTAGGAAGCTTTGTTTGCAAGGCCTTTTTTTTAGACTTGAATTTTTATGTTCTATCAAAGATTACATGTTTTGGAATGTTCAATTGCACTTGCACAGTGTGCTGTGCTTCATTTCCTCCGTATTATCACATATTAGGGATTTCTTGCTATTTTCCTTTTCCATCATTCTGCAAAACTATTTACTATATAAGAGCACATTTATCTTGTGGAGCAAATCAGTTAATTCTAGTACTGTGTCATCATACTTGCAGAAAGGTTCTTTTAGGTTACTGTGCTTTTTTTTTTCTTCTCCATCAATAAAACACTCACAGGAAACATTTTAACTGCACGTAAATTAAAAAATACAATATGATATGTCCAGTAGGAAGACTTAAATTTAGCATTTACAAAAATATTAAATCAGAGCTCCTGTATCATTTTGCTATATATAAAAAGAAAGATGATGAGACTTACCAAACAAAAGCGCTGGCAGGTCTGTTTGGTAAGTCTCATCATCTTTCTTTTTAGATATATTCTTCCCACGTGGAATGTCTCCCTCTATTATATATGTGTGTGTGTGTGTGTGTGTGTACACCAAGTCACAAATATTTTTTTATTCTGGCTTCCAAAAAATATAGCAGTGTCTGCAATCTAGGCCAATGTGTTACAATTTAGAACTGGTGAGTGCAAACAAAATACGGAACTAAAATCGTACAGCAGAAAATTATGCTGTCTCGTACTTTTTTTAAAATTGCATGAGTTTATATAACTAATCTGTTACTGTACAATAAACTTGTTTTATGAGTAACTCTTCTGTCACATATAAAGGAACATCTTAGCAGTACACTAGACTTATTCTTAATACACAATGACAGTCTTTTCAGGTTTGGTAGTTTTCTATGGTCATCTGTGACTCAATACATATCTACTAAATGCAGCTTATTCTTGTATTTATTTTCTGTTAGAAAACTTGTACATTACAACAAATTTTAAACACAAACACTGTTGGCCTCCAACAGCAATTATTCACTTAGTTCTGGTCACTTTCTCTACTCTATAAGAAAATATTTTTTAAAAAAATGGGATGCATTACAATTTAAACTCTTAACAACTAGTAACAGTATTACTATTTGCTGAAAAAATAAATTGTGCAAGTTCATTTTTCTGTATTGGGATAATGTTATTTAGAACCAGCAGTGTTCTCTTTTCCACAAGATCAAGAGGAAATAGCTACTTGCAACCACTTTTTTATTGTTTGCAAAATGTATTCCATGATCTGAAATCCCCTTTCCTGCATACTATTTCACTATCAAAAGTAATAAGTTACTTCTAAAATGGACTATCATTTCTGCACACTATAATATTCCATAAGGCAATCTTTTAATGTCATGTAAATGGATCCTATAATAGAAAATTTCGGGCCAGTTCTAAATCAGATTTCAATTATGACTGGTTATGCTATTTAGGATCTGTTGTCACTGATACTGGAGACAGAGATCAGTAGGTGCATTTTGATTGCAAGGAACTCTACAGCAAAACTTGGTTGCATCTATATCACCTCCACCACTGACAAGACAAAGCTCACCCTTGTCCGAATGCTAAACTTCTCGATCAAGACAAATGCGGCAGAAACTTGGATGATGAAGATGGCAGATTGCTGCAAGACTGATAACTCTGGAAATGTAGTGCTACAGAAGATTACTTCAAATAACATGGATAGCACATTGTACTAATGAATTGATCCTGAAGCAGTTCAGCATCAAAACAAGACTGTTGACCCTTGTCAACCAAAACAAACTGAAATATTTTGGTCAATCACCAGAAGGGAACAGTCAATAGAATAACAATGATAGAGTAACAGTCGACAGCTGAAGACTCTGAGGAAGTGCACTATTAAGGTGGATAGGCCAGATTAAAATCTTGACCAGGATGGGCTTGCAGCAAGCAGGTCACCTTGCCAAGACAGACCTTCATGTAGATGGGTCATCAGGTTGCTTACCATGTAATGGCACTACACCCTTGCACAGGGTTAGACCAGAGAGATAGAAAGACATGCTGTCATCTCAGATCTAATTTGTAACTAACCTCCATGATCTGCTCACTTATCTAGTTCTGCCTCAAATATTTATTTTACAAGTGCAACGGAAGGTTTATACACTACATTGACTGATCATCTTTACATGTTAAGATACCACAAATACTGACTGCGTCTCATATGAAATACTCCAAAAGTAACAACAAAGCAGTAACATATAAATAAGACAGTAACGGCTGAATATAAATCAGTATTTGAACATCTGGAATGAGAACAATGAGGATTCAATATTGTATTACAAGTCTGGAATCTGCACAAGGAATGTACACTTGTCAGTGTGCTATTACAAGTGTTTACAATGCAGTTGGGGACACTTTCTGGAAAGTGGCAGGAAAACATATAGGTTGCATTAGTGCTAAGGCTTATCAGCTTAGTTTTGGGCAGTGCTCATCAAATAAGAAATGATAATTAAGACTGGGATAATATCTTGAAATACTTCACACAAAAATCTCTGATTGGGAGCAGCATTTCTTTTGAAAAAACACACTACATTAAGTTAGCACTGTTATAGACCACTAGTGCAACTCCTGTATTCCAATTGCACTTTTTTAATGTGAGAGTCATACATTCTTAAGAAAGTGTCCAAAATATTTTTCTGATGTCTCGAACAGGAACTCTAAATATTTTTTTTAAAATGTCTAGACTGAAGGATCTGAGTTTTTCTTTTTTGTTACAAATCCTACCACTGCTTTTCCTTTGCAGGTATCATTATCTGCAGAATACAAACTAAAACAGTGAAGTGAAATAACAACTACAAACAAGAAAACCAAATGACATACACATGTGTGTAGTGAAAAATATATGTCCAAATCAACAGTAACAATGAGTACATTGCTTTCACGCCTGTGTTTACTTTCTTCACGGGATCGGTGACTAACATGAAGCAGACAGACAATAAAGAAGGTACAAACAGGCAATAGATCTATGAAAAGAATGTAAATGTAAATCTGTATGTGTAAACAGCCAACCTTCATAGTTTAATATTAATTTCATTATTTAACCACAGCACTTACAACATTTGCTAAATGTGCCACAAAAACGAAATTTTTGTGTTTGATGTTCCAATTTTGACCATGCATCAATGTTCTGTGAAATACAGCCGTGGCCAGCAGAACATAAATTATATGAGGAAAAAAGAAAAAAAGTGTATAATACAAGATATTTAAATTATTCGATAAAAATGCATGTTTTCTGTAATCACTGCCCATGTCTTACACTGTATGTTCCATAATTTATCATTAAATACTGTTTTTCTTTAATAATACTGTATGCAGTACAAATAAAACATTTAAGTGGAATGTTTATATAAAATCACAGTTTGGACAGTGTTATTTTGTATTAGAAGAAATGAAACCCATTCCATACAAATAAAGGTAAATAATTAACACTCTTGCAGTCTTCTTGAAATATTATTTCATCTTCAGTTTAAAATGTGTCAACATGCGCACATGCACACACACACACACACACACACACACACACACACACACACACACACACACTCTTCTCTCCTTTTTTTGTTGTGTCGCTTCTATTCAAAGGAGTCAATTACTACATATGATATACATATGATGTATGATATAATAAAAAAATTAAATTAGGCCTGTAACATTTATGCATCTTCTATATAGATCTCTGTTAACATCAGTTCTTTACTTAGGCCTTCAGACCTTGAAAAATATAAAAAATAAATAAGTAAAAATAGCCACAACTTTATCCAGTCACAGTAAGTACAATCCACAACCAATAGTACAAATTAGAAAACAATAGTAATAAGTACACAAAATCTTATATAAAAATATTATCTAGCTGTTCCATGAATCTAACACTCAAAACTATCTATGAGAGATAAACAGTCAACTTTATAACAAACTATACATTTGTTTCAACTGTGACAAAGTCACAAACAATACTCTCGGAACTGTAGCATGGACACATGAAAAGCATTTACTCTGCAATGTTACAGCAATCAAATATTGTGGTTTTCAAGGAGGTAAACATCTTTTTGAAGTTCAGACTACAAACTGGTATTAAGGCAAAGAAGTCACACAGCACTGAGTCTCTAACAAAATATATGCTTCCACACAAACTGTCTAAAGCTTTCAGAAGATTCAATGCTGTCATTATATTCTTCTCTCCCAAGCTAGATCTATATATTTCTCTTGTGAGTCATAAAATGAGTTAGCCTTACTTATTTCTGTATTCCTCCAATCACAGAAATTAATGGAGTACTTTGAAATTTCAAAGAAACATGTTTATCAACCTGATAATTATTTTAACTTTTCATTAACGTGATAACATTTGTGTATAGTATTGATAACTGTGAGTTCTATGACATCATTTTCTTCCATTTGCCCTCAATAAAATACGAGGTATGTCTAAAAAGTATCCGACCTTCGATTTTCCAGAGCAAAATAGAGACAACAGCACAGCACCACTGTACACAGTAAAAGAAGATACCTTTATGCGAATGCGTGAATTTTGTCCTTGCCTTCCAGCGCATCAATCGCTGCGTATCGGTCGCTGAGTGAGGTGCTACACAACATGTTCGTCGGATTACCGATTCTCTCAAGATGACTGAATGTGTTGAGCAAAGATACTGTATCAAATTTTGTCAAAAGCTTGGCGATTCTCAAAGCAAAACAATTCTTAAGATTCAGCAGGTGTTTGGAGAAGACGCGATGGGTGTAACACAAATTAAGGAGTGGTTCAACCAATTCAAAAATGGCTGCACATCAGCGGAGAGTGACCAGCATTCTGGCAGGCCTTAAACCGCTCGGAGTGCAGCTGTTGCTGAGAAGGTGCAAAATTTGGTGATGGCAGATCGTTGTTTGACTGTGCGGGAGGTTGCCCAATAGGTTGGAGTGAGTAAAGATTCTGCATATGCAATTTTTCATGACGATTTGAACTTGCTCCGACTGGCTGTGAAATTTGTGCCCAAGTTGTTGTCGCCAGAACAAAAATACCTCTGTTTTGACATTGCACAGGACCTCCTGGACACCACAAACACTGATCCTTGGTTTATGAACACTGTGATAACTGGAGATGAGTCATAGGTGTACGGATACTACCCAGAAAAAGAAAAATAGTCATCGCAATGGAAGCATCACAAGTCTCCAAGGCCGAAAAAAGGGTGGCAGGTGCGAAGCAAAATCAAGGTGATGCTGACTGTCTTCTTTGATGTCCGTGGACTTGTGCATTACGAATATGCACCGGAAGGACAAACAGTGACAAAGGAGTATTATCAAGATGTTCTCTGTCGACTCCGTGACGCAGTTCAGCACAAAAGATCAGACACGTGGACAGCGAAAAACCAGCAACTGCATCACAACAACGCCCCCACACATTCATCCCACTTGATCCAAAATTTCTTGGCCAAACATGGAATTACAGCCATTCGCCAATCTCCCTACTCTTCAGACATGGCTCCTTGCAACTTCAGGTTGTTTCCAAAATTGAAGACGCCACTGAAAGGATCCCATTTTGAGAGTAGAGAAGAGATAATGCAGAACACGATGACAGAGCTGAACACCATTCCAAAGAAAGACTTCCAGAGGTGTTTCTGGCAGTGGAAGGATTGGTGGGCTAAGTGTGTGCAAGCACAAGGGGCCTACTTTGAAGGCGATTAGGATCCCAACCCCGTCATGTTCTCGAAATATTTTTTCAGCCAAAGGTCAGATACTTTTTAGACATGTCTCATTTGTGCATATTTATAGACATGTTATTGCATAGTTATTAATACTTCTGAGAATGACTCATTTCTTTTAAACAAAAAAACTCAAAATGATTAAAAATAAGAAAGAACAGGCAGGTCTTTCAACACACAATGAACAAGGGGCTCTTTATTTTGAACTATTAAGAATTTTGTTTGTAATTAATCATTTAATGATAAACTGTGCTTGCCCATGAAAACAATGATATTAGTTATGGGAGCAGAACATATGCCAAATACACACACACACACACACACACACACACACACACACACACACAAATTTGGTTTTATTTTGAACTATTAAGAATTTTGTTTGTAATTAATGATTTAATGATAAACTGTGCTTGCCCATGAAAACAATGATATTAGTTATGGGAGCGGAACATATGCCACACACACACACACACACACACACACACACACACACACACACACACAAAATGGTTTTAATGTACTGTACTTAATGAAACTTAAGTCAGCTAATGAGAAATTTCTCTTAGGATAATGAAACAACCAATGAAAGAGAATTTACATGCCAGGGATTGCTGAAAATAAATTTCAATGCATCTGGACAACTTCATACCTCATTATTTAAAAGTTCCATTACTTTATCTCCTCACTATAACACCAGTTTAGCTTCAATTAAATACAGAAAGAGAACATAACTGTTTAGAGTAGCAATAGAGAAACTGAGTGGTTCTTTTCCAGGGGGAGGAAGAAAGATTAGGGATTAACATCCCATCAATGACAAAGTTGTCACAGATGAAGCATTAGGTCTGATTGGACAAGAAAGAAGAAGGAAATCAACTAGGGCCTTTACAAAAGAACCATAATTGACTTCAGCTTAAATGATTTACAAAAACCAAAGAAAACCTAAATTTTGTGTGATCTGATTTCTGCTTCTCCCGAATGGGAATCAGGGCCTTATAACCACTGCACCACTTTCCTTTGTGCTTAATTTGATTAAAAGAGAAAGGTCGCTATTTATGTCCAGTTTTTTTTTTACTGTAAATAATATTACCGAATGTCTGTATAATTTAATAGTTAAAGGTTCCATATTCAAATAAAACTGGATTGAATTTAACATACTGGGAACAAAACATAGTGACAAAAAATTGTGCTAAAACTTTGCATAAATGTGATATTAGACAGACAGATATAATTAATATAATAGTTATACCTTATTACGCATTACAAAAATATGTTAATCTTCCTTCATAACTTCTTTCTATTAACATATGACGTTCTATGGAATGTGAGTGTAGCACAGCGAAAACCATGCAAGGAAACACAGCTTGAAAAAAAATCTTAGCTGCAACCATGTGTTAGACTTCTGCAGCAACATGTAACTGTTTATGATGACTGTCTTGCAAATTTTTCTCTGTGGTTACAGATCTCGAAATTATAAAGTACCCTCACCAAGATAGATATTACATTCATTTCATTTCTCAGATTAGTACTAGAAATAGGCAATGGAACCTGCTTAAAATGTTAACAACACTAGCAGCTTAATGCCAATACCTTGAAATTAGATATGAAATTTCTTATGTAAAAAATTGTCTGATCTTTTTATGAAAGTTTGCGACAGATTACAATTGTGTGCCAGACTGAGTATGGAACTCAAATTTTTACTTTTTATAAGCCTAATGTACTTATGACACACCATACTCTACAATGCAGCTTTGATCTGCATTGTTCATGATGTTGACTTAAATGTGAAAAAACAAGTATCCTTAGTCTAACCCCTATCCATTGAAAACCACTACACCACCTGTACAAAACAGTCTATGAGAACTAAATCTTTCATTTAGTAAGGAATGCTGTCATACTTCTTCCTGATAGGTTAAAATTGTGTACTGCACTTGTACTTTAATCTGTTCCTCTTGCCCTTGACAAAGCTCTTACTGAGTGAGCTATTTAGATATCTCTCATGGCCCACAACACAGGAAAAATGTTCAAATCCTGATTATGATCTAGTTTTCACAACAGTGTACACAAAGTAAAAATTCACATTCAGGAGTATACGATTCACGTTCTTGACTTGAACATAACAAAACACATTTCCTTAGTCTAATGACTATGCACTGAAAACTACTACACCCCATCATGAAATTACCAAGACAAAAGTTTCCACAAGATTGCAGAAAAAATGACAAACTTAAGCAGAAAGAAATAAACAAATTTTTCTCTGAAAAATTCCTTATTTTAAATAGAGGAAACAGGCATATTTCTATTATAGTAAGTCGTTCAAAATATTTTGCCACCTAGAAATTATCTTAAGAAACTTTGGAATTATATGGGCATGAAGTTAAAAGTCATATGATGGTGTGATATCCAGCTATTTCACTGTGAATTTAAAATCCAGAAATAAATCTGTGTAAAAGATAAGATATTTAGAATCCCTTCCTCTCATGTACATCATCATCTCTAGCTAAGGCAATGTACAAGTGTGTATGTTTGTTCTCTACCTACATAAGTCATTAATTAAAGTGTGAGTGTGTGTGTTTTTCACTAACACAATATTTACTCCCAGCCTCATTGTGAGCCTTTAACATCCTGCATATGAGATCTCAGTATTTCCAACTGTATGTCTTAGAGAGGTCATACCACATTCACAAGGATGGCAACAAATTTCAGATTTTTGTAAACCCAAGTGAGTCTTCCTTCTCATCCTGTGTGGTACGTCTCCCCTGACCCATGGTTCTGGGTGACTTTTACCAAAATCTACCCCCTTTTCCTAAACCTCTCCAGTCCTTTTCCTTCTCCCCTCTTCCTTCCCCTTCAACCCTTCGGCCTGAAGGCGGAGCCACCAGCTCCAAAAGCCTTCCAATCACAACTGTTTTTTTATGTGTGTGTTATGCCACCGCTTGGTGAGTAGATTTTTTATCTATCCAGTTAAATTATTTTGACAATAATCGATTGTTTTCGTTGTTATATTGGAATTTATTAATTTTTTTTGTGAATTTGGCATAATCTATGTCAAAGAGAAAACTAGGTGATGAGGAAGACAAAAAAGACACATGAGCCTCATAGTGTCTAGCAAATAGGCTGTAGCAGAGCATTGCCTTCAACTACAACATGAGATGAAGGAAGGAAAATTAGTCTTAATATCCTATTAGCAGCACAGTCATCAGAGAGAGAACATGAGACAAGTTATAACGAGACTCAAATTTTGGCTCACATCTGACAGTTATAATATACCGTAATAAGGGATACCATAGAATAAAAACTGACAGAAAAGCTTCTTAACAGAGAGGCTGGACACCAACTCTGTACAACCGGCTAGCAAACACATAGCCCAGTAGGATAGCAGTTGTGGCAGGTTTTAGGTTCAACAATAAGGAAATCAATGCAAAAGAGACCAGCTGTTTTAATTATAACAACAGAAGCATAAATTAAGATCAATATGGATAAGCATTTAATGCCAGTTCCAACACTCAGGAGCACATTGAGAATTTTAACATTCTCAACTACTGGCACTTTGAATCAGACTAGACTATGCACAGACTGCCGTTATACTACCTACACTCCCTACATTTGCAGTGTGAGCAGTCTTCATAAAGAAACAACAAGATATCTAAATCAGACTGAAAAGTGAATGCCTGGAATCTCACCACCAGCTATAGAAGTGAAATGTTTACTGAAGACCTGGATGAGAAGGTAGGAAACAAACAGTGCACACCATTGATTGATTGACTGATTCATTCATTCATTCATTCATTTGTCATGTTCTGTCCATCTCATCAAGAAGGAAAACCTTCAGGAATGTAGAACGACTTGAGGTATACATTAAAAAAATATGTTAATGGACCATACAAGGTGTATTTTGAGACAACAAGAATTGTACAGATTATCAAACGCAGTACAAGGGAGGGGCTAACTACACTGTGAATATATGGGGCACTTTCTTGTGATCTCGGTACTACTTGATGATGGCAACAAACTAAATAACACAAATATTGCCAATAAGATATTTGCACATGGCCCTGAGTCCGAGGCCTGGTTCTGCAGGAAAACTTGAAAATTAATATTTCTATCTGCAGGTAATTACATCCATCATTTTCGGTACCTTAAACATACTGTTTACAAAGATCAAAAATAATTTTCTCCTACTGATGTATACAGGTATTTCTACTCTGAAGAGTATAGCTGAAAGTCACTTAAGATATTTTGCACTCTTGTATGTTCTAGTTCTAATTAATTAATGGTCATCATTTACTCGATCATGACTTTGCTACTGAGAAAGGGTAAACGGGTTTCAAGAGATGAGATGACAAAGTGAATGAAAGATGTGAATTACTAAAGAACATACATCATGTGTTCTTGCATCCCTATTTCACATGTACAAAAATCAGTAACCTCTATAACACATTCTTCTTCCATGTAAAAATTATTTCCTTAAACAGGTAAACATGAATGTGTTCAAGAACAACAGTAAATACACACGGAACAGCTAGATTAACATCATACCATGACAAGTATTCAACTTTTGTGTATAATTTCTTATAACAGTAATATAAATAACATTTAAAAAAATAGATGTTGGTTTTGAAATACATCAATACAGCTGCATATGAACACAACATTCAGATATTTCTGCATCACAATGCAATCACAATCTCACAATCTCTCTCTCTCTCTCTCTCTCTCTCTCTCTCTCTCTCTCTCTCTCTCTCTCTCTCTGCTGCCTAAACACACAAGGTCATTCCTTACGAGATGATGCAGCAACGGCGGGTACGTGGATCACCAACAATTTCACTAGTGTTACCAGTGAAACGCCTCACAGGTGGTGAGGCAGAGCTGTCAGTCAGTAGCATGTCAGATCCTGTCACTGATGAAGGAGATAGTAACAGTGGTGCAGAACCACCAGTCACTTCTGTTGGACTGCTGTTTCTAATCTGTGCCCGTTGTTTCTTTAAGTCAGCCAATGTTCCTGCATTGATTGTCACTGTGACGTTTATGTTTATTTTACCATTTCCTTCAGTCACGTAACTAGTTTCTGCAGGTATTTCTGAAAATAAATTGTAGCACACTTATGTAATTTATCCTTTGTAATAATAGTTTTATTTCTGTTTTCTCAAAGATAATGCAACAAATGC
This sequence comes from Schistocerca cancellata, assembly GCF_023864275.1. Taxonomy (NCBI): domain Eukaryota; kingdom Metazoa; phylum Arthropoda; class Insecta; order Orthoptera; family Acrididae; genus Schistocerca; species Schistocerca cancellata. The sequence goes on from NC_064628.1 coordinate 525,709,440, forward strand.
AATACATTGTGATTATGAAATATTTTGGCACTTGCAATTTATGCACTAGTAATAAAATGTATTCAAGTAATCCATACAAACAGAAGCAAACAGAGGCATGAACTATATATTTTGAACATTCAGAAGCTCTAAATACAGCATGACCTACAGGAAACAGTCGGTTTTCAAATGAAATTATTTATCCAAAATCATGGGTTAATATCTTCTATTTTGTTTACAGGGTCACTTACGAAAGATCATATCAACCAAGTGATGGCCATTCTCTTGAATGCAATTTAAGCTCTCTACTACAAGTTACTCACAATTCAGAAAAGCAGGCAATTGTCAATCAAACCTATCTAGTCTGTGATGGCAGCTTTCAATTCTATTAAATTTTAGGTTTTGTCAACAAAGAAAAACTCTTTCAGCCTCACAACACAAATCTGATGGCTTTGGTGACCAGGGCACATTACTGAAATGATGCATCCAGATAAAATGTTCCACACAAGTGCCATGGATGTATTTTCAGTGTGTAATGTTGCATTATCCTGTTGAAAATAAACACTGCTCATGTTCATCCATAGCTTCCACAAATCTGGCACAGGCCATGTGTACTGCATGCAACACAGTCACAAATGGAGAGAGGTGAGGCTATTAAGTAGCCTGAAAATAGTAGTTCTTTTGTTAACAGATCCTTTTAAGTGAAAACGTGCTCTTATAAGCAGTATTGCATTTGGACTGTCTTTAAATATGCACAGAAAAGTCTTCTTATTGTTGGAAGTCTTACTTCGATCTGCTGAAACTCCAGTATTTTATATGCATAGAGTTTTAAAACCAAACTTAACTTTCTTATCACATACTCATGGCTCATCTGTAGACAGTGTGCATGATGATGGCAAATCATCTCTGGCCTCTTGACAGCTCTTTCACAGGGGCAATATTTTCATGTGTCCTCATTTTTTATCGGGTCCTGAGAGCTGCTTATTAAGAATGTTCCCTGTTGTTCTGAAAACTGTACTGATACGTGTAGTTGTGCAATTAAATTAGTGATGAAATGCCTGCTCTGTTGTATACCACATTCAGCAATTACAATAAAGATATTGAACAGGAAAACACAATGCTCTGTTGTTCCATTGCTGCTGAAATGGCGGACAATCCTGAAGTGAATCACATATGCGACAGCTACCTTCCACCCCCGACGTGGTGTAGTAGCCAAACAAAAATGTTGTTTCCCACAGGTCCCACATTATCATTTATTATGGAAAAATGATTCCAGCAAACCATAAATTTTTAATAGGTACAACAGCTGAACAGTGCACACACAAATCCAAAGAGACAGTATGGTTGGCTAGTGCACCTTTTGGAGTTGAAATCCCAATACTGCTGACAGACAAGTTTAAAGGTATAAAAAACTATCCTATTTTTGGAAATCGATTCCTTCTCGGGGAGGTTATAAAAGAGGGACAGATCACTCACTCAGTCCCCATGATGAGAGGGGCCACCTGTTGGGGGGACAAGGGGAGGCAAAGTGTCTGAGTGGCCAACTTCTCCTTTCTAGCCTTCCTCAATACACCTCTCTTCTCCTTCTAAGGAAGGAAATAATAGTTCTGAAAGCAAAGGTATTTTTTGTACTTTTATTTGTGTCTATTGGGATCACTGAAGGTAGGTTCTGGCCAGGCATTCTGTCTATTTGTAATTATGACAGTAAAGCACAATATCAGAGCACTACCTACGTTACTGGATTCCATATAAACTGTCTTAATTTTCACCCAGCAAAGAATACACATTAAATACCTTTAATCTACAAAGGGCATTCAATAAGTAATGCAATGCATTTTTTTCTGAAAGCAGGTTGATTTTATTCAGGATTCCAAAACATCTTTCTCCACTCTTATGGCTACAAAACCCTATTTTTCAACAGAATATAGACAGTTGTTTTCCCTCATTCTATTTGTGAGTGGAATAGGAAAGCATATAACTAGTAGTGGTATGGGACACCCTCCACGACATGCCATAAGGTGGACTGTGGTGTATCAATGTAGATGTAAATAATCTCTGTTCAATGTGATGCCTTGTATGCCCGCATGGTACCAGTCTACTGATTGACATCAGGTCCAACATCTTACTGCTTCAATAACTTCCCCATCATCCATGTACTTCTCCCCATTGAGTGCAGCCATCGTTGGGAAAAACAGATGGAAGTCAGATGGTGCAAGATCCGGGCTGTAGGGCGGATGAGGAAGAATGGTCCAATGAAGTTTTGTGAGCTCCTCTCGGATGTGCAGTCTTCTGTGAGGACTGCTGATGTCATGGAGAAGGAGCTCATTTGCATTTTTGTGGTGACTAACATACTGAAGTTGTTTCTTCAATTTCCTGAAGGTAGCACAATACACCTTAGAGTTTATTGTAGCAATAGAATAGTCCCTTCAGAGTCCCAGAAGACCGTGGGCAGGACTTTACCAGCTGAGAATATGGCTTTGACCTCTTTCTGCAGAGGAGAGGTGTGTGGCATCATACTATAGATTGTGATTTTGGTTCCAGTTTGAAACTATGAACCCATGTTTCACCATCTGTGATGACGTTCAACAAAGAATTGTCCCGATCAGCCTTGTAACATGCAAGCAATTCTGCACAGATGGTCCTTCACTGCTCTTTATGATTTTCTGTTAGGTAGTGAGGAACCCAGTGGAACACACTTTTGAGGTCCACGACTGGTGGACAAGCTTGTCAGTAATACCAACAGGAACGTCCAGCAGTGCAGTGAGATGTTTGTGACCCATCAGTCATCTCAAATGAGAGTGTCTGTCTGCACATTCCAACATTGCAGGAGTTACAGCTGTTGCAACCATCTGGCACACAGGAGACCGGACAAATTTGCGCAACCTTGTTGCGATGATGATAAATGGCTCACATAGCAACTCACCACGCTTTTGTTCACTGACAGGTCTCCACAGACAAACTGCAAATCCCTATGAATATCTGAGATGCTCTGGTTTTCTCCCAAAAGGAACTCAATGACGGCTCTCTGCTTGGAATACACCTCCATTACAGACACTATTTTGAAGGCTATGTGTAGTGCTGCCACCTATCAAAACTTCCTGAAGCTATTGGGATTGAAGTGGGAATATTCCACTATGTTCCACAAAAAATTCCACACTTTTTCGAAATTGGCTGGAAAAACAAGTGTTGCATTACTTACTGAATGCCCCTCATAAATGACCCATGTTTATAGAATCTTGCTGTACACCTACAAAGGAGCACAGAGGACAAGAAATTGGCTACACCGATGGAAAGAATAGAAACAACAAATACAAAAAATTATTATATGTAGTTTACTCTCCCGCTAAAATTAAGATTTCAGCACACTGCACAGCTGCTTGTGAAGACTGAGCCCTATGTAATCAGAAAAAACATCCATGTGCATGTTATCTGCATTTGGAGGTGAAAATTGTGGTCTGATGACTTACATTGACACTGTGAATCATTATTCATACCATTTTCCTCTCATTAAGCAATTTTAACATGAAGTAACTGACGAAATATTAATGTACTGATTTGCATTTAACTACTAAAACTGATTTAGCCCAACATAGTATTAAAAGAAGCCAATAAATGACATACAAGTTCACAGTAATTTAAAATTTTAATTGTTAATTCTTTAGTCCAAGGAACATGATGTACATAGAATTCTCTATTAATGGAAATTTTATAAACATTTCAAAAGGCATAGGTAAACAGAGAAATTCAAACCTAGAGCTGATGGAGGACCTTTCACATCTTGGGCTTCTACAACAGCAGTCATTCCACTAGAATCATCCTTGCCATCAGGTGCATGTCGAGCAGCATTTGGCACAACTTCTTGTCCCGGGCGTGCTACATTGCCATTGACAAAGTTTTCTGTTGATACATCAGAAGCTGCACGTGAGTCCCCATCATCCGGTTGAGGAGCAAACACCTATACAACCAGATCATTGCAGAAATAAGCTGAATTTTTTACCAAACAAAATCAACTGAAAAGTGAACTAGCAGCTACTTTTTCCTCTCTACTCAATTGGATTAATAAGCAACAGTAAATATGATCATTGTACTTACTTCCCGGGCTTGTAACCTCAACCTAGCTTCTTCAACAGCGTCTTTCTTTGTGGTAAGAACTTTATCACGGATGGATGTTCTTCTCACAGACTGTGTACGCGTATTCGACTGTGAACGTTTTACACGACCCTTCTTTGCTTCTTGCATTCGTTTTGTTTCTTGTTCAGTACGTAACTGAAGGATGCGTTCTCGGAGTTCTGGGTCTTCACAGATATCTAGAGAGAGAATTAACTGTTTAGATTTGCAGTAATTCAGAATGATGTATGAGAGTAACTCAATTTTAAACTGAATTGTTTTTGAAATACTTATTGGCTACAGATAAAATTACAAATGTAATATGTTATTTCTGTATGTAGTTTCCTTTGAGAAACATACATTTCTCCCTTATTGCAATGAAAGAAATAACAGCTGAAAGTTAAATGCACATTCGATACATAACAGACTCCACAAGGGGTGGGGGGTGGGGGTGGAGGGGTGGGTGGGTGGGAGAAATACATTTCTCCCATCAGACTGGCAATTTCCAGCTCTTTCTTTGGATGCAGAGGATTAAGAATATTTAAAATGGGTTCATATAATACATATTTATTCAGTGTTACACTATTGATAATATCTGCTGGAGAACTGATATTCCAACGAAAATCTAAGTTTTCTATAGTATTCTTATGAACAACTGGACAGATTCATTGTTGCTGAAGTTAACTGAGTTAAAGATCAACAGTAATGGTAATTCTTGGGTGGAGTCATGAAGTCAAACTTCAATACATCGAATCTCTAAGGAAGGCAGAATTCATTCTATATATCGAGGGTTCAACATAATGAGGTTTCCAGGTGGAAGGGGAGGGGAGGAGGAGGGGGAGGGGGTGATGGTGAATTTGTTTACAACCCATGATTTTCTTTTATTACTGTGCTGCTGTACTGTGATCTTTTTTTTTGCATTTGTGTGTGATATAAGCCTAGATTTAGTTCTGATAACACAAAGAAGAAATTGAGATATATTGTCATGCATATTTTTTTTCTTTTGAAACAGAAAACAATTTATAAGTTTTAAATAAAATATTTATCATAAATAAATTAAATTCAGTAGCAGAATACACTGTACATAAATAAAAATTTCCAGAAGTTAAAAGTAATCCATCATTTTGGCCTGCTTTAAACTTTTGGTCACCTGTGAGTCAATTTCACTGTCTATGAATAAGACGGTTCAGAACACATTATCCTCTACCTCCTACTTCTCCACAAACACTTTGGTTGTGTTGAAGACCAGTTTGATCTGGCTGGCCATCATTGCCAGTGCTTTCTTCGACATCCCCCTCACCCTCTTCCCCTTCCTCTTCATGATCATTGCCGCCTTCTTTTTCGTTCACCGTCTTCACAGAATCAACACTCTCAGCTTCTGTTAGTGATCCTGCTACTGTGACATCACTGTCCACATCCAGGAAATCTTCAAAACGAACATGAATGGTGTTAAAGTGAGTCATCACTTTCGCCCATTTGGAGTCAAGGATACTGACAGGGTGTCTCGTGTAAATACTGTATAAAATAAAAGCTTTAATCAAAATCCCCATAAACCAGTGACAGAATCAAACTAAGATTTTACATGCTCATATATTAAACCCACCAGCTGCTAATTTTCATCTCTTGTCGAAAATCCACATGTTCAGAAACAACTGATGACTCTTTGCTCCTCCATCATGTTTCCCCACACTTTATATAGCTTTCTCACCGCATCTAAAATGTTTATACTTTTAGGGTTGTCATCGTCAATATTGTGGATTGTCATTTGAACCGCTTCATACCTGCAGTTTTCTCTGGCATTTTTTATTATTCCTTGATCTAAGGGCTACAATTTCTGCATAGGTGGCAAAAATTGTACTGCCAGAGATTTTAATGGAGAGATAGCATTGTGCACACTGCAATTGTCCACAAACAAGACAACTTGTTGATTTTCTTAAGTGATTTTCCTATTAAAAATATTTAACTATTTGGAAAACACTTTTGAAGTCATCTAGGCTTTCTTGTTCACAGTGTACAATACTCCACACAGAGAACAACTTACACCTGGAAAAACATTGCGGTTTCTTAGGTGGCTTGAGTTTTTATGTGCTGGTCACATTTTCTGTTAAAAGAATGGCGACATGGTCTTTGTTCAGCTTCTCCCATGACATTTTTCTCCTTGAAAGTCAAAGTTTTGTCTGGAAGACATTTGTAAAGAAGTCCAAGTTTGTCTGCATTAAAAACATCATCCAGTTTGTAATCCTGAAGGATCCTCTGCAATTATAATTTTCACTCATCACGAATTTTGCTATATACACTGGCACTTTCCCCACTCGCTTTGTGGAAGACAATACCATGTCTTTTCCTAAAATTTTCTAACCATGTGTTACTCACACAAAATGTATTGTACCCAACACTGCTGCAAAATAATCTGACTTTTCTTTCAAAATAACTCCACCAATGTTCACATCATTGTTCCTCTGTTGTCGGGACCACTGTATCAAATACTCTTCTAAATCTGGAAATAACCCTTCTTTCATTGTTTCTGACCTGTCCCTTCATCTGTGGTAACCATGCAGTCTCCATTCTTGATTACTGTCGACAGTGCACTTGTCGGAATCCCAAACTCTGCAGCTGTGTCTTTTAATTGATTGCTTGATTGAGAGATTATGGGACCAAACGGCGAGGTCATCAGTCTTGCGATTCCAAAGGGGGTTACATAATAAAGAGTCTGCTAAAAGTGTACGGATTCAGTCAGAGGAGTCACATTATAAAAGAATGAACATTAAACACACAAAGTGTAAGCATAAAAGGTGAGACCAAATACAAAAACTGGAAATAGGGGTTGTGGTCATGGGGTCACAGACCGTGATGACTGCAAAAGGAGCCCTAATTACAACCAACCTGCCCCTGCTTCAAGACGAAAGGAGAACCTTATATCTGGAAATAAAAACCATTTTCATGGAGGAAACCAAGGACCAGGACCACCATCCTTGGATCGTCCGCTACTATTAAATTTAAGGAAACAGGAAGGCTACACTTTGCTTGAAGGGTCGAAAGAAGGGGACATGCCACCAATATGTGAGATATCATCAGTCTGGCGCCACAACCACATTGTGGGGATGGGTCGTTACGTAGGAGGAAACAATGGGTGAGCGGGGTATAGCCATTATGTAAATGACATAAAACAGTGGACTCCTTCCGAGAGGGGCGGAAAGAAGTGCCCCAAACTGCAGTAGACTCCTTGACTGTGCAGAGTTTATTACTATGAGCAGTAGTGCTCCAGATGGCATTCGACTGCTGGGCAAAGAGAGATTTGACGTAGATCCGCATATCTGCAGCTGGAATCGTTAAAGGAAAAGGGGTAAGTATCCGCTTCTCTAGCCAAATGGTCAGCCAATTCATTCCCTGGGATAACCACATGACTCGGGACCCAGGGAAAGATGACTGAACACGCGGCACGCTTGAGAGCTGAGAAAAGGTCATGGATGGTAGAGACCAGGGGATGACGAGAGTAGCATCGATCGATAGCCTGAAGGATGTTCTTAGAGTCGAAACAAATTAAAACACTATGGAGAGAGGCCTCTGAGAAACAAAAAGGAGAGCCCTGTAAATGGCTAGAAGCTCTGCTGTAAATACACTACATGATCCAGGCAACAAATGGTGCTCGAAGCTGGAAGGAGATGTGAAAGCGTATCCCACCTTATCAGTAGTCTTAGAACAATCAGTATAAAGGATGGTGGCACCCTGGAACTCTGCAAGGATGGCACATACAAGATGCCAGTAAATCATAGGAGCAACGGAGACCTTAGGACCCTGGAAGAGAGCGGTCCTAATCCGTGGTCTAGGCACCATCCAAGGGGGGGTATGGGAGGAAAGACACAGGGCGCAGTCCAGTGAGTGCAGATGGAGATTCCGGCAGAGGGTAGTGAGACACATGCCAACTGGCAATCCCACCCATGGGCGGGTGTTAGGAGGGTGACGTCCCTCATTGGCAAAGAGTACAGGGTATACAGGATGGTCAGGGAATTGGCAAATGGCTACTGCGTAAGAAACAAGGAGTTGGCTCCATCGGATGTGTAGAGGGGGAACCCTGCTTCTGTGAGGAGACTATCAACAGGACTAGTGCGAAAGGCACCAATATCCAGATGCACCCCACAATGATGGACAGGGTCAAGGAGTTTGAAAGTGGTAGGAGCTGTTGAGCCATAAATGTGACAACCATAATCGAGTCTGGACAAAACCAGAGCATGGTAAAGATGGAGAAGAGTGGAACAGTGTGCACCCAAAGACGTGTGGGCTAGGAGGCAGAGAGCATTAAGCTTCCGCATGCGTGCACCCAAAGACGTGTGGGCTAGGAGGCGGAGAGCATTAAGCTTCCGCATGCATGTAGTCTTTAAGTGATAAATGTGGGGCTGCCATGTCAGCTTGTTATCAAAAATAAGGCCCAAGAAACAGAACTCTGTTACAACCACAAGGAGCTGGTTGCCTAAATAAAGTTCTGGATCAGGGTGTACTGTGGGTTGACAACAAAAATGCAGAACCTGCGTTTTGGAGGAGGAAAACTGGAAGCCATGGGTGGTGGCCCACGTAGAGGCCCGTCGGGTGGTGCCTTGGAGCTGGCACTCAGCAGACGCCACCGAGTGGGAGCTGCACCAGATGCAAAAACTGTCAACGTACAATGCCAGGGTAACCAGAGGCCCAATAGAGGTCACAAGCCCATTTATGGCAATGAGGAAGAGCGTGACACATAGCACTGGGGGATTTCGTTCTCCTGAATCTGAGGGGTGCTGAGTGAAGTGCCAACTCGAACACGGAAGAGCCGGTAAGATACAAACTCGCAGATAAAAATTGGAGGCGGACCACGGAAGCCCCAGTCATGGAGGGCAACTAAAATGTGATGGTGCCAAGCCATGTCATACGTCTTATGTAGGTCAAAGAACACTGTGGCAAGGTGCCGGCAGTGAGTGAAAGCCTGTCGGATGGCTGATTCCAATCAGAGTAAATGGTCATTTGGAGATTGCCCTGCCCGGAAACCACACTGACATGGTGATATAAGGCCCCGACATTCGAGTACCCAACAAAATCTCGAGTTGACCATCCTTTCAAGCAGTTTACAAAGCACATTTATAAGGCTAACAGGGCGGTAGCTGTCAAGAGACATAGGGATTTTCCCGGGTTTAAGGACAGGGATCATTATACTGTCTCGCCATTGTGACAAAAAACACCTGTGAGCCAGATGTGATTGAAGACCCAGAGGGGCTGTTGCCTCTCGGGAACGCCAAAGTGTTGAATCATCTGATTGTGAATGGAGTCTGCCCTGTGGCTGAGTCTCGTGAAGAGCTAATAGCCTGCACCAATTCCCATTCAGTGAAAGGAGCGTTGTAGGGCTCAACGTGGTGCAGGATGAAATGGAGGGTGGCCTGTTCAACTCTTGTGTTTCTGCTGGCAAAAATCAGGATGATAGGAAGCGGACGACGATGCCATCACAAAGTGTGTCGCAAGGTGTTCTGCGAGGACCAATGGATCAGTGCACAGAGCTCCTTGGATGTTCAGAACCTGGACAGTGGACTGTTGCTGGTGGCCCAGAACGCTACAGACCTTTGACCAAACCTGAGATAAAGAGGCATATGTCCCCAAAAGTGCTCCCAACATTCCTTTTTATTCTGCTTAATAATGTAATGAGCCTTAGCACAAGATGCTTAAAAATGAGGAGGTTGGTCTGGGAGGCGTGTGGCTTAAATCATTGCAGCACCCGTCGGTGGTCCTGGGCAGCTAATGCAACGTCCTTGGTCCACCACGGTACCGGACAATGACGACAAAATCGAAGTCCGTGATAAGTTGGTCGATTAGGATACCCCGAGTCGTCGATGTAACACTCCCCCACAGTGGATGGGGGGCATTGAAATCCGCAAGGAGAGAAACGGGGTAGGGAGTTGCTGAAGTAAGGTAGATAGTGCAACATAAGCAAGTAGCCCATCTAGAGGGAGGTAGACACTGCAAATGGTGATTGCCGGAGTTGTTTGCATTCTAAACGCTATCACTTCCAAGGTGGTACATAGGGGGATCCAGTCACTAAGGACATTGGAGCGAACCAAAGAGCAGTCCCCACCAGATGCTATCCCAGGGTCAGCACAGTTCCAACAGAACGCTCGATAACCACGTAAAGTGGGAGAGTGGTCATCACGGAAATGTATTTTTTGGAGAAGACACATTGCAGAATGAGAGAGAGACAAGATGTTGCATTTCTGGTAGGTGAAAATAGCAGCCGTTGTAGTTGCACTGGATGATCGTGTGGCGCGAGTCCAAGGTACCAGCTGTGTTTATCTTTTTCTTCATTCCTCCTTTCACTTTGTCACTTAAAGTTTTGCTTTTCGGCGACTGTCAGACATTTCCACTTAGAGCCCATGGCTGATACTCACAGCTCACTCTCAATCAAAATAAACACTACCTAAAATCATACCTGCTTGGAGGGCATGGGAACTGCATTGCGACACAGATTTCATTGACGTATCGATGCAGCGAAGGGAGGAACTGGGATTTCCCTACTTGTGCGCATTTCGGTATACAGAGGTACCGTATGAAAGACTTCGATAAATATGGTGACTTCTATATATAGAGTTTCTGTCCATTGAACTTCGAGGTACAGAGGTAAAATCAGTCCTTCTCAGGCCTTCCAGAAACTTTGACATAATGACAGGTTTTCTTTGAAAAATCATGGTTTTGGGCTTCCAAGGGGAATGAAGAAAAAATTCAATACAGACAGGTCTTCGATATATTTAGGGTCGATATATCAAAGTTTGACTGTACATAAAATAAGCGAAAGGCACCCACTCCCCTCTAGCAAATCGATGCGTGGAGCACAGAGACAAGTAATACAAAACAGCATTCACACTAGCTTTTGAGCTCTTGGTCTTTTTCTGTATAAAGTACAGACATTCACACACACAACCACATAGACATCCAAACGCGCACTTGCTATGATCATGGCAAATAACTCCATTACGTTCTTTTTGATGTGACAATGGCGTGCTGCTCTCACTATCTGCCTCCAGTAGTTTATGTCTTGCAGCACTTCCTTGATCACTTATTGCTTTTGTAAATTTCTGCTGATTATAACTGTCTGTTACACAGCATTGTTTCATGAGCAACTAATGCTCCTGTAGTCTTAAGATTAATTAGCCTCTAAACTTCAATTGTACCAAAGCACAGTGTTTTACTGGTCAATGGCCCTGGCTGTAAAATGGACAACTCCATATTTTAAAATAATCTTTCTTCTACTTTATCCACTTGAGAAGGATATATCCCATGTCAGGAGCCTTGATTTCTAGGGCTCATTTGATTAAGAGATAGAAGATATTACGAAACTACTATATTGTTTTAGTGCTTTCGGTTAGTTTCAGACCTATTGCATATTGTTTACAACATAAGCCATTTTATCTACTACAGAAAGTATTCTCTTCCCCATGCACAAATATGAGAAAATGAAGAGTATGCAGAAGTAATCTTTTCATACCTGCAGGAGTTTCATCATGGTGTGTTTTCGCATTCAGATCAGCGCCATTCTGTACCAGCATTTCCAGAACCTCCAGCTGAAATTAAAAGCACATTCTAGCCATTTTCCTTTATTCATCATAACTTCTACACTTAACATATAACATGGCAGCTGAGGGACAGAGTTAAATACACCATTAACACTGAGATCATCTGAGGTAGAGAAGTAATTCATTGAGATAAGATGGGAGAGGTATCTGACCATCATTTTATTGAAGGAGTTACAATGGTATTCACTTGATGTCATTTCGGGGTGCCCGATGGTTTGAATTTCATTTGTTCCAAATATGGTTCTGTGTTGTAACCACTGTGCTATTTCATATGATAGTACATATGGTGAACTGAGGACATCTAAGACAGAGGGCTAGCAAATATCGTCCATTGCAGATGTACTATAAGAATTGACAAACTGCCTATTGGCTTCTGTCTCGGGTTCTTCAGCCAACGTTCATCTGATGATTTTACTGACATTTCGCCAGCACGAGTGGCTGGCAATGTCGAAGGTTCACCCTCCATTGCCGGTGGTGAACTGGAACCGAGCTTGCGGCCACAGACTATACATACCTGGCACGAAAATGTCTGAGGGCTCCACCGCGGTCATTTCTGGTGCAGTTCTCCTCTTGCTACCTGTGGCTGTCGTTCACCGCAGTACGGGAAGCCAGGATCCGTTTACCTTAAGGCTTTACTCTTTCTTGTTGAAGCCGTTCACGTGTTTATGTATTTCTACAGCTTCTCTGAACAAGCAGGTGTGATAGTGCTTCTCTACAGTCAGAACTTCCGTGTCAGTGAATTTTATTATGTGGCCAGTCTCACTCAGTGCATTCTCTGCCACGGCTGATTTCTCCACCTGCCCCAGCCTGCAATGTTACTTACATTCTTTGATTCTGGTGTTGATTGATCGTCCAGTCATTCTGACATAAACTTTTCCGCATGTGCTTGGTATACAGTATATTCCTGACATTGCAAGGAGTATACCACATACCATGCACATTCAGAAAAGTTTATGTTGGAATGACTGGACAATCGATCACTACGATCAAAGAACATAAGCGACATTGCAGATTGGGGAGGTGGAGAAATTGGCCGTGGCAGAGCAAGCACTGAGTGAGACTGAACATGTAATAAAATTTGCCAACACAGAAGTTCTGGCTGTAGAGAAGCACTATCACACCCGCTTGTTCAGAGAAGCTGTAGAAATACAAAAACACATGAACAGCTTCAACAAAAAAGAGGAAAGCCTTAAGGTAAACGGATCCTGGCTTCCCGTACTGCAGCGAATGACCGTCGCAGGTAGCAAGAGGAGAACCACACCCAAAATTACCGCGGAGAAGCCCTCGGACGTTGGCGCGCCAGGTACTATAGTCTGCGGCTGTGAGCTCGGCTCCAGTTCACCGCCAGCAATGGAGGGTGAAGCTTTGACAATGCCAGCCATTCATGCCAGCGGAACGTCAGTAAAATCATGAGATGAACGTCGGCCGAAGAACCAGAGACAGAAGCCAATAGGCAGTTTGTCAACAAGTGGCCATGAAAGCCTTAACAATACTGTAATAATTGCTGAAAAACACTGAAATGTGTAATTATAAGTCACAGAAATTCTACTGTGCCACAATACCAGGTCAAATTTTTGGAATTGAACCCAGCAACAATAAAAAATCGAAATAAGCATATATATATATATATATATATTACATCTAGATGTGCATCTACAGCTGTGTTCTGTAACATATTTATTGCATGGTGTGTGATGGAGGATAAATAGTAATTCAGTATCACTAGTTCCCTTCATATTCAGCTCACAAATGATTTGTGGGCTTTACCTAGCACAGTCAGAATGGTTAAAGCAACATAGTTAAGCAGTGCTTTATATGACATACAGGGTGAAGTGTAATTCGTGCACTCGGGCTTTGCAGCGCAACTCCTCACATGCCAGCGATTAAAAAAATTTGTCTGTCACAAAATTTCGGCCTGCGAGTACCGTATTTACTCAAATCTAAGCCGCACTCGAATCTAAGCCGCACTCGAATCTAAGCCGCACCTGAAAAATGAGATTCGAAATAAAGGGGAAAAAAAAAAAAAAAAAAAATTCCCAAATCTAAGCCGCACCTGAAATTTGAGACTCGATATTCAAGGGGAGAGAAACGTTTTAGGCTGCACCTCCAAATCGAAACAAAGTTGGTCCATTGTAATATGAGATACAATTTAGGTTGAATGAATGACGATACAGCTACAGTCGTTTGGTTCGAGTCGTAAGCTTAGCAGTTAAGCTTTACCAGGTAGCCATTGCTATGCGTCAGGCGCTCCGTCCGTATTTACACGGATACCCTTCCTTTTTCACGTGCTTCATCTGGTTTGAATCGATTGCTATTTTGCTTTGATCTGATAAGTGCCGTTTTCTATGTTATAGGTGTTTACGTCAGTCACTCTAAGCTGAAAATGCATTACTATACTGTGTCACGCATTGTTTGTCGCATTCCGATAGTGCGTGTTTACGGCCTGTCGCTGCTCGCGGCATGGCTTGCTTTTGTGCGCGCTACCGCCGCCTACAATTAAAAAAAGAGAGGAATCGTCTCATTAGCGAAACAATGGCAAGAGACTGCTATTTGTAGTTACTTACACTACTGCTTTCTTTGATAATGATCAACAAGAACCAAATAATAGACTGCGTATGATACAACATGTTCTGAACGAGAGTTGAAAATCTTTACGGCCGCTTCTTTAGTACATCAAATGCTGCACAGAAATTAGTCATCTTAGATTTAAAAATCTAGTCAGTTGCCGTGCTTCATTTCTGACTGTATCACTATTAGGCATAAGAGTAATACGAATATAAACATGACACGATACGTATATTCTTCCGCGTTTGCTGTTGTCTCACTCTAGTTTCGTCGTTTATTAGGCAGACAGGGTTTAAATGAGATAGAAGCAAACATGAAAGAATACATGGCAAAATGTTTATATTCGTATTATTCTTATGGTGAAGTGAATACTGCACGTAATTCACATTTCATCAGGTTCCTATTAGCAACCATCTCTTCTCACAGGTAGGAAAAAATTCAGAACGTAGAGTTGGCCATATTGACAAAAATCCCAATCTTTCCAGTCGGATTTTCGTAGTACATTGAAATTCTGCTACATTCGAAGATGAACAATGCGGAATTTGTATTTACTTTGTTGGATAATGTATGAAAATGCAGTGGTCGAAACTCGGGCGGAGAAAAAAGCTCGTCTTCCAATTTTTTTTAAATTTTATTTACTGATTCAGAGTTTTTGGCGCCAGTATTTATCTTTGTGCCTACAAAGGATGCCTGTGTAGCACTACATATATAAGCGACGGCAGAAGTTAGTTGTGGCGGCACGTACCAACATTTTTCAGAACTTCCGCTTGCTTTGCACTTGAGTCTAAGCCGCAGGCGGTTTATTGGATTACAAAAACCGGAAAAAAAGTGTGGCTTAGATTCGAGTAAATACGGTACATCCGGGAGAAAAAAGACGTTAAAGTGAGGCAATCTGGCAACACTATAACCAAATGTATGGTAACTATCTCCGTCAGCACACAGTGTTTTTGCTGTACAGTTGGTGCAGTGGATAGAGTTTTGGGTTAGCATGCAGCAGGTTGATGGTTCGATCCTGGGTTGAGGCATATGTATTGTATTTGGTAAATGTAGTGCATGTGGTACGGTATCTGGCATCTTAATCATCAACAGTGATTGCAGCGTGTCCTTTAGAAAACACTTGAGCATACTACAATCATAGAAATGGAAGGTTGGTCAGATTTGAAAGAAGCCCTTTTCATGTCATGGAATTTCACAATTACCTCATCCACTAGATGCGAAACCTCTTTTCTTTGTATCCTCCTCCAGTGGTTCCAGAGTTTAGTAGCAACTATTATTCTTGTCTCATTCAGGTTCATACATTTTGTTAGGGCATTATGTTACCAATAGGACTACCAATGTGCTTTGCGAATAATGTCCAAACTCAGTTACTACTTGTATGTGTTATCACCATGGTCCTATGCCTTTCAACACTGAGTCTGGTAACCACATGCTGTTTAGTACATATTTCAATGCATTATTATTATTGACTTTTTTTTTTCTCAGACTTAAGTCTGGTTAAAAATGGAACGTGACGCGGACCTCGGTCAAGCGTGACTTCCTTGTAACTGTATGGTATATGTTATATTGCATTTAGGAACTTTCGGGTAATTGAACATGTATCAATAATTACAGATTTTTGTAGTTTTATATATATGTTTGGATGTAGCTGTATTGCAGTGATGTACTGGTGAACATTGTGAGGTATGACTCCTGTAGTTGATAGTATAATTGGGATAATGTCGACTTTATCCTGATGCCACATGTCCTTGACTTCCTCAGCCAGTTGGATGTATTTTTCAATTTTTTCTCCTGTTTTCTTCTGTATATTTGTTGTGTTGGGTATGGATATTTCAATTAGTTGTGTTAATTTCTTCTTTTTATTGGTGAGTATGATGTCAGGTTTGTTATGTGGTGTTGTTTTATCTGTTATAATCGTTCTGTTCCAGTATAATTTGTATTCATCATTCTCCAGTACATTTTGTGGTGTGTACTTGTATGTGGGAACGTGTTGTTTTATTAGTTTATGTTTTACGGCAAGTTGTTGATGTATTATTTTTGCTACATTGTCATGTCTTCTGGGGTATTCTGTATTTGCTAGTATTGTACATCCACTTGTGATGTGATCTACTGTTTCTATTTGTTGTTTGCAAAGTCTGCATTTATCTGTTGTGGTATTGGGATCTTTAATAATATGCTTGCTGTAATATCTGGTGTTTATTGTTTGATCCTGTATTGCGATCATGAATCCTTCCGTCTCACTGTATATATTGCCGTTTCTTAGCCATGTGTTGGATGCGTCTTGATCTATGTGTGGCTGTGTTAGATGATACGGGTGCTTGCCGTGTAGTGTTTTCTTTTTCCAATTTACTTTCTTTGTATCTGTTGATGTTATGTGATCTAAAGGATTGTAGAAGTGGTTATGAAATTGCAATGGTGTAGCTGATGTATTTATATGAGTGATTGCTTTGTGTATTTTGCTAGTTTCTGCTCGTTCTAGAAAGAATTTTCTTAAATTGTCTACCTGTCCATAATGTAGGTTTTTTATATCTATAAATCCCCTTCCACCTTCCTTTCTGCTTAATGTGAATCTTTCTGTCGCTGAATGTATGTGATGTATTCTATATTTGTGGCATTGTGATCGTGTAAGTGTATTGAGTGCTTCTAGGTCTGTGTCACTCCATTTCACTACTCCAAATGAGTAGGTCAATACTGGTATAGCATAAGTATTCATAGCTTTTGTCTTGTTTCTTGCTGTCAATTCTGTTTTCAGTGTTTTTGTTAGTCTTTGTCTATATTTTTCTTTTAGTTCTTCTTTAATATTTGTATTATCTATTCCTATTTTTGTCTGTATCCTAGGTATTTATAGGCATCTGTTTTTTCCATCGCTTCTATGCAGTCGCTGTGGTTATCCAATATGTAATCTTCTTGTTTAGTGTGTTTGCCCTTGACTATGCTATTTTTCTTACATTTGTCTGTTCCAAAAGCCATATTTATATCATTGCTGAATACTTCTGTTATCTTTAGTAATTGGTTGAGTTGTTGATTTGTTGCTGCCAGTAGTTTTAGATCATCCATGTATAGCAAATGTGTGATTTTGTGTGGGTATGTTCCAGTAATATTGTATCCATAATTTGTATTATTTAGCATGTTGGATAGTGGGTTCAGAGCAAGACAGAACCAGAAAGGACTTAATGAGTCTCCTTGGTATATTCCACGCTTAATCTGTATTGGCTGTGATGTGATGTTATCTGAATTTGTTTGGATATTAAGTGTGGTTTTCCAGTTTTTCATTACTGTGTTTAGAAACTGTATCAATTTAGGATCTACTTTGTATATTTCCAAAATCTGCAGTAACCATGAGTGGGGTACACTATCAAAGGCTTTTTGGTAATCAATGTATGCGTAGTGTAGGGACCTTTGTTTAGTTTTAGCTTGATATGTCACCTCTGTATCTATTATCAGTTGCTCTTTACATCCTCGTGCTCCTTTGCAGCAGCCTTTTTGTTCTTCATTTATAATTTTGTTCTGTGTTGTATGTTCATTAGTTTCTGTGTGATGACTGAAGTTAATATTTTGTATATTGTTGGTAGGCATGTTATGGGGCGATATTTAGCTGGGTTTGCTGTGTCTGCTTGATCTTTAGGTTTCAGATAGGTTATTCCATGTGCAAGTGTATCAGGGAATGTGTATGGGTCTGCAATGTAACTGTTAAATAATTTAGTTAGATGTGAATGTGTTGAGGTGAACTTCTTTAGCCAGTAATTTGCTATTTTATCATTTCCAGGGGCTTTCCAATTGTGTGTAGAATTAATTGCTCGGGTGACTTCATGTTGCAAAATTATCACTTCAGGCATTTGTGGTATCATCTTGTATGTGTCTGTTTCTGCTTGTATCCACCGTGCATGCCTGTTATGTTGTACCGGGTTTGACCATATGCTGCTCCAGAAGTGTTCCATGTCTGTTATGTTTGGTGGATTGTCTATTTTAATGTGTGTGTTATCCATTGTTTGGTAAAATCTCTTTTGGTTTGTGTTGAATGTTTGGTTTTGTTTCCTTCTATTTTCACTTTTTTTGTATCTTCTAAGTCGTTTGGCCAATGCTTGCAATTTCTGCTTTTTTTCATCTAATTGCTCTATTGCTTCTTGTTGCGAGATTTTACCTAACCTTTTTCGTTTTTTGTCTGATATTTCATTTCTTATAAATTGTGTTAGCTGTCCGATGTCTTTTCTCAGTTTTTCTATTCTGATCTGTAACCTGTGTTGCCATGCTGGTTTTGTGCGTTTCTTCTGTGTGTTGGTTTGTTCTGATCTCTGCCTAGTGTGTATATTTAGTGTAGTGAGTGCTCCTATATAAATCAGTAATTGTAACTCTTCCATAGTTGTGTTTTCATTTATTTTGTTGTGTATGATTGTGTTGATAGTTTTTATTGTTGTTTCGACTTGTGGGTTATTTGGCGGTCTATGCAAGAATGGTCTAATGTCTGTATTTGTGTCTTTGTATTCTATATATGTCAGCTGAAATTTCTCTTCTATATCTAACACGTGTCTCTGTTCGTGTTCTATTTGTGCTTGTTCTGGTGGCTGTCTTAAGATTTCGTTTTCCTCTGACTGTTTAATTGATGCGTGTTGGTCTTTGTTTGTTTGCTCTGGGATGTTTGAGTCCATTACTGTGTTTTCTTCCTCTTCTGATTGCACATTATTTTGTTCCAGTATTTGTTGTACTTGTTGTTTGATGTTTTCTAATTCTGACTGGGGTATCCTGTTATTTTTGATTATTACACGGATCTGATCAGCTAGTCGTTGTTCTGTTAAAAATTTTAATTCCGGGTATCTGGTAATAAATGTTGTGTATACTTGTGATCTGTATCCAGTTGTGTTGGTTCCTAGGTTTGTTGCTTGGTAATAACAGAACATGAGGTGTCGATTAACTTCATCTGACCATCTCATCCTCTGTCTTTGTTTTCCTTCTAGGGTGGTTGCAGGAAGCATATCCTGCAAAACACCTCTATTCGGATTTAAATCCTTTTCCAATTGGCTAGCAGTGTCGTTACCATTGTGGGCGGGCATAGGGTTCAAGCGTCGTCCCCGACCATGACGGCACTTGTCCGAGGCTTCTTTAGTTCTGTCCTGAACCAAGTAATCACACTAAAAGGGGGGTTAGCCCTATTAGTGGTTTGTTCTTTTCGTCGCCTTTTACGACTGGCAGAACATACCGGAGGCCTATTCTTTTCCCGGGCCTCCACGGGGTTTATTATTATTATTATTATTATTACTACTATTCTATCAATGGGACTGTGGAAACATCACATCTATTACCATTAGAGACACAGTGTAATTCCAAACAGAACATTTCACAATTAGAAATGTCAGTACGAATGATGCAGAACAATTTCTGTCAGAAAGGTAATGCGCATTACATGGAACAGGCGCAGCTTTGTTGTTGTTGTTGTTGTGGTCTTCAGTCCAGAGACTGGTTTGATGCAGCTCTCCATGCTAATCTATCCTGTGCAAGCTCCTTCATCTCCCAGTAACTACTGCAACCTACATCCTTCTGAATCTGTTTAGTGTATTCATCTCTTGGTCTCCCTCTACGATTTTTACCCTCCACGCTGCCCTCCAATGCTAAATTTGTGATCTCTTGATGCCTCAGGACATGTCCTACCAACCGATCCCTTCTTCTAGTCAAGTTGTGCCACAAACTTCTCTTCTCCCCAATCCTATTCGGTACCTCCTTATTAGTTACGTAACCTACTCACCTAATCTTCAGCATTCTTCTGTAGCACCACATTTCGAAAGCTTCGATTCTCTTCTCGTCCAAACTATTTATCGTCCATGTTTCACGTCCATACATGGCTACACTACATACAAATACTTTCAAAAACGACTTCCTGACACTTAAATCTATACACGATGTTAACAAATTTCTCTTCTTCAGAAACACTTTCCTTGCCATTGCCAGTCTACATTTTATATCCTCTCTACTTCGACCATCATCAGTTATTTTGCTCCCCAAATAGCAAAACTCCTTTACTACTTTAAGTGTCTCATTTCCTAATCTAATTCCCGCAGCATCACCTGACTTAATTCGACTACATTCCATTATCCTCGTTTTACTTTTGTTGATGTTCATCTTATATCCTCCTTTCAAGACACTGTCCATTCCGTTCAACTGCTCTTCCAAGTCCTTTGCTATCTCTGACAGAATTACAATGTCATCGGCGAACCTCAAAGTTTTTATTTCTTCTCCCTGGATTTTAATACCTACTCCAAATTTTTCTTTTGTTTCCTTTACTGCTTGCTCAATATACAGATTGAATAACATCGGAGAGAGGCTACAACCCTGTCTCACTCCCTTCCCAACCGCTGCTTCCCTTTCATGCCCCTCAACTCTTATAACTGCCATCTGGTTTCTGTACAAATTGTAAATAGCCTTTCGCTCCCTGTATTTTACCCCTGCCACCGTCAGAATTTGAAAGAGAGTATTCCAGTCAACATTGTCAAAACCTTTCTCTAAGTCTTCAAATGCTAGAAACGTAGGTTTGCCTTTCCTTAATCTTTCTTCTAAGAGAAGTCGTAAGGTCAGTATTGCCTCACGTGTTCCAACATTTCTACGGAATCCACACTGATCTTCCCCGAGGTCGGCTTCTACCAGTTTTTCCATTCGTCTGTAAATAATTCGCGTTAGTATTTTGCAGCTGTGGCTTATTAAACTGATAGTTCGGTAATTTTCGCATCTGTCAACACCTGCTTTCTTTGGGATTGGAATTATTATATTCTTCTTGAAGTCTGAGAGTATTTCACCTGTCTCATACATCTTGCTCACCAGATGGTAGAGTTTTGTCAGAACTGGCTCTCCCAAGGCCGTCAGTAGCTCCAATGGAATGTTGTCTACTCCCGGGGCCTTGTTTCGACTCAGGTCTTTCAGTGCTCTGTCAAACTCTTCACGCAGTATCGTATCTCCCAATTCATCTTCATCTACATCCTCTTCCATTTCCATAATATTGTCCTCAAGTACATCACCCTTGTATAGACCCTCTATATACTCCTTCCACCTTTCCGCTTTCCCCTCTTTGCTTAGAACTGGGTTTCCATCTGAGCTCTTGATATTCATACAAGTGGTTCTCTTTTCTCCAAAGGTATCTTTAATTTTCCTGTAGGCTGTATCTATCTTACCCCTAGTGAGATAAGCCTCTACATCCTTACATTTGTCCTCTATCCATGCCTGCTTAGCCATTTTGCACTTCCTGTCGATCTCGTTTTTGAGACATCTGTATTCCTTTTTGCCTGCTTCATTTACTACATTTTTATATTTTCTCCTTTCATCAATTAAATTCAATATTTCTTCTGTTACCCAAGGATTTCTACTAGCCCTCGTCTTTTTACCTACTTGATCCTCTGCTGCCTACACTATTTCATTCTACCGTATTTCTTTCCCCCATTCCTGTCAATTGTTCCCTTATGCTGTCCCTGAAACTCTGTACAACCTCTGGTTTAGTCAGTTTATCCAGGTCCCATCTCCTTAAATTCCCACCTTTTTGCAATTTCTTCAGTTTTAATCTACAGTTCATAACCAATAGATTGCGATCAGAGTCCACATCTGCCCCTGGAAATGTCTTACAATTTAAAACCTGGTTCCCAAATCTCTGTCTTACCATTATAAAATCTATCTGATACCTTTTAGTGTCTCCAGGATTCATCCATGTATACAACCTTCTTTTATGATTCTTGAACCAAGTGTTAGCTACGATTAAGTTATGCTCTGTGCAAAATTCTACCAGACGGCTTCCTCTTTCATTTCTTAGCCCCAAGCCATATTCACCTACTAAGTTTCCTTCTCTCCCTTTTCCTACTGTCGAATTCCAGTCACCCATGACTATTAAATTTTCATCTCCCTTCACTACCTGGATAATTTCTTTTATCTCATCATACATTTCTTCAATTTCTTCGTCATCTGCAGAGCTAGTTGGCATATAAACATGTACTACTGTAGTAGGCATGGGCTTCGCGTCTATCTTGGCCACTATAATGCGTTCACTATGCTGTTTGTAGTAGCTTACCCGCACTCCTATTTTTTTATTCATTATTAAACCTACTCCTGCATTACCCCTATTTGATTTTGTATTTATAACCCTGTATTCACCTGACCAGAAGTCTTGTTCCTCCTGCCACCGAACTTCACTAATTCCCACTATATCTAACTTTAACCTATCCGTTTCCCTTTTTAAATTTTCTAACCTACCTGCCTGATTAAGGGATCTGACATTCCATGCTCCGATCCTTAGAAAGCCAGTTTTCTTTCTCCTGATAACGACGTCCTCTTGAGTAGTCCCCGCCCGGAGATCCAAATGGGGGACTATTTTACCCAAGAGGACGCCATCATCATTTAACCATACAGTAAAGCTGCATGCCCTTGGGAAAAATTACGGCTGTAGTTTCCCCCTTGCTTTCAGCCGTTCGCAGTACCAGCACAGCAAGGCCGTTTTGGTTAGTGTTACAAGGCCAGATCAGTCAATCATCCAGACTGTTGCCCCTGCAACTACTGAAAAGGCTGCTGCCCCTCTTCAGGAACCACACGTTTGTCTGGCCTCTCAACAGATACCCCTCCATTGTGGTTGCACCTACGATACGGCTATCTGTATCGTTGCGGCACGCAAGCCTCCCCACCAACGGCAAGGTCCATGGTTCATGGGGGAAGGGGCACAGCTTTAGCATCTTGAAATTGATATTGTTTTTGTAGTTATTCTGTCCTATGACATGTCATTTGCTCGAACTGTCTATTTCTTATTTGTCTAACCACGTATTTGTTACGTTCAGACTACAAAATGTTGTAAATTTAGGATACATGTGACCTAAGAAACGGCATATATTACAGTATGGAATGTCAGAATTAAATTAGCAAATAAAAAAAAAAATGCATCCCAACCCAGGATTGAACCCATGACCTCCTGCATGCTAAGCCAACAATCTATCCCCTGCACCAACTATGCATGACAGCTAACATGTGCAAGTGACGAAAGGAACAAAATATCAGTTTAAACCCTAGATTAGAACAGAATCAAAGTGCAAGAAATAAGCTGGAATGAGAATGAATTAAAACCCTTGTGGAACATTATAAAATAAGTTTTCAGCGTGATTACAACTGAACTCACTGGAAAAAAGATGGAAGAAAAACTGGCTGCTGTGAATGGTCCCTTACGTAACATAACTGCATATTGAACAATCCTGGCAGTAGGAAAAGTCTATAGGGAACTGGGGAAGAAAAATGAGAAGAAAGAATGCTACAATGCAACCATGATTTTAACACCTGGTAAATTTTATCAGTTTCCACCACGGTACTCACAGATGAAACAAAACTGTACATAGCAGTGAGCATCAGTAACAAATGATGTACTGGCAAGAAAACTCATTTTCTATACAGCTTGATCTGAAACTGACTGAAAAACACATAAGGGTGTTGACAGACAGGCTTTGCTGAGAAATAATTGTTAAGTAAAAAATTTGATACAGCGTGCCATTTCCAAGTTAATTCATACTGAAGTTAGCTTGTCACACTACTGTGCGCGCAAATTCAAGCTGCCCGCCAGAGAAGGTGCCGCTAAATGTGTTCGTCATTTAGTTTCCTAAAACCGAATAAGAGTGTGATACAAAAATTGGACATGGGTTGACAGTAAGTATTGAACCCAAACCAAAAGCTGTGTAGCCTCATGCACCATCACCCACGCTGTGAGAACAACTGACACTTATTGCATCTGGTGGGCCGCTTCAATTTGCATACGCACTGTCCTGATTGGCTAACTTCAATGGTAATTAACTGGAAAATGGTGAGGCGTACTGAATTTTTCCTTAACAATTATTTCCCAGCACAATCTACACTGCAATGACATTACATACTTTTCGAACTGTTTCTGACCACCCTTCCACTCGGAAGAGGAAAATGACAATATTATGAAAAGGATAGACTGCTAATCACTATATAGCGGAGATGCTGAGTCGCAGATAGGCACAACAAAAAGATTGTCACACAAGTAAACTTTCAGCAAAAAACGCCTTCATCGGAAGCAGACACACACACACACACACACACACACACACACACACACACAGTCTCTGGCTGCTGAAGCCAGACTGCAAGCAGCAGCATATGATTGGAGAAGCAATCTGGGTGGTGGTGGTGGTAAGAAAGAGACTGCAGCGGGGAGGGAGAGGAATAACAGGATAGGGGTGGGGGACAGCAAAGTGCTGCTTGTGGGAGCATACAGGGATGAGGTGGAGAAATGGCAGGGTAGCTAAGTTCAATCAGGAGGTTAGACAGAGGGCAGAGGGATGGGAAGCTGACAAAGAGAAAAGTACAAAAACTGTGGGTGCATTGGTGGAACAGAGGGCTGCATAGTACTGGAATGGAAACAAGGAAGAGGGTAGGTGGTAATGGACAGTGACTAACAAAGGTTGAGGCCAGGAGGGTTACGGGAATGTAGGCTATACTGCAGGGAGAGTTCCCACCCACACAATTCACAAAAGCTGGTGTTGGTAGGAAGGATTTAGATGGCACAGGCTGTGAAGCAGTAATAAAAATGAAGAATGTGTTGGGGAGCATGCTCAGCAACTGAGTGGTCCAGCTGTTTCTTGACCACAACTTGTCAGTGGTCATTCATGCAGACAGCTTGTTGTTTATCATACGCTCATAGAACACAGCACAGTGGTTGCAGGTAAGCTTGTATATCACATAACTGGCTTCATAGGTAGACCCGCCTCCAATGGGATAAGTGAAGCTTGTGACCGGACTGGAGTAGGTGGTGGTGGGAGGATGTACGGGACAGGTCTTGCATATAGTCTATTACACGGATATGAGCTGTGAAGCAAGGGGTTTGGAGAAGGAGTTGCGTAGAGATGAACGAGGATATTGTGTTGTGTAGGTTTGATAGGCAGCGGAATGCCACTGTGGGAGGGGTGGGAAGGATAGTGGTAGGACATTCCTCATTTCAGGGCACAATGAGAAGTAGTCAAAAGCCTGGCAGAGAATGTGATACATTTGCTACAAGTCCTGGTGGCACTAAGTCACAAGGGGAATGCTCCTCTGTGACCGGACAGTGGGACTTTGGGAAGTGGCAAGTGACTGGAGAGATAAGCCAAGAGGGATCTGTTTCTGTACAAGGTTGAGAGAGTAATTACAGTCTATGAAGAACTCAGTGAGACACTTGGTATATTTCAAGAGGGACTGCTCATCACTACAGATGCACCAGCCATACATGGCTAGGTTGTATAGAATGGGTGACAGCTGTCAAAGAGGAGATATTATATGTTTGATATGGACAGAGGTACTGATGTAGTAACCATCTCTGAGCTGAAGGTCAACACGGAGGAAGGTGGCTAGTTGGGGTGAGGAGCACCAGGTCAAGCAAATGGGGGAGAAGGTGGTGTTGTTCTGGAGGAATGTGGATAGGTTGTCCTCACCCTTGATCTAGATCACGAAGACGTCATCAGTGAATCTGAAGCAGGTGAGGGGTTTGGGATTCTGGGTGCTGCCCACTGCTACACCCCGGATTTGTTTGTAGGTGATGCCTTCAAAAGAGAAGTAATTGTGACTGAGGATATAGTTGGTCATGGCGACTAGGAGGGAATTTGTGGTGTGCGTACTGTAAGACCTTCGGTACACACACCATCAGATTATTTGACTTGTCGCTCTAACGAAATAGGCGAGTGTCAGCAATATGTCTCGTGGTCTTATCGTGGCGTGTTTATCTTCTGCCGTTAGGTCAGACGATAGAAATGCCACTTGCACGCTTAGAGTAGCAGATTGACGGTGACCAACTTTAAACAGAACTTCATTAATTTTCACACATATTTATTAAAATAATAAAAAGCATAGAAATTACTTAACTTGATTCTGGATGCTGTTTACAATTGACAATCTGAAGTTCCTTTGGTCTTGGTACGTTAATCTTATTCTCACATATCTCTGATACTTGACAAAGTGTCTATACATTTATCTTCATGGCTATGTACAGGAATATGATAATCTTATTAGGCGCAGACTGAAACTTAACTATAGACTAATGCAGACTGACTAATCGGAGGTCTGTACACTTGTTATAATACCTCGCGCGTTCAGGTATCACTGCGCGAGTGTGATCCGCGAGGAGAAAAGGTTCTACGTTAGCAGCAATCTCATTGGCTGCGTTACATATTAATACGCGGATCGGCGGAAGCAGAATTTGGTCTGTCTCTAAGACAGCGCCACCTCGTAGTGCGGAGACGGACGAGCGCTGCGCCTGCACTGTTGTACTTAGCAGGGCGCGCTCTAGTGGGAAAGTTGTGTATGCACTGACTACGCAGAACTATGTACACAACAGAATCGATCAGGCATTGGCAAAAGTTAAGTATTCAGAAGGAGCAAGGCCATGGGCATTAGGTAGGTTACAGTAAACGGAGGTGCATCAGTAGTGACGAGCAGGGTAACACGTGGTAAAGAAACAGGAACAGTGGAGAGTCAGTGGAGAAAATGGTTGATATCTTTTATACAGGAGTGTAGGTTGCGGGTAACAAGCTGAAGGTGTTGGTCTAAGAGGGCAGAGATTCTCTCATTGGGGGCACAGTACGGGCATCCTGGGTAGTTAGGTTTATGCACTTTAGGAAGCATGTAGAAGGTAGGAGTGTGGGGAGCAGTAGGGTTGAGGAGAGAAATGGACACTGGGGGGGAGGTTCTGGGATGGGCCTAACTGGTAGAGTCATTCTGCCAGGTAATACTTATGGTTCAAAATAACAGTGGCAGAGCGTTTGTCAGCAAGTAGGATTATAAGGTTGAGATCAGTTTTTAGGTAGTGGATTGTGGTTCTTTCTGCGAATGTAAGGTCAGCTTGCATGTTCAGGGATTTGGAGGGTGTTGGTGAGGCAAGGTTCAACATCAAGAAATTCTGGAAAGTTAACAGGGGGTATTTTGGGGGCAGTGGGGATGGATATGGTTGGAGGGAGGAATGAAGTGAGTCAGGCAGGATTCACAATGGTCTTTAGTTGAGTCTGACTTGTAGGGTTGATGGTGAAAAAGTGTTTCCATTGTAGGGACCGGGAGAAGGAGAGGTGGTCTTGAATAAGTCCTGCATGACTGAATTTGGGAATGGGAAAGGACTGATACTTCTGTTGGGCTAAGGCATTTGGAGGAAAAGTTCATAACTGTGTTGTGTGTCTGTTTAGGTTCTGGATTCTGTATGGTAATGGGTGAGAATGTATGAGAGTGGGGTAAATGTAGTAGGACTGCAAGGCAAGGTTTGTCAGCTATATTTGGGGGGGGGGGGGGGGGGGGTTTGCAGGTTGTTGTAGAGGTGGTGGATAGTAGTAGTTCAAGGCGGGAGTAGGAAGTGAACAGGTTGGAGCGTTTTTTTGAGGTGGCATTGTGTATGCTGCTCTAGTTCCTGCAGGGCAAGAGTTTCAATGTGTGATATGGTATCCAGGAATTTGGGACTGCATAGCAGGAGAATTTTACAGCCAGAGGGGACATATTTCAAGGAGGTTTAGGCCTCACTGACATGGTTTTGCAGGACCCTCACCAACATAGGTGAGGGTTAATGACTGGTGGAATCTGAACAGATGGAGGTCATTGTGAAAGGAGGAATTGCAGGCTGTGATGGGTAATTTGATGGTAAGGCCATCGGGGAGGGGGGGCACATGAGCCAAGCAACACTGCAGGAACAGTATGTAGGACTGGGTTCTAGCTAGTGACAAGGAAACTTTTTCTGTATTGACGCAGATGGAAGGAGCAAAGATTCATGGTGGAGGACACAAACGCGACTGCACCTAGCTGCCCTACCCTCTCTCCAACTTGAACCTGTATGCTCCCACAAGCAGTTACCATGCCCCACCCCTACCCTGCTACCCCTCCCCTCCTTGCCGAAGTCTCTTCCCTACGCCCACCACGCAGACTGCTTCTCCCATCACGTGCTGCAGCCCGCAGTCTGGCCTCTGCAGCCAGAGACTGTGGTCATGTATATGTGAGTTGCATTTGTGTGTGTAGAGACTGTGGTCATGTATATGTGAGTTGCATTTGTGTGTGTGTGTGTGTGTGTGTGTGTGTGTGTGTGTGTGTGTGTGTGGGTGGAGGAGGGAGGGGGGGTCTAATTCCGATGAAGGCCTTTTTGTCCGAAAACTTACTTGTTTGACAATCTTTTTGGTTGTGCCTATCTGCAACTAAGCAACTCTGCTATATAGTGAGTAGCAATCTGTGCTTTTCATAATACTGTCATTATTCCATCCTGGATTTTCCATTGGGAGAGGAAAATAGCAAATATGAATATGACAAGTCTGATTATCTTGTGTGAACAGTGCTTTCCTAAGAAGTTCAGCAATATTGGATTATGGTATGAAACTCTGCGATGGAGAAGCGGGAGCTGTCTAGCTTTGTATTATAATAGAAAGCAGCAACAGTGGACATCAACACCTGAAGAGAAGAGGATCTAGTGCACTTATATTGTATGTTTGTAACACACACTTCTTTCCCAGAGGCAGGCTATGACAATGAGGGCCACTCTAGCATGATAAGAGATTCTAGCGTATGCACTTTTACATCTAGGCACTTCTTAGACTGGCTTGTCCAGGTTCAGCTATAAAATCATCATGGCCTGTGGCCTACTGTCACATTGTGTAGGCTTTCAGCCTATACCTTCAGATGTGTACCAAGTCTCTGGAGCTATGGCCTCAGCTGAGTGCAACACTGAGCCACCAAAGGCAGCCAACTGCAGCTCTCTAGTGAGGGAGGAGTTGGAATCTACATCACCTTACTTGTGGCTGTTGTTGTTGTTTGCTAATTTTGTTTGATTTACAGAGTCTTATTTTGGTCAGATTTTTTATTTATTCTTTTTCTGTAGGATATGAAAGTCTATTTATACTACTTGTTACATTCTCAGTGAATTGTTAAAGTCTTGTGACATTAGGGAAGAGCTTTCCATTCCTATTGGGTAGATTTTGAAATGAGATTAATATTGTATTCTAACAAGACCTTAGGATACAGACAGCCATAAAAGTAGTTGTGGCTAGTCACTTTGGCATTTATTATGCGACAATGGAACTATGTTATGATTAGATCCAAAATATGAACTGGATGAGGAAAAAAATTTGCAAATGAATGGTATGGGAGAAAATATCTATTTGCTAATAGACCACCAGAGCTAGCAGTCAGCTCATTGAAGATCTCTGAGTAGCCTTGTGTCTGTGGCCATCTCAATAAATTACTGAACATGTACTATTAACCGCCAAAATAGCAAAAAGAGACTCTTCACATCAAAATCAGTAACACTTTATTTAAATACACAGAGTGTTGGTTATGACAAATGTCAGATTGATGAGTTTTAGATGGAAACTAGAACATGCAATAGTCAAAAACAATCCTGTAACTAATAAACAATGGAATGCAACAACTACTCTAACCGTAAGCACACTAGCATCATAGAATTCAGTGCTTCTGGCAGCTGATGCACATGCACTTTTACAGTGTTAAAAAATTACGCTTGAAAACCACACAAACTGCACTACACTGTAGTGCCACTTCCATCTGCTACATCAGCCCTCACAGGGAAAGCAGAGCAGTGCCCAAAAACCTTGTAGGGAAATGGACTCATTGACCTGATTGTGTCGTGTGTCCAGGAGGTTTCTTTGTATTGACTGTTGTCGGAACCGGCAGTGACGAAGCAGTGGGAACTGGGTCAGGACTATATTGTGTTGTCCTTGTTGGAATTTCTTCTTCAAAGAGGTAGCAGGTTTCATGTGGTCCAATGTCACAGTAGTGGTTTCGCCATTAAATTTAACACCGAAGGTGTGATTTCCTTGTGCAAAACTTTATGTGCTCATGAGTAAGGCGATAGTAACGGGGGTTTAAAGGCATCAGAGCATGGCGTTATATGTGTGCACTTGTGAATGTCTTGATGTACATACATAGCCCCAGTCCTATAACTGGATGGTTGCCAGGGCCGGATGTGGGAGATATGTTCTCTCAACGGGCAAATAAAATGACGAATGAAGTTGGGTAGCTGCAATGACTGTGGATCCCCAAACTCCCCTGGTAGGCATAACATTTCACAGCACACAAGTTCGGCAGCTGAAGCATCCAAATCCAGCTTGTAAGTGTTCCTCAGATCGAGCAGTTCGGCAGCTGAAGCATCCAAATCCAGCTTGTAAGTGTTCCTCAGATCGAGCAAACCTATTGGCAGGGCTGTTCTCCAACTTGCATCATGGTACATCAAGGACTGCTTTCAGTGATACATGCCAGCATTGTATCATCCCACTGCTGGTGGGGTGATAGCTTACCATTCTATGATGCACAGTACCACAATATGTAGTCGGCTGTGCAAACAGGTTGCACTGAATTCGATAGCACTCAGATTTTTGGGGAAAATTTAAGTGTATATTGAAAGGAGAGGGAAATCGGAAATGGGGTGGTGCATTTGTGGCAGTATACAGGAAACTCAAATCCATTGAGACAAAAATTGAAGCTGCATGTGCGATTCATTTGGTCAAGACTCATTATCAGAGGTGGGCATAAAATGGCAATCAGATACTTCTATTGCCCACCAGACTAATCCCCTAATGTAATCAAAAGCTTTAGAGAGAGAACCTCAGTTCACTTGTATATAAGTTCCCCAATAACACTGTAATCATTGTTGGAGACTTTAATCATCCAACAATCAACTGGGAAAATTACACTTTTATTAGGCATAATAAGACATCCTGTGAAACAGTAACAAATGTCTTCTCTGAAAACTACCCAGAACAGATAGATCAGAATCCCGCTCGTGACAGAAATACACTCCTGGAAATGGAAAAAAGAACACATTGACACCGGTGTGTCAGACCCACCATACTTGCTCCGGACACTGTGAGAGGGCTGTACAAGCAATGATCACACGCATGGCACAGCGGACACACCAGGAACTGCGGTGTTGGCCGTCGAATGGCGCTAGCTGCGCAGCATTTGTGCACCGCCGCCGTCAGTGTCAGCCAGTTTGCCGTGGCATACGGAGCTCCATCGCAGTCTTTAACACTGGTAGCATGCCGCGACAGCGTGGACGTAAACCGTATGTGCAGTTGACGGACTTTGAGCGAGGGCGTATAGTGGGCATGCGGGAGGCCGGGTGGACGTACCGCCGAATTGCTCAACACGTGGGGCGTGAGGTCTCCACAGTACATCGTCGTCTCACGCGGTCTGCACGTCCAGCACGAACGCTGGTCCAACTGAGGCGCCAGGTGGAAATGGCATGGCAAGCCGTTCCACAGGACTACATCCAGCATCTCTACGATCGTCTCCATGGGAGAATAGCAGCCTGCATTGCTGCGAAAGGTGGATATACACTGTACTAGTGCCGACATTGTGCATGCTCTGTTGCCTGTGTCTATGTGCCTGTGGTTCTGTCAGTGTGATCATGTGATGTATCTGACCCCAGGAATGTGTCAATAAAGTTTCCCCTTCCTGGGACAACGAATTCACGGTGTTCTTATTTCAATTTCCAGGAGTGTATATTGGATCTAATGGCAACAAATAGACCTGACCTCTTTGAGGATGTCCATGTCAGTATGGATATCAGTGGCAAAACAAGCAGAAAGATATGTACATTCAGCAAGTTCGATAAAAAAATCATTAGTGTCATCTCTCAATGAGGAACCTGAAACTTTCATCACAGGGCAGGAGTATGCAGAGCAGTGGTTCCAACCTTTCCCTTAGAGCAATCATATATTACCTAGTACCCCCTCCCCATCCCCACTGCTCACCCACCTCCACCACTATCAACAACCAACATAAGCACCTAACTAATCTTCTTTTAAACAGTTCCATATCTAAATGACGAAAGATAAATGATATTTAGTGTTTGTAGCTGTTTCATTAAACCATGAACTAATGAGTCAATAAGACAATTGGTACTTCTTATTTATGACACCGCTATTTTATAAAATACTGAAGGAATTTTCAGTGCATTGCAATTGCTACCTACAACTCCATCTCAGAAAAGAAAGCTACTAGTCCACATTGAGGGTAGGCACTTGTTATAAAACTTGCTCGCTGTGCACTACATCTCTCCCTAGCAACACTTGCTTCACCCACACCATCCTGCAACCCCATTTAAAACCAAACAAATTAAAATTCATGTGCTAAATGTGGTCACAGCCAGACACCACACTTGCTAGGTGGTAGCCTTTAAATCGGCCGCGGTCCGTTAGTATACGTCGGCCCCGCGTGTCGCCACTATCAGTGATTGCAGACCGAGCGCCGCCACACGGCAGGTCTAGAGACACTTCCTAGCACTCGCCCCAGTTGTACAGCCGACTTTGCTAGCGATGGTTCACTGACAAAATACGCTCTCATTTGCCGAGACGATAGTTAGCATTGCCTTCAGCTACGTCATTTGCTACGACCTAGCAAGGCGCCATTACCAATTACTATTGATGCTGTAAAACATGTACCGTCAAGAGCGATGTTCACCATTTATGGATTAAAGTTAAGTATTCCAGCAGCTACGTACGTTTTTTGCTAGTCTAATTTCCTTGACCTGTTCCAGACCTCACGCCAGCCTGCGTGAGCTAAAACGCGTGCCTTTCAGCTTCCTCTCAAAAACCGGGTTGGCTCTCTTGCCAATCCACAACACTAAACTTACTGCTTGAAAATCACTTGATTGCTGGACTCCCTACTTCTGCATTGGCAGAAAATGGACAACTTCAGGCTGTGAGTGCTTTGTGCCTGAAGATTGCCACTAATAATAATAATAATAATAATAATACTGTGTAAGCACTACAGCAGTGAAGTGGATAGTGCTTCCTTTTCAGTCTGGCTTTATCTGGCCTGATGTTTATCTATTTAAGGCTTGGAAGCAAAGGCGGTGGTTTTTTCTGCTCCATCTGAATACTTGAGAGACAATACCATATGAAGATGCACTAATTTAGTTTCCTCGATAAATTTTTTCTTGGGCTTAAAAAATTCCTCTTGTTGCTTGGTCCATGTATACTGTCTTCTTTTCGTTTTGAGCTGATTCAACAGTCCGAAAATTACAACAAATCCGTTGATGAATTTGTTGTGGTAATTTACTTGTCCAATGAAAGATTCATGTTCCTGAATATTCTTCAGATGAAGCAGCTTTTTCACTGCTTCCACACTTGCTTCAGATGGTTGGATTCCACCTGCAACAATGATGTGACCTAGGTATTCTACTTTGTTTTTTAACAATTCACATTTCTTTCTATTACATCTGAGGCAATTTCCTTCCAATTACGTGAAAAGCATGCCCAAATTCTTCACAAGCTCATCCACATTTGTGGCTGTGACAATTATATTGTTCAAGTAATTGGCAAATCCAGATTTTGTACTTGTGATTTGTTCCACAAACTGAGGGTACACTGCAGGACCACTTGCTATACCAAGTGGTAACCTCTGGTATTCCAACAGTCCAATTGGAGTATAGACATCTCTCATTATCTTGGATTCTTCGACCAGTTCCAACTGGATATATGCATCTGATAAGTCTATTTCTGTGAACAACTGCCAATCTGATTTTCTGAAAGAGCTCCTCAATGCCTTTTCAGCTGTAGATTTACAGTCAATATGAAATCTCCGCATTTCCTTACCAATTCATTTGGTTCTGATGCAGCCACAACTCGTGCAGTCCATTCGCTGGGCTTCCAGATTGTGTCTTTGGTCAATTTTTCAATTTCTTATTTAACTTTACCCATCACAGCAAACTGTAATTGTCTGGACCTGAAAAAATTTTGGTGTGTCTCTCGACTTTAATTTCAGGACTGCTTTGTAGCTTTTTCCCGTGCCTAAGCCAGGCTGGAAAAGATATTCATGATCCTGCCATAGTTGCTTCTTGGCTTTTATTTTGATCCATCATGTTTGCAATCATTGACTTAATTTCACTAATATTGAAACTGAAGGTACCAAACCAGTTCATGTCAAAGAGACTGGCTGTTTTTTATGAGTTGACCGTCTTCAATGGATGCATTTTGGTTGTTCCATTGTAATTTACCACTTCACTTCAATAATTTTTCCCTTTAAGTTAATCTGGGCTCGAATGAATGTTTTCAGTGATGAACTTGAACTGAAGTATCTGCTGATCCCAACTATTCATAAGCATCCAGGTTTAGTGAGCAAGCTGTACCAGTATCCAAAAGGTATTTCACTGTACAGCCATTGATTTCCAGCAATATATAAATTTTTCTGCTACCATACTTAGGCCAAGACTTATGTTTACCCTGATTAGGGTTCATTTATTTTGAAGAGTTTCCTGATTATGTCCTTCTCTATTCGTAGTGGCAGGTCATTTGAAAAACTTACAGTGACACTCCTGTATTTTCACACTTGTTTGTTTTCACAGTTCAATGAACAGCTTCGTATGCTTCATCAATTTTCGAAACATCATCAAGTGAAGAACTGGTGTATTGCAGAGCTGCGTTCCACATGGTATTATGAGGGGTATGCAGTATAATGACAACTGTGATTGATCTGCCAGTATAAGTAATCTCTTGGCAGTCATGTTCAAATATGAAAGTGCATCTCTTGCGCCACCACGCAAATCAGTCGTCCACTCTGAATATGTCTGCATAGGTTTCTTTTTTGTTTTAAAATGGGCTGATGATTCTTTAACCAGCTTGGTATATTTTTCCTTACTGACATAATTTTCTCAAAAGAGTTGTCAGCAGGCCGAACATATCATTGACGGCCCATGACAGGACACACACCTGTTTCTGGCAGTGATTAGTTAATAGGTGTGCCTCAAAATGTTGATCTAGATGGCCCATATGTGTGTCCCTTCGTTCCTTTCTTCTTTCTAATGTGGGAAATGCTGGTGCACTTTATTTTTGATCTAACAATGTAATGCTGCATTTTTTTCAGCAGTTTTTACAAACCATGTCATTCTTTTGATGCTTCCTGTCATCGTTCCAAAAACTACTGCTCTTGGTGCATCAACATCTGATTCAGTTCCGTGTGTTTTGCCTTTGCTTTTCTGGATCATCATAATGATTCTTTGAATTCTCGTTGCCAGGCAATATGTTATTTGGTTAGTGGCTGCATAAAGTAATTCTTAAAATAGCTGGTATATAAAAATACAAAACACAAAGCAGAAATCTTGTACAGTAATAGTTTAACATACGTGAATGTAACACATAAACAACTGAACACGGAACGGAATTATGGCACTTCTATATAAGCATGAAAATTCTATTAAAATGTAGAAATGTTCAAACATAAAAGTCAGTAAAGTTAATACGAATCTTTCACAGTGTCAGGGCAAGAAGTAGATGGGTTGGATAAACTTTTTGGGGCCTCAGGGAGAAAAGCTTAATAAAGGGTGATGAACACCACTCCTCTGGCCCTCAATCAAGCTTTTCTGCAGGAGGTGTCCTGGGATGGGTGGTGGAGTGGGGACTACTTTCTATCTTTATTTGGTTTTAACTCCCTCAATATCTAATTTTCTTTTCCTTGTATCATAGGTATCATGCTAGTTTACTACCTTTCTCTCTCTTTCGCAAATCTCTTACACTACTGGCCATTAAAATTGCTACACCACGAAGATGACGTGCTACAGACGCAAAATTTAACTGACAGGAAGAAGATGCTGTGATATGCAAATGATTAGCTTTTCAGAGCATTCACACAAGGTTGGCGCCAGTGGCGACACCTACAACGTGCTGACAAGAGGAAAGTTTCCAACCGATTTCTCATACACAAACAGCAGTTGACTGGCGTTGCCTGGTGAAACATTGTTGTGATGCCTTGTGTAAGGAGGAGAAATGCGAACCATACGTTCCGACTTTGATAAAGGTCAGATTGTAGCCTATCATGATTGCAGTGTATCGTATCACGACACTGCCACTCTCGTTGGTCAAGATCCAATGACTGTTAGCAGAATATGGAATCGGTGGGTTCAGGAGGGTAATACGGAACCCCGTGCTGGATCCCAACGGCCTCATATCATTAGCAGTCAAGATGACAGGCATCTTATCTGCATGGCTGTAATGGATCGTGCAGCCACGTCTTGACCCCTGAGTCAAAAGATGGGGACCTTAGCAGGACAACAACCATCTGCCCGAACAGTTCGACGACGTTTGCAGCAGCATGGACTATCATGAACCTGGGTGCACGAATGGCAAAACATGATCTTTTTGGATGAATCGAGGTTCTGTTTACAGCATCATCATGGTCGCATCCGTGTTTGGCGACATTGTGGTGAACGCATGTTGGAGGCGTGTATTCGTCATCGCCATACTGGCGTATCACCCGGCATGATGGTATGGGGTGCCATTGGTTACACGTCTCTGTCACCTCTTGTTCACCTTGACGGCACTTTGAACAGTAGACGCTACATTTCAGATGTGTTACAACCTGTGCCTCTACCCTTCATTCGATCCCTGCGAAACCCTACATTTCAGCAGGATAATGCACAACCGCATGTCGCAGGTCCTGTACGGGCCTTTCTGCATACACAAAAA
Source organism: Schistocerca cancellata (assembly GCF_023864275.1). Classification (NCBI taxonomy): domain Eukaryota; kingdom Metazoa; phylum Arthropoda; class Insecta; order Orthoptera; family Acrididae; genus Schistocerca; species Schistocerca cancellata. Next base: position 525,746,110 of record NC_064628.1, read on the forward strand.
GTTCGACTGCTGCCCTGGCCACCACATTCTCCAGATCTCTCACCAACTGAAAATGTCTGCTCAATGGTGACTGAGCAACTGGTTCATCACAATACACCAGTCATTACTCTTGATGAACTGTGGTATCGTGTTGAAGTTGCATGGGCAGCTGTACCTGTACATGCCATCCAAGCTCTGTTTGACTCAATGCCCAGGCGTATCAAGGCCTTTATTACGGCCAGAGATGGTTGTTCTGGGCACTGATTTCTCAGGATCTATGCATCCAAATTGCGTGAAAATGTAATCCCATGTCAGTTCTAGTATAATATATTTGTCCAATGAATACCCGTTTATCATCTGCATTTCTTCTTGGTGTAGCAATTTTAATGGCCAGTAGTGTATGTAGCTATTCCAATTTCCATGAATCAACTGACTCCCGAAACGTTGTAATTTATTATAAAAGTGAAGTGAAAACACACACACACACACACACACACACACACACACACACACACACACACACACACACACACACACACACACGCCACTGCCCCCCCCCCTCCCCCCACACACACACAAACACAAACACACACACGTATGTTAGGAGACATGCATTCAGAATCAACAGGAATTAGTAAATTAGTATAGAGTGAAATTCAACAATGTACACACGACATATAATGATGTGAAACAAATACTAAGAAAGAGATAGAGGGGCTGGCCAGTACTTACCTCAGCTCAGTACAGCCGATAGATACACATAAAACAGAACCGAAAATTTACATTCCTAGCTTTTGGAACAAATGTTCCTTCATCAGGGAGGAGAGAGGGGAAAGAAAGGGAAGAAGGGAAAGGAGATTCAGTTACTCACAACCCAGGCTATGAAGCAACAGGGAAAGGAAAATAGGGAGGGTAACAAGGATGGAGGCATGGTTGTCAGACAACCATGCCTCCATCATTGTTACCCTCCCTATTTTCCTTTCCCTGTTGCTTCATAGCCTGGGTTGTGAGTAACTGAATCTCCTTTCCCTTCTTCCCTTTCTTTCCCCTCTCTCCTCCCTGATGAAGGAACATTTGTTCCGAAAGCTAGGAATGTAAATTTTCGGTTCTGTTTTATGTGTATCTATCGGCTGTACTGAGCTGAGGTAAGTACTGGCCAGCCCCTCTATCTCTTTGTTAGTATTTGTTACACGACATATAATATTCTACTTAAGTACCCAACACCACTTGTCAGGAGGAACTTACATGACCCCAGCAGGCTGCTGCATGGACAGGCTGCCACCCATCATTGTCTCGGACTTCTGTTGAAACATGTTGATCTAGGAGATATTCCACCACTCTTAGATATCCATTGGCCGCAGCAATGTGTAGCTATAACAAAAGTTCCTCTGTCTATAAAACAAAAATCTCTGTAAAGTAGTACTATATTAAACATTTATTTGAAAGGCAATGTCAATAAAGATTAAAAACATACATGCAAAATTTAGTATCTGAAAGTAACGTAGACAACCTGCCAAGCCTTACCAGGGTGTATACATGGACAAGGAAAAAAAAAAATTCCCAGATTTCCCGGTTAAAAATACACTTTCTCCCGGGTGAAAACACACTTTTTCCATGTTAAGTGAGAGTATACTTTTTCCTCGGAACAGTAAAATTTATCAATTTATAGAGATTGCAACGCGCTTTTGTAAGCCAGTCGTAGTTCATGTCACGTGATCTCGCCAGCCGATACAGCGGATATTCAAAGCAAAGGACACGTCATGTCATCTGCCAATAGCATTATTACTGTTAAGTAGCGCGTACACACAAACAGGAAAAGTTAATGGTTTAAATTAATATACACAGTGTTGCTACAAGAAAAGAAAAGATTTCACATACAATATTGGTATCAACGATTAATAAGCAGCAAGAGAAGCTTAACTTTCACGTATAACGTTGATCTTCTTTGCGTCTGTTACACTTTAAGATACATCACATAAATGTGCCAGTAAAATTTTTAATAACGGGCTCGAAATTTTTCTAAATGGTCATCCTCAAAGAGTTGATTTTTAAATGAGAGTCAAACGCTCTGAGATTAAAGAAATTCATCGCACATAGTTCATCTTGGGTAAAAGGAAGTTTACTTTGAAAGAAACGCTTTTCAGTCAATCACTCACAATATTTTCCCGCGACCTGTTAGAAAGAGGTTCGTTTCAGCAGTTGCCAGAGAGTGCCAATTACAGATGTCACACCACTTGAGCAGCTACGATGACGCAAGAAGCCCGTATGTTCGTACATGTAAAACATTAAAAGATCTTACGTTACGTCATAAAAGAAACAAGACATCAGAGGATATTCCAAGAGCATCGGAATTTCGTGAACCATAATAACATGCATAATTCGGTTTGAAGTGCACATTCGTACGTCCAGATTCGGTTGTAAATTTTCTTGGAATACCAGTACTGTATTATTTCATTTTTGGTTCTTTATTATGGCATAATGCCATACTTGCAAGAAGACGAAAATATGCTCTTTTGAAATGCAGAGAACAGTTGAAACTAGCCAATAGTGTGGAATTAAGCATTTCGTTACAAATAAATTGACTGCCTCAGCGGAAAAGATGAATAAAAACCACTTTTCTTTAGCAAACAGGCAAAAATAACTTCATTGTTCTGCAAGGCGATTAATGCCTGACTGAAGTTGCCACCCGGGGCAGATACCCCGATTCGGTCCTAGTGAATATGGCAGCTTGTGTGCGACAGTAAAATTTTTCCGAATAGCATCTTGATCTTGCTGCTACTGCTTATATAGCTAACAGACACACTTTAGTAGCCAGAAGCGGGAGAAAGTACTACACACATGCGATGCAACTGCGCATGCGCATGGGCCCGTACGCAACTGCTCACACGAATCTAATGTAAACAGTTGCGACGTCACACTCATCGGAGGCGATTTGTTGTTATGAAGCACTGCATAGTCTTCCCAAAGCCTCTGACACATTTTGCTGCTGGCAGATGGTTGTATCAGCACTGTGTTTTGTTGTTGTACATGGCACATTTCCTTTGCAACTTAAGTTTTATTTTAGTTTTTTTTCTCTCGTTCATGTTTTATTGCTGCAGTATTATTCTGCAGTAGCAGGATACAGTAATATCCTTTGTTTGAATATTATTTCTTACCAGTCAAAATGACAAATTTAACTGAAAACTAAAACAAAAAAATCCCGGAATTCTAAAAAATTCCCGGGTTTTTCCCGGATCTCCTGGGTCGTATACACCCTGCTTACGATTTAGAGGAAAAGTCAAAGATACCCATGTTTTCTAACTTGGTCGCAGCTCACTCCCACTGGGGACTCTGTCATTATGGGCATGTCATGTGGGCCCACCCACTGACATGAATACCAGAATACACTGTGGCCCCGCACTTGTCCCTAAATTCCTCATTATTCCCTCAAGCCTTTGGTACATGCCACTGATAGTAGAGTGAGTGACCTTGCTTGTGTTTATGTTTTTGATTTGGATTGCTCCCTGAACTGTCTGTGCGTGCTTACAATTGCTTTTGCTATTCTATGAACTTTGCTTCTAGCTAGTAATTTGCTTTGAAAACTCCATCGTCATCAACAACAGGAACCACCTTTTGTTCCACATCTCCATGTCACTGCCGTTGCTTCTAGCTAGTCATTTGCTTCATAAACTCCATTGTCTTTGACGACAGGAACCACCTTTTGCTCCAAGTCCCCATGTCACTGCCAGTGCGATTGCTCATAAATTGTGTTTCACATATGCCGAGTAGCATGGAAAAGTTATGACTATTACTGTGAAGGATGGATCCTGATTTCCTAAAGTTGTAGCAGCAGCTGCCACAGAAGCGGTGAGAATGCCTAAAGCAATAGCAGAAACTGCCATTATAACTACTGCAAAATGACACTCAGTCTGCAGAAGAAGTATGATCGAGTGTGCGGGGTGCAGCCAGCTGCAGATTGTTGCACATGTAGGCACCAACGATGCCTGTCGTCGGGGTTCCGAGGAAATCCTTGGGTCCTTTCGATGGTTGGCTACATTGGCGAAGGTGGCCTCCATCTCTCGAGGAGTGGAAGCCAAGCTGACGATCTTCAGCATTGTACCCAGGGTGGACCGGGGTCCTCTCGTTTGGAGTCAAGCGGGTACATCGACTCTGTGACGAAAATGGTTGTAGATTTCTCAACATACACTATGGGGTCGAAGGTTACAGGACACCCCTCGACAGATCAGGGGTGCACTACACACAGGAAGCAGCTACATAGGTAGCACAGTACTTGTGGCACGCACATGGTTTTTTTTTTTTTTTTTTTAGATTAGGTTCCTCCCCACGCGAAACAAACCATTGTCCTGAAAAATTACCAGTTCATGTCACTGATGTGGGTGTGCCAACAGTAAAAATTGTTAGTTTTCCTAAACAGGTCATTCCAAAGGATTTAAATATTCTTAATCTCATGTTAGTAAATTGTCAAAGTGTCTGTAGCAAGATCCCTGAGTTACTCTCCGAAATAAACAGTAGCAATGCCAATATTGTATTACGTACTGAAAGCTGGTTGAAACCATACATAAAAAGCAGTGAAATTTTAAACTCGGATTGGACAATGTTTAGGAAGGATAGGACTGATTCTATGGGAGGTGGTGTGTTCATTGCAGTTAAACGCTGTTTAAACGCAGTTGAAATTGATACTGGGTCGGACTGTGAAACAGTCTGGATAAAGCTGTCAATCAGACAAGGATTGACCATTGCATTAGGATGTTTTTATAGACCACCAGCATCCGCAACAAATGTCGCAGGACGTTTCAGGGATGGTCTTCAGTACATAGGAAGTAAATATCCAAATTATCCATTAGTTATAGGTGGAGACTTTAATCTGGCATCCATTGACTGGGAAAATTACACGTTTCTCACAGGGGGCAGAAGCAAAGATTCGTATGAAGTTATTCTAGGAATGCTCTCAACATACAACCTTGAGCAATTGGTTAGAAAACCAACTTGAGATGGGAACATATTAGAAATCTTGGCAACAAACAGAACTGATCTTTTTGAGAAAGTTAATCTAGAAGAAGGTATTAGCGACCATAATGTTGTTGTGGCTTCTACGTCAGTGGAAGTTGCAAAAAAACCAAACAAACAGCATAGAGTTTTCTTGTTTGGGAAAGCAAATAAAAGTGTCATTAATGAACATCTTCATAGTCAGCTCCAAGCATTCACCACAGGACACAAACATACTGAGCATCTTTGGTCGGAATTTAAAGGTATTGTCCACCATATGCTAGAGAAGTATGTGCCTAGCTAAAATGTAGGGAAAGGATCCACCTTGGTACAACAAACATATTAGGAAGTTGCTGAGAAAGCAGAGAATTTTGCACAGTCATTTTAAACACAGTCACTGCCCCACTGGCAAACAGATTCTTTTAACAAATTTGAAAGCAATATTTTATCTGCAGATTCTAAAAATAACCCCAAAAAATTTTGGTTGTACGTAAAATCTATGAACACAACAAATAATTCAATACCTTTTCTTGCTGACAGTATGGGTAATATAACTGATGATGATAAACAAAAGGCCGAAATTCTAAAACTAGCTTTCAAAAACTCGTTTACGGTAGAGGACTGCAGCACCATTCCCCCTTTCAATTATCGAACAAACACATGGGTGGCTGACATAGTGTTTGGTGTATCTGGGACTGTAAAACAGTTAAGATCCTTAGATGCTAAGAAGGCATCTGGCCCAGACGGTTTCCCCGTAAGATTTTATGTTGACTATGCTACAAATATAGCACCACTCTTATCCATAATCTATTAGAGATCATTGGAACAGCGGAAAGCTCCATGGGACTAGAAGAAGGCCCAGGTCATAGCAATCTATAAAAATGGTAGAAAATCGGATGCACATAATTACTGGCCAATTTCACTGACATCAATTTGTTGTAGAATCATGGAACATATTTTGTGTTCAGACATAATGACCTTCATATACACTGAGAAGCTCATCTGCAGAAATCAGCTAGGTTTTGGGGAACAGTGGCCATGCTAGACACAGCTGGCCCTCTTTGTGCATGATATACAACACGCTCTAGATACCGGCTCCCAGGTTGATGCCATATTTCTCGACTTTCGAAAGGCGTTTGACTCAGTTCTGCACTGCCGCTTGCTCCAAAAAGTGCGCACTTATGGTCTATCTGATGGCATATGTGGTTGGACACTAAGTTTTCTAACAGACAAGGAGCAGTATGTTGTCCTGAAAGGAGTGACTTCAACAGAAACAAGCGTAACTTCAGGTGTGCCCTAGGGCAGCATAATGGGTCCACTGCTTTTTACAATTTACATGAATGATCTGGTTGATGGTATTGACAGCAGCATTAGACTGTTTGCCGATGATGCTGTAGTCTACAGGAAAGTAGTAGCACACAGAAGTTGTGAACAAATCAATGAGGATTTGCAGAAAATAAATGCGTGGTGTAATGACTGGCAGTTATCTTTCAATATCAGTAAGTGTAACCTACTGCGTATAACAAGGCAAAAATCCCCATTAATGTACAAGCACAAAATAAATGCCCAGTCTTTGGAAGCGGTAACATCCATCAAGTATCTGGGTGTGACTATTCGAAATTATCTCAAACGGAATGATCAGACTGCACAAGTAACGGGTAAGGCGATCTCTAGATTGTGATCTATTGGTAGAATCCTGAAGCGATGCAGTCCTTCAACAATGGAAATAGCTTACAATAAGTTAGTTCGTCCAGTCTTAGAGTACTGTGTCTGTATGGGACCTTTACCAGTTGAGTCTGATTCAAGAGATTGAGGAAGTCCAAAGAAGAGCAGCAAGATTCATGACCGGTACATTTAGCCATCGCGAGAGCGTTACAAATCTCATAGAAAGTTTGAAGTGGGACGGACTTGTAGATAGATGGCACGCTAAAGGGAAGGGGCTGCTCACTAAATTCCATAATCCGATCTTCACTGAGGATTTAGAGGCACATATTATTACCACCTACTTTCAAAACGTGCAATGATCACCATTCAAAGACAAGGGAAATTAGAGCTCATACTGAGGCGTTCAGACAGTTGTTTTTCCCTCGCGCGATCTGCGAGTGGAACAGAGGGGGAGAAATATGACTTTGGCACAAATTGTGCCCTCCGCCACACACCGCTTGGTGGCTAGCAGAGTATATATGTAGATGTAGATCACTTTGCCCTCAGTCAATCACCTGCTTTGACAAGACAAACAGAAGTTGGGAAGTACATTTACGTTGTTTTGTTCTTCACTGCAAGATGAATCAAATAACAAAGCTTTAATATCAGCGTGCACTTTTACTGTCTTCTGGTGATAAATTGTGTGAAGTGATGCAAAAGCTACATGCATTCTTCCACTCTTGGACCCCAGTAGTTTGAGCCTTTCTGATGTTTGTATTTTGCTGACTGACTATTGCAGTCACCAAACTCTAAGCTTAAATTTAACCGATATGTTAAGCAATGTAAGCAAACATGTGCAGCAAGCACTGCTTAATTTTTTGCAGGGCTTAACAAGCAAGTGAGATTTTTCCTGTAAAGAGTATTACACATTGTAAATGGAATCATTAATCTGTTACATTATTATACATCTAGCTCCCGATAGATAACTTAGTGAGAAGGATTTAGAGTCATCTGATACAATCCTTAGCTATTTGCTAAACCTGTCAAAGGTCTTGAAGTAACAGCATTAATGCAAGCTATGTTTAACAATATTACTGGTGTTTACTTCCTTCTTAGCAGTAGTCACCACTGTGATATACAATATCAAGCACTCAATCGTCTATTAGTCTGACGAGATGGGATTCAGTAATTAGAGCACCAGTTAAGCAGTAAGCAACCTATACCCCTTATCGTTGGTAGATGCACACATACAGATGCACTTTGTTTGCTGTTAGCATGTTCCAAAGTGAGTAGAAGGTCATGTTTAAGTTTCCTCCATATCACTTTCTAAGAGTCTCAGAAAAGTTAGTGAAACAAATCATGTCCAGATTGTGGTCCAATGCATCAACAATGTCACTGCCTGTTCCGTGACATTACCTCTTTTTCATTCGACAAACTGGAGCATCTAGCAAGTGTCTGCCTTGGCCAGTGAGCAACAACAACAGCCACCAGCTTGCTGCACTCTTATCTTGCCTATACCAATAGCAGCAGCAGACATGCTGGAGAAACTATCTGAAACTGGAAATTGGAGAAACTATCTGAAACTGGAAATTAGGGGAGAAATGGCACAATTCCAGTTGGATACTGCAATCACATCTGATTAATGTAGACATATACCAAAGCATCGGCTCATCACAGCTGTGGTATCCTCAGCACAGAGTGGGGACGTACAACAGTCAGTCTATCCCACTGTGGAGTTGGCTCATAGTCCAAGTTCAGTATAAAGATTTAACTAGGCAACTAAAGCTGTTAGAAATAATCTTGGACAAGAACTAAAATTTTTGGCTCCGATATTTTGGGGCATTTTCATTTCCAAATTCAAGCACAAATGGGTCTAGCTTTAATCAGGATTCCATTCAAAGAACTTAGTTATATGCACAGCACAATCAACTGTTTGAACCTACATTAGGTTGTGAAACAGGGTTTCAAGTCCATATATTTTTTAAAGAAATCAGCAGTACCTAAATTTTGTAGAGCACGCCCAGTGTCTTTCACCATGCATGATTAAGCAAAAGGAGAAATGGATAGCTCGGAAAGTGTGGGAGTAAAATCCTCAGTACCATCTAGCCAGTGAGGACTAGATGCATTGTTAGCTACAACAGCAGGGTGTATATGCGAACAAGGAAAAAAAAAATCCTGGATTTTTCCCAGATTTCCCGGTTAAAAATGCCCTTTCTCCCGGGCGAAAACTCACTTTTTCCGTGTTAAGTGACAGTATATTTTCCCTCGAAACTGCAGAACTTATCAATCCTTTGAATGGTTATGGTTTTATACACGGGCGTGGAATTTCCTGGCACTTAGAAACATAGGGAAAAAGACACGTTTTGGAAATATCTTTGATGTGCAGCAACATGCACACTGTGTATTTTCGTATTACGAAAGTATACATTGGAATTCCACCAAACACAGCATATTACTTTCCAAATCATTGAGATCAAGATTGTGATGCGCTGTTGTAAGCCAGTCATAGCTCATGGCGCGTGATCTTGCCAGTCGATGGACAGCGGATATTCAGAGCATAGGACAAGTGATGTAGTCAGCTAACAGCAACATCACTGTTAAGTAGCACAAACACACAAACAGGGAAAGTTAATAGTTTAAATTAATATACATAGTGTTGTTACAAGAAAAGTAAAGCTTTCACATATAAAATTGGTCTCTAAGGTTAATAAGCTGTAAGAGAAGCTAAGCTTTCACATATAATGTTAATTTTTTTGCATGTGTTACACTTTAAGATATATCACACAAATGTGCCAGTAAAATTTTTAATAATGACATAAATGTCTGATCTCCAGGGTTCGAAATTCTTCTAAATGGCTCGTCATCAAAGAGTTGATTTTTAAATGAGAGTCAAACGCTCTTTGATTTAAGAAATTCATGGTACAATCTCACACATAGTTCAACTTACATAAAAGGATATTTACTTTGGAAGTAACGCTTTTCAAACTACCATTCGCAATATTTTCCCGCGATCTGTTAGGAATACGTTTGTTTCAGCAGTTGCTAGAAAGTGCAGATAACAGGCGACACTGTGCTTGCGCAGCTACCACGACGTAGAAAGCCCGTATGTACGTACGTGTAAAACAGTGAAAGATCATACATTAGTCACAAAAGAAACAAGACATCAGAGGAGCATCGGAATTTCGTGAACAATACCAAAATGTGCACATTTAAAGTGCACATTCGTATGACCAGATTCCCAATGAAGTAGGACTGATGACCATAGATGTTAAGTCCCATAGTGCTCAGAGCCATTCCCAATGAAGTAGACCTCAACCTGATATTAAGCTTTTCAGTGCAGTTTTCAGGATGTAAATTTTATTGGAGCACCAGTACTGTATTCTATCATGTTTGGTTCTTTATTGTGGCATAATGCCATATGTGCTAGAAGATGAAAACGTGCACTTGAAATGCAGCAAACAGTTGAAACTAGCCAGTACTGTGGAACTGAACATTTTGTTTCAAATACATTGACTGCCTCTACAGAAAAGGTTAGTAAAAGTCAAATTTCTTTAGCAAACAGACAAACATAACTTCATTGTTGTACAAGGCAGTTAATGCTTGACTGTCAGAAAGGTGGAAATAAAATAAAATCTGGAACTAACATATTTTAGCCTTCCGTAATTACGTGAATGTATTTTAATTCACTTGATAGCTCCCGGCCACAGACATCAATTTTGTTTTCATTTGACGCGAGAGTAAACGAAGAGGTTACAGCAGAATCATGAAATGTAGACACGGGTCTCATGGATAATACCCACTATAACTTAGACTGCTCTGTGCATCAGCCCCATATCTACGATATTTGCGAACCGGGTCAATACTAAAAAAAAAAAAAATTTCAAGAATATGTTCATCTTGTAGCACACATCTTTCTGAAAAATATGTGTTCGAGGAAATGTAAGACATGTTATTTGGTCTTAAGTGTGCCAAAGTGCAGTGCCACACCTCTTCATACAGTGTTGTTCTATAGCACGTCACTATTTCGCTCCATGGAATTGAAACGTGTATATTTTGTCATGGAGGCCATCAAAGCTACACAGGACACTGGAAATTGAAATGTCCTGTGGTGCCTACCCTACTCTCAGTCAGCCCGTTTGACAGCCTGCCCCTCTCCTCTCTCTCTCTCTCTCTCTATATATATATATATATATAATAGAGGGAAACATTCCACGTGGGAAAAATATAATTAAAAAGGAAGATGATGAGACTTACCAAACAAAAGCGCTGGCAGGTCGATAGACACACAAACAAACACAAACATACACACAAAAATCTAGCTTTCGCAACCAACGGTTGCCTCGTCAGGAAAGAGGGAAGGAGAAGGGAAGACAAAAGGATATGGGTTTTAAGGGAGAGGGTAAGGAGTCATTCCAATCCCGGGAGCGGAAAGACTTACCTTAGGGGGAAAAAAGGACACAGGCAGACAGTGTTTGTTGGCAATGAGGATCACCCTGTGGCTAAACATGCCTTGGTGCACGGCCAGCACATCTTGGCACAGTGTTACACCATCCGGGTTATCTGGATACTTCCCACTAACACCAACCTGTCTGAACTCCGGAGATGGGAACTTGCCCTTCAGCATATCCTCTCTTCTCGCTATCCGCCAGGCCTCAATCTCCGCTAATTTCTAATTTCAATCTGCCGCCGCTCATACCTCACCTGTCTTTCAACATCATCTTTGCCTCTGTACTTCCGTCCCGACTGACATCTCTGCCCAAACTCTTTGCCTTTACAAATGTCTGCTTGTGTATATGCGGATGGATGTGTGTGTGTGTGCGCGAGTGTATACCTGTCCTTTTTTCCCCCTAAGGTAAGTCTTTCCGCTCCCGGGATTGGAATGACTCCTTACCCTCTCCCTTAAAACCCATATCCTTTTGTCTTCCCTTCTCCTTCCCTCTTTCCTGACGAGGCAACCGTTGGTTGCGAAAGCTAGATTTTTGTGTGTCTATCGACCTGCCAGCGCTTTTGTTTGGTAAGTCTCATCATCTTTCTTTTTAATTTTATATATATATATATATATATATATATATATATATATATATATATATATATATATATAAAGACCCTTGCAATTAATAGCGAATGGGATTATTTGTAATCGGGAGAACAAGAACTCTTCAGAAAAATTGCACTCTTTACTGTCTATTAGCTAATAAATTGCTGTTTTGTGTGACTTAAAATTAAATATAGGATACGTAAAAACAATAAAGACAAGAGGCAAGCAAGAAAGTGCACATTTCTTTAATCCTTAGCTCCTAGAATTTTTTCCTATCTAGCTACAGCTTTACATGGCGAGCTTTCCTTTCTGCAAAAGAATCTATTACCTCATCAAAGGTCATCAAACGTTTTGCTACATGAAAAATCGAAATGTCATTATCAAAGACTGAAAAAGCTGTTAATACATAATATACCCAAGACTGGTGTGGTTTCTCATTCTGATTACATCTATTTTGTCACTGTCTGCTAGATAAAACAAAATAGGCCTTTCTAATATTCCAGCAATTTTGTAACACACACCAAATAAACGAGACTGTTTAGGCACAAATGATCTTTTTTATAACACTACAGAATATAATTCACGAAGTACCAATATCAAATGCCTATACGGCCTACTACAAGCAAAAAGCTTTATGTTAGGAAATAGTTTCACATTTCATTCATACACACCAGTTTCTCAGGCACGAGATCGAAAAGTAGTATTTCGAAATTTTTATCTAAATTTGTAATTGTCTTATTCTTCCATAATTTGTGTGATGTCGCCGTTTCCTCTCCTTCCTGGTCCTAACAATCTTGTCATCAAGAATTCTGTAGCTGTTTCCTGCCATTGTCAAAGTTTGTTCGCCGATTAACTTCACAAACCCTGTCAGAATCACAGGTTTAGTTACCCAGCGATTATTCTCCGGTTAGGTGTTGTTACATATTCGTACCAAACGTTTTCCGCATTACTTCCAGAATAGAACTTAAGCGGCTGCTAGCCGGGGACTGTACAACTGGTCCTTACTAGTGTAGCGATCTGGCCAAAAATTTTCTGTCAAAATTTCATTTTCTTGGATACACCAAGAAGATAATACATAATCTTTCTCATCTGTTATTCCTGTTAGTCATTTATTTCCACTCTGGTAGTCTGAATCTATGGATTTCACTAGTAATTATAACAACGCTGAACATTTGCAAACCCAATCAACCACATAATCAGACAGCGATTGGCGTTCATCCGCTCAGCTCGTATGGCCCCACCCCTTTTGTATGCGGAAAGTTTATTTCTAGATGCGACGTGGAATCTCCTGACAGTGACATCACATACACTATGCATGCATTCAAAAATCAACTTATGATTCATTCATAAATCAACTTAAAATGTGTTCAAAAATGTTCAAAAACCTACAGGGATGCATTTCAAAATCATATGAATAATCAATAGACCAACGTGCACTGGATGCTAGGTGCTTTGTGAAACAAGGTTTTTCCCCCCACAATAATATGAATTTGGCACCCTCTTTTTCCCTGTAGCATCTAGCTGCTTGCTGTGACTGCTTGTACAGCCAAGAGCCACATTCCTGTAGCCAGAAGCGGGAGAATATACTGCTCAAACGCAACTCGACTGCGCATGCGCATGAGCCCGTTTTAACTGCTAAAACGAATCTAATGTAAACAGTTGTCGCTTCACATTCATCGGAGGCAGTTTGTTGCTATGAAGTACTGCATAGTCTTCCTAAAGCCTTTGACACATTTTGCTGTTGGCACACGCTTGCATGAACACTGTGTCGTCGTCGTATATGGCACATTTCCTTTGCAATTTAAGTTATTTTTGTTTTTTTCTCTCGGTTATGTTTTATTGTTGAAGTGTTATTCTGCAGAAGCAGGATACAGTAATATCCTTTGTTAGAGTATCTGTTCTTACCAGTCAAAGTTACAAAAATTTAACAGAAAACTAAAACACTGAAAAAACAAAACACTAAAAAATTCCCAGTTTTCTCCCAGATGAAAAAATTCCCGGATCTCCTGGGATCGTATACACCGTGTGTATTTTACTGCATGCTCTAAGCCAAAATCACAAAAAACAGCTGGTGATCATATATGCATCTCTGCTTGCTCATCATCAGGTGGCATGTAAACAACACTCACCATTCCTATCCTGTATTGTTACTGGTAATGAGAAATGGTGTCTTTATGCTAGCATACCAAAAAGAATGAAATGATTGAGCCCAAACAAAGCAGCAACATCCCATACTAAGACTTGTGTGCATTCACAAAAAATAATGCTATGCATCTAGTGGAACAGCAGTGGTGTGGTGTACAACGAATTGCTTCCTGAGATGTAACCATCACTGTTGACATTTATTGTCAACAACTGAGACGTCTTGCAGATGCAGTCCAAGAACAATGACCAGGAAGACAGCCTTTGTGACGCTACTCCACGATAACGACTGCCCACTTTCTGCAAAACTGACAAAAAACACAATACAGATATGGGATGGGAAGTCACTCTGCACCCATATTATTCACCTGATCTTGTGCTCTCCGATTTTCATCTTTTCTACTCTCTACTGAATGACCTTCAACGGACTTGCTTTCTAGATGAAAACATGCTCTGAACAGGACTCTAGTTCTTCACCTCAAAATCACACAATTTCTACAGTAAATTGAAAAATTACCCCAGCATTGGCAGATTGATGTAAATAGTGAAGGGGAATATATTATTGATGCCTGAAGTCTCTGTTATATGTATCTGTTGTGTTTATTAAATGTATGGAAAAATGCTACGAACTTATGCACCAACATAATACATAGTTGTTGATAAGCAGTTTGATTTTGTTAATTCAGAACATATATCGGCGTTTGTAGATTTTTTTTATTAAACAAACATAACATGTTTCTTTTCAATTTGATAAAGAAAATTAGTAACTTTCTCGTCAGCCCAATCTTCTTTTCCCTCGTTATGCTCAATATCACTTCATCCATATTAATCAATATTTTAAAAAGCAAGTAGAAATTCAAGAACCTAATCATGAGGCAAATGTGGTACAGAATTTACACAGACAGAAAACTGGGAGCTGAAATTCAGCAACCAAATCTACATTTCCACAATTTTAATTGGTGTCTTTGCTTGACCAACACACAAAACAAGGTTTAGTAGCCAATGTAACAATGTAATCATAGTCTCTCTCTCTCTCTCTCTCTCTCTCTCTCTCTCTCTCTGTCTGTCTGTCTGTCAGCAGCATCCAATATTGATTTATAAATGAGAGGTTGAGTTCCATCACTTTTTACTTTTTGTCCCCATACTGAAATCAGTTGTTTGTAACTGCTTTTTATAACTGATTTGTACTTAACCAACACAGAAAACAAGATTTAGTAGCCAATGTAACAACGTAATCATAGTCTCTTTCTCTGTCTGTCTATCTGTCTGTCTGTCCGTCAGCAGCATCCAATATTGATTTACAAATGAGAGGTTGAGTTCCATCACTTTTTATTTTTTGTCCCCATATTGAAATCAGTTGTTTGTAACTGCTTTTTATAAATGATTTGTAAGCAAAGCTCATCAAGTACACCACGTGAGCTAGAAAGTGTAGGGCAGAAAATGTTGGTATGCGACTAAAAAGATTACTGTATTAGGATCAAAGCTTTGAGTGAAAACCTTTTTTCCATATTAGTAAGATTTCAGGACTTATCTTCTGTTAAACTTACAGGTGTGGCTCCTTGCTGATCAGCAGCTTCAATATCCAGGTCAAGGGCAACAGCTTCCTGCAGATCTTGTAGCATTTGAGTTTCAGTGGAAGCACGTGTTTCATCAATAAGTTCTTGCGTAACACCTCTTCGTGCCATCTCACTCTCTATATAGTCCAGTGCAGCTTCATCTTCACAAATGTCATATGGCATATTTCCATCTGCATTGACAGCCAGTAAATTGGCACCCCTGAAAAGTAATACCTTTATCTTTGACAATACCTCAAGATATTGTTACTAAAAATACACACATCACTTACTCATGTCAATAAATTACTGGATGGAAAGTATTATTCTATCATCAAGATGTGTCAAGAGTAATCAATTTCTTGTGACTTTGTAATGTGTGTATTGCTGATCAGTTTTTTTGCAAGCACGTAAATGTTCTTGAATTACACTGTCAGCTCTGATAGATTTCATTTTATCATTACCGTATATATTTACTACATAAAACTGCATACTACTGCTCTTTTGCCCTTCTTCAAATTTCCCCACTTCCTTAGTAGGTCAGACTCTTAGAAATGGATCCAAGTCCGATCTACCATAAAAGTTGAAGACAGGAAGTAAATTATCTTTAAAAATCAGATTCTACAGCAATAAAACATTGTTAACTGCAGTCTAAGTTGGATTATGAAGGACACGCTTCTGCTAAATTTTATAAGGTTGGAGATTTCAGTTGTCAAAAGAAAAGTGGGTAATAACAATACTGTGTGTACATTGTAGTAGCCATTATTATTTGTAGTGAAGGGCTTTGTGTGCTGTCTAGACTGGCAGTGGGTCATACAAGAAACCAACAGCGTGAAATTTTATGACTACTAGTAAGCTCTACTGATTCAGAACTAGGGAGTGCTTGCACCAAGGAAAAGGATACCAACTATTAATTCTTAAGATTTCATGACTCTTTGTGTTAGGAGTGCCTCCTGTTGCATCGGAATTATTATCTAAATTAAGATCTTGGATTTCAATGGGTGATACTTTCACTATAGATGGCAACAATGCTTTATATCAAGCATGCAATACAAAAATCAGGTACTCTGTGAAGTCCCAATGTTTGCACTATATGAGGCCTCTTGTCTTTTGTTTTCTTTTTTAGAAAATGTCTAGTGGGTCATGATAAGTGAAAATAAAAAATGTTTTAAATGCAACACATAGCTACACCTTACAGTGACTACTCTACACAGTTGCCACTTCAACTTTAACACATTTGTCAAAGGGTGGTACCAACTTTCCTACCCTCATCGTCAAAGGTGGCTGCCTGTTAATTGTCTGCAGCTCATTGTTTGTGTCAAAATTTTGTGCTCCTAACCAGCATTTTGTGTGGGCAAAGAGATGAAAATCAGAGGGAGCTAAATCTGGACTAGGTGGTGGGTAAACAAATACTTACCATTGAAAATGCTGCGGGAGCATCTTTGTTGCAGCTTCCACAGCTGGGCACTGTCATGAAGAAGGACAATACCTGATGACAACATTCAACTTTGCTTGTTCTGAATTGCCCTTCGTAGACACTGAAGAGTTGCACATGTTTGAGGCTGCAGTGATGGTCGTACCAGGTTACATGAATTCCAACAACAAAATGCCCTTTTGGTCCCAGGTAGCCATACACTTTTTGATTGAGAAGGTTTGCTTGCACTTCTTTACTTTACTCATGGAATGAGATCGCATCCATTGTTTGGATTGCATTTCTGTTTCTTCATTTTTAAATGGACTTATGTTTAGTTCCCTGTGACAATTTTGTTCAAAAAATCTTCTTCTCCATCATGTTGCTGGAGAAACATTAAGCTTGCACCCATTCACTGTGTTTTATGTCGACAGACAGCATCCCGTAAACCCACCTCATAAGGAGTTTGTGGTATTGTAGTCTCTCACTCATGATGGTATAGAGCACTGGCCTTGAAATGTTAGGAAACAAATCAGTCAACAAAGAAATTGTGAACAGATAATTTTCTCAAATCATACAATCGGCTTGCTGAACAAGATCATTGGTTGACACTTCATGGCTGGTGGAAAGATTATTGTTCTACACATGTTTATGTGCTCACTGCATGCCCAGAAAAGACATGTGCAAGGTGATGTGACTGACGGGCATACCAGAGACACTAAGCAACACACTGACACAAATCTCCATTGGATTTTCACTGTGGTTTTAATTTCATGACCAATCGGAACTTTTGGGAGTGAAGCTGGAGGTGAAAAGGGGGAGGGGGATTCGTCCTGATATATGTATTGATGAGCACACAAAGAACATAGCAGTGCAATCTTCTAAGAAGCAAAAGTTATTGACACAAATGCAAAATTGCAAACTCAGCAGATGAATTTTTTCCAAGATATATGCTCTGCTGTACTTGCTGAGAACATCTTATGGTATAAACTTCAAGTGCCTGAAGATTGTGCATTTCCACTAGAGTACTGCGGGCAACAAATTCCTAATGAATCGGCATGAAGGAAAAATTTATGAGATTTTTAGTACCAGGAGGCCCTGAAAAGCATGCGGCACTATATATGAACCACTATGTAAGATATCCGTGAATGAGACAAAGGGCATATATGGATATTTCACTGGCAATCTAAATTGTTGGAATCTTGATGGAGAAAACCCCTCAAAGCCAATATCGATTCCTTGCAAAGTGTTGGAACACATACATCATTCAACAGTGGCTTGTTTTGTGAATGATAGTCTTAAAGCCCAAGATAAGTCAAGAAGAGTAAGTTCCTATCATGCATTTGGATCCTTTGGCCTACATGCTGAAGACAACATCTGCCCTACACTTAAATCCACTTCACCTCTCTGGCTCATGCACAGCAACATATTGCAAAGATGTGTGCAGCAGCTACCAAGGATTAAATAAAATTCTTTCCAACACCAAGATTATGTTTCTCAAAGTTCCACATTGTGTGTTGCTTTATAGATAACTGCTCCCTCAAATGGCAGAATAAAGGCACCAGTATCAATGTGATTGTCCTTACGGCCTTTCTGAACACATCAAACAAATTTAATGCCCTGCCATTCTAGATTGGCCTGGAGTCCCTCATCAGTTTTAAGGACGAGGTCCCTATGAAAAATGACTCCCCGAGGAGTAACAGACACCGTTAGGTTGCCAAGACAGTTACAGGTACATGTGGCTGCAGTAGAAGTTTTGATCAACAGCAAACCTAACTGCATCTCATTCACAATGTCTATTTTGTCAAACTTGTCTTCAATAGTTTCCACAAAAAATAGCAGCTTGGTGGCAGTGAAAGTGTCCACATCAGTCCTGGTGTGGACAAGGTAGAAGGGAAAGGGTTTCACACCAAACCAGCATGCCTGGCCCTGCTCCCAGGGTGTAGCCAGGTAAGGGAAGGTCACCGGCCTATAAGAAGCAGCATTAAAAGATCCATTCCCAACTAAAGAGACGGCCATAGAGGAATGGCCAGCTTGTAGCTTATTGTGTTTAATATGCAAAGTGCCTTCCTTGATAACACTTACTCTGATCAGGGGTTCTCCCTCTGAACGTCACAGCAACAACAAAGGTCATCTGGCATGGGGCCACTGCCGGGAATTCTGATGCTTCACACTGATAAGCAACTAGTCCTAGGCATACATGGGGAGGTATCAGCTCAGGTATCAGAAGTGTGAGCTCTGTGTTATCAGGAGGCTCAATCAAAATGGTACATAATGACCCCATTACACCGACTGACTAAAAGACAATGGCGCTGAGGAGAATATGGAAGAGGCAGTAAGGACACACGCTGATGGTGCTTCATTGGCTCTCATCAGAGAGAAAGTTTAGAAGGGGAGTTCAAACTCCAAAGGGGGGCCAAAAATGCCAAAAAGGGAAGGTGAAAGCAAAATAGTAAGAGGGAAAAAAGTGTAAGGAATGCCAGAAACCAGGAGGATTGCTGGGCTGACGTAAACAGGGACACGGAGAGGGGAAGGAGGGGGCTGAGGAGAAGGACAGAGGATAGGGAGGGAAGGGTATGGGGAAGGGAATGCAGGTCTGGAAGGGAAAAAGGACCACAATAACTCGAGACTCCATGTGCAGCACGCACAAAATCTTGAAAGAGCCATGAGCCCCATGGGTGGGATGAAACTTAAGATGAAGATTTACACATACAGTAATAATGAATTGGCTTATGATGTCTATTTTACCATTCTTGGATTTCTTGAACACCACCTTTCCACACAAACTACATTAAGAGGATCACTAATGACTTTTGTAGTTAACTAGTGGCAATCACATACCAGAAAGTGTAAATCATACTAGATGAATTACAAAGGTCACTGTCACATTAAAGACCAATTTCAACTATCTCAAGCGGAGAAGAACTCTTTACGAAGAAAATGTTTATTTCTTGCTTGACTGTACTTACAAGCTGGGCTTCTGGCATAAAAAGCAGTTAAATCATCTTAATCTGGTTCCGGTTCATGATCCAACTGATAAATTATCAGAATGTTCCTGCAAATCTGTAAGGCTGCTGCAGGGAGGGAAGAAAAAACCTTCCCAGTCATCTCTAGTATGTCCCTGAAACTGTGACATCATTATTTGATGCTGATAAACTGTGACATCAACATTTGATGCTTATGTTCCAACAGCAGTCAAGGCAAACATGGCACAAGTTATGGTGCAAGCAGACAAAGGTGAAGAAGAATGAGAAACATGTAACCTGAAGATGCACAATATTAGTACAAGTGATTCTTTTTGTCTTTTGTATGGGTAAAGCAACTTTCAACAGCAGATTTTTTATCATCATCTACTTCTTCGACAAGGAATTTAAAAAAGTCAGAAAATGGTACTGTGTGGAGATCGGTATCAAACTCATCCACAGGTCTCACAAATGATCAAACTGTAGCGACCACAATGAGCATTGCAGCGCAATGCAGTTCGGTTCACGAGTGCATCCCCCATGTGTCACATCTCAAGTATTTTATTTTGCACGGATAAACTAGTTTTGCGCCGGCCACCAGGAGCGCTGTGTCGTGCCCATTACTCTGTGCCGTTTATTCTTAGTATATAGTTTTTCCCATGTTCTTGTTTTCTACATGTTAATTCTTAAGAACTACTTCATACTTGGTTCTTTAGTAACCAGCCAACAAGTCACTTGTTCGTTTTTATGCGAGTCTTGCCTTGACGTTAAAGATCTTGTCATCTCAGCATTGGAGATATCGTTGTGCGTTATTGATTGCAAACTAGCAAGCTAACCAGTCAGACAGACCAGTACCTAGCCCTATGGCCAAACTGGTGACCCCGACATCATTTATCGCCTGCATTATGCACAAAATAAAGTGATACTGTAAGATGACAGAAAATCTGACCGCAACCGACCCTGCTGTGTCCAGACTCACCGTTAGACTACCACTCTTTTGGCCTCAGAATCCAGCGCTGTGGTTTGTGCAAGTTGAAGCTAGTTTCTTTTACTCAGGAATAACCGCTGATGCTACCAAGTTTGCACTAGTCATGAGCCAGCTCGATCGTCAGTATGCAGTGGAAATGCAAGACGTGATTACTGCGCCGTCAGCGACTAATACCTACGACCGGCTCAAGGCAGAACTTATCCGCAGAGAATCAGCTTCGCGAGAAGAACAACTCCACCAAGTTCTGACCCAGGAGGACATTGGAGATCGTAAACTGCCACAGTACTTGCAGCACCTACGAAGTAAGATCAACGCTGGTACTATGATAGCCTGCTGAGAACCATCTGGAGCTGTGGGTTGCCTCCTGCCATCAAAGCAATAATAGCGTTGCAGTCGGAAATGCCTTCAGACACAGTGGCAGAGCTAGCAGACAAGGTACAGGACGCTATCTCACCTGCGCCTATTAGTGCAGCAACTGTGCAATGCGTGAGCACGTCAGCCACAGTTTCGTGCGCCGACTATGATGCTCTGACAGCAAAGGTTGATATGTTGACACAACAGATCAGCCAACTGATGTCTCGGTGTAACACCAACAGTGATTGTGGCAGATCATCAATGGCCTCATCTGCGCCTGTGACTGAAACACAGCAGGAGATATGCTGGTATCACGGAAGATTTGGTGATCAAGCTCATCACTGTACCAAACTCTGCACATACCCAAATGCCACTGGGTGTAGACACTTCATCTGATTGCCAGTCTGTGCCACAGCATCTGTTTGTGAGTGATCAGCACACAGGCAAGAAATATTTGATTGACACTGGCTCTGTGTATTTTCCTGCGAACAATGTTACAATGGTATAGGCCTCGTACATCATTCTGTCTAGCTGCCGCAAACAATTCTTCTATTGTAACCTATGGTACACATCATTTAGAAATAGATTTAGGCCTATGCCGAGCGTTTGCATGGGACTTCATGATCGTGGACGTCGCCGAGCCAATAATAGGAGTGGACTACCTGGCTCATTACAACCTTATGCTTGACATTGCCAACAACACCTGGTCGACCAAATCACTGGACTGATGGCTGCTGGATTCCGGTGCCACGCAACCATCCAATCTGCCAAGCTGACTGAAGCAGCAGACAGTGAGTACACCGCCTTACTTCGGGATTTTCCAGTGCTGACAAAACCTCCAGGTACGCCTAAAGTAGTGAAGCATAGCACAGTGCACTATATAAAGACCACAGATGGGCCACTATTATCCTATAGAATTTAAAAGTTAGCCCCGGATCGGTTAGCTATCGCCAAGACCGAGTTTGATAGTACAATTCGAGAGGGTATCATGTGACTCTCCAGTAGTCCTTGGTCATCACTGTTACATCTTGTGCCTAAGAAGTGTGGTGCGTGGCGTCCAAGTGGGGACTATGGAGCACTTAACGCCTGTACAGTACCCGATCGTTACCCAGTTCCGTTGCTCTGCGATTATAACTACGCGTTGAGCGGTGCCCGCCTTTACAGCGTGTTGGACTGTGCCAAGGCATACACACTGATACCTGTCACCGAAGAAGTCGCCATACGGGCTATTTGAAAGTAAATTCATGACTTTTGGCCTCAGAAACGCTGCACAGACATGGCAGAGATTTATTGACTCACTGTTGCATGGTCTGCCATTCAGTTTTGCCTACCTTGATGGCATATTGGTATTTCCAGTCTCTCCAGAAGAACATTGCCAGCATCTCTTACAAGTTTTTAAACGGCTAGACGAATAAGGCACCATTTTCAACACAGCAAAATTTATTTTTGGTCAACCAAAAGTAGATTTCCTTGGCCACCGAATCTATCTGTCTGGCTCACTACCATTACCTGACAAAGTGGAAGCCATCCTACAGATCTCACATCCATCCACAGTTAGGGAGCTGTGGCAATTTTTGGGGATGTGTAATTTTTACTGCAGACTTTTACCTCATGCAGCAGATATTCAGGAACAACAATGACGCGTGGTAACCTGTAGCCTTCTTTTCGAAGAAATTGTCGCCAGCTCAATGTAAGTTGAGCACCTATGATCGAGAACTCTTAGCGATATACGAGGCAATCAAATACTTCCGTTCTCAGCTGGAAGCCCGTGATTTCGCCATATTCACAGATCATAAGCCGCTGACATACGCCTTTTGATAGAACAATAGTAACTGTTCACCAAGGCAGCACAACCAATTACTGTATATCGCATAATTCAGCAAGAACATCCTGCATATATCCGGGATCGAGAATGTAGTAGCAGATTGTCTCTCCCTTGTCAGCAGCGTCTCCACCATAGACTGCATGGAACTTGCAGAAGCACAACTTACAGATCCGGAAATACAAGAGCTGTTGCAGGAAAACAAGTCTACATTGGATCTGCAGTTAGTCAACATTCCTGGCACAGGCATCAAGTTGCACTGTGGCGTGTCTGCAGCCAAACCATTACCATTTTTACCCGCAAGATTCAGGAAAAACACATTTCCATTTTTGCGTAGCCTGTGCCATCCTGGAGCACGAACTACAATACGCCTAATCTCAGATCACTTCGTGTGGCCAGGGATGAAGAAAGACTGCCGCTGAGTCGGCCCGATGTTGTATACAGTGTCAGCGCTGGAAAGTCAGCTGGCATGTGCACGCGCCTATCGGAAACTTTCCTGAAACCACCACCCGTTTTACGCACGTACACATCGGTATCATGGAACTGTTACCACCTTCAAATGGCCATCAATCTTTGCTGACAATGATCGACTGATTCATGCGTTGGCCAGAAGCGGCCCCAGTGGACAATGTCTCAGCAGAAACCTTCGAGTGTGCCTTCACATTAAACTGGGTGTCATGATTTGGCTGTACTTTGTCCATCACCACATATTGTGGTAAACAATTTGAATCTGATTTGTTCGCAAAGCTAACAGCATTCTGTGGGATGATCCACCACAACACAACCAGCTACCACCCAGCCAGTAATGGCATGACAGAGCATTGGCACTGCACTTTGAAAGCAGCCCTGACGTGCCACGATACCAGGTGGACAGAAGCTCTCCTGATGGTCCTGCTTGGCTTACGAAAATTATACAAGTCTGATCTAGACAGTTCCCCTGCAGAACTAAAGTAAGGAGAGTCATTACAACTTCCTGGTGAGTTTGTAGATATGACTCCACAGCCTGATATAGACCTGTCTACCTTCGTCAGTTACCTTCGTGATCATGTCAGAAAAATCCGATCTCCGCAACCGTCCAGGCATAGAACTGTTGGTACCTTTAAGACATGAGGACATGCACTCATGTTATGTTATGAACTAATGGCATCAAACCGGCCCTCCCGGCACCTTACACCAGGCCACATCGAATCATCACTAAGGGGAGATTGCACCCTGGATGTTCTTGTGAATGGAAAATGAGCCACTATCACAACTGACAGGGTCAAACCAGCCTACATCTTCAATGAGCCATCCCCCACTGAGACTCGGCGAACACAGCTTTGCCCAGAACTTGGTCTGGCAACACTGACTCCAGCACCACCACCAACCAGGATGTCAGCTCCAGGGGACCAGCACACCACAGCTCCAGGGGACCAG
This sequence comes from Schistocerca cancellata, assembly GCF_023864275.1. Classification (NCBI taxonomy): domain Eukaryota; kingdom Metazoa; phylum Arthropoda; class Insecta; order Orthoptera; family Acrididae; genus Schistocerca; species Schistocerca cancellata. The sequence goes on from NC_064628.1 coordinate 525,770,406, forward strand.
CACACCATAAGGTCTGGTTGACGTGTCCACTTCCTGGTGCACTTACTGGATGGCACCCCGAGGGGGCTGTTGTAGCTACCACAATTAGCAGTGCAGTGCAGATCGGTTCATGAGTGCATCACCCATTGTCACATAGCAAGTATTTTATTTTGCACAGATAAATCAGTTTCACGCGGGCCACCAGGAGCACTGTGTTGTGTCCGTTACTTCGTGTCATTTATTTTTAGTATACAGTTTTTTCCATGTTCTTGTTTTCTCCATGTTAATTCTTAAGTACTTTTTTATACTTAGTTCTTTAGTAACCAGCAAAGAAGTCACTTGTTCATTTTCGCACGAACCTTGCCTTGTCGTACAATGAGTCTAAAAGATGTCCTGCATTAATTGCCGAACGGGCGAATGAATATCGTGTCATCTCAGTATTGATGATATCGTTGTGCATTATTTATAGCAAACTAGCAGGCTAACCGGTCGGACGGGCCAGAACCTAGTCCTACGGCCAAAAAACTGAAGAACAAGTTGTTTGATCGATTTTTGCTGGAGAAAGAAAAACGCAGTTGCTATCAAATCCTTACTTAGATACTATAATGTTCATTTTCTGTTGTTAACACCGTGTTTTGTTTCAACAGAAACAGTAAATAAAAATTCATTTCTCTTATAGAAGTTGTGTCGATTATAAACAAAACATTTATTTTTTTGAAATTTTTAGAATTTTATGAAAATAGCTACTGAAAAATTATATTGAGGTTTTTAAGAACTGTGGTGCGGTTTACATTTCCCAAAACATTTCTCTTAGAACAAAAAAGAGAATGGCAGAGATTAAACATGGATGCCACCTTGCAGTTCTCTAATTCAGTAATAATTATTCACAGACCCTTCTTTTTTAATGACTGGAACAGCATTATGGGGTGGAAGTGTGCCCCTCCTTGCAGATGTATAGGCATGCATATATGTGTGGGTGTATAAAAGATAACTCCAAAATATAGCAAATTTTCTCTCCTCTGTGTGAGCCTATCGACAACTCAACGTTTCTCCTTTTCGGTGAGCGGTCTTCTTTAGTCCTTAAGTATTTAAATTCCAGAGAGAAGAATCTAAAATAATAAATCAAGAAAACATGGTTGCCCGATCTTTTTTTAAAAAAGGATGAACCAGTTACTCTGCAGCAAGACATTACAATAATAATCAGCAAAAAGCCTCTGACTGAAATCTGGACAATACACAAAACTTTAAAAGTGTTATCGTACACTCACTCATCAAGTGAAATTTAGAGTAGTCCCCCACTTAAACTTTCTTCTGCTCTCATGAAAACATAAAGCACACACTGTGAAAATGTGACACACTGTGAGCACAATAAAGTAAGGATCCTTCTGCCGGAGAAGAAAGGCATGCATAAATGGACAGCATCCAATTCAGATGATGGTCAGGTCAACTTCGCTCCTCTGGAGTGACCAGTAAGAAGCATGTTGCTGCTGGAAGCTGGCTTCACCAACCAAGGATTCTTGTCCTCCAGTGCCAATCCCCATCATACAGATGCTCAGCTCTTTGATTCAACGGCAAGTGTGATACAATATGTGACATTAATATTCCTGTAAGCTTTCTCGTCTACTGCTTCCTCATACAATTTTGCACTATATAAAATCAATTCAGTGGAAGGTAAATCCTGATATTTGGGTGTAGGGGTGGGGGCGAAGGGGTCCATTACAAACCTGGTTACTGTCTAAAATATCATGGAATATTTATATTGTGTATGAAGCAATTGGTGTACAACAAAAACTGCCACCATGCAGGCACAACCGACCACCTGGCACCTCTCGGTCCTGTGCACAGACTCCAGATGGCACTCACAAGCCTGCACCTCTTTCTGCTTCACACCACTTCTTACAGCGCATTGTACTCATCCGCCGATAGAGTGAACAGCAGCCAATAGTGAACGCTGTTAGCTGTGGACTATTTTGCTTCCGCTTTTTATGAGTGGACATGGTTATTCTTCTGCCAACAGGCACAAAACATGAGGCACCATGGATGCTCAGACAGTTACAAACCAGCAGTCAATTTACTTCAGTGCCTGCAGATAGCTCAGTACAGTTCCCCGATGACTTTTGTGAGTACGAGGATGAATTGCCACAGTTACCCTGGCCACCACAATCACCAGATTCCTATAGTGTTGAACATTTGTGGCATACTCTGGAGAGAAGGGTGCATGATCGCTATCCACATCCACCATCATTCTCTGAACTTGTCACTGTTTTGCAAGAATGGTAAAAGATTCCCTTGAAAACCATACATGACATGTATTTACCCATTCTGATACAGCTCTAGTTTGTTTTGAATGCCAGTGGTTTTCTTACAACATACAAGGCATGGTAATGTGTTGCATTTTTTGGTGTTTCTTATTTTTGTCCACCTCTTCAATTCTGGTCTTGTAAATTGTTCAAGTGGTCATCTGCTTCAAGCTTGATGTAAAACATTAACATAAACTACATCTTCGTTAAAAGGTAACATTCTCACAGATATTTCAAAAGGTCACATTGCTTGCAGATGATTATCAAAAATTCATTTCATTGGTGGGTGAGCAATAGTATTATTTGCAGATGTAGAGGTGTGGGTAGTATTTAATAAGCTTGCAAGGTCATGATGAAATGTTTCCTGTTGTTGAGTGGCAGCTCACCAGTCTCCCTGCTGGGAACAAGGTTGATCTTGCGAGTCCCAGGGGACAGCCTCATGCTGCACCATATTCAAAGTTTTTAAATAGGGAGGTCTGGTGGACCCATAGATCATATATCTATAAAAACCTGAGGTCACACACAATCTTTATGAAACTGGAGCAGCTGCCATGTGTCTGCTCATCAAATACGAGGGTTGGAACTTAAATAGTGGCAACTATTTATTCACAACCGATACAAAAGAGTTACATGTTTGCAACTGTTACTGTCCTTCAAAGTAGTCACCAGCATTGTGTAGAACCTGTTGCCAGTGATGTGGAAGGTGTAGTATACCATTAGCAGAGCCTGTTCTGTTGAAGGTGCGAATGGAGCGGTCTAAAGTTACGGTGATTCTCGTGTACGACTGTGATGGTGTTATCCTAACGTATTATGTTCCTCCACATCAGATCGAATGCACTGTATTACTGTTGGTTTTTGGAGCATCACCTGTGACTAGGTTTGCGAAAGAAACGGCGATACTTTTCTGCACAACCTACCCATCATTTTGCAGGAGAATGCGCAGGCGCATACAGCGCAAGGTGTGGCTGCTCTGTTCGGTTGATGGGGCTGGTAAGTACTGTATCATACTCCCCAGACTTAAATCCTTGTAACTTTGATTTTATTCCAAAGATGAAGGAACCACTTCGTGGTATTCGCTTCAGAACTGTTCCAGAGATTCATTAGGCAGTAGACTGCTCTATTCGCACCATCATCAGAACAGGCACTGCTAACGGTGTACTACACCTTCCACATTGCTGGCAACGGGTTCTACACACCGCTGGTGACTACTTTGAAGGACAGTACCAGGTGCAAACACATAACTCTTTTGTATTGGTTGTGAATAAATAGTTGCCACTATTTACGTTCCAACCCTCGTATTACTCACATTTTGAAAATATTTACAGCTTTTAGAAACAATGTTTTCAAGTCCCTAAAATACAGCAAACAGATAACATTAAAATCAAATAAAAACATCCTGGAAACTCACAATTTCTTTGAAATGTAGAATAATGTCTACTATTCTCAGTTGAGACAACTCAAACAAGGGGAAGGAGGGGGGCGGGGGCAGTGAATGAATTCTGTTGGAAAGACATACCTCTGTACAAAACTCAAAATGTCTGTTCTCAGTCTATTCTTCCAGCAATCCATCTGTCAAGTACAACTGACATATTGTTGTTGCACGGATGGAGGAAGATCAGCAAATGGAGAAATCAGCTGCAAATAAAGAACAGTGAACAGAACTACTAAATGTGGAGGTTTTGCTGTTCATGTTGTTGTTGTTGTCTTCAGTCCTGAGACTGGTTTGGTGCAGCTCTCAATGCTACTCCATCCTGTGCAAGCTGCTTCATCTCCCAGTACATACTGCAACAGACATCCCTCTGAATCTGCTTAGTGTATTCATCTCTTGGTCTCCTTCTACGATTTTTACCCTCCACACTTGCTGTTAATAGGAATATCAAATACAGTCTCGCTTCAACCACTAGTTTTGATCTCTCGTTCAAAGCAATCAGACATGATATTTCTATTTTGATATTTGAAATATAATGTGGCAGGGGAGAACCTATCAAGACTGAAAAAGTCCTTGGAGACCCATTCATGGAGCTGCACAAAGATATTACGCTTCCAAGTAGTAGATACACATTCATAACGTAAAAAACAAATACTTATGAGGTGATGCCTGTACAGAAAAGTCAGTTGTACAGCTACCTCCAACAGGATAAGGTTATCAATGGTGGAGTCAAAGTCCCTCAAGCCAACCTGAAAGCGATTACGTCTACGTCTACATCTATATATACATATAAACTCCGCCAGCCGTTGTACAGTGTGTGGCAGAGGGTACCCTGTACCACTACTAATCACTTCCACACGCAAAGCGAGGCACAAAAGACTGTCTGGGTGCCGAGGGAGGGAGGGAGAAAGAAAGATGGGATTTAATGGAAGAAAGGAAGGAAGGAAGGAAGATTAGGTTTAATGTTCCATTAACTATATGCCTCTATATGAGCCCTAATTTTTCATATCTTATCTTCATGGTCCTTACGCAAAATGTATATTGACAGCAATAGGATCATTCTACAGCAAGCTTCAAGTGCCAATTCTCTAAATATTCTCAATTGTGTTCCTTGAAAAGAATGTTAAGATCCCTCCAGGGATTTCCATTTGAGTTCCGAAGCATCTCTGTAACACTTGTGTGCCATTCGAACCTACCAATAACAAATCTAGCTGCCCACCTCTGAATTGCTTTTATGTTTTCCTTTAATCCAACCTCATGCAGATCCCAAACATTTGAACAGTACTCAAGAATAGGTTCCACTAGTGTCCTACATGCGGTCTCCTTTATAGATAGACCACACAATCCCAAAATTATCCTAATAAACTAAAGTTGACCATTCGCCTTCCCCACCGCAATCCTCACATTCTCGTTCCATTTCAAATCACTTTGCTACATTACGCCCAGGTATTTAAATGACCTGACTGTGTCAAGCAGGACACTACTAATGCTGTATCTGAACATTACGGGTTTGTTTCCCCTACTCATTCACATTTTTCTACAACTGGAGATACCTGCCAAAGAAATTTTGTCTTTAAGTCATCTTGTATGCTCCTTCTGTCATCCAACTTCGACACCTTTCCACACCGCACACCATCATCCTAAACAACTGCCGATTGCTGCCATCCTGTCTACCAGATCGTTCATGTATACAGAAAATAACATTGGTCCTATCAGATTTCCCTGGGGCACTCCTCACGATACCCTTGTCTCTGATGAACATGAACACTCGCTATCGGGAGCAACATACTGAGTTCTATTATTTAAGAAGTCTTCGAGCCACTAGCATATCTGGGAACCTATTGTTTATGCTGTTATCTTCGTTAACAGTCTGCAGTGGAGTATTGTATCAAATGCTTTTTGGAAATATAGAAATATGGAATCTGCCTTTCATCCATAGTTCGCAGTGTATCATGTGAGAAAAGGGCAAGCAGATTTCACATGAGTGATGCTTTCTAAAACTGTGCTAATTCACGGATATAAGCTTTTCAGTCTCTAGGAAATTCATTATGTTCCAACTCAGAATATGTTCCAGAATTCTACAGCACACCAATGTTGAGGACATTGGTCTGTAATTTTGTCAGTCCATTCTTTTACACTTTATACGTACAGGAGTCACCTGCACTTTTTTTCTAGTCACTTAGACCTTTGTGCTAGGCAAAAGATTCACAATAAATGCAAGCTAAGTAAGAGACCAATGCCACAGACAATCTTTGTAAAACCGAATTGGGATTTTTTCCAGATCTGGTTACTGCTTTGTTTTCAACTCTTTCAGTTGTTTCTCTATGCCTAGTGTGCTTATTACTATATCACCCATAAAGGACTGTGTAATGGTCAAATGACTGTATGTTTGTATGATTCTTCTGTCTGAATGATTTCTTACACATGGAATTTAAAACTTCAGCTTTTGTTTTGCTATCTTCAACTGCCATACCAGACTGGTCAATGTGCGACATGGGAGGGAAGCCTTAGACCCATTTAGCAATTTTAAATAGGCCCCGAATTTTCTTGGATTCTTAGCCAGAAATTTCTCTACGGTATGACGGTGGTAGCTGTTGGATGCTTGGCACATAGATGTATTCACAGATGCACGAATCTCTAACTTTTGCCTGTTGTCATTTGCGCGTTCTCTTTTGAATTGAGAGTATACTCAGCATTTCCCTAATTTCATCAGTAAACCACAGCGGGTTTTTTCTGTTCTTAATCTATATACTAGGCACATACATGTCTAAGGCATGATTTATAACCTGTTTAAACTCTGCCCACAATTCCTCTATGTCTATCATCATGAAGTAAATGACTGCAGTTCATCGTCTAAATGAGATACTAACAACTGCTGATCTGCTCTTTCAAGCAGAAACACTCTCCTAGCCTTCTTGACAGATTTATTAACTTTCGTAGCCACAGTCACTATGGTGACATGATGATCACTAATCTCCCTTCCCTATAATGGTGCTATCGATATTGTCTAGACTGTTTGTAGCTATAAGGTCTAAGTTATTTCCATTGCATCTGGGCTGCCGATCTAGCTGCTCAAGACAGTTTTCAGAAAACGTGTTCAAGAGCAGTTGATGATTTTCACAGGTATGCAGCAGCTGGATTTCATCATCCTGAAGAAACGATACTTTGATGGTCCAACTAGCTGCCATCTCCAGGTGAGATGCATCTGTACAGTCGCACTGGAACTGAGATAACATCAGATATGGTGGCTACTTTATACCCCGGGAATCGGCCGCTGCACATGCGCGAGAAGCAGAAGGTCTGCCCTCTCATTTAAGTACAAATCCCACTAACAGGAAGCTGTAACAATAATTTATTTATCTTGAAAAGACATTGAGACTATGATTGGCGATGGTATGGAAGGCAGTATCTTCAAAATCTTCCATGAAAAGATTGGCAGCAACAGGAAGCTTTTGAAGGTACCACTTTCATGACTACTACTCTTAAATTAAAATGTTTTTTGAGATTGATAATGACATTTTTATCACTTGGAAACAAGGAACATAAGCTCCTCATAGGTATTTAGATTAACTGCCTTCATCCACACAACGAGTTTTCAATGGAAATTGAAAAAGATGGCAATTAATTAATTTTTTTTTTTGGAGGTTTTAGCATACAAAAAAAGAAAATGTGACTTTGGGATACAATGCATCCCCTAAACCTATGCATACAGAGTGCTATCTCCATGCTACTAACTGTCATCCACCATATCAACGCATGGGAGTTTTACGTACACTGGTCAAGAGAGCTTATGCTGTTTCAGATTCTGAAACTGGATTATCTTAAGGTTGTTTTCTGGCAAAATGCATATACTAATCACCAAACTGTTCATGCATTCCAATTTGGACCACCATGTGAAAAAAAATGAGCACTTTTAAGTCAGTTGCTTTTTTATTCTCTGTGGGCAGTATTTCTTCAAAAATTTCAAAACCCCCAGAAAACACAACATTAAAAGTGTCCTTTTGCCTTCGGCCAAAATTAGAGCCTTTCTTGGATGTCTTAAAGACAATCTGGGATTGAGGAAGCCTGGAGTGTATAAAATTCCATGTCACTGCAGAAAGGTTTATACTGGACAGACCATTTATACGATTCATGACTGATGTGCAGAACATCAACGACACACGTTTGCTCCAGGCTGAAGAAAATCTGCCATTTCTGAACACTATCTCAATGAAGGGCATAATATGTGATTTAAAGAGATGCAAATTATTGCTCTGGCTTTCCATTACTAGGATTGTGTACTTAAGGAAGCCATCAAAATATGATTATCCGAAGACATTATTAGTAGAGATACAGGTATCCCTTTAAACAAAATGTGGAATCCTATTTTATTAGATAGAAAACAAAAATGGCCTGGTTTTCGACTGGCTGCATCTTAATTTGCAATTCATCACTTTTGTTAGTTTCTCCTTCACCGGTACTGCAATTCTTTGCTTTGCAGAGGGCAGCCCTTCCTCTTCTCATGCAGGCGCTGAGCCTGTTCCGAGAATATAAAGGAGCTACCATTATCTGATGTTACCTTATTTCTGGTGTGAGTGTGCAGCTGTAGTCTCACCTGCCAGTTGGACCATTGGAATATTGTGTCATAAGGGTGATGAAATCCAGCTGCACACCCGTGAAGAGCATTAACATTTATTACACCAGGAAAATATACATACTCAAACGCTCAAAAGTCTATCTACGTTCCCTCAATGTTGACTATCCACTCCATATCATCCATATGCAAATGACAAGAGCAAAACTATAACAGCTATGAGCATCTCTACACTCCTCTCAGCTTTGAAGAGGAGTATTGAAATTGCTTTCCTCCTCTAGGCAGGAATTATCTCACCACCCATATAAATTTAAAAAGTGTGGAGCAGAATTCTGTACTTCTCCCTCTGAGGTGGACAACACGCTGCAATGTATGTTATCAAAACCTACACTCATGTTCAGAAAAAACAGAACACCTTGAATCACTAGAGATAGGGTGTTCATATTCACATGACATGTACATTAATATGTTCTGCAGGAATGATTAGCATTTCAGTCACGTCGGTCCAGCATGTGTCCTGCTGCCTAGTGGGCACAGGGTTCGCCATGGGCCCTGATAACTTGTTCTATGTGTGACGACATCAATGCATATAAAGTGCGAATGGCATCCTGTGGTATAGCCATCCAGGCTGCATTCACTTGGTTCCAAAATTCATCTGTCATAGTTGGCAATGGGTCACTGTACTGCACCCATTGTTTCACCATACCCCACACATTTTCGACTGGTGTCAAGTCTGGTGATCTGGCGGGCCAGGGAAAAAGGCTGACATCCTGTGACACCAACAAGCAAGTGTTCGTGCAGAACATGGTTGTGCGTTGTCTTACTGAAAAATGGCATCTGGGATGTTGTGCAGAAAGGGTATGGCTAAAGTGTCGCAGGACGTCATTCACATAGGTCAAACTGGTCACAGTGCCCTGGACAAGAAGAAAAAAAAATGTGATTTGTGGTTTTACCAAACAGCACCCCACAACATAAGACCTTGAGGTGGTATTGTATGTACTGTACAAATGTAATCACTGTGATGTCGCTCCCCTGTCTGTGGCGAACCAAAATGCAGCCATCATTTTCAAACAAACAGAACATGGATTCATCTGAAAGCACTATCTGATGTCATTCCTGACCCCAGTGACATCATTCCAAACACCATTGTCATCTAGCCTGTTTCTACACACTCATCAAAGATAGACGGAGAAGTGGACGATGCACATACAGCTCATGCAGTAATAAATGGTGACGGTAAGTCACCCCTGATAGTGTACAATGTGTTCCATTGTTGCACCAGAGATGATGAGGACACAGATCTGTCCTGCAATGTCATTCATATGAGGTGTTGATATTCTTGAGAGTGGCAGGTCTGGGTGGTGCAACCTGACCCATCTCATTGTGTTCTACGGCCTTCCATAAACCATTCTACACACACTCATTGCACTGCTGAAACACAACGTCCCACATGGGCAGAAATTTCCTGGATGGATCCAGCACATTCTCTCATGCCAATAATGCACCTTCTTTCAAACTCTTTGATTTGATAGTATGTTTCGTGCATATGACACACTGATCCATAACCTTCAGTTTACAGCAACAGGCACATTTTATTGGAAGGCAGTGTTGCATTGCAATGTCAATGCTGACCTTGAACCTGCAGGCCGATATGGCTCAAATGCTAATCATTTCGGCAGAACATACTAATGTACATGTCCTCCGAATATGAACATTCTATCTCTAGTCATTCAAGGTGTTCGGTTTTTCTGAACATGAGTGTAAATGTGAGATGGGCTCCAGATCTTGCAGACCCAGTTTCCACATGGGCAAAGGGCACCTGTATACATCAGAACTGGTGGAGCCAAAGCCCCAACTGCATCTCTCAGTGGCAACTTTGTAATACTAGAACACTATACTCCAACTGCTGAAATGATCTGCTATCATATGAACTATGTCTCTTGCAGTGGTCTGCAGACTTACACTGAATTTAACATTTCCGCAGAAACTGGGCACCTTCCACTTCTCTCATGTATTCCCATGACTGTTTCTCAAACTGTGGTGTCACCGCCAGACACCACACTTGCTAGGTGGTAGCTTTAAATCGGCCGCGGTCCATTAGTACATGTCGGACCCGCGTGTCACCACTGTCAGTGATCACAGACCGAGCGCCACCACACGGCAGGTCTAGAGAGACGTACTAGGACTCGTCCCAGTTGTATGTACGACTTTGCTAGCGACTACACTGACGAAGCCTTTCTCTCATTTGCTGAGAGATAGTTAGAATAGCCTTCAGCTAAGTCCATGGCTACGACCTAGCAAGGCGCCATTAACCATTTCTAGAGAGAGTCTCACTTGTATCATCAAGAATGCTGTATACAAATGATGGATTAGTTAAGTATTCCTGCAGCTACGTACTTCTCTTTATAGCATTCATTACGTATCCTGTTTCAGACCCTGCGTGAGTTAAGAGCGTGCCCTTTCGGCTTCCTCGCCTTGTGTCTAGACTGTCTTGTCTAGACACAACACGAACAACTGTACACATTACAAGATCTTAGTTTTTGATGGCCAACTGAAATATAATCTCCTAACAATAACGTTGAATGTCGTGGAAAACTCGAGATTAACTAATCTGCCACAGCAAGAATCTGTGAAGCATTTATTCAATACCACGCTGTAGCAGAATAGTTTATTGTATTCACAAACTGTTGCCACAATTTTATTTTGCTTGAGTTGGTAATTAGATAACTGATGCACTGATAAAGCAACTGATTGGAGCTGGTGATGAGGGATTCACAAGGAGTAGTACACATAATTAACAAGAATAGTCTCTTCTCATTTAGAGACGTATATGCATGAATTTTCTGTATGTTAGACGTTTCAGTTAGTCCACTTGTGACTTGACCTTGGTGATTGTCCACTGTCATACAGATACTACTTGTAGTTAGTGGAAAGGTGTTTGTTTTTCTACCCTCATGTCTTCACGTTTAGTTAGGGAGTGAACCTACCTTTAAACTGTCAGCAAGCACCCCAGAAAAAAAATGGCAAATCCTGCTCAAGTGGGATGGCATCAATGAATCTGGACTGCAAGCTATTGGGAGATGATATTGCTACAGCCAACTTTCTCATGTATGTAAATTGTACGTACTCCTGTAAATTGCGTGAAAATTTAATATATATTTCCAAAGTGAACTATTTTTGGAGTTGTGTATGTAATTAACCCAAGTCATTTTCTATTTGTCACCAGTCCTAGTCAGTAATGTATTATAAATTAACCTTTACTATTCTTGAAAATAGTGATTTAAAACTGGCAATTCAGAAACTAAATTAACTTTCATTTGCCTACCTTAATGCCTGAATCCTGCACCACACAGAAGTAGCTTTTTCTAAATGATTTTCTCCTGATTAATTGAAAACTGTGATCTACAAGCTAAGCTGCAACCAATGTGCTGCATTCTATGTGGACTTGAGAACCAACAAACTGTCTTGTCCGCGTGAATGGCCACCAACAAACTGTGGCCAAGAAACAAGTGGACCACCTGGTTGCCGAGCATGCTGCCAACCTTCATTTCAATGACTGCTTCACAGCCTGTGCCATATAGATCCTTCCCAAAACACCAGCTTTTCTGAACTGCGCAGGTGGGAACTTTCCCTGCAATAACTCAATATATCCTATGTTTCCGTAACCTTTCTGGCCTAAAACTTCATTAGTCATTGTCCTCACCCATCCAGCCTCCCTGTCCCTATTCCAGCACCATACAGTCCTCATTCCACCAATGCACCCAGTCTTTTTACTTATCTCATTATCCGGTTCTCCCTCCCCCCCCCCCCCCCCCACCTCACCCCTGCCATCTGCCTAACCTCCCGACTGCACATAGCTGCCCTACCCTCTCTCCACCTCATCCCTGCATGCTCTCCAGCAGCACTACACTGTCTGGCACCCCTACCCTACTATCTATCCCCCTCCAGACCCCAGCCTCCTCCTTACCCCACCAAGTCATAACTCCCATCATGTACTGTTGCTGCTGCTCGCAGTGTGGCTACAGTTGCCGGAGACTGCAGTCGTGTGTGTGTGTGTGTGTGTGTGTGTGTGTGTGTGTGTGTGTGTGTGTGTGTGATCTAATTTTGACAAAGGCCTTATGGGCTAAAAGCTTTATTCATGCCAAGCTTCTTGTTGTGCCTATCTGTGACTCAGCATCTCTGTTGTATGGTGAGTGACAACTGCCTTTTCATAATATTGTTACATTCCATCCTGGATTTTCCATTGTTTGATTTCATTATTTTTTCAGTGTTATTTTCCATTTCTTTCTACAAGATGCTATGTCGATAAAACTGTAATTTACGTATTAATGAATTACAATTCTTTAAACACAAAATGCAGTGTAATTTTTCTATGAGACCACAGCTTAAAATAATTATGACTAGTTCCAGAAAATTTCTGTAATAACAGTGCATGCATTTCTGACTCCTACTTATGTCTAGATAGTATGATGATGATGTTTGGTTTGTGGGGCGCTCAACTGCGTGGTTATCAGCGCCCGTACAATTGCCCAACGTTTGCTCAGTCCAATTTCTCCACTTTCCTGGATGATGATGAAATGATGAGGACAACACAAACACCCAGTCATCTCGAGTCTAGATAGTATGTTGACATTTACCACTTCAAGCATTTTAACTTTAACAGAACACAATGAAAATTGTATTTGGATTTGTTTTGCTTATGAGGTGACGGTAAGAGGTGGCAGTGGAAAAATTCCTAAACTATATTATAAAATATACTCTCTGCAACCAAGCCTAGGCATCCCAAAATTTTGTGTACACAGGGAACAATGCACATTTCTCATGATCTATATCTCAAATTTTGATGAAACAAAAGATTAAATTTGTACAATTGCCCAAGGTGACAAGATATCACTCAAGTACCAAAGTAACATACATATACTGCTAAACATAAAGTGTCTTGTACAGTTTAAAATATTCTGATCATAATCAATATCCAAAATTAAAGACACAAACTTACCTACTAATGAGATATCTAACAAGATGTAAGTGGCCACAAGTAGCTGCGGCATGAAGAGGAGTCCATTTTTCACTATCTTCTGCATTCACATTTGCTCCATACTCTATAAGCAGTTTCATCATTTCCTCATTGTCATCTATGCAGCACTAAAATACAAATGAACTTATTCCAGTATAACATTTTATTTCAATAAGTAAAAGAGTAACTAACATATTTTTTTCTTATTTCAAATGTTTTTGTTAAGCAAAAGCAACTCACTGTGAAGTAGTGACATGAAAAATGTACTTAGTACAGGCAACTTAATCAGTAAAATGACAGATCTAACAACAGAGAACTGAAAGCAAAAGTACACAGCTTAATCCAGACTGAATTATTCAATCTGCAGTGGAGTATGCATTGTCATGAAACTTCCTGGCATATTAAATCTGTGTGCTAGACTGAGACTTGAACTTGAAACCTTTGCCCAACTGAGCTACCCAAGCACAACTCACGACCCATCCTCACAGCTTTACTTCCATCAGTACCTCGTCTCCACTCCAGTCTGAAAAATTCATTTTGGAAACATTCCCCATGGTATGGCCAAGTCATGTGTCCGCAATATCTTTTCTTCCAGGGGTGCTAGTCTTGAAAAATTTTCGGGAGAACTTCTATGATGTTTGGAAGATAGAAGATGAAGTACGGGCGGAAATACAGCTGTGAAGACGGGTTGTGACTTGTGCTTGGGTAGCTCAGTCTGTAAAGCACTTGCCTCTGAAAGGCAAAGGTCTCAAGTTTGTGTCTCAGTCTGGCACACAGTTTTAATCTGGCAGGAAGTTTCATATGCAGCTTAATATTCCCTTAGGGACAGGCTCAGATTCAGTCCATCACGTAACTCACAGACCAGTAAGCAATAAGCCTGGATGGTTTTCTGGTAGCTTCCCATACTCATTTCGCAAAATTCAGGGCTCTTTACTACGTCTACTTATTGTATTACTATTTGTCATGTTTTCACTTTTACCCAAGTGATTTCATTCGTAAAATTCATTACTACTTTTCTCAAAGCATAGTTTTCACCTACGAGGTGCATACAAGTGTCGTTTTTTAAAAATTGTATTTTGGGATGATAATGTTAAAGGAAATATTAGAGAGAGCAAACACTCAAGATGTTGCAATAGTGCCTGAAGCTCTTTTTCATGCTATTGATGGCTGGGAAATACTCAGGCTAACAATGTGCCTGAAGCACCTGAGGATTATGAGAGGTACATCTGATTTAATGACAAAGAGAGCCGATCTCAAAAGAAGACCTGCTCCCAGATACAAGGAAATAAGCTAGTGGCATTGAGAAAAGTGATACAGAAAACGATGAAGAAATGAAAGAAGATGATAAATTGAACAAAACAACTTACAAAGCTTGTAAAAATGTGGAAAAGGAGAGTCACAGATACCTTACAATGGAAGAGGAAACTGCTGCATGCAACAAGAAAGAAAAATGCTTAGCAAAAACATCATCCTGGTGTGAAAGGTTAACTGAAGATGTAGAAACAGTCCTTGCTACTTGGCACTGTCTTGTGAATGAGTCAGTGTTCAACAGACTACTAACAATCACTGCTCAATTTGTCAATTTTCTAAAAGAGCAATTTTCTAGGTCCCAAAATGTTCTTCCTACTGACCACATTGAGATCTAAGCATTTATCGGTCTCTTGTGTCTGGCCTTTTGAAGATCTTGGATGAATTCACATGATATATGAGACACCAGCAGAAATGAGGTTGGGAAATACTCAGGCTAACAACGTGCCTGAAGCACCTGAGGATTATGAGAGGTACATCAGATTTAATGAGAAAGAGAGCCGATCTCAAAAGAAGAAATCTGATAATTTGGCAGCTATCCAGGACCACCAGAGCTGCTGCTATTCTCGAACAACTGACAAAAAGCTTGAGTTTTGTGGAAAATGTTCCTTTCACCAATATACCCCTTCCAAAACTGTGAAATGTGGTGTTAAAATATTTGCCTTGGTGTTTGTCAAACTTTCTTATATCCATAACTTAGAAGTTTATACAGGGTGTTACAAAAACTTTCAGTAAACATTCCTCACACACAAATAAAGAAAAGATGTTATGTGGACATGTGTCTGGAAACGCTTAATTTCCATGTTAGAGCTCATTTTAGTTTTATCGGTATGTACTGTACATCAACAGGTTAGTGTTCATCACAAACGTGGTTTTGCAGTCAGTGCAATGTTTACAAATGCGGAGTTCGCAGATGCCCATTTGATGTATGGATTAGGAAGGGGCACTAGCCGTGGCGCGGTACGATTGTATCGAGACAGATTTCCAGAACGAAGGTGTCCCGACAGGAAGACATTCGAAGCAATTGATCGACATCTTAGAGAGCACGGAACATTCCAGCCTATGACTCGCGACTGGGGAAGACCTAGAACGACGATGACACCTGCAATGGACGAGGCAATTATTCGTGCTGTTGACGATAACCCTAATGTCAGCGTCAGAGAAGTTGCTGTTGCACAAGGTAATGTTGACCACTTCACTGTATGGAGAGTGCTACGGGAGAACCAGTTGTTTCCATACCATGTACAGCGTGTGCAAGCACTATCAGCAGCTGATTGGCCTCCACAGGTACACTTCTGCGAATGGTTCATACAACAATGTGTCAATCCTCATTTCAGTGCAAATGTTCTCTTTACAGATGAGGCTTCGTTCCAAAGTGATCAAATTGTAAATTTTCACAATCAACGTGTGGGCTGACGAGAATCCGCACGCAATAGTGCAATCACGTCATCAACACAGATTTTCTGTGAACGTTTGGGCAGGCATTGTTGGTGATTGCTTGATTGGGCCCCATGTTCTTCCACCTACGCTCAATGGAGCACATTATCATTATTTCATACGGGATACTCTACCTGTTCTGCTAGAACATGTGCCTTTACAAGTACGACACAACATGTGGTTCATGCACGATGGAGCTCCTGCACATTTCAGTCGAAGTGTTCCTACGCTTCTCAACAACAGATTCGGTGACCAATGGATTGGTAGACGTGGACCAATTCCATGGCCTCCATGCTCTCCTGACCTCAACCCTCTTGACTTTCATTTATGGGGGCATTTGAAAGCTCTTGTCTACGCAACCCCGGTACCAAATGTAGAGACTCTTCGTGCTCGTATTGTGGACGGCTGTGATACAATACGCCATTCTCCAGGGCTGCATCAGCGCATCAGGGATTCCATGCGACGGAGGGTGGATGCATGTATCCTCGCTAATGGAGGACATTTTGAACATTTCCTGTAACAAAGTGTTTGAAGTCACGCTGGTACGTTCTTTTGCTGTGCGTTTGCATTCCATGATTAATGTGATTTGAAGAGAAGTAATAAAATGAGCTCTAACATGTAAAGTAAGCGTTTCCGGACACATGTCCACATAACATATTTTCTTTCTTTGTGTGTGAAGAATGTTTCCTGAAAGTTTGGCCGTACCTGTATTGGTAAGCAACCAGAAAGACCTTTTGTTGTTACTAAAAGAACATTGACAATGTAAGGTGGTTCTCTGCACCAATATTCAACACAGGGCATCATATTACATTGGATAATTGGTTCTATAATGTGGGCCAAGAAAAACGAATTTGCAGATACCCACAGAGTGGAAATAGGTGGGCTAGCAAGAAGAAAAAGCATTTTCAGCTTCACAAAGGAAAATACATTGTTGGCCTACATTCTTAAAAATACGACAAACAATGCATTTCAATGACCAGAGTGTCACTAGAATTGGAGAAGCAAAGAAGCCAGAAACTGTGACTTTTACAATCAAATTAAAGAACAGATTGACACTGCCAGCAGCTTTGTGCTACAAGCCTGGAGGACACAACACTGCCCAATTGTAGTTTGCTTCTGTGGGATCAACGTGGATGGCATAAAAAACAAATACTTTTTGCTGGTAATAATGACACAGTAAAAAGTAATCTGTGTCCTTTCATTGGCTTGCAATGCAGATTATCAATCTTTCACAATACAGCAAGGGCATTTATGTGATGTCTAAGTCATGTGCCAAAAATTCTGCCTGTTGTTCAGAAGTTTCTGATGAATTCTGGTGCAGTTATATGCACGCTCTGCACATGTTTATATCACTCGCAAACATGTTACTAATTATGAACTTGTCTGGATTATACTTTTGTTATTGTACATTGAGAAATTGTTCAAAAACAAAATAAAATTCACAAAATAAATGATTTTTTCCATTATACTTGTTTTAAAAAATAGTTAAAAATAGAAAGGGGGAAAAAACCAGATGGAAAAATTGAGTATTCACCCGTCAGGTTCAAATGATGGATTAATTTCATCCACTCTCAACTGAAGTGTCATCTTTCAATATAACCTAGATCTCAGGATATGCAACAGATGTTGGCTTTGCTAACTCACAACCAAACTGTCACCTTCCAACCTACCCTAACATACACTTCACTACAGATAAACTTATCACCACAACCTACGTTTCAAAAAACAATATACACGCAAAAGAAATATTATGTTTTCTATTCTCTCTCCGTTTGAGTGCTTATAACTTTACATGTTCAGTTTCATTACCCATTTACATCGTGAGGTGCATGGCAGAGGTTATGTCTCATTGTACCAGCTATTAGGGTTTCTTCCTGTTCCATTCATGTTTGGAGTGTGGAAAGAGTAACTGACTGAATGCCTCTAAGCATGCAGTAATTAATCTACTCTTATCCTCATGATCCCTAAGTGATTGATATGTAGGGCATTTTAGTGTATTCCTAGAGTTATCATTTAAAGCCAGTTCTTGAGACTCTGTTGACACTTTCTCAGGATGGTAAACATCTCTCTTCAAGAGTCTTCCAGTCCAGTTCCTTCAGTATCTCTGTGACACTCTCCCACGGATAAAACAAACCTGTGACCATTCATGCTGCCCTTCTCTGTATATGTTCAATATCCCCTGTTATTCCAATTTGGTGCAGATACCACGCACTTGAGCAATATTCTAGAACCAGTCACACAAGTGATCTGTAAGCAATCTCGGGTCGACCGAAGCGTCCGATCCCACCCGTCGGCTTTGACCCGTGACGTAAGGCTGTTGTGGTGTGTGACGCCACGACGGCACGGAATTTAGTTTGTAAGAGTGGCGTGTTTGTAGGTGTCGTTTTGATGCGATCGGTGGTGCTCTCTGGTGGTGTGTTAGGTGATGTTTTTGGTTTAGTTTGCGAGTGTGGTCTCATGTGTGAATTTTGGTAAATTGCTTTTTTTATGTCTTTGGTAGGTATGGATATGACTGACAGGGTCAACAGTTTTCGGTTGTCGGCTATGATGAGGGACAGTGCGTTTTCTCTAATAAAATTTCTTCAGCTATTCAGATTTTGGATGAAGTCGTGAAATGTTCAGTATATTGTGAAGAAATGAGGCTTACTTAAAGTTCCGGCGTCTCTGAACAGGGACGGCTGTATGTGGAGATGTCGTAATGATAACAGGTCAAGGGAAATGTTCGATCCCAATTTACAGGATCGGGAGCTGCTGTTGAGCTATATAGGTCAAGGAAAGTGTCCAATTTCAGATGATATTGTGTTTAGTGGTATTTGGGGAGTTTTGTGATGTCGGTTTTTTTCATCGTTTTGTGTGGTTTTGTATGGGGGTGGGTGTTTAAATTTGTTTATATTTAGCTTGTCCCCACCCAAAAATCCCCTATTTCCCGCACTTGTCCCGTTAGTGTCATTAGGCTTTTTGTGGAACGTGTGCGTGTTTGTTTTTCGATGTATTTTCGTCCTCATAATATGTATGTAACGACTTTACATGCGCCATATTGGAATCGTGGTTTATGGTCGTTTCCGCCATATTTGTGATGTCATGGGTCAAAGTAGTCGGGCGGGATCGGACGCTTCTGTATTTCCGCAATCTCCTTTGTAGACTTACTCCACTTCCCCAGTATTCTACCAATAAACCGAAGTCTACCACATGCTTCACCCACAACTGAGTCTAAGTGATCACTACATTCATACAGTACAAGTAGTTTCAAATGACCCTTATATTCTTGTGAAGAAGCCTCATCAGCCAAGCCCCAAATAATTTATCTAAATATTTGTATTTGGGGGGAGTATGGTGGGTGAAGAATGTAAATTTCAGTTAACACTAGTGTTCATATTAAACAGTGTTTTTAATTTTACAGGCCACAGACAGTAGACAGCAGTTTCTGAAATTAGTAAAGTTACACAAGTGTGTAGTATGAAATAGTAGATGAAAACAGCAGCTGAGAAGTGTCAAATACAAAGCAGTGACATATTTTTCTCCTTTTTTTTTCTTTTTCAAAGTAGCTCCTTTTCTCTTAACAAAGTAATTCCCACAATTATTAGTGTGATAGGTTAACACGAGTCATAATTTGATGTATTTTACATGGGTTTTCTAAAGTGGCCTGTTAATATAGAGTGTGTCGTGATGAGATTATGGAGCACAATATGTGAATGCCCACACCATCTACTGCAAAGCACAATGCCTTAAACTAGCTGTTACAGAGTTTTGTCACGGGGGAAGAAGAAAATAAATTCTAAGACCACCGGAGGAAAGTGTGTTAAACATACATGTTGCATGGGTTTAGTTACTAAGTGACAGTAGTAACAACAGATGTCTCCTTAGTACTACAGTACAAACACAAGTTATATCAATATTGGGAGCTTGCTGGCTTCACAGATCTTTTCTGAAATGATTTAAAAAAATGCAGAATGAGCCCAGAAAACACCTTTATTGGAACGTGTGCTGGAAGAAAAAGCTACTTCCAAGTCATTTAATAGGTTCTGTCTGGTCATCCTGACATGACATGTTTTTCTAATTCATTTGAGGTAATTTGAGGTAAATGCCAAGATGGATCCTCCAACAAGACCATCACAGACCACACTTGTTCTACCCTCATGAAAGTTCAATATATATTATTATTAAGATGATAAATTCTGTGTCTCTGTGAGAATGGCCCAAAGGCTATTAAATTACTATAGTATACTACGCTAAACTACCAGTCATGACCAGAGAGTGGATTTAATCTTCATCTAATTTGACCACCGAGGCTTGATATGAAGCACTTTGTTCACTCACTTCACATGATAATGTAGACCAACAATGTACAAAATACATGGAAAATACTGGGTGAAGGAGGACATGGTTAATTACCTGATGCAAAGCAGTAAGGCCATCTTCATTTGTTGAGTCAGGACTGACACCTTTCATTAAAAGTCTTCTCACTGCAAAACAAATGATCACATTACCTCAAATTCAAACTGGTACGAATTTTTGTGCTAAGGAGTCAAGTCAAAAAGATGTCCCAAGCTGTCCTTCATACATTGTAGTATAGTATCCTGCTTTACATGAATTATCTAGTTTTCTGACAGATTAATGACCCCCGAGTTTTCAGATATTCACAGCTAAAGCTATTTACAATATAATTCTCCAATGACAGTACAATTTGGGTTTACTATAACAGATGCTGGATCATTTGATTTGCCTACTTCGTTCGAACGAAGTAATTTTGGATTAAAAAGAAGAATTGAAACAGACATGTCTTCATCTACAATGTCTGATATGGTATACCTTCATCTATATCATTTCTGGCTGCTGCTTCTAGCAGCATTACACTGTCACTAAAATATATATGCCGCTTTGATGACTTGCTGATTTCTCTGGAGTTTCCCCTGTGCCTCATCCATTCTTTCTCGCGCTGGCTCCATAGTTTCAGCTGTTGTAGCCTCCGCCGACGAGCCAGATGGAGGCGTTCCTGAGTGCTCAAGTGCTCCACATGAGCCATTTCGGCAACAAGATCTGCATGCTCCATCTTTCTAAAGACCATATAAACATAAACGAATGCGATGAAAAAATCTTGACTTATGAAATTCTTAAATATAACTAGTATACAAACCAAAACAATACCTGTATCTGGGAGTTCACTGCAATTGTTGAACGTTATTTAAATTTGTTGTCATTTGAAGTCCACGAAATGTACGGGCGCTTCTGCCCATATAAAGCATAGGCGTTTTTATGTCAGGTACACATTGCTGTTATTAGGCCGACTTATCTGGTCATTCTTTCGTGGCTTATGCTTCCTACCTGTTGTTCCTGGGAAACAATGATAAGATACCGCTTCCCATTTTAATTTCTTGTCGTTGTGAATGAAAAGTATATTTTGACTACGCACGACTTTGTTCGACTTAGCTTCCACATCACGTATTCCTGTCACTTGAAGTTTATTTTGCGAAAGTTATGGAATTATCGCGACTTCTACAAGTGTTACATCTTCCACGCACGGCAGTCTGCATAATGTAGGTCACTGCTGGGAGTGGGAGCTCGGCGAACCGATGTTTTTAGTTGCAGAAACGCAGCGGCATGCTAGTTAATCGAAAATAACAGTCTGATTCTCTAGAAAATTTCATCAACACGCGAAAAATTACGTTGAAAATTGTTTCACTGTTGTTTTTCATTTAGGTTGTACCAACGGATTAAAAAAACTGCACTTTCAAAGAACTTCCATGTAACCTTGTTGATGTGACAGGTAAACTGTCTGCCAGCAGTGTGAGTGCAGTCAGCTGCTTTCCGCAAAGTGGAATACAGAAAGGAGGTGGCAGGAGAGATAAGAAATGTATGTCCATGGCTCACAGATGATGACGTTACGGTAGCGAGACAACTGTTGTGGCCGCCTCCGATCTAGCATTAAAGCAGATGGATTTGTAAAATGCTACGCGATCGTGAAAGCGCTTTTTATGCAGTATGTTCTGGCTGCTGTGCTTGCGCAGCCAGTCTATTTGGAAAATTGGCCGGGAAGGAAGACCTACACTCGATGGTTTGCTTCATTTTGAAGTTCTGGTTGTGTGTAAACTTAATAATCGTTTTCAAAGGTTCCTGAAAATATGTTAGCAACACACTTGTAGTTTGAACAAATTTTCGATCAAGAATGTAAATGCGTATGTACATTTTGATTTAACTATTACATGTTTTTATAGTGACCGATAGCAAAGTTGATATACTCTACATTATGAACCTGCAAAGTAACCAAAACGCTTGTGTGATACATGTGCGTCATTAAAGACATGAAGCACATGCACCTAATTGAAATACAATGCCAATTGAACCGACGTTATATTATCTCCACTGGCAATGTATTTACAAATTGGGATGTATTGTATAGTAGACCCTACCATTCCAGGTTTATGACAGACATTGAATAACAAATTACTACCTTTCTAATACATAAACACACTTCCTGCCCCCGATGTACGATTTTATTTACAAATAAAGGAGAAGAATGAAGTACATGGTCACGTTCAGTACTTGGAGTAACAGAATCCCTCCCACCCAGATTCGTTTCATATGGGAATCACAAACAGTTTCCTTTTTGTCAACTGTTACTCATCTTTATGTAAGTTGTCAGACTTTGTCAAAAAAGTTGAGTAGCCCCCCCCCCCCCCCCCAAAAAAAAAAATAAAATAAAATAATAATAATAATCAGAAAGCTACACTGTGAAAGGAAGCCTGTAGCAGCTGTTTATGGTATAGCACCTATAAGAAGTCATAACCATAGATAACAACCTTGGAAATATTTTGTTTGCTAAGAGCTCTTCAGTTACACAACTGGCCTGATATTTCGTAGCCTCATACTTTTTCTAGGCTGCAGTAAGAAACTGTATCAAATGTTTTCTGGAAGTCAAGGAACATGGTGTCATGCTGAGCACCAATATCTTCTTATGTATGAATGGAGAGAACTGGGTTTCATTCAGTCATTGTAGAATTCTTGTTGTTCTCCACAGAAAATATTTTCAATCTCCAGAGATGTCATAATGTGCAAATGTAAAAGATGTTGCAAAATTCTGCAACAAACTGAAACAGGCGTATCATTTTGTGTTGGATTATCTTTTCTTGAAAACGGGAATGTCTAGTGCTTTTAGGAATGCTTGAGTCCGCTGATTGCCCGTAGTACACTGGTGATAGAGGAGGAGCTAATTCACATACTCTTTAGAGACTCTTAATGGTATTGTTTCACCAGATCCCACGGTCTTTCCTCTGTTGAGCAATTTCAGTTGATTTTCTGTGCTGTTTTCACTTATTTTGATATTTCATTTTGATGTTTGAGCAACAATCTAAAGGAAGCTGCTCAGTACAATCTTCCTCAGTAAAACAGTTGTAGAAAAATGAGTCTCAGTATTCTGACCTCTTGTCATCCTTGTTTTGATGCCATTATGGTCGCTGAGAGTCTGGACGCATGGATCTGATTTTTTTACTGATTTAACATAAGATCAAAACTTCTGAAGATTTTCTGTCAGGTCAGTATATAGAATTTTACTTTCAGATTCGTTGAATGCTTCTCCCATAGCTCTCATTACACCATTTTGTCTCTTTTTCTGTTTTTGTTTGTAAGAATTTGGCTGCGCATATCATACAGTACCATTGAGCACTGTTCATTTATGATCAGCATTTGCAGTTCTGGAGATTTATATTTCGTGTTGATTGCTCAGGTAATATGATATCCATTTCTTGTTGCATTTGCAAACAAGAAATACCTTCCTGCCTTTCTTTACTTTTCAATTTACAGCTGTGTTTAATGGTGCCATAACAACCTAATGATAATTGATTCCCTGTTCTGTGCTAACTGAGTAGAAAAGTTTGGAAACTGAGTCAAAAAGTTAGGGCCTTTTGTTCATCAAGATATATGAGATGTTATCTTCATGGGATGGTTTTCAGATTGAATAATTAAGCTAATTAAGCTATTTGTACAATTCCCTGTTTCCATGACTCACCCATATCACTTGTGACTTCCATGCTGTAGCTGGTAGGTTTAAATCTCCACCTAATACTTTAACATGACCAGGAAATGTATGTGAAATCTTCTCTAAACCTTTCCTCAAATGTTTGACCTCTGCTGCTCCTGAGGCATGGGATCTAGAAAGGCATCCAATTACCATTTTTCATGCACCTTTAATTTATAATCACCCAAATTATTTTGCATTTGTAATCTGTACTAACATCACTGCAACTATTGGATTTTCTTACAGTTGCAAACATGCCTCCACTACCAGCATTCAACTCATGTTTGTGATATAAATTCCAGTTGGAGTTCAGAATTTCATTGCTAGTACATCTGGTTTCAGCCAGCTTTCTGCCTATGGTACTATGTGGGAATTATTACCATTTATAAATGAACTAGTACTCAGACCAGTTCATGGATGCTTGTACAGTTAATTAATACCATATTAACATTTTTGTTCTGTGATCATAAGTCCTTTGCTTTAATCATTTCAGTCAGTTCCAAAACAGAGGACTGTGATTGGTTATGGGAACGATGTTCTTTCCAACTTCCTCTGCATGTAGCAACCAAGGATGGAAACAGGCATTTGCACTGACATGAGCCACAGTGTGCAGTGACATGTGAGCAATGTTCTCAATTGCTACTTTTCCACATGTGATGCCTCTACCCCCCCCCCTTCCCCCCCCCCCCCCTCCTCCTCCTCCTCCTCCTGCCCTCCGCCACTACGGTAAGCAGACAGAGTGGAAACTGGCCTTCCTTCCCAACCCACCCACTGTCCCTGTCAGGGGTTATGGCTTGTTAGGTTTACAAATTTACCTTGTATATAAAGTATTTTTAACTAAAATGTAACTTGACAAGAAGTACACAATTCTGTCATGGCTGAAAATAGAGATTAAAATATGATCATAAAATACTGCAGTTGGGCTTGTAGATTAAATGTGTAACTCTGAAGTATGAAATCGTAAGCTGTATTGGAAGTCACACTAGGCTATAGTGCACAAGTGAGGTTACTCAGCTCTTAAATTCTTGGGATTACAGCTTGACAATAAATTTAGTTGGGAGTAGCATACGAGAAGTGCTGAAGTGCCTAAACAAATCTTCATATTTAAAATGTGTATGGTGTCAGATAGCTGTGATATTAAAAAAAAAGCTAGTGTGTTTCACTTACTTTCATTAATTTTTCAGGGTAACTTTTTGAATCAAGCTAAATTTTTCAGAGTACATAAGCATGGAATACAAATTATTTGTGGTCTGAACTCCTGAATGTCCTGTAAAGACATTTTCAAAGAAAATGAAAATATGCTTCAGGTTTTTTTGACTTAATCTACATTCCCAAGAACCAATTTACTTAGGACCTATGGAAGAAACACTAGCATATCTCTTCATTTTTAAAATATGTTCAGTTTAATATTATGTATTATTTCTCGATAACATGTTCTACATCCTTAAGGATCTTCTCGTTGTGAACATCTAGAACAAATAGTATTTAATCTAATCATACCAGTTCATTGTATCTTGCTTTTATACACTGTAACTTAAATCTCAGTCATTACTTTTCACTTGCTGGATACCTCGCTTGACCTGGACACCTGTAGTCGAGAAAGCGTAATATGGTCTCTGACAGCTCACAGTGCTGTTCTCAGCTTTCAGTGGCTACAAGCAAAAACAGTAGCAATCTACAGAGCTGTGACAACAATGAGGTATTGCCATAGATATGTTTATAAAATCATATTGTGTTGTTATTGAGGTAGGTGGATGAAGCTGCCGTGCCAAGCCCATGGTAACTGTCAGGGATCAGCTTAGACTATTTCAGCTATAGTGTCTTTTCTCTCTGTGCTATACTTGTTTATCATTCACATATTTTTCATTTTGCTTCTTACTCTTTTATTTCTTTTGGAGGAACCAACTGCTTTCAAAGTCTGAGTTTCAACATCAGTTCTGTTGTGGTTTTACAAGCAATCTCCCAATTTTAGAAATTCCATGGCAATTAAGCTTTCAAGTAAAACTTGTGAAGTAAATGTAAGTAATTTTAGTAGAGCATTGTTTACTAACCAAGGCATGAACTGAAACAAGTCATGCGAAAAAAATTAGGTAGCCTTTTAAATACAGCAATTATAGAAGAAGGAAAAAAATAACACACAGCCAGAACTTACTTGCCTTAAATGGCTCCAGCAGTCTCATCAGGTTAATTCACGGACATAAAATATCCTAAGCGAAACAGTTAACAATGAGTCTATTCTTCCAGAGCCATCAGACACTTTTTCAGGTGCAACTTTGAATTTTCATCAAATACCAGAGTATTTACAATCCTTTATCAAAATATAATAGGCCTCGCAAGTAAAGGAAATGAAATTTTTGTTCTCTTAGAGGATCTACCATGATGTTTTATGCTGCTCAGAACATTTTGTTGCAACCATCACCAGCTCCCACCACACTAACTAACTAATTACGTAGTAATATATCTAAAAACAAAGATGATGTGACTTACCAAACGAAAGCACTGGCAGGTTGATAGACACACAAACAAACACAAACATACACACAAAATTCAAGCTTTCGCAACCAATGGTTGCTTCATGAGGAAAGAGGGAAGGAGAGCGAAAGACGAAAGGATGTGGGTTTTAAGGGAGAGGGTCTCCGCTCCCGGGATTGGAACGACTCCCCACCCCCTCCCCCAAAACGCACATGTTGTGTGTATGTTTGTGTTTGTTTGTGTGTCTATCAACCTGCCAGCGCTTTCGTTTGGTAAGTCACATCATCTTTGTTTTTAGATATATTTTTCACACGTGGAATGTTTCCCTCTATTATATAACTACCTAGTAAAATGATCATGGTGTTTTGACAATACTAGCATTCAACAACTCTTCAAATAGTTTTGGAAACAACAGTAAGAAATGAAATCAGTCTGTAATTACTCACATTTGAGTTATCATCATTTTTTTTAATGGGTTTACACTGACATATTTCAACATCTCTGTCAATAACCTTTGTGTACATGATAATGGTATAAGTCAGTATGCTACATATTTTGCTACCACAGGGTTTCAGTTGTATGCTTTAGAGATTGTCAAAACATATTTAAGTTTATTTTTTAGCAAAACAATGATGATTGTAAGCTTCGTGGTTATGAGATATGACATCATTTCACCAAAAGTATTTGGAAATTGCTGTACAAGAATATTCATTGCCTCATGCAGATCTTACCTATAGCCTTTGTGCTCAGGGACACTTAGGAAGCATCCACCATAGGTCTTGACAGTTTTCCACTTATCACTAACTTCACTATTTTTGTGGTTAAGAACAATAAATGAAGCTTTGAGGGAAACAACACCTGTCTCACTTTTTATAACACTCCACATACATTTTATTTTTTTGCCTGAATTATTGATTTTGTCCTAGTAGTAGTTTTTCTTTTTTTCACCCACTTTGTTTAGAATTTTACTGTACATTTTGTGTAAGTTCTGTTTAGCAGGGTTTTTGAAGATCAGTGTTCTACGACTAGATCTCATTCGATTTTTAAAGGATATTTGGATGCTCTAAGTGTTCTGTGACTTCTTCACAAGTTATGTAGGCACACTATGGGTTATTTTTAGGAATATGTTTTCAAACTGTAATGCATTTCATCAGTAAACATATTAAATTTAGTGATGGCTTTAGGCTCTTGATAAATAGGCTCCCAATCAACTTCCTGAATGCAGTTTTTAAATTTCTGAATTGCAACACTTTTTATGAGCCTGCTTGTTCTCCAGCAGGGTTCAGGTGTTTCCTGCTATGCACGGTGGGTTTGTCCATCACTGTCAGAAAGGCCATCTTTGACTTGCCTGACACAAGTGTTAGTCACTGTCCACAAAGATATTGTCAATTAGTGTGCTAACACATACAGTGAAAATTAACTACTCATACTAGATTAAAGGAATGTATAACCTGTTCGAGTACAGTTTTGTGTAAGGAGAGCAATGAGAGAAGCATTAATGACTTTCAAAGTAAAATTTTGTCAACTGATCTGAACATTTGTCAAATGTCTGCTTGTGTCTGTGTATGCGTGGATGGATATGTGTATGTGTGCGAGTGTATACATGTCCTTTTTTTCCCCTAAGGTAAGTCTTTCCTCTCCCGGGATTGGAATGACTCCTTACCCTCTCCCTTAAAACCCACATCCTTTCATCTTTCCCTCTCCTTCCCTCTTTCCTGACGAAGCAACCGTTGGTTGCGAAAGCTTGAATTTTGTGTGTATGTTTGTGTTTGTTTGTGTGTCTATCGACCTGCCAGCACTTTCGTTCGGTAAGTCACATCATCCACT
Organism: Schistocerca cancellata; assembly: GCF_023864275.1. Taxonomy (NCBI): domain Eukaryota; kingdom Metazoa; phylum Arthropoda; class Insecta; order Orthoptera; family Acrididae; genus Schistocerca; species Schistocerca cancellata. Next base: position 525,798,759 of record NC_064628.1, read on the forward strand.
TTCGTTCGGTAAGTCACATCATCTTTGTTTTTAGATATATTTTTCCCACGTCCCTGTCTGCAACTCAACAGGTCATCTTTTCAGCGAGTAAAATAATTTCAAATCTGATCTAGCAACTGACCTGCCTACACTGTGACGCATTCTATGTGGGAATGACCAGCAACAAACTGTCCATTCGCATGAATGGACACAGGCAGACAGTGTTTGTTGGTAATGAGGATCACCCTGTGGCTAAACATGCCTTGGTGCACGGCCAGCACATCTTGGCACAGTGTTACGCCGTCCGGGTTATCTGGATACTTCCCACTAACACCAACCTATCCGAACTCCGGAGATGGGAACTTGCTCTTCAATATATCCTCTCTTCCCGTTATCCACCAGGCCTCAATCTCCGCTAATTTCAAGTTGCTGCCACTCATACCTCACCTGTCATTCAACAACATCTTTGCCTCTGTACTTCCGCCTCGACTGACATCTCTGCCCAACCTCTTTGCATTTACATATGTCCGCCTGTGTCTGTATATGTGCGGATGGATATGTGTGTGTGCACGCGAGTGTATACCTGTCCTTTTTCCCCCTAAGGCAAGTCTTTCCGCTCCCGGGATTGGAATGACTCCTTACCCTCTGCCTTAAAACCCACATCCTTTCGTCTTTCCCTCTCCTTCCCTCTTTCCTGACGAAGCAACCGTTGGTTGCGAAAGCTTGAATTTTGTGTGTATGTTTGTGTTTGTTTGTGTGTCTATCGACGTGCCAGCGCTTTCGTTTGGTAAGTCACATCATCTTTGTTTTTAGATATATTTTTTCCCACGTGGAATGTTTCCCTATATGTATAAAAATCTGCAGCACAACCATGTGCACCTGCTGATGGCTCCATCCACACCTCTGTCCACATTAAATCCACCAACTACCAACAGTACCTGCATTTTGACAGCTGCCATCCCTTCCACACCAAAAAATCCCTCCCATACAGCCTGGCCACTTGGGGATGGTATATCTGCAGCAATATGGTCTCCCTTTCCCATTTTGCTGAAAGTCTTACCAAGGCCTTCACAGACAGGTTCTATCCCTCAGACCTAATCCACAACGCTGTGCCATTTCCCCATACACCCACAACCCTCCCATAACCTCTAACAAGAGTCAGCTGCAAAAGTGTGTCCCGTTCATCACCCAGTGCCATCCTGAACTGGAACAACTGAACCACATCCTTCATCAAGGCTTTGATTATCTATCATCATTCCCTGGAATGAGATATATCCTACCCAAGATCCTTCCCACCCCCTCCTAAAGTAGTGTTCTGCCACCCATTCAACATCCCAGTCCACCCCTCTGCCACTCCCAATCCTAATGCCTTGTCAGAGGGATCATATTCCTGTGGAAGATTCTGGTGCAATATCTTCTCAATCCACGCACCCAGCATTTCCTATTCCAGTTCTGTCACAAGCTTATCTTATCCCATCAAAGGCTGGGTCATCTGTAACGCATCCATTTGTATACTAGCTCTGCTGAACCCATTGCACAACTTTTTTGTTCATATGACTATCAACCAGCTGTTCACCAGGATGAATAGCCACTGCCAAACAGTGGCCAAGAGCAAAGTAGACCACCCTGTGGCACAACAGGTAGCTGGAAATGACATGTTTGATTTCAGTGGCTGCTTCAAAACCCGGGTCATGTGAGCCCTCCCTTCCACCACCAACTTTCCAAACTGTGCAGATAGGAGTTATCCGTACAACACATTCTTCTCTCCCATGATTATCATGGCCTCAATCTACAGTAACCTACTGTCCCCACACCCTCTACCCAACAGTTTCTGCCCCCTCTGTGCTATTACCTCCTCCTTTTTCATGTCCCCTACTCTCAGTGTGTGCTGCTCCTTTTCCACTCCCCCTTTCCCCCCTCCCCTTCATCCCCCTCCCCATCAAACCCTACCTCCTAATACTGCACATGGCAGTCTCATCAGCCCATGATCTAGTCCTTCCATGCCCCACCAGACAACACTTCCCTCTGCCCCCACCTGTATCCTGCTATGCCCTTCACCCATTCCCCACTCCCCTCCACATCGCAATTTATGTAACAGTTGCATTCTGGTCGGAACTGCTGGTGGTCATGCTCATGCATGTTGAGGTGTGTTTGCTTGTGTGAATGTGTGTATTTTCTTTGCTGAAGAAGGTTTTGGCTGAAAGCTATAAATGTAACACTCTTTTTGTTGTTCCTGTCTGCAACTCAACAGGTCATCTTTACAGCGAGTAAAATAATTTCAAATCTGTTGATTTTTCATGTAAATTTGGTTACTTCACTCAATCATTATGTAGTGTGGACATGTATTTTATTGTAATGTGTTGCTGAACTGACTGGCCAATAACTGTCAAATGTTAATATCATTAGGTTATGTAGATCTTGTAATTTTCATTCAGGCAATCTGTAGTGTGTATATGTATTTTTACTGTAATTATATTGCTGGACTGATTGCCCAGTAGTATGACAACAAATGTATGTTAAATTGTTATAAACATGCTGATGATGGCGATTGAAGGTTATAACGATTTATTGTTTTATTAGTAATACTGTAATATTCGTTAAGTTGTGGGTTATAATTAATATACATATAAATATATGTAATCTTAATTGTCTCTCACTCCACATCATCTTAGTTGGTTATGCATTTATTATTATTATTATTATTATTATTATTATTATTATTCTTTTATTTGCCTGATTATTCTCATATGTTTGTTCTGAATGAATTACTGTCATGTAGTTATTATCTTCACAATTGACCTTTTTTGTGCTATAGGATACATTGTATTTACAGGTTTCTGTAGTTACAGCAACAGTGTTTATGGTTTTAATGATTGTGACTAATGCTGCAGTATGGACATTTTTTGTGAAAGCCCTCCGTTCTTCAGACACATCATTGTTTCCTACTGTGGCAAGTTCAGCAACAAATTACATATGTTCTGTAAGTCATTTCACAGTTCTCACAGAGAAAATGTACAGAAATGTGCATTCTTCTTGTTATATTAATGCTTCGTTTTATTCTCTTCATAGGCCATGGCAGGATTCTGGTTCTTTGGTGAAATTACCTCATTAATGTGGTGGACAGGTACATTTCTTGTTCTGGTGGGCTTGTTGCTCATATGCCAGTATGAAAGTAATGAGAATTTGCAGAGTAAACTAAAATAATAACTTGTTAGAGAAATTTATGTCTTTCGTTTTTGTAATATGAGGATGAAAGTTTTCCTTTAGTGGTTATTAAGTAACTCGGTAATTGTGTGAAATAACTGAAATCAGGATATGCTAATACTTTGTAAGTCTAGTAATTGCACATGCCCAATAGTGTTGAGAGTTGTCAGATGTAAACAGATTTTCCATGAAAAAGATGTACAGCATTCCAGAGGATTTTTACAGTCAAAAACAAAAAAAAAAAAAAAAAAAAATGATTGTACTTGTTTCATATGTGCCTCCACATTACCACTTCATGGTTTCACCATGTACCTCATGATCTGACATAAAATTCTCCCAAATGGATATACATTTAGTAACTGAATCTTGTTTTCTTGAGAGTAAATATTTTTTTTCACTTCAGGTGCATATTAACTAGTGTAATGATTTGATACTATCATATTTTGAATTAGCAGCATAGTTTTACAATTTTTTTACATCTTGTTAAATCCAAGCAGGATATACTTTGAAAGTAGTTCAACACTTTGTATCATTGCTAGCTTTGGGTTTATTGTTTGTATATGTACATTTTCAATGAAATTACAAAATTGTCAAAATTGCACAAAAGTTTACTTTTATGTAAATGGTGACCAGTTCCGGACCTTACTCTATTATTAATCTGTCCTGTCGAACAGAATTATCTTATTGCAATTAACATATACAATATATACGGTCAATAAATGTACAAATAAGTTTGACAAAATGATTCCATACCACAAGAGTTCTATCATAACACCATAATGTGTGTATACTGGCCACTTTGCTTGTAATAGTGGCTAAGTGCAAGGTACTATTTGCATATGACAATGTAGTGCTGTGTGCGGCAAAACAATGTTGTGTGAGCATTAAACGTCGTTATAGTAAACTGAGGTAGGGGGTGCTGTAGGGAGTGGATCATGAAGAGGTTGTTTGTGTGTTTTTTTTTCTCCTTTTTTTATGAAATTACAGAATAACGATTACATATGACCGTAGATAGATAATATCTATTTTAGCTTGATGTTAAAACATAATCACAGTATAAAACATGCATGTACAAAAAAATCTTGCAAACACATAAGCATCATGCTATTAATACCCTACTAACAATCTTCCAACCATTGTCAAAAATAAAATAGGCCAGAACAAGTATTAAAAATGTATGAAGAATGCCTTGGAGTCCATCTGTCTGTGTATCATACATTCATTTATTGTTATACTGACAGGCCACTTGCGGCGCTATGAAGTATGGCATGGAACTGTTCGTAAAATTGTTTTTGTTCTTGCTACCTTTCATATTGTGACTTAAATATTTAGTTTTTTGTATAAAAATGTGAATTGTGTACTATTATGTAAGCTGCAGTCCTTTTAGTGTTATGTTGACTGGCCACTGGTGGCGCTGTGAGGTGTGATGCTTACATGTTTACTAGATTTCTTTTGTACATGTATCATTTATTTTGTGACTGTGTTTAACATCAAGCTAAAAGGGACATTATGTATGGTCATACATAACCATTATCCTTTAACTTCGTAAAATAAAACGAACAACCTCCCTGTGGCACACTCCCTTCAGCACCCCCACCTCGGTTTATCTAATGATGTTCTATGTTCACTCAACATCATATTGCTGCATGCAGCACTGGACTGTCATATGCAAGTACTATCTTGCATTTAGCCACTCATACAAGCAATGTGGCCAGCATACTCACATTATAGTTCTATGGGAGGACTTACATGGTATGTAATCATCTTGTCAAATGTTCTTGTACTTCGGTTGACTTTATGTATTGTATATTTAATTGTAACATGATACTATCAGTCCTGCAGGATGACGTGACTGTGGAGTTAGATCCAACACTGGTCACCATATAAGTATAAGCAAACCCCTGTGCAACTCTGATAGTTTTGTAATTCCGTGGAATCATAGTAAGATGCCGCGTATTGCCATCTGGCATACTAGAAATCAGTCAATATGTATCTTTCATTGGATTTTTGATTTTTTTTCTGTGGGTACAGCTGCACAGATATCATAATATACAATAATTAAAACATCAAAACACAAGCAGTTGCCTACCCACTATTCCTGATGCAGTTAGTAGTTGAATAAAAACCCCTGGTACATACTGGGAGTTTGTACGTGCATGCTTTTACAAGTAATGTGGTGAATTACTACAATGTACAATCTCATCCACTTGCCTCGCCCTCTCTGTTTCTTGCCCGCACCACCTATCATCCACACTCTATAATCTCCAGTCTTAAAAAGAAAACATTTCAGTACATGACCAATATTCCAAATAACGTTGTTAGGACTATCAAACAACTAGCCAATAGATAACTTTTGTAAAGTATACTAACCACCAGTTGTGAGATGGTGTGGGACCACCATTGGATTGCAATCAGAGTTCAAATGCTCCACTGGGCTGCCATCCAAGAATTTTTTTTTTTTTTTTTAAATCGAGGTCAGGAAGTTTGGCACCCTGTAATGAAAACTGACAGGATGGACTTACCCAGTGTCACTTGTTTATTGGGGGACATTGCAAATTTAGCCCACCAATGACAAGACTGTGACGTTGGGCAGTGACATTCATGGGTTCTTTCTGAAGACTTCATCCACGATTCTTTCAGAGGACAGATTCAGTTGATAGGATATTGACTAATTCACATGCTTTTTTTGTACAGAGCATTCAGACTTTTCATTCTGGAGACATGTCAGTCTGTCCTCTACTCGATTTTCAGACCGAGTCTAATACCATATTCATCCAGATGTCCATTTTTTTGTTGTCACATACTCAGTTTCCATTCTGTCAGAAGGTCTTTGGTTTGGTTCAGTGTTCGAATACATGAACATTTGACTTTGTTCCCACCACCTGACCTACACCTCCAAATGCAAGTTAGGTGAAAGGCAAAAATGATAAATAATTAACCAGTTAGGTAAACAACAATAATTACAAGGCAACGATGCACCAAGGTGACAAAAATCATGAGATAGCAATATGAACATATACAGATTGTGGTAGTATCGCATATACAAGGTATAAAAGGGCAGTGCCTTGGTTGAGCTGTCATTTGCACTTGGGTGATTCATGTGGAAAGGTATCTGATGTGATTATGGCCACACAATGTGAATTAACAGACTTTGAATGCAGAATGATAGTTGGAGCTAGACACTTGGGACATTCCATTTCAGAAATCATTAGGGAATTCAGTATTCTGAGAGCCAATGGCCTTCACTTAACTATTGAGAGCAATGATGTTAGCATCGAGTTGTCATTACTAACAGACAAGCAACACTGCATGAAATTACCACAAAAATCAATGTGAGACAATGAGCATATTTCATTACGGCAATTAGGTGAAATTTGGTGTTAATGGGCTATGGCAGCACACATTGGATGCAGTTCCCTTTGCTAGCAGCATGACACTGCCCGCAGTGCCTCTCTTGGGACTGTGACCATGGTGGTTGGACCCTAGATGACTGGAACACGTTGGCCTTTGGTTGTGGCTCAATAGTGGTATGGACTATGTTTACGTGGAATGAACTGGGTCCTCTGTCCCAACAGAACCGATCATTGACTGGAAATGGTTATGTTCGGCTACTTGGAGACCATTTGCAGCTCTTCATGGACTTCATGTTCCCAAACAATAATGGAATTTTATGGATGACAGTGTTCCTTGTGACTGTGCCACAATTACTTGCAATTCATTTAAAGAACAGTCTGGACAATTTGGGTGAATGATTTGCCCACTCAGACTGCCCCATATGAATCCCATGAAACATTTATGGGATATAATCAAGAGGTTAGTTTGTGCACAAAATTGTGCAGAGGCAACACTTTTGCAATTATGGATGGCTATAGAGGCAGAATGGCTCAATATATCTTCAGGGAACTTCCAACAACTTGTTGAGTTCATGCCATGTTTGATTGGTGCACTACACAGTTCAAAAGGAGGTCCGACATTATGTTAGGAAGTATTTCATGAATTCTGTAAAGTCGTTGTATAAAATAGATATATAGCCTGAATTAAGATTATTTATAGTTAATTTTCATCAGAAATGTAGATAAATTGTGTCACACACTAGGAATGCATGAGCAGAGAAAAAATTCTTTACCTTTCATACATTTTGCAAATGCTAGTTTTAAATTTATTTATTGGCACCCTGTAGGCACTATCAGTCAATGTGTTGAAGTAAACAAGACCAAGATATTCCTAGCTGTTATGTGTCTTTGGTGCTTTGCAGCAGGACTCATCAGCAGAAGCAGCATTTCCTGAAGATGGCGAACCGTAGGATCGCCGAAATATTGAGTCAAGTTGATTTTAGGATCCAGCAGTAAACCCGAAGAGACTTTCATGACTTCTGGCCTGTTGGTTACTAGGTCTAAGGCACTTAGAGATAACTTAAAGAATTTTTGAGAAAAATTATTGAGAACTTCTTACTCGAATTCATGACATTTTCATTCATTGAGATTATTTTACATTCAGAACATGTAATAACTACACTAGATGTTACTGAGTTCCTTATGGTGACGAATATGTTAACTCCATTTGCATCCCCTCCACTCCCCAAGGGCTCATGGTTCTTTTGAGAGTTCGTGCATGGTGTGCACAGGGTCCCAAGCTATTGCAGCCCATGCTTCCTTCCCTGGCTGCATTTCCTTCACCCTGCCCTCCCTCCCTCTTATAACTCCTTTCCTGTTGCCCCCTCCTTTCCCTCTCTCGACGTTCTGATTTATGTTGACCTGGCTGTGCACCTGATTTCCTGTATTGGTTACAATTTTGTTCCTTTTCCCTGTTCTTTCATCCTTTTTTAGCATTTAAGTCCCTGCTTGAGGTTTGACCTCCACTTCAAAATTTCCTGTTTTTAGTCTGAGCCATTTGGGGAAGAACTCCCTCCCTAGCATCTACAGTGTGGATTCCTTTTCCCCCTTCCTTCTCCTCTCCCTTGCCCATTGTAGCCCCCTTCAACCCGGCTAGGTCACCAGCACATGTAGTCAGTCCGTGTGGTGGGGTTGTTATGTACCCATATGGTGAGCCCCCTGACAATACATGGATTACGCTACTGATACCTGAGGTGTTCTCTCCCCATGAATGCCAAGGAGTGGTCGCTTATCTTCTTGGAGCATTGGAACTCCTGGGAATGGCCGCTGTGCCAGACAGCCCTTGCTGTGGCTGGCTGGTGCCCTTGAGGAGATCCCCTGGTCAGAGTGAGTGGTATCACGGCAGATGCTTGGTGCATGAAGCGTATCAAGCTGCAAAAATTTTGCTGTTCTCAAACATCCGTTTCTTCGAATGGTGAAGGATCATTGAATGCTGCTTTGTAAGACCTGGCAACCTTCCCTTCCCTGGTTACACCGTGGAAGGAGGGCCAGGCTCACCATGTTTGGATGAAACCCTTTCCCCGTTACCTCATCTGTACTGGACAGATGGAGACACATTCACCGTCACTAAGCCATTGTTTTTTGTGGAGAAGGTCGAGGACAAGTTTGGTGAAATGGAGCCTCTTAGTAAGATGCGATCAGGCGCCCTTTTGATCAAAGCTTCTCCTGCCACCCAATCCATAGCTCTTTGGGCCTGTGATAGTCGTGGCAATGTCCCAGTGTCTGTTATGCATCACTGATCTTATTTTTCATGGGGACCTCATCCTGCAAACAGATGAGGAAATCCGGGCTAATGTGGAGTTGCGAGGCATTCATTTTGTTCGACTCTTGCAGAAGGATCACAAAGACAACTGCACCAATACTGATGCCTCCATTCTGGCTTTCGAGGGGGATACCATCCCATAGAAGGTCAAGGTTATGTGCTATGGATGTGACGTGAAGTGGTGCTTTTGGTGCTTGTGTTTTTGACATGTGTCTTCCTGCTGTATGCCAGACCCTCTGTGTGTTGACTGGCCACTCACTCCATGAGGGAAACCCCTGTGTTCCACCACCTATCTGTGTCAGTTGTGCTGACTGCTATTCCCGTCGCATGCCAGATTGCCCAGCTTACAAGAGAGAAAGAATATTCAAGTATACAAGTCCCTGGGTCATCTGTCTTATGCTGAGGCCCACCAAAAGTATGAGAGACTCCATCCAGTGTAACTATCTTTAACTTTTGTCTCTGTTACTTCATTTCGTCCTCCTACCTCTTCCTTACCTCAGCCCCATCCCCCCCTCCCCCCTCTCCTCCCCCTTCCCTACAGTTCCCATGACCTCCTGTCCAGGAGCCGCTCACCCTCCCCGGCCGAAGAAGTGCCCCCCTTCTTCAGCACCTGCCAGTGATTGGGCTCCCTCCCAGGACCCCTCTCCCCAGTGTCTCTCAGGCTGGAAGACTCTTACCTCCATGCTGCCACGAGACACACTGTCTGTGCATCCCAAGGTCGCCCGCTCTCCTTCGGTTCCAGATCTTGCAGAAGCCTGTACTCCCCCTGTGCCCTGCCCTCCTCAACCTCTGAAAGAGAAGAAGAAGAAATATAAATCATAAGACAAGCACCCCCACCCCCCCCCCCTCCCCCCGGTGCCCCCGGAGGTGCCATCTCCCGCCTTGAAACCTGAGTCTGACATATTATTTATGGATGTCACACCACCCTTGTTGGTGATGACTACTGACTAAGTGATATGACCTCCTCTTGGCTTCTTGATGTCTAACCTAGACTCTCTCCACACGATCATTCTGTGGAATTGCAACAGATACTATTGTCACCTGCTGGAAATACACTGTCTTGTCTCCTCCTATTCTGCATTCTATCTTGTTCTTCAAGAAACGCATTTCTCTGGTAACCACTCTCCAACATTTTGTGGTTTGTGGGCGTTCTGTCAGAACAATGCTGGCCCGGGGGAATATTGCTGTGTGGTGTGGGATGCGCACCAGGTGGGACTGATGAATGACATCAAAAAAGTATAAAGAAGGGCAGCTCGTTTTGTGTTATCGCAAAATAGGGGAGATAATGCCACAGACAAGATACATTGATTGGAGTGGCAGTCATTAAATCAAAGTTGTTTTTCATTGCGACGGGATCTTCTCATGAAATTTCAACCACCAGTTTTCTCCTCTGATTGTGAAAACATACTATTGTCACCCACCTACATAGGGCAAAATGAGAGAAATCAGGGCTCGCACAGAAAAATTTAAGTGCTCATTTTCCCCTCGTGCTGTTTGAGAGTGTAATGGTAGAGAGACAGCTTGAAGGTGGTCCATTGAACCCTCTGCCAGGCACTTTATTGTGAATAGCACAGTAATCATGTAGATGTAGATGGGTTAGGATCTGGTGGGGTCTGGACTCTGGTTTGCTCCGATGTCTTTAGTGACTGGATCCCCTCTACATACGAACTTGGAAGCACTAGTGGTTAGAGTGCGAATGACTATGGCAATCACCATTTGCAATGTCTACCTCCCTCCAGGCAGGCCACTTCCTTACGTTGCACTGTCTACCTTAATCCAGCAATTCCTGTCCCCCAATTCTGCTCATGGGGACTTCAGTGCCCACCATCCACTGTGGTGGAGTGTCACTTCAACATGTAGGGGTATCCTAATTGACCAAACTATCATGGAACTCGATTTGTGTCTCGTCAGTGATTGTTCTCCTACCCACTTCAGTGCCGCTCATGGCATCTTCTCTGCTATCAATCCCATGATCTCCTCTCCTGCCCTCTTGGCTTTCCTGCATTGGTCATCGTATGATGACCTTTGTGACAGTGACAACTTTCCAGAGATTCTATCATTCCCCTGCTGCTGCCAGGCATACAGGCCCCCACTTTGGGCATTCCGCAGGTACACTTGGACAACTCCCTCCCGAATTCCATTGATGTAGTCGTGCAAGGCATCTCTGCCACTATTCTTCATGCTGCTGGCACTGCTGTCCCCCTAGCCACAGGTTCCCTTTGTCATCGACTGATACCGTGATGGACAAAGGATGTCACACTCGTTGTCCAGGACTGCCGATGGGTGCTGCAGTGATTTAAGTGACACCCTTCATAGACCAACCCACTCACTTTTAAGTGTCTCTGTGCTAAGGCTCATAACCTTATTAAGCAGAGTAAAAGGAATCCTGGGAGTGCTATGTTTCCTCTGTGGGGGATGTATACCTGTTCATCACAGGTTTGGTCCAAGCTCCATAGCCTTCTGAGCCACCAGCGACAGTCAACTGTCCAGGACCTTAACCTCCAAGGCGCTCTGTGCACTGATCCATGGGTCCTTGCAGAACACCTTGTGACACACTTTGTGATGACATTGGCTTCCTCTTCCTACCCTACTACCTTTCTCCGGCAGAAATGCAGAGTTGAACAGACCCCTCTCTGTTTCATCCTGCACCATGCTGAGCCCTATAATGAATCCTTCACTGAATGGGAATTGTTGCAGGCTCTTAGATCTTCGTGAGACACAGCTCCAGACCCGGATTCCATCCACATCCAGACAATCCTACACTTGGACATTGTGCAGAGACATCATCTCCTTAGGGTCTTCAAGTGCATGTGGCTCACGGGCGTTTTTCTGTCACAATGGTGAGACAGTAAAGTTATCCCTGTTCTTAAGCCTGGGAAGAACCCATCATCTCTAGACAGCTACTGCCCACTTAGCCTGATGAATGTACTTTGTAAACTGCTCGAAAGGATTGTCAGCTTCAGATTAAGATGGGTACTTGAATCTCGGTGCCTTTTGTCCCCATATCAGTGTGGCTTCCGGGCAGGATGATCTCCAACTGAGCATGTACGCCGATTGGAACCGGCCATCTGACAGGCTTTTAATCACCACCAGCACTTTGTCACAGTCTTCTTTGATCAACATACAGCATACGACATGGCTTGGTGTCATCACATTTTAGTTACCCACCATGACTGGGGCTTCCATGGTCCCCTTGCAATTTTTATCCATGAGTTTTTCTCACACGAGCTCTTCCAGGTTCAAGTTGGCACTTCACTCAGTGGCCTACAGATTCAGAAGAATGGTATCCCATAGGGATCTGTGCTAAGTGTCACACACTTCCTCATTGCCATCAATGGGCTTGTGACCTCTGTTAGGCCTCTGGTTACCCCGGAATTTTATGTTGACGATTTTTGCATCTGGTGCAGCTCCTACTCAGTAGCATCTGCTGAGCGCTGCATCCAAGGTGCCATCAGATGGGCCTCTGTGTGGGCCACCTCCCATGGCTTCCAGTTTTCTCCCTCCAAAATGTGGGTTATGCATTTTTGTCATTGACCCTCAGTATATCCTGATGACCAGCACAGTTGTAGCACAGTCCTGTCTCTTGGGTCTTATTTTTGATAACAAGCTGACAGGGCTGCCCCACATTCACCACCTAAAGACTACATGTATGTGGAAGCTTAATACTCTCTGCCTCATGGCCCACACATCTTCTCCATCTTTATCATGCTGTGGTCTTGTCCAGACTAGATCATGGTAGTCAGGTTTATGGCACAGCAGCTCCTTCCACTTTAAAACTGCTTGACCCTGTTCACCATTGTGGGGTGCGTCTGGCTTGGCTATTGGTGGTTTTCGCACTAGTCCTGTTGATAGTCTCCTCATAAAAATGGGGATTCCCCCTCTACACATACAGTGGAGCCAACTCCTGGTTTCTTACATAACTGCCATTCGCCAATTCCCTGTGGGATATACTTTCATGTTTTCTACTGGCTTCAAACACCATTTATTGCTAGGATCATGTAGTGTGTTCACAGCAGAGCGTCTAGCCACTCACAGGGCCTGCCTCTGTTTCTCAGGCCTCCCTCCACAGTGTTTTAATTTGTTCAGACTCCATTTATGCATTCATCATACCCGGCTCACCCATTGTTACCTCCTACGCAACAACCCACCCCCACAATCTGGTGGTGGAATGTCCCATTCTTTTGGCCCTTCATGTTAAGTATAGCCTTCCCAATTCTTTAAATTTACTGTTAGCATCTGATGGTTGAACTGGTCCTCAGTTTTCTTTGTGAAAGTGATTTTTATTTCCATGTACAAGGTTCTACTTTAGTCCTGGAGCAGGGGCCGGTTGGTTGTGGTTAGGACTTCTTTTCCAGTCTTCTCGGTCTGTGACCCCATGACTGCCCCCTTTTTTCCAGTTTTTTGGTTTGGTCTCACCTTTTATACCTTTACTGTGTGTGTTTAATGATCGTTATTTTATAATTTGATTCCCCTGACTGGATCTGACCACTTTTAACAGACCCTCTTTCTTTTGTGACTCACTTTGGAATCACAGGACTGATGATCTCACCGTTTGGTCCCAGCATTCCAGGGAATGAGCTTGCTGACAGTTTGGCGAGAGAAGCAGATACTTACCCCCAATTTCCTTTCATGATTCCAGCTGTGGATATGCGGATCTACATAAAATCTCTCTTTGCCCAAAAATCGAATGCGCTACACTTCACAGTAGTAAACTCTGCACAATCAAGGAGTATACTGCAATTTGGCACTCTTTCTTCCTCTCCTCTCAGAAGGAGTTCACTGTTTTATGCTGTCTACACATTCATAATACCAGGCTCACCTACTGTTTCCCCCTATGTCATGACCCACCCCCACAATGTTGTTGTGGAGCCAGACTGACAGTATCCCATTATTGGCGGTGTGTCCCCTTCCCTTGAACCTTTGTGCTATGTATCGTTTTCCCAATAGCTTAAATTTAATATCAGCAGATGATTCATGGATGGTTGAACTGGTCCGCAGTTTCCTTTATGAAAGTGGTTTTTATTTCCAGGTATAAGGTTCTACATCAGTCTTGGAGCAGGGGCAGGTTTGTTCTGGTTGGGACCTTTTTTCCAGTATTCTTGGTCTTTGACCCCATGACTGCCCATTTCTTCCAGTTTTTAGATTTGGTCTCACCTTGTATGCCTTTTACTGTGTGTGTTTAATGGTTATTTTTTATAATTTGACTCCACTGACTGGATCTGTCCACTTTTAGCGGACCTTCTTCTTCTGTGACTAACTTCGGAATCACAGGACTGATGATGCTAGCTGTTTGGTCCCATAACCCCTCTCAGTTAATCAATAAGTCACTTAACCATTAGCATCCAGCCTCTTTTTATAATGTATATTCCAATCTGAATTTAGGATTTTATTGTTTTTTACTTCTGTTATCAGACAGCTTTCTGTTCCTAATATTGTGTGGGCATTAGTAATTTTCACAAGCGAGACTAATTCTGGGACATTACTATGGATGTTCCGATAGTTATAACACCACATTAAAATTTTCTCATACTAATCAAATAGGATGAAAGTTCCCAGAATGAGATTTTCACTCTGCAGCGGAGTATGCGCTGATATGAAACTTCCTGGCAGATTAAAACTGTGTGCTGAACCGAGACTCGAACTCAGGACCTTTGCTTTTCACGTGCAAGTGCTATACCATCTGAGCTACCCAAGCAGGAGAAGAGCTACTGGCAGAAGTAAAGCTGTGAGGACGGGGCATGAGTCGTGCTTGGGTAGCTCAGATGGTAGAGCACTTGCCTGTGAAAGGCAAAGGTCCCGAGTTCGAGTCTCAGTCCGGCACACAGTTTTAATCTGCCAGGAAGTTTCATATCAGCACACACTCTGCTGCAGAGTGAAAATCTCATTCTGGAAACATCTCCCAGGCTGTGGCTAAGCCATGTCTCTGCAATATCCTTTCTTCCAGGAGTGCCAGTTCTGAAAGGTTCACAGGAGAGCTTCTGTGAAGTTTGGAAAGTGGGAGACGAGGTACTGGCGGAAGTAAAGCTGTGAGGACAGGGCACGAGTCGTGCCTGGGTAGCTCAGATGGTAGAGAAATTGCCCGCGAAAGGCAAAGGTCCCGAGTTCAAGTCTCAATCCAGCACACAGTTTTAATCTGCCAGGAAGTTTCAGGATGAAAGTTCTCTTCCAAGAATAATTTGGCTGATCTTTCTCCAATTACAATGGGTAATTCATCATTGATTCTGTGGAGGGATTCCTCTAACCTAAGTAACTGCTCCCCTGACCTACTGAGGGGAGCACTAAAATTTTCCACCTAATAAGAGAGATGGAGAAATCTGGTATCAGCATGGGGCTGGATGTGAATGGGGCAAAATCTTTGATTTCCTAGAAGAGGGTCTGTCATTCCGTGATTCTCATGCAGGATATGATGCAGTGACAGTGACACATGTTCTAATGTTACTTCCCTCCTTTCAGTGTTGATTTTTGAAATTTATGCGAAAAAGTAAAATGTTGATGGAGGAAGGTCGCATTGTGTTGCCAACAAGAAGAGGGAGAAAACATTTAATTAAATATGAGAAGTTCTGCAAAGTACCATTTCTTTTATCCAGTAATCAAAGCCAGAAGTCGTTGGAATGTAGTGAGCTTGGTGACACGAGACCATATTATTGTTATGTTTCATTGGAAAGATTTACATAATAATAATAAATATGTTGATGACAACACCAACACCAACACCACTGATGATGATTGGACTCCATTAAGAACATGGTTTACAGGCTAGACTCACAAGAATTATAGTGTGAAAAACAATGGCACACTTTTGGTATGCAGTTGTTGCCTCACAAAACTGACCATTTTCGACAACTTTAAAGGGCTGAAAAACATACAAAAATCTTGGTTATTGGTGTAGAACAACTACTAAATAAATTCGAAGTATTGTATTTTGAAAGATGTGTGTTACAGTTTTCGCATATATAACGTTTTCCAGTAGCTACCTTTGAGAAAGACACAAGTAGTGAGACCAGTCAATAACTATCTTTCTCATAAAGGAGTCAAACAGTGCCATGTTTTAGCCACTTTGGCACTGTACCTTCTGTGGTACAACCATGTCTGCAGGGCTTGCAAGCCAGTGCCCCACAAATTGACTTAGATTCTGAGAAGAGTAAACTGCTTGTTTATGACTAAGTGATTATTAGTTGAATTGTGGGTTTTACTTGAATACTCATCATAAGAGTTAAAACTGTATCTACCATACTTGTAGTAAACATGTTGACTTTGATTCAGTTCTGTCTCTTATAAGGGAACATTCTCAAGTGTCTATAAATGATCTTGATGAAACTTGTTGGGTGTGTAGAGGGGGAAAAAAAGTACAATACATATTTTTGTCTGTTTGTGCACAGTTTCATTTTGAGGGGTAAAACACACCCTGAAAGGGAATTTGACATTTTAGTTTTAGAAATGATGATACATAAAAAATGATTTCACATAAAAGTTGATAAGTAAGTAATGTTCTTGAAAACTGTATAATCAGCTTTTGCAATAATCTAACAACAAAAACAATCAATTATTGACAAAATTTTAATTGGATAGATAAAAGGATCTACTCACCAAGTGACAGCAGAACACACACACATAAAACACGGTTGTAAATGAATGGATTTTCACATACGGTAAAAAACAGTAATAATAAGTGTAATAATTTGAAATTTTGGAAAATGCCACACCACCATTAATTAATTCTGAAAAATGAAAATTCTTTTTAGAACTTATATTAAAGAAGCTTTCAAGCCACATACATTCTTGTGTAATAAAGCTGATTTCTAATTTTTGGCTGCTTGGGGTTGCCGCGCGGTCTGAGACACCTTGTTCTGCTTCAAGCGGCTCCCCCTGTCAGAGGTTTGGGTCCTCCCTCGGGCTTGGGTGTGTGTGCTGACCTTAGCGTAAGTTAGTTTAAGTTATGTTAAGTAGTGTGTAAGCTTAGGGACCGGTGACCTCAGCAATTGAGTCCCATAGAACTTACCACAAATTTCCATTTTTTTCTGATTTTTGGGAAAATAAGCTGTACACAATGTGCTGCCAGAGTATTTTCAACATTTAAAATATCGGAATATTTGTTACTATTCTAATTACTTGTTTTACTTATATTTCTTTTAAGTTTTAAATTCTTACTTTACATTTTACATTCATCATCTTTTAGTTTACCATTTTACATGTGTATTTTATTAACTGAAAATAATAAGTAACTCATTAATGTGACAGGAAATAATTTCAATAATGATAATCTGTAAGGAAATGCTTAAAACATAACAATATTTTACCTCATGCACATAAAATGAGCGAAATTTCTTCGTTACATGACGGAGAAGACAATATAAAAGTTATCATGGGTGATCCTCTAAATATCCTGATTTGTATCAGGCATATTTTAGTACATTGTCAAGCTCTGGTGAAGAGAATTGATTACATACGAGTGACTGTCACTTGATTGTATTGTTTCTCAATTGGAGATTGACATCATAATCATTCAACAGAACTCAATTTGAAAATCTTCTCACAACGTTCTTCCAACATCGAAAGCCATAAATGTTCCAAGTTCACAAGTGAACTAGTGCGGACAATTGATATGAAGTGATGAACCATGCTATACCCTGTAGCAATCCAGTGGAATGGTTTGGGTTTGATGAATGGCTGGAAAATGTTCCCTGCCATCTTGTGTTGTGCTGACATTGAAGTACTGAGGAGGTGGTATTGTGGTATGGGATCGTGGTTAGGGTATGGTCTCCTTACTGCACTTAAGAAAACACTAGATGCAGAAGTATATGAATACATTTTACGCCATTGTGTACTGTGTAGACTAGAGGAAGAGTCTGGAGATGATGATTGACTGTAGCTGCATGACAATGCACCGTGTCATATAAAACAGCATCACACCCCATCATAAATCAGCATCTGTGAGGCAACAACATCCCTCAAATGGACAAGACTTCCAGGGACCCAACTTGAACGTAATGGGACAACTTTGGGATGGATTAAAATGTCTACTTCACTCCAGGCTCATTATCCAGAATCACTACCTTCTCTGATTTTGACATCTGCAGCTCATGGTCTGGTGGCTAGCGTTGCTACCTCAGGGTCACGAGTTCCCGGGTTCGATTCCCAGCCAGGTTGGGGGTTTTCTCTGCCCCGAGACTGGGTGTTTGTGTTGCCCTCATCATTTTATCATCATCATCATCATCATCATCATCATCATTTGTGACAGTGGCTAGATTGGGCTGTGTAAAAAATTGGGACTTTGTATGGGTACTGATGACTGCGCAGTTGAACACCCCACAAACCAAACATCATCATCTCATTTTGACTCATGAGGAAGAATGGGCTGCCATTCCTCCACAGACATTCAGACTCCTCATTGAAAGAGCCCTCACCAGATTTCAAGCCTTCATAAAGGTGAAGGGTGGACAAATTCAGTATTAATGACCACTAATAAATATTTGGATACTTTTGATCAGATAATGTAGGAGCATCATAATTCTTATTTTCCTTAGATATGTACTGTTTGTTATTTATTATTAATTGGCCATATAGATCATAAGTGTTCAGTACAGGTTCAGCTTGTTTTACTAGTAGACTTTGTCTGACCCATAGTCCCTTATAATCAACTAAGCTTAGTATGACCAAGTGAAATTGTATTTTATTTTGATGAAAATTGCATATTGACGGTTGGCAATGAAAGCCTCATTACCCCATCTGTCTATGAAAACTCGTAATTCCAGTGACCAGTAAGTCAGTAATCAAAGAGAGAGTCAAAAGTGTATGGGTTTCTCTAATTTGTCAATAAGTAGGTGTCTACTATACAGTTACATATGTAGCAGCTTTCTGTATCACTTTATATTATTTTTTAAGAAACTATTTTTGCTTCACCTGCAAAATGTAACAAAATGGAGGTGCAAGGTTCTCACTTCCTGCCATTGATATGATGGCAGGAAGTGAGAACCTTGCCTGCTTTGAGAGCCTGTTATTTAAGCAACAGAAGTTAAGAGATTTTAATGTAATTAGCATATATTTAATATTTCTATTCTCAGACTGTCTGTATTGATATCAAACATCAATGTAATCCAGTCTTTAAGTTGCAAGAGTATCAGGGGTTGGGAAGAGGGAGGATATACCAGGTATAATTTCCAGCTTCAGGAGCATTAACCCTCACAGCACCAAGGTGGGGGTAGGATACTTTTTGCCTATCTTTTGCAAACATCATTATCTAGCCATGTACTTCATATTTTAAAATTTTGAATAAAAATATTTATTGTTTTTAATGATTTCTTATACCAAATTATGCAATTGTTTTGAATTTTTCAGTAATATGTAACCCAAAAATTTAAGTCTTAGCTGGAGATGTGACTTTTCACAATAAATGTCATAGTCATATTTTCAAGTTCGGTACCCTACTTCCCATCTAGATATTTTGAAAGGTATGTTGTGAATAAAATTCAATGACAATTAGTGAAATTGGTAGTGTTTTTTAATTTTTGGTGGTGGTCATAAAGTACCTCTTCTCTCATAACATTATGGAAAATACTAAAAGATATTTTCTAGTTCTGGACCCTACTTATACATCAGTACTTATGTAAAAAGTGTGTTGTTAATGAAAGTTAACAAAACATAACTTTTTTTTTCTTTAGTGGGCCAAAGTGCTGCTTCCTCACCCCCCCCCTTCCCCCTCCTTTGTAGTACACATTGATATTGCTAAGGTTAAGCCACAGCAGCCCACTACACAGAGCTGCACAAAATTGCACAGACGGGAGCAGTGTGTTCATAGGTGTGCAGCAATATTCCTTTGTTTACTTGTGTGTGTGGGGGGGGGGGGAGGGGGGGAGGCAGATGATTGTGCATGCCTGGCCGCTCACCAATAATAATGGAAAACTAGAAATGCCGCCCAAACAGAGCCACGACCGAACCAATCATTTCCTTTGCTGTACCAACACTGCAAGGAAATCGTTCATTGTTGCACAGATCAGTGCAGTTTGACAACCACACCAGCAGTGCCCCCGCTGCGCAGAACCTCTTATTGGTCTTATGCAGCACAGCTGGTTTGGATGTGGTTTTATGTCTGCAACTTCAGATATTGCCTTTTCCTGTAGCCCACTTACATTCATAACTTCAAAGTTGTTCACATCATTTTTAACATACAAAAGATACAGTATTATATTTAACACTTGTTCTGCAGTAACTAGTTGCCAATATATACACATATGGGATGCTTAATTGTAAACCTTCATGTCTAAGACTGTGTTAATCAACCCTCAAAGGAAGTTCTCAGACTTGAATTAGTATGCTGGAGCCAAAAAAATACCGTAAGTATATAACTGTTTCAAAACAGTTTCTAGATTAGTCTATGCAGCATCTTTCAGGATTAAATTTAAATTGTGGCTTGATTCTTTTTTGCACAACATTGTATGTGGCAACTGTAACAGTTGCTCACATCTAGTTCCCTTCGTTGTAAAGATTCAACAGTTGTTCAAGCCCTATGGTTTGTTGGCCTCCAACCTGGATAAATTAGCTTGTCTCTGAAGGGCCACCAGAACCATTATTGACCATTTTAGCGTCAAGAAGACTTCACTTGACTGGATTTTATTAATATATCCACTTTCTCTCCTTTTTCATTTTTCGTTTCTCTTCCTTCGCTTTCTTTGAGTGCTATAGCCCCTTGGCATGAGGGAGTACTGGGCACTGTCTCGGTTATCCTAGCCTGTGCAATTATTCTGCAGTGTTACTCCCAAGCATCGTCGTGCAAAATCTAGCGCCAGTAATCAAGAGACCTCTTTCCTTGCTTTAAATGTTGCCTCTCAGTTTCCTTAATACCTCACAGTCTGTACAGATCCAATTTTCCCTTCCACATTCCATAAAATTCACAAATTAGATTTCTTTAGTGTCCAAAAACAAGGTAGCAATTATTTTCTGATGAACAAGACTACAGTGTCCTTTTTTGACTTGAAAAAAGTGGAGTGTGTCCACACTACTGACTGCTGTTTTTTCTACACTTTAGCATAGGGAACGTATGTATTGCCACCAGTCGTTATTCTGTTTGGCAGGTTTTTTACTTCCACACGGCAACAAAATAGAAAGGTTAGAGAAGCATCCATCCATTATGTTCTGTGATTCTCAGAAAGGTGTTAGGAAATCTTAGTATGTTTAGTGAACTGTCAACAATATCCCCAGCACTATAAATGTGAGAAGATTGAAGGCACCAGTGTAAAGACCTGGCAGTGTTAACACCCAAACACTGATTGAATTATCTACTTAACAGCATTTTTTAAAAGCATATTATTTAACATCAAAATTATTTGAAAGTGCCAGTAACTGGAACGGAAGTCACTATTAACAAAGTACCACCACCCCCTCCCCCCAAAAAACACATTATTACCATACCATTACATCCAAAAATGACATAAAATTTAAGAGAAGGTATTAGTTTTGCATCTCTAGCACACTTTGACAATATAAATGCAATTATCCAAATCAGTATGGTCCATACTTAACTACAAGGGCACTATGGCCGAGACACAACGATTAAACTCCATGTCAGCTCAGGCAGCTTAACACGAAAGCCATTTAGGGAAAGATACCAGCCAGGTGGTGCAAGAGATACAGATAAATTTAAATTGCCCAAACACAAACACCAGTACAATGTTCACTAGCCTTTGGGCCAACTAAGTAGTACAACAGATGGGAGCTCACTATTAATGGCCATTGTACCATGATATTTTGGTTCTTGCAGCAGACACTTCTCAGTAAAGTACTCTTATGGCAGCATTCCTCCTGGAAATGATCCAAACCAGCAATGGAAATGCCATGAAGGAACTGACGACTTTATGCATGGCCACTCAGCATACAGCCACCTCAGAAGAGGAAAACCTGCCACCTTCCCGCTTTAGCACTCGCCACGCCATGGACAATCTCCATGTACTTTCGGCTGCTAGGAGTCACTTTGGTCCAATCTACTGGTTACAACCCTCTTCCCTCATACTGCACTTGCACGTGGTCTTCAAAGGTGGCACATGCAGAAATCACATCCATTGGCAGTGCACTGTCGAAGCTCCAACTCAAAGGACCGCCACTAGCTTAACCCAAAACATTGATACGACCATACTGATGATGATTTCACTGCAGTTAATAATTTAGAACATACTAGAACAGTGTTAAGCTAAACTCTTTTGCATTTCAAACCGTAGGAGTAAATTCATATTTTTATCGCTTGATGCGCAAATGTAATGTGCATACAGCAATAGAGATTTTCTTGCAGTTAATAGAGGTATGACCTCAGTACAAATATAGTTTGATACACACAGACAGTTTGTGAGAATTTTAATAAATTCAACATCATATTTTTGATCCACTTGAGATTGGTTATATCATAATGTCAACACTTAGTGGCATTGCTTAAATGTAGAAGTTGATCGCATCCACTAAATACATAATTAAACTTTATTGTAATTCTTTACTTCTGGTTTTGTTGTATACTTGTTTTGTGAAGGTGGCCACCTTTGAAGCAATACAATTATGGGCAAGGTTGTTTAAGAAATTGTATGTAATGGGGAAAATA
Organism: Schistocerca cancellata; assembly: GCF_023864275.1. NCBI lineage: Eukaryota > Metazoa > Arthropoda > Insecta > Orthoptera > Acrididae > Schistocerca > Schistocerca cancellata. The sequence goes on from NC_064628.1 coordinate 525,821,176, forward strand.
TAAGCATTTTAAATACATCATGCAGAGCATCACAGAGGCATGCAGTGATGCCTGTAGGCTGAGAATGATATGGCGGCTGGTCAGTGCTGATGGGCCTCATGGCCTATTCGGGCAGAGTTTAGTTGCACTCACATATCAATAGTTTTTTATGAAGAGTGATGGTGTGTAAGTAAGTTACTGTATGCGCAATAACATCAGCTGCCCTCATGTTTTTGCCTGTTCGGGTAAGTATAGCTCGTGACGTGTGCCCCACTTTCCCTCCTACCTAGGATGCTCCAATGCAAAGTGCGTTGCGTGCACAGTGTCGCTGCTGAGCAGTGCCTACAGAGGGGCGTGGGCAGGAGCCTGCGTCTATGCATCATGGTACTGAAGTAACCATACATTATGCAGTCTTTACATTGTGCAACAAATAAAGTAGGGGTTGAACACAATGAAGATTGTATAAGCATTGTATTCCTTATTTTGAATCATATCACCAAGCAGCTTATCAACCAATAAAAGCATTTTCACAAATCTGACAAAAATTGAAAAGTAAATGTGTTTCCCTAATTCTCATAAAAATATTTTCAAATGAATAAGTATCTTGTACATTGCACTTTTGAAAGTAGTCTGTGTTCTTTCTCTGGACACAAGCTATCTCTATGCCAAATTTCATCAAAATCGATTCTCCAGGTTAGTTGTGAAAACGTAACTGATAGAGTTAGTTCCACATTTATAATATTACTACTTATAGTATGGATAAAACTTTCATTCACATTATCATTTATTCTGTGATCCAATTTTGATGAAATAAAGTCTATACGATGCCCCCACACTATGCTGAATTTACCTGCAAAAACCCTATGGAAATTCGTCTAGTGGTTTGGAGAAGCATGTTCAGAGAAACAGATAGACATGATACTCTTATTACGAGGGGCGTTTAGTAAGTAATGCTTCATATTTTTTTTTTCTACAAGCAGGGTAGTTTTTATTCTGCATTCCATACTCTTTTGGCTACAAAATCTATTTCTCAACATAATCTCCGTTCAATGCGGTGGCCTTAAGTCACCTTACCAGGAGGGCCTGTATACCTGCATGGTACTATTCTACTGGTCGACATCATAGCCAATGCCTTGCTACATCAGTAACCTCCCCATCATCAACATACTGCTTCCTGTAGACTGCATCATTCAGTGGGCCAAATAGATGGAATTCAGTAGACGCGAGATCTGGGCTGTAGGATGAATGAGGAAGAACAGTACAATGAAGTTTTGTGAGCTCCTCTCGGTTGCACAGTCTAGTGTCAGGCCTCGTGTTGTGAAGGAGAAGGAGGGGTTCGTTTGCATTTTTGTGGTGATGAACACACTGAAGTCGTTTCTTCAATTTCCTGAGGATAGCATAATACATTTCAGAGTTGATTATTTCCGCACCATGAGAGAGGACATCAAACAAAATAACCCCTTAGTCCCAGAAGAATGCCTGGTGGTGAGGAACCCAGTGGGCACTTCTGAGTATCCCTACTGGTGGATGAGTGTGTCAGCACTACCAACAGAGACGTCCAGTTGTGCAGCTATGTGTTTGATTGTGAACCTTCGATCACCTCGAATGGGAGAGTCCGCTCGTTCCAAAAGTGCAGGAGTGACAGCAGTGTGCAGCTGACTGAGACATGGGAGATCAGACAGGATTATGCGACATTGTTGCGATGATGAGAAACGCCTCGCCCAATGATTCTACATGCTTCTGTTCATTGCCAAGTCTCTGTGTACATTCTGCAAACACTTATGAATGTCTGCAGTGGTCTGGTTTTCCTCCAAAAGAAACTCAATGACAGCACTCTGCTTGGAACACACTTCGTTACAGGTGCCATTTCGAAGGCTATGTATAGCACCGCCACCTGCAGGATCTGCAAGAAACTATAGGGGCTGAAGCAGGAATATTACACGATGTCCCGCAACAAATTCTACAGTTTTTTCAATTGAAATTGGCCGAGAAAAAAAAAAGCGTTGCTTTACTTATTGAACGCCCCTCATACTGGCGTAGAAGAAGATGTAGGGTTGGTGACAACTTTAATCCTGTCTTACAGGTCAAAGCACGGATGACGACCCTTATTTAGGTTGATTAACTGTGTGAAAACGATGTGGATTAATCTGGACGCGCCAATAATCGTTTCTGTGTAAATCTTGCGGAGCAATACGTAGCGTAATTTGCCTCGTGCGCCGCATATCGCCGAGAATACACGGTTTCTGATCGATGCTGCGACAGGGGACTTTGCGCGGTGGTACGGAAGCTCCGAGAACGAGAAGGAAGGAAAATCTTCAATAGTGGTGACGTGGCAATCTGCTGCTGACTAACATTCAATACTGTACGAGAATCAAAAACTTTCTCGGTGACTTTCATGTCTTTTTCTCGGGCTGGCAGCAGAGTGACAGTCTCACGAAGTAGCAACATTTCAACGAGTTTCCTACTCGTCATCTTCGCCTGAAGGTCACAAGAAGGAAATCCATGTAAAATGTTTCTACAAGATGAAGCTGTCCCTCGGCTGATATCCCGAGGAGGTCATCGGTTCAATATGTAGCTCCACTCAGTGCACATCTACTTCTACATCTACATCATATTCCGCAAGCCCTTTTGGTCCCACTGAATGAGCCCTCTCTGCCTTTTGAACTCGCGAGGAGCACATGGGAAGAATGGTTGTCAGTAAGGTCTGTATTAGTTCGAATTTCTTGAATTTTCTCAACATGGTCATTATGCGATAAGTATGTTGGTGGAAGCAATATTCTCGAAATTTCGATAGTAAACCACTCTGTGATGCACAACGCCTCTCTTGTAACATCTGGGGCACTGGAGTTTGTTGAGCATCTCTGTAACACTCTCGCGGCGACTAAACGAACTCAGTCCTACCTGGTAAGGATCCCATATTGATGAACAATTCTCAAGACCCAGTCTAACAATCTCTTGGTGAGAGACCTTTGTGGATGAGTTACATTTCTATAAGAGTCTTCCTTCGAATCTCGGTCTGGCATTTGCTTTTCCTACTGTTTGAATGGTCATTCCACTTAAGGTCGCTCTGGATAGTTACTCCTAGATACTTTACGATAGATACTGTTTCCAGAAATTTGTCATCAATAGTCTAGTTGTACAGTAGTAGATTTCCTTTTATATATATGGACAATATGTTACATTTATTTACGTTCATGGTCAACTGCCAGAGCCTGCACCATTCAGCTATCCTCTGCAGGTCATTCTGCGACTCGATATTGTCTTCTGGCGTTACTGCTTTCTTATAGAGAACCACATCATCTTCGAAGAGTCTTAAAGGGCTTCCGATGCTTTCTACTAGATCACTTATATACACTGTAAACAGTACCGGTCATAAGGGTACAGCAATGAGTCGCAAATAAAATGTACCTTTTACTACCTGAAATAAATACAGCCGCTTGGCACAAGTGCTTCCCCGTGGAATCAAACCTAAGTAATGGTCCTATCATACTTCCTTGCAGTGCTCCAGACATTATCTTACTTTCCTAGATTTTGTTCCATTAAGAACAACGTGTCGAGTTCAGTCTGCAAGGATGTCTTGAGTCCAGTCGCAAATCCGTTCTGATACTCGGTAAGCTCATATTTGTTTTCACTAAACGGCAGTACAGGACGGTGTCAAATGCCTTCCTGAAGTCAAAGAACACGGTTTCAACGTGAGCGCCGTTGTCTACAGCGCTATGGAACTCTTGGAGTAACAGAGCAAGTTCAGTTTTGCAGGTTCTGTGTTTGTGAAATCCATATTGATTTGTATGGAAGAGATTTTCCATAAACGTTCATAAGGTGGTTGAGATGTTGCCGCTCTCCTACTTTGCGACTAAGGTCCTCCTGAGGCCACCTAGTGTGTGAGGAGGATTCCTGCAATGGCAGGGATTAGTACTATTGTTTGTGATGGACGCTTGGTGGCCAAGTTGATGGCATGGCCTGGAGACGGTTGCTCACTGCATGGTCGACACAGTCCTCTAAGTTGCCTCCAAAAAGAGAACCTGTATTTCTGTTGCAGTTTCCTTGGGACACATACGACACACAGTCTGCAGTTAGCATCTGTCAGCTGGTGTTGAAATGATCATAGGACCTTACTGACTGGGAGACCACATGCGGGGTTGTTTGGTCACCTGGTGCAAGTCTTTCTAACTGACGTCACTTCGTCGAATTGCGCGTCGATTAAGATGAGATGAAATGATGAGAACGACGCGAACACCCAGTCCCACAAGTGAAGAAAATCTCAGAACTGGCAGAGAATCGAACTGGGGACCCTGTGATCAAGAGGCAGCAGCAATAACCACTAGAGCTCGAGCTGTGGTCAGCAGGTGTTGTTGACCTCAGGCAACCACTACAATGCTGATCTTCAGTGCCTTGTGCCTTGTGGTAGAAGTCGAATGTCTCAGGTATGTCATTCCAGCAGGTAGCTGTCTGATTTGAGGAGTGTAACTCGTTTAAAATCGAGAAATACTTTGAGAAAATTATTTGGAGGATTAATATTCCACATCTCCTTTAGAAAATTTCGTGTCTTCCATATTTCAAATACATATATTCTGTAGATCAACAAAAGTAAAGCGACTTTTATGATTTGTCTGAAACATAACAAATATGAAATATGGCTTATCAAATTCTGCAGAGTTATAGTAATTTTTGATATCAAGTTCACAATTTTGCTTAACACTCAATCCTGCAACTTATACAGTTTGTAATTCATAATAAGATATCATGATTTTTGGATGTTTCAGGATATGTTCTCGTTGTTTTATTTCGTAATTTGTTTCGTACTTACTCCATATTTTTTCCATTATTAAGAACATGTCCTTCCAAGTTCATTTAATTGTCAAGACATGACGTCAAATTCAACAGAACTGATGAAGAAGTAAAAAGATATTCAATTCTAGATAAAATATTATTTCCCTTCTTTATGATTATAAAATCAAACAGTTTTGCCACATAATTATCCATTAATTTTTTATTGTATTTTCCATCATACATTGCATAGTATGATTCTGAACCATCAGGATTAGCTGCAGTAGTTCTAAAGTTCATGTATAACTGTGCGTGATTATGATGAAGACATCTGTCGCCATATGTACCATATTTCAATCTCTGTTCCCTTGCTGGGTGCACTTAAATTATTTGTTGTTTCGATATTGTTCATGATTTATTAAGGATAAAATTTATTACGACATTTTTAAAGCAACTGCCACACAAGCACCATTAAAGTCAATCAGACTGTCATTTTCATCGGTTATAGTAATTTCTAAATTTTGAATAGGATCAAAAATAGGCATATTTACAAGTTAATGTGGTTCATGAATTATTGGTTAACCAAATTCTGCATCACCCAATTGGTCTCTTTATTCATCCATTAACAATATACATTGTACGGATGTAGTCAATTACAATATAATTTCTTATAATTGATCTGTCTCAAAAATTGGGCAATAAATACAAATATTTCGTATCAGTGTATGTAGATAATATTACTTTTCCATATTCAGATATTCTTCAATGTTATGAAAACTATGTGTTAGTAAAAATTGTTTAACGTCTAACTTGAAATTATGAAATTCTTTACTTTTCTTTATTGTAGCAGGCAATGCACTAAAAAGTATTTTGGGCTGGTAGTTTACACTTTTTTGGAAGAGCCCTGCTTTGTGGGTGTCTCTGTGAAAATCATCTCTGTTCCTTGTTTCATGTTTATGAACCTGATTATTTAATGTTGAAAATTCCAGGTGAGTTTTCAGAAAGTGGACACATTCATAGATGTATAAGCTAGGAAGAGTCATTATTTTATATTATTTAAATATTTCCCTGCATGACACTCTACAGGGAACCCCTTTAATTATTCTAATAGTCCTTTTTTGAAGTTTGAAAGCTTATTTTGTCATACCTGTATTTCCCCAGAACATCTAAGCAAACTGTTGATGTAAGCATAATAGGAACACAGCAATGATTCAGTGTTGCAAATTATTCTTAGCACATAGCAGCATTTATTTAGCTTTTTACTCAAAACTTCTAGATACTTTTCCCATATCAAGTGCTCATCCACCCATATACCTAGGAATTTTGTGTATGGAGCTTGTGCAATAACATAGTTCTCTAACTCAGCTTTTACACTTCTTCTAGCTTTACTTTTAATATTACTGAAATTCATCAATACCATTTTATCCGTACTTATGATCAAAGCATTATGGTTAAACCATTTTCCTGTCTCATTTATTGTCCTAGAGACACTCTGCTGTAGATTATCCATGGTGCATCCTTTTATGAAAATTCTAGTGTCATCAGCGAACACCACTGTTTCTGCGATTATCAGATGGTTTGGCAAATCGTTTATATGCACCAAGAACAACAGAGGGCCTTACACGGAACCCTGGGGCACTCCATAGCCAGTTTTTTGAAATCTGAAAGACACTCTTTGCCTTCATGAAATATTTGTATTTTCTGTTGTCTATCAGAGAGATAAGACTTGAACCATATGAAGACAAGTCCCTGGACACCATAAAATTCTAGTTTCATAAGCAATACGTCATGGCTGATTAGATCAAATGCTTTAGATAAATCTAAGAATATCCTGCAGCTTAATTCATTCTTGTGAAAGGCATTTAGGACCATTTTCACGAATTGGAAGACTGCTGTTTCTGTGGATCTGTTCTTTCTAAACCCATTTTGAGCATTAGTAAGTATTTTATTTTTATTCAGGAAGTCAGCTAGCCTGTCATACATTACCCTTTAAATTACTTTAAATAATCATTAGGCTTGAATGAGGCAATAATATTAGTTTCTCGATGAAAGTGATTGGTATGCTTTACAAACATTCAGCCACCTAGATTAAAATTTATATTAATTAATTTGAATGCAATAATTTTAAGAACATTGTTACCAACAGTCTTTTTGTTGGCTTCAACAATTTGTCCACTAAGTCCAAGCACGCTTCCAATGCTATCCTTTATAACCATATACAACTTTAGATCACTTTAAATAGTAATTCTATTTAAAATTTCATTGGCTATAATGTGAATATTTGGATTTTTCGTATGAATAAATTTTTCTAAGTTTTTTAAGGTATGCTGATCAACAGAAATTGTTATTGTTTCTCCAGCACAATACAGTTTATTATTTTTTGATGTAATGTTTGGAGTTAAAAAAGTACTGTAAAACCAATGAATTTAATATTTTTATAAGTTTCTCTTATTGGAACAATTAACCTTTTTTAAAAGTAGATGACTTATCACTTACCTGAAATAGACAAATCATTTGTGCTAATAAAGATTTATTTAAGTAAATGACATATTGGGAACGAAAAATAAGAATTCAAGAGAATAAATAAAAAATAAACATGGTAAACTGTTACCAAATTCTATTCGATATGCAATAGTTGGACCAAGTGGTAGTGGAAAAACTATATTAATGATTGACAATTATATTTGAGCTCCTGGATGGTTGGATTGGAATAAAATTAAGCATCTGTATGTTTATTCAAACAGTTTAGATCAGCCAAAATACTCAGAATTTATAAAAAGGGGTAAAAAATTGAATATAAGCATAACAAAAAATTGCTACTTTTATTGAAAATAATAATGAAATTATTCCATCAGATCAATGTCTAGGTAATTCAGTAGTAGTATTTGATAATTTCACTCTCGAAAATCAAGATGTAGTTAGAGAACATTTTAGTAGAGGTAGACATAAAGGAATATATTTTTTTATTTTTCAGAAACATATTCAAAAATACCAAAATAATTAATTTTAAAATCTCTTCAGACAAGATGACACAAATTTAAATCATATTTATCATCAGTTTGTTGGTGATGATTTAAAATTTGATGATTGTTAAAGAAATATGTAGTTAATGTTGGAATGATCAATTTGGATTTTGTATGTTAGACAACCAACGTTAGAAAACCAAATGAAGGTAAGTTCAGAAATAGAATGTAACATTTCATAAATGTTAAACAAGAAGGTTAAATATAACTTAAGCGTCAAACAAGTATGTTAAACATAACATAATCGTTAATCATGAATGTTAAACGTGAACATTAAATGATAAAATATTTAATTAATGTTTTTTCATCTCTAATAAATGTTCGCAAAATAGCCAGAAGTTGTTAAAAAAGCTAAACAAGATAGAAAAGAAGCTGAAGAATTGAAAGAACAATTCAGGCTTTGGACAAAACAAGAACAGAATATGAAAAACATAAAAAAGATCAACCAGTTATCAATGTTATTGAACAAATAAGACAACGAATCGAGGGATTAGGTGATAATGTATTAAAAGCTATGAAGAAAATAGAGAAGTTGAAAAGCAAATGATTCGATATCGCCATCATACAGCAGATTTTGGAGATCTATCACCAATTAGACAACTACATGATTGGTCTTGAAATGATATTAGTAAATATGGCTATACATTGAGTGAATCAGAAATACAAGATGCAATGAATAAATATGAAGAAGGGAGAAAGGTGCTGCTAAAAAAATAAAACGTGATGATGTTAAAAATAAAGACAAGTAAAGTATATCAACATTTGTGAAGATACTACTCCTGGATTACAACCTATTGGTCAATTTAAATTTCTTGGTAGTTTACCAGTTAATTTCAGTTATGATAAAAAACTATTGGTCATAAATTATATGTAGCTACAGATTGATTAATGAATCTTTTAAGTAATTACTGTAGATGATATGGATAAAAAATTTGATGTTGATTTATCTAATTATACAGATGTAATGTACCATTCAGGTGCATTATATTCTGATAACAATCCAAATAAAATAAAATCAAGTAGAGGTAAAAACACATAAAAGTTTGATAAAACAAATTCTGGATGACAAATTCTGAAACTTAAGAAGAGAAAAAATAGCTGATACAGATTCAAGTGCAGACGAAAAAATGGGTGAATGTTTATTAAAGAAACAAAGAAAAACCAGTATGTTTTGATGAATGACGTTAGAGATTTAATAATTAGATTGGCACTAACTAGCCCTCTTCCATTCACGCCACAGCATCCGCGTGCGCGACTCGAATGGTGCCGTCAGAGGATTGCTTGGAAGATGGAATGGCGCGCCATGGTTTTCAGTGATGAAAGCAGATTCTGCCTGCAAGCATGTATGGTCTTTTCTGCATGTGACACATCACTGTCTCGTAGAGTGCATTCGTCCACAACACACTGGCCTCTGCCCAGGCCTTATGGTGTTTGTGAAGAGGACATTAACTAGCACTCTGTTAGCGCAGAATGTTGCCATTATTGCAACGGAAGATGATGTGTTGTTCCAGCAGGATAATGCTCGCACACACACTGCCAGTGAAACTCAATGTGCTCTGTAAGACCTGTAGCAACTTCCCCACCCAGCATGATTACTGGACTTGTCTCCATTCGAGCACGTGTGGGACATGATGGGATAAGAAGTGACTCGTCAAACAACAACTATTACAGAACTACGTAAACAGGTTGAGCGGGCATGGCGTAACATATCCCAGGACAGCATTCACCATCTGTACGATCAACTGGATGACAGAATCAGCGCCTGCATTGCTGCTGATGGGGGCTACACCATGTTCTAATAAGGATGTCTCACCGTGGGTCGAGACTTGGTATCTCAGAACCGCTTGCGCTATTGATCTTAAAATTAATATCATCATCTTCTCCATATGCACTGTTGCAATAATAAATCTTGAATGAAGTGGAAACGTCTCACGGGGTATACTAATTTTTTCTGGCAGTGTATAAGTACAGTTATTGTTATTAATAAATTAATTATCTGGTCACATGGACAAAACAACACCAGCTCGTCAGACAATTATAGGGGTGGCAGCAATCAAACAGAGAACAGTTGACACGGTACGTTCCAAATGGTGCTGGCATTTAATGATCAGTACTTGGGGGCTCACGGTCAGCTTATCACGCCATTACAACAGCTAGTCTGTTGGGGCTCATAATATACTAATTTATGTAGTTTACTAATCAACAAATAAGATTGGCACGGTACTCATGCAAATTGAGGTGCTGCCACACAAAGTAAGTATTGTCTCTGGAACAGCAAAGTTTGACGAACACTAGTGTAAAGTATATGATACAGTTAGGCAGAACGAGTGTAGCTTAATCCATGAGACAGAAAAAAATATTTGTTGGTTGGTTCGGGGAAGGGGATCAAACAGCGAGGTCATCAGTCCCATCAGATTAGGGAAGGATGGGGAGGGAAGTCAGCCGTGCCCTTTCAAAGGAACCATCCTAGCATTTGTCTGAAGCACTTTAGGGAAACCACGGAAAACCTAAATCAGGATGGCCAGACGCGGGTTTGGACTGTCGTCCTCCCAAATGCGAGTCCACTGTGTTAACCACTGCTCCACCTCGCTCGGTAGAAAAAAAAAAAAAATGTAATTTGGGTGGAGCATGTACAGGGTATTAGGAAACCCCCACTACAAACCTATAGTGCTTGTAAAGGGGAGTGAGTACATGTTCTGAATAGAAACCCATGTCAAAAAGAAACTTTCATTTATCACTTAATCAAACATGTTTTTATTAACACTTAAACATTACGTGTTTAAGTTACCCCCCCCCCCCCCCAAAAAAAAGCGCCCAGCATACTGTACGTACAGAACAGTACAGATTCATTACAAAAGCGGGTCGATGTGGCGACCGGCCAGAACTCGTGCATACAAATCTTCCTATGTCACTACAGACAAACGTTAAGCGACATCAGATGACCGTTTGAGATAGTGCATGTCATACTGTGTATCCTATTGCAGACCAGAACAAGCAACTCTGAGACTTTTCTTTTTCCCTCAGCAGACACGGACGGCATAGAATGGAAATGGTACGTTTCCGGACATAGATTCCTATTCAAAACATTATGTACTCTCTCCCCTCTACGTATAACAGATTTCCGAACGCTCTTTATGCTTGATAAGGACTGAGGAGCTTAATACTACTTAAAGTGAAAAAGAAACCAGACTAGGCGTAATTCCACCTACATTTTGCACTGATTACGCTGCAGAATGTGTTGCTTTTCCGTCTCTTACTTATTGGGAATCTCTTACGCAGTGAACAGTCCTGTGCAGCAGTAATACATCGCTGGTCATTCCTATTTACAAAAAGAATGAAAGAGATAAAAGATAAGATGCACAAATTTTCAGACCGTATCGCTGGAGTTGGTCTGTTGCAGGTGCTTATAGTTGAGTAGCGGAAGTTGATGCTGCAGCGGGCTGGGCGCGGCAACTTCACAGGACTACCTCAACCAATAACGTACCGCGATTTTGTAAACGTCTCTGTGGCAGTGCTTCAGTGTTGCGATGGATACTGCTTTCGCTTACAGCCGTTAATACTTCACAAATGAAAACTGGCAAAAGCACTGCGAGCTCTCAGGGATCTTCTTCACCTTCTTAACTACACAGAGGTGACAAAAGTCATGGGGTACCCCCTAATGACGTGTCGGAGCTCCTTTTGCCCGGTGTAGTGCGGCAACTCGGCGTGGCATCGAGTTTACAGTGCTGAAATATTGAGCCATGCTGCCTCGATAGCCGTCCGTAATTGCGAGAGTGTTCCCGGTGCACGATTTTCTGCATGAACCGACCTCTGGATTACATCCATAAGTGTTTGGTGAGATTCATGTTGGAGATTTTGGGTGGCCAAATCATTCGCTCGAATTGTGCAGGATGTTCTTCAAATCAGTTGCGAGCAATTGTGGCACAGTGACATGGCGCAGTGTCATCCATAAAAATTCCATCGTTGTGAAGGAACATGAAGTCCATGAATGGTTGCAAATGGTCTCCAAATAGTCAAACATAACCATGTGCAATCAACGACCGGTTTAGTTAGACAAGAGGATCCAGTCCATTCCATGTGAACACAGCCCACACCATAATGGAGCCACCAACAGCTTGCACAGTGCCTTGTTGGCAACTTAGGTCCGTGGCTTCGTGGGATCTGCATCACTCTATATCGCTATCATCAGCTCCTACCCACTGAAATCAGAACTCATCCCACAAGGCCACGATTTTCCAGTCGCCTAGGGTCAACCGATATGGTCATGAACCCAGGAGCAGCACTGTTAGCAAAGATAATCATGTCAGTCGCCTGGTGTCAAAGCCCATCAACGTCAAATTTCGCCGCACTGTCCTAACAGATACGCTCGTCCTGCATCCCACATTGATTTCTGCAGTTATTCCACGAAATGTTCCTTGTCTGTTAGCACTGACTATGCAAATGCGTTGTAAGAGCAAACATTATGACGTTGCCGGTCAAAAACAAGGTTCTCTCAAAGAAGCAGCGAGGTTTAAGGGGAAACTACTCGTGTGAAATATAGCTTGCTCTGTTCATACGCGAGATCTCTCATAGAGAGATGAAGCGGTAGATTCCGTCTTCCTAGACTTCCGCATTCTCGCCTACTGACTATATGACCATACAGAGCATCCCCGCTAATATGTGATTTGCTCGAGGAACAGTTTTTTGATAATTCCCAGTACCTTGTACTCTTTCAAAGAAAGGAAAGTGATACCAGGCACGCCTCTAAAAAAAGATGCGTTATACGATCTTCAATGTTCTCAATGTATTATAATTAAAATGACGGTATTCCGAGTGTGCAGTGGAGGGTGAGGGGGCGGTAGTAAACATCGCAGGACACTGAAATATCGTAAGTATGCTCGTTAATCGTTGCGCTTGCGGAGTATCCTGAAAAAAATAGTTCAGCTTTCCGCCACCGTCTGGATATATGGTTCTTTAAGCTGTCAGAACGTGTTGTGGGTGCAGGAAAAGGGGAGAAATGATCAAACACACAATAGTGGTGGTTCTGGCACGTTTATTAGGTTATGGTTACAACTTAAAACGTGTTTTGTATGGCTTTCCTAATCAGCAACATACTGCATACATCATACGGCATGGTCGACAGTTGCTTGCAGCATATCTGGTGTGAACAAAGCGATATGTCGTTGTGTGCTTTCCATCAGATCCGATACTTCATTGATAGACACGTTCTTTCAGATATCTCGACAACCAGAAGTAACATACGTTTATGTCTAGGCATCTGAAAGGCCATACATCCTGAAACTGCCTAGAAAGGGTGCGGACATTACCGAAAGTTTCTCGAAGCAAATCTTTCAACTGGCAAGCGACATCTGATATCGTTCCATCTTGCATGGAAATAGTGCTGTGGACACAATTGCATTCTTGCAACGCTAGAACAACTTGTTCGACGAGGAGATCTTTATAATGTGCAGATATCATTGTACACCTAACAGGCCCACAAGGTGTCATCTCCTCGGGAAAAATACTAGACCGCGAATGAAGGAGCTTGTGGAACCGCACCACGCCACATAAGATGAGTGCAGTGGACGTTTCTAAACAATATGTAAAGGAGTAGAACCCCACATGTGACAGTTCTCCGCATTCACGGCACCATGTAGAATAAAATGTTCCTCGTCCATCGAAGGAATATTCCTCGGCCACATGTCATGCTAAAAAAAGAAAAGTCGCAGTGTAGTAGCCTAACTTGTGGCTTCACCTGGGGTACATTCTGAATCTTGTAGGGATAGCAATGTAAATTGCTTCGCGAAACCTTTTGGACTGCAGACTGGGGGAGAAACAATTCCCATGACACAGCCCCATCACTGGCTGCAGAATTTGAAGCATGTGCTGAACCATCGGCTATAGTTACAGCAACTTCAACAACTGCTATGGGAATGGGCCACCTCCTTCTCCCTGCTGCAACACCTAACTCAACTGTTTCTTTAAATTCCTTGATCATATTCTTCAGCTCGTTTATTGACATGGAGCCTATTCGGAGCTGTTTCTGTTGGTGATATTCCCGCAGTGCAGCACTGCTATTTGCTGCCGTTCTGATAAAGCAACGTTATCAGCAGTGCACGGTCTTTCTTCTCAATAACCGTTGCGCTTCGTACCGAAAACTTCTACCTTCTTAATCCTTTACACCAACAGTCAGTTCACAAAAGAAATCAATATGCGCCACGAAGCGACAAACATCACACTGAAGTCAAAACAGGAAACAGTTCACATTCTGACTGCTGACAGCGTTATATTTTCACCTGGTGGCAGTAAGTGCAACCATTTTTTTTTAAGCATACTCCATAGCGCATCGATTAATGAACATACATATCATATTTCAGTGTCCTGTGGTGTATACAGTCCGCATTGAAGCTCTCGGAACACCGTTAGTTAAATTATAACCACCCGATTCTTGAACGAATAGTCAGACAGGATCACTAGCAGTATAAGATTGGTGGATGACTATACTGTTGTGTAAGGAGAAAGAACCCAACGGCATCTGAGTATAAGACGAGCAGTGGATACCTTGAGCTCTTTGCATCGTATAAGTACTTAGTAGCAATAACACTAACAAGCGGTACGAAATGGGTCAATCATGTGAACTCAGCCTTAGGGCAGAGAAATAAAAGAATCAGAATGGCACTGGAAAAATTAAATGCAGCTATAATGAAAATCGCATACAAGACCCTAGAGCGATCAGTACTACTGCAATGCTCCAGTGTTTGTAGTCCTTATCAAGTAGACATGGCAATAGACATCAAACGAATTCGGAGACGTGCTACTAGAATCGAAACAGGTTGGCGTAGCTCATGCGTAAACGGTAAGAGTTGCAGAAAAGATCGGGGGACTTAAGGTGGACCACTATCCTGCCTCAAACGCGCAGGGACCAGGAGAACAAGGTGAGAGCGATTAGCGAAAATACAAAGGCATACAGAAAATCATGTTTCCTTCGCTCAGTAAGTGACCGGAATATGAAAGAACATCTGTAACATTTTTACAATGTATCCTCTGCCATACATTGTGTAGCATCTTGCAATTTATGTAGTGTGGAAAAGTCACTAAAAATACATAAGGAAACCGTAATGAAGTATCTGAATATAATGACCTCCTCCACGCCAACCCATCTGGATTCCGAGAACCTAAATTCGCACTTTTCTCACTTGACCTCTTGCAAACCATTTATCAAGGCAGCTAGATGTAATATTCCCTGACGTCCAAAAAAATCTGACTCATTATCACACGTGCTCACGTTATTGAAACTACGATTGTATGTGATATCAAGCGAAATTTTGGACTGGATTCATTACTTGGAGAATCGGATGAAGCATGTCAGCTTGGATGGAGAATCGTCGAAAGATGTAGAAGTAACGTCAGGTGTGTTCCAGGGATGTGTGTTGGGATCCTTGCTGTTCATGTTGTCAGTTATTGGCCATCTTGCTATATTAATAATAATTTGAGACTTTTCATATCTAATGCAGTTATCTACCGGGTGTTTCAAAATTCATGTTACACACTTCTAGAGGTTGTAGAGGGTACTTAGTACATCAAGTTTTACATAGGAATTCGCGTCCAGAAACGGTTCGTTTCCATGTTACAAGGAAAACATGAGCTACTCATTCGCGTGATAGATGTTTCTTACACAGTTTGCCTGCTATAGTAGGCTATCCACACTAGTGAATGGAACGGTGACGCGATGTCATGTGATGTCCACTGTTTTTATCTGTCTTCTTTTCATCCTTCCTGGTGATGCGTCAGTGGACATTATGGTGACTAGTACTTCAGTAACAGGATGTCTGAGTACAAGTTCGCAGAGTACACCGATATGTTGTTAAATTTTTGGTGAAGCTCGTCGTAATGGAAAAGAAGAGTACTTTCCAAATGGTGTGACTCCATTTCATCCAACGTTTTCCAGAGCTGAACAGCAGCTACGGGAAAGTGTGAAATTCACAAACAATAGACTAAAACGTGGTGTTCCAAGAAGGCGTCGCACTGTCGTCTTGGAAAAAAAGTGCTTCATCAAGCTGAAGAGAACCCATCGACGAGTGCTCGAGCCAATGTACATGTCTCACTCCTCTGTCTGGCATGTTCTGCACAAACTACAATTCCACCCATGTCGCCCTCAGATGCTATAAGCCAAGCTCCTGATGGATTTTGTGCCATGTGTCAATTTCTGTACTTGATTTTTACAGTGATGTGTGGATTTTCCTCAGTTTCCAAGGTGAAGTTTGTTCACCGACGAAGTGCATTTCAACAGGGAAGGTGTTATGAACGTACAAAATAGTCATATTTCGGATCAAGAAAACCCCAAAGCCAGGTGGACACGAATGTACGAGTATCAGCGTCTTGTCATCAATGTCATCAATGTCTGGGCAGGTATTTGCATTGGTCGTGTGACTGGGCCATACATCCTTTCTCCGCATCTGATGGGCGCCAGGTGCTTGATATTCCTGAAATAAGTGCTGGCGCAGTTTTTGTGGGGCAACAAGGAAAGTTTTGTTTACGAGACCCCTGTCGAATCGGAGGAAGATATGATTCCACGGATCATGGCTTTGGCAGAAGTGATTAACCGTACACTATGCATGTTGGACAGAGTTTATGCAAACTTACTGCACTGATACACTGTGTGCACCGAAATCGGTGGTCATCACATCGAACAGATGTTGTAATATCACAGTAAATAAGAGTGAAATATGTACATCTTTGAGTGTAGGCCTTTTCGGCGAATTTCATATATGAAGTCTGGTCAGCCGCGTAGCGTTGTCGTCTCGTAGCAACATTTCGATGGAATGCGTCTCCATCATCTCCAGGTGAAGTGTCGGGATATCTGTTGCTCTCATCTTTTACTTTGCCCTCTCTGGGGAAGTGTGGGGGGGAGTTTGTAGCCTTTCGGCTTTTTCTCCCCTGTGCACTTGTGTGTGTGATTATTTCTGCAGTTTTTTTGGCGTCTGTGATATGTGATGACTGTTCTGTATGTGTCTGGTATTTGCCTGAGGTTGGCGAGATGTTTGGTATTATATGGGAAGGAGCAGGATTTGGGATTGGGTATTGGGATTTTATCTTTGACTTAATCGTCAAAGATCGTCATCGGGCACTTGAGCTTGTCGCGGGACATGTCATACCGACCTAGGAAGTGGATGAGGGCGTCTCCTGATCTGGAAGAACCCTCATAGAAGGCCCTTGCCAGATCTTGGAAACGCTCCCTCAGGAGTGGGATTTCAGCTGCGGCGTGCAGATCGTCTATGGGGAATCCAAGGGGTAAATGCAATGCCCTCCTGAGGGCGCGGTTCTGCAGCCTCTGGAGTTTGTCCAGGTGCTGCTTCACCGCATATCCCAGACAGGGCACGCATACTCCATTACTGGCCGGATCAGGGCCTGGTACACATTTACTGCTACTGGGCAGGGAAGGGAGCTGGTTGAGTTCAGGATTGGGTATAGAATGGACATTCTGGCGCAGACCTTCCTGTGGACCTCGTCTATGTGGGGTTTCCACGTAAGACGAGAGTCCAAGGTTACACCAAGGTACTTGGCGGTTCTGCGCCAGGGGAGGTGGGTTCCGTTTAGGTGAAGGTGGAGGGGGGACGTTGAGGAGGTTCGCGCCTTCCGAGCCTGGGGGTAATCAACATAGCCTGCGTCTTTTCAGAGTTGATGGTAATGCGCCAGCGACGGGCCCAGGTTTCTTGTCGTCTAAAACCCTTTGTAACTTACGAAAGACCAGGTCCTTGTTCGCATTTCTCATGTAGAAGGCTGTGTCGTCCGCGTACTGTGCGGTGTGCACCAAGGGGGGACATTGGAGTGTCCGCAGTGTACAGACTGTACAAAACGGGCTCAAGACCGATCCCTGTGGCACCCCAGCACGAATATGCCTTTTGGTGGAGGTGGCAGTTTCTACTTTGACGGAGAAAGTTCTGTTCATGAGATAGCTTTTGATCAGCTGAACTATGCTCCCGGGAAACCCTTGTGTGTACAGCTTGTATAGTAGCCCTCTATGCCATACTGAATCAAAGGCTTTGGCTACGTCTAGGAGCACTATCCCGCAGTAGCCTCTGTGGTTGAAGCCCTCTGTGGCTGTTTCAACCATTCTCATGACCTGTTGTGGGGCAGAGTGGTTCTGCCGGAACCCGAATTGGAAATCCCTCAGAATTTGCTCTCTGGTAATATGTTCATGTATGGGTCTTAGCAAGAGGCGCTCATAGATCTTGCTGAGAGTTGGCAAGGGGCTAATCGGCCTGTAGTGCTGTGGGAATAGAGGGTCTTTCCCTGGTTTGTGTATCGCGCCCATTTCCACATGTTTCCAGCAAGCTGGGAACTCGCAGGAACGAGTAATCTCGTTGAGGACGTTCGCGAGGTGTGTGATCGCTGTGGATGAAAGATTTTTGACTAAATGGTTAGTGACACTGTCGTGCCTTGGCGCCTTTTATGTTGGGATGGACCTGATTACTCTTGCCATGTCCTTGGGGGCAAAAAGTATGGGTTCGTCGTCAGGGTCCTCCTCAGCATTGAGGAAGACAGCCAGTTGCGACTGACTACCTCTTCATGCTCTTCATCCTTAAAACTGCTTCTCGAAGGAGTCGGCGAGGGCGTTGGCCTTCCCAGTATGGATGTAGACCAGTCCCTGCTTGCCGTGCAGTGGCGGCATCCTAGCGCGTCTTTTTGTGAACTGTTTGGTTGCTTGCCATAGTGTATGATCGTCTACTTTGAGAGCTGTGAGGCGGTTTTGCCATTGCTCGTTTCTGCGCTCATTGAGCGCTACCTTCAGTTTTGCCTGTAGACGATTGAGCAGCCTCCTGGTGGTCTGGTTTCTGGTGATCTTCCACTCTGTTCTTATGTCGACTTTGAGCTAGCAAATGTTCTGGGAGCTGTATTTGCGGCGGTGGGCCATCCCTTTGTGGAGGGGTGGCCTCTTCCGCTGCCTGCAAGATGGTGCCTGTTAAGTCTTGTAGCGCTTGTTCTACTGTTTCGGCAATAGGTGGCGGAGCGCGAGCGATATCAGAGGCCACAGTTTCTCGGTAACGCTCCCAGTCTGTACGTTTGTAAGACGTCTGGTACCATGGGAGTGCTACCCATTATCCCTCATCGGTCTCTAGCATCACTGGGTTGTGGTCGGAGGACATTCTGTTGATTGTCCTTGCGGCCACAAACCCTGCGATCCTCCTAGTGAGAGCTATGTCTAACACATCGGGCCTGCCTCCATTTTTCGGAAAATGTGTGGGCTCGACTGGACCCTATGTTTCGAAGTGGTGGGTGTACGCTAGTTGTTGCAGCTTGGCGCCTGCTCTGGAGGTTACTCTAGAATTCCAATCAGGGTGTTTAGCATTGAAGTCTCCCCCTATTACGAGTTTGCCTTCAATTTACCCTAGAGCAGCTATGTCTCCCTCATCTATCTGGTCATGTGGGGGTCGGTAGACTGCAACAATTGTTAGGTGTCTGGTGGCAATGGTTGCTTCCATCGCCACTGCTTCGACTTTATTTGTAGCTGGTAAGAATACCTGGTGGTGGGGGATCCCTCTTTTTATGTATATGGCCACTCCTCCGCCTTGGGTTGGCCTGGCTTTGTGATAGCTAACATAGTTGGGGACTGTCGCTTTTATTCCCAGTTTAGGTGGGTTTCCCCCATCAAGCATATGTCGATGGAGAACTCCTTCATGAGTTCTCTGAACTCGACCTCTTGATTAACAATGCCGTCTGCAATGAAGACGCACATTGTCAGGCCTTGGATGTTTGGTTGTCTATTCATGATGGGGTTTTGGAACTACTGAGGAAGTCGCAGAGGGGAGCGACTGCTGGACTGCTGCCTGGAAGGCAACGAGGATCTGTGTGTTCTCCCTCTGGGTTTCCCTGAATTCCTTCATCATTTCCATGATGAGGTTCATGGTCTGCACCATAATGCCTAACAACTGATCCGAGGGTGTGCGCTGTGTGTGGGGTTCCCTAGAGTTTTCTCTGTCATGGTGGACCTGGTCGTTGTTGCTGTGTGTTTCCCGGTGTTGTTCTTGTGATGGTGTATGGTGTTGTGGTGATGGGGCTACGTTTCCGTGGCTTCTTGAAGGAGAGACCACTTCTACATAAGTTGCCCTTGGTGTGTCCGACCTTGGTTTTACCCAGGCCTTGTCCGTGTGTGTTGTCGTGTTTTGTTTTCTTGTGTGGCTGGATGGGATCGTGGTGTTTTGTTTGCGTGTGTGGGGGGCTGCCTTTGCGCCCTTTGCCTGCTGTGTGTGTCGTTTACGGACCTCACAACCTTGGTAACCCGCTGTGTGGTTTTTGCCACACAGCGTGCACCTTATTTGTGGGTCCATGTGTTGTAGTGTGCATGTCCTTGTGTCATGGGCCTCGGTGCACTTTCTGCATCTTATTGGCATGGTGCAGTAGGCGGCGATGTGGTTTAGGCCCTGACACCTGAAGCACTGCACCGTCTTGTTTTTGCGGCTCAGTGGTTCAGTGGTCACAGGGACAGCCAGGATCATCTTTATTTCCCTTTTGTTTTGCGGGATATCTGGCAGTGTGATCTGATACAGGAGCCATTTGCTCCCTATGTTGCCCATCTGCTGGACCGCCTTGACAATGTACCCCTGGATTGTCAAGTCTGTTTTGATCCCCTGGGGGGGGGGGGGATATTCGTCTTGGTAGGTCTCGGATGACAATGTTCTTTTGATTGTGGTGTAGTGCTCAAGTGTGTGTACTGTTATTTTGATTTTATCACGATCAGCAGGTTTTGCCTGGAAACTGCCTCCCCCAATTTCTGTTTTTAGCATCTCGAAGAGCTCCTCACAATTCTGGGTAAACTCTGCGACAGTCGAAGGGAGGTGGTGGGTGACCTGATTTTGTGTTTGTGTTGTGTTATGTGATGTCTCTGGCTCATCGGCCACCGCCTGAAACCTGTTCGGGGTGGGTTCCACTCCCTGAGCAGCCAGAAGCCTTGGCTGGCGAAAGGTTTTCTTCGCCAGCTCGAAACCACACTAGTCTTGCCCGGTTACGTTGTTCCCTTCCAGTGCAGTTGTTTCCTGGTCCCTTCTCAGGGTGACGACAGGTGCTGTCGGGAGCACAGTTTCCTCACAGGGAGTGGTTGGGGTAGGGGTGGTGGAGTATTTCTTTCCCTTGGTGTGCTTCTCCTTCCTGTCCTTTCTTGCACGCCGCTGTTTGGATGAGGTGGACTTGAGTGTGGGGGATTTGAGGAACTGTGATCGGGTAGGGGATTCAGTAGCAGTTGCTGGTTTGGGAAGGATTTTGGTCGGTTGACGGGACTTCTGCTTGCCACTTAGGTTGACGATGTGTTCGGCGAGGTGATTACGGCCGTTGGCAAGCAGGAGAGAGGAGGGAGGGGGGGATCGCAAATACTGACAATGTATTTGTTTGTTTGTGTTTGGAGTGTGTTTGCTATGTCAGGAGCGGAAAAGGGGCTTGCTGCCAGGTGATTGTCAGTTGCAACTTTTGTTCTCACCGTTGGGTTTTCCGGTTGCGTTGCTGACCCTAAGAGAACGATGGCAGACGCGGAATTCTGGACGGAGGTGGCGGACAACCTTTTTGTGGTTCCGCGGCCCGCTTCCAGGTTATGGCCTACTTTTTCCCTATTCTTGGGGGGGGGGGGGGGGGGCAGAGACTAACTCTGTGGCAGACGAAGTGCTCGAAACGGCCGGCCGTGCGGCCCGCGGCAACAAGAAAACGCGCCTCGTGTCGTCAGCGGAAAGAGACCGCCGCGACCCCAAGGCACCACCCAAGCTCGGCATACCACCTCGACGAAAAGACACGACAATTCTGCTGTCAGGCGACGCCATGCTAAGACCTCAGTGCAAGTGCCCGTCAGTGTTTTAATAAAAACAGAGCCGTAAAACACTTCTGTTTGTACTCCCGTGGAAGCGGGGGCCTATGGCTGACAGTGCGCTAGTTAGAGGAGCGATCGGGATATCGTCGGTCGCGGGCTGATATCTCTTCTGGACCGCTCTCCGCTTCCCGCCGCCGGCCACTCACGAGCCCGCGGAATCGCCCGATGCGCCTGGAGCAGCCGGTGGTGGGGGGCGAGTGTGCGGGGTTCGTGTCCTGGCGTCCGTCTCTGTCTGCTCCGTCCGTGGCCCTTGATGGAACGGAACGTTCTTCTCTGATTTTCCTGATTGCAGGCTCCCAGGCTGTGCTGAGATGGTACTCATTGTCGTGGTTGATTAGGTTGTCGTGTAACCGTATTGCTATGGACTCTTTGATTGCTGAGTCCCAAAATTTGTTTGTACTGCATATTTTCTTTGTGTCCTCGAAATCGAAGGTGTGCTTCTCGTCAATACTATGTTCCAACTCAGCATATTTGTTGGTCTGACCCAAGCGTACATGCCTGATGTGTCCATTGTGGCGCTGTGAGATGCAACGCTGTGTCTGTCCTATATATTGCATGCCACATCCGCATCCAATCTTATATACACTAGGTGCCGTCAGACCTAGTGGATCCTTGGTTGAACCGAGAAGATCTTTCCTTTATGTTTCTTGAGAATTCTCGCGATCTTGGCCATTTGGAGGACCATGTATGGCAAGAACGCACAGCCCATTGCTTCGTCTTCATCCGGTCTCTCTTCAATCTTCTTGTGGTCGGTCTTCAGAGCTCTCCTTATTTGTGTCTCACTGTATCCATTTTTCTTGAAGGTGTCCTTGAGGCGTTGCAATTCTCCTGGCGAACTTGGCTTATCGCAGATGGACCTGGCTCTGTGCACTAATGTGTTGAGTACAGAATTGCGTTGCGCAGGGTAGAGGCAGCTGTTGACATTAAGATAGAGGTCCCTGTGTGTTTTATTTCTGTACACTGTGTGTCCCAGCATTCTGTCCATGTTCCTTGTGATCAGGATATCCAGAAAAAGTAAGCTTCTGTTCTCTTCTGCCAATGGCGAATGGTCCAAGAAGAAAGCCAGAGAAAGGCAGTGCAAGAAATTCCTTTGACTTCTGGAAGTGCGACAACAGGAAGAAAAAACATCTCCCAACAAGGTGGTCATTAATCTAACAAACAAGGAACTGGATGTGCCAACACAAGAGGTGCTGTTCAAGGGCCTAAACTTTGTCCCAGTTCCGAGAACCCTTCTCTGTCAAGGTAGAATCAACCACCTCTACCAAAAGGCGTATTCGTGCTAGGGTGCCACAGGGATCGGTCCTGGGGACCGCTTTGTACAGTCTGTACCCTGTGTACACTCCCACAGCCCCCCTGGTGCACACCGCACAGTACGCTGACGTCACCGCCTTTCATGCTTGTAATGCGAATAAGGACTTGGTCATTCGTAGGCTACAAAGGGTTTTAGATAACACAGAAATCTGAGCCCATCGCTGGCGCTTCACTATCAATCCTGAAAAGACACAGACTATGCTGATCACACGGAGACTCAGGAGATGTGGACCCCTCAACGCCGCCGCTCCCCCCCCCCCCCCCCCCCACCCTTCCCTCCTAGATCCACCAAGTATCTCGGCGTAACCTTGGACTCGAGACTAACGTGGAAACCCCATATAGACGAGATTCACGGGAAGGTCTGCGCCAGAATGTCCATCCTATACGCAGTCCTCAACACAACCAGCTCTCTTCCCTGCTCTGTAGGAATAAATGTCATCAGGCCCTCATACGGCCAGTAATGGAGTATGCGTGCCCTATCTGGGGATGCGCAGCGAAGCAGTACCTGGACAAATTCCAGAGGCTGCAGAACTGCGCCCTTAGGAGGACACTGCACCTACTCATGGGTTTCCCCACTGACGATCTGCACGCCGCTGCCGAAATCCTACTCCTCAAAGAAAGATTCCAAAATCTAGCAAGGGCTTTCTATGAGAGCTCTTCCAGATCTGGAAATGACCTCATCCACTCCTTAGGTCAGTATGACATGTCCCACAGTAAGCACAAACGCCCCATGACGATCTTCGACGACTAAGTCGAAGAGAAAAATCCCAAAAATCCCCAAATCCTAATACTTAATCCTTAAAATACTCAACATCTTGCCAACCTCAGGCAAGTACTAGACACCTGCAGAACACCAACACAACATACAGACAGCGAAAACAGTCAAAGACAATCACATGCTCATAACACACATTGTGGAGTAAAAGCCAACAGGCTACATACTCCTCCATACACTTCCCCAAGGAGGGGAAAGTAAAAGGTGAGAGAGAGCGATATCCCGACACTTCGTCTGAAGATGATGGAGACGCATTCCATCGAAACGTTGCTACAAGACGACGACGCTACTTCGCTGACAACCCATGAAGACTTCATATATGTACGTCTTGTTTTTCTTGTAACATGGAAACAAACCATTTCCATACATGGGTTCATAAGTAAAACTTTATATACCAAGCCCCCTCTACAACCTCTAGAAGTGTTTAACATGGATTGTGTAACGCCCTGTGTGTCTAAGACTCTCTCATCACTTAAGGTACTGTCAGCATATCTCTCACTTGCATGGTGTCTGTATTCTGCATCTGTTTTGTTAGGTGGTGCCTCATCTATTTGTATAAGATAACCTGAAACATATTGAACTAACACTTAGATCATGCATACATAAACAATGAAAAGCATAACAACAGTAACAGCTGTATGTACGTGGGGTATTATCTTCAGCTCCATGTTGCTGCTGTAATTCTTCTTCCTGTACCGCCTAATCTGACATTTCAACTGTAACGTATATGAAATGGTGCCTTAGATGATGGTTGCGTAGGAGCTGGAGGGGAAAAAACAGAAAGAGATCAATGATGCTCTTGATCTTGGATGTATGCTACAGATAGAAGAGGGCTGGTATAAACATTGCTGATAGTTATAACTGTGGCATAAAAAAGCTTCTTCAAAATCGCGTAACATTCAGAATAAGAAAATCACATTTCAGATGAGAGGCCATTACTGATGACGAGGAATCGAGATGTCTTCTGATTCTCATGCCAGCTTTGGTAGTGCGTTTGCAAATGCTTCTGCGAATGCTTGATGATGAAATTTCTCTCTGTCCACAAGCAGATCGACTGTAACATGCATGAGAAGATATTAATTACAGGAATTTGCATATAATATGTATATACAGGGTGTATCTGAAATAAATGTAGGAAATTAAAGGGCCAGTAGAGTGGATGATAAGTGAAAAACTGTAGGTCATGTGATTCCCAAGAAGCGACAAATCTGTGTTGGAGCACACACATAGAAAACATATACTTACAAATTGACTCCTAATGATGACCTCTTACACTATCACATGTGCATCATTACATGTTGATGCATATATGGTAATTACCACTTCCAGCACGTGTCTTATATGGCTACACTACTTTCTGTGAACATTCGTACTGAAAGTTCGTACATAAAGCAGTACATGACACAGCAATTTCTTACACAGATGTTGTCTGATGCCGGCACTATGTGAAATATGACAAGCACCAGAGGTGCCACCGCTGGCACTCGTGTCAGTTACAGGTTTCATGTAAGTAGTAAGTAGGGAAACATCTCCAATGGCTAACAACAATAAAGTGCTGGCTTTTCAGACAACATGCATCTCACTTTAAACTGGGTTGGCACCTAGCTAGGAAGATGTGTGTAAATACCATTAGTTTATGCAGTAAACAACTTAATTTTTTCTTAATTTTTTTTACTTCATCTCCACCTCGTCCTCTTCCACCTCTACTTTCACGAGTAATTCATTTAATTCATTTTCCATAAACTCCATGTTTTCATTCCCCACCTCATCGTCCATATATATATATATATATATATATATATATATATATATATATATATATATATATATATATACTCCTGGAAATTGAAATAAGAACACCGTGAATTCATTGTCCCAGGAAAGGGAAACTTTATTGACACATTCCTGGGGTCAGATACATCACATGATCACACTGACAGAACCACAGGCACATAGACACAGGCAACAGAGCATGCACAATGTCGGCACTAGTACAGTGTATATCCACCTTTCGCAGCAATGCAGGCTGCTATTCTCCCATGGAGACGATCGTAGAGATGCTGGATGTAGTCCTGTGGAACGGCTTGCCATGCCATTTCCACCTGGTGCCTCAGTTGGACCAGCGTTCGTGCTGGACGTGCAGACCGCGTGAGACGACGCTTCATCCAGTCCCAAACATGCTCAATGGGGGACAGATCCGGAGATCTTGCTGGCCAGGGTAGTTGACTTACACCTTCTAGAGCACGTTGGGTGGCACGGGATACATGCGGACGTGCATTGTCCTGTTGGAACAGCAAGTTCCCTTGCCGGTCTAGGAATGGTAGAACGATGGGTTCGATGACGGTTTGGATGTACCGTGCACTATTCAGTGTCCCCTCGACGATCACCAGTGGTGTACGGCCAGTGTAGGAGATCGCTCCCCACACCATGATGCCGGGTGTTGGCCCTGTGTGCCTCGGTCGTATGCAGTCCTGATTGTGGCGCTCACCTGCACGGCGCCAAACACGCATACGACCATCATTGGCACCAAGGCAGAAGCGACTCTCATCGCTGAAGACGACACGTCTCCATTCGTCCCTCCATTCACGCCTGTCGCGACACCACTGGAGGCGGGCTGCACGATGTTGGGGCGTGAGCGGAAGACGGCCTAACGGTGTGCGGGACCGTAGCCCAGCTTCATGGAGACGGTTGCGAATGGTCCTCGCCGATACCCCAGGAGCAACAGTGTCCCTAATTTGCTGGGAAGTGGCGGTGCGGTCCCCTACGGCACTGCGTAGGATCCTACGGTCTTGGCGTGCATCCGTGCGTCGCTGCGGTCCGGTCCCAGGTCGACGGGCACGTGCACCTTCCGCCGACCACTGGCGACAACATCGATGTACTGTGGAGACCTCACGCCCCACGTGTTGAGCAATTCGGCGGTACGTCCACCCGGCCTCCCGCATGCCCACTATACGCCCTCGCTCAAAGTCCGTCAACTGCACATACGGTTCACGTCCACGCTGTCGCGGCATGCTACCAGTGTTAAAGACTGCGATGGAGCTCCGTATGCTACGGCAAACTGGCTGACACTGACGGCGGCGGTGCACAAATGCTGCGCAGCTAGCGCCATTCGACGGCCAACACCGCGGTTCCTGGTGTGTCCGCTGTGCCGTGCGTGTGATCATTGCTTGTACAGCTCTCTCGCAGTGTCCGGAGCAAGTATGGTGGGTCTGACACACCGGTGTCAATGTGTTCTTTTTTCCATTTCCAGGAGTGTATATATATAGAATGAGCGCAAATTTCTCGTATTTTATCCTCGTGGTCCCTATGCAAAATGTATGTTGGCAGCGGTAGAATCCTTCTGCAGTCAGCTTCAAGTGTCTGTTCTCAATAGCGTTCCTTGAAAAGAACATCGTCTTCCCTCCTGGGATTTCCATTTGAGCTACCTGGCGAGCGTCATCCGACTGTTTCAAAAAAATTACTCGCCATGCAAAGTGACTCTCATGATCAGTTTAATTAATTAGGCAATTAATTTGACATCAATGATGTTCTGCCAGGTGGGCGGAGGTGAGAGCTAGAGTACCACTGATATAATTCGGGAGTTGGAGTGGTAATTAGGTGTTTTTTCGTTGCGGCAATATCTTGTAACGATATTTCAATCTCCCATCTACACAAGGAGAGATGACTATCGTAATAAAGTCAGCTATATTACCGAATTTATAAAGTGATGTGTAGTGTAAACCTGATATTTACAACGTCTCTGTGCTGTTATCTGAAGAGACTTCGTATGTGGCGAAACATTTGGTTACTTTAAGAGAGTTTGAAAGTGAGAAAGCATCCTGTGACAGAGGTAGATCTTAGCAATCCGTCATGAGCCAAAAACGAGTTTAATTTTCCAGTCCTATGATGCAGTATGTAACAGATATTAAGCAGCTTAACAGAGTTTTACCTGGTGAGAGAGTACTTAGAGGAAGTATAGCCTATGCCATGCTGTTACAGGATTTTCGCAACAAGTAACGATACTTCAGGGATGTGAAAACGTGAGTATGCCTCGATTTCTTCTGTCTCCGAAAATAACTCGTATAAAAGGGAGAAATCTACATTTCGCTTGACAAATTCGAGGTGTATGTTGGACAATATCCCAGTCTCAGATTGGGTAAAGTGGATTTTTTAACCTGGGGAGAGTCTATGTAGGAGTGGAATTGCAATTAAAACTGTATGTCCAAGCCACGCCTGCTTGTCTCGGAGTGTGCTGTGGCCAGTGGCATGAGTGGGCATGAGGCTTCGGTCGGCTAGAAATAGTGGATTAGCTTAGCTTCCGGGGAGCACAAAGAAAAAAGGTTCCAGCTGCTAGCTAGTTGGCTCTTGACAGCAGTTGGGAACAGTCCCGATGGTGGCTCTCGCAGTGCCCTCAGGGTAGCTGGATAGAGAACTAGCCAGTATGCTGGCAGAGCGGCGACAGAAGCGGACGTGTGTGTGTGTGTTGTTGTTGTTGTTGTTGTTGTGGTCTTCAGTCCTGAGACTGGTTTGTTGCAGCTCTCCATGCTACTCTATCCTGTGCAAGCTGCTTCATCTCCTAGTACGTACTGCAGCCTACATCCTTCTGAATCTGCTTAGTGTATTCATCTCTTGGTCTCCCTCTACGATTTTTATCCTCCACGCTGCCCTCCAATGCTAAATGGGTGATCCCTCGATGCCTCAGAACATGTCCTACCAACTGATCCATCTTCTAGTCAAGTTGCGCCACAAACTCCTCTTCTCCCTAATTCTATTCAATACCACCTCATTAGTTACGTAATCTACCCATCTAATCTTCAGCATTCTTCTGTAGCACCACATTTCAAAAGCTTCTATTCTCTTCTTGTCCAAACTATTTATCGTCCATGTTTCACTTCCATACATGGCTACACTCCATACAAATACATTCAGAAACGACTTCCTGATGTTAACAAATTTCTCTTCTTCAGAAACGCTTTCCTTGCCGTTGCCAGTCTACATTTTATATCCTCTCTACTTCGACCATCATTAGTTATTTTGCTCCCCAAATAGCAAAACTCTTTTACTACTTTAAGTGTCTCATTTCCTAATCTAATTCCCTCAGCATCACCCGACTTAATTCGACTACATTCCATTGTCCTCGTTTTGCTTTTGTTGATGTTCATCTTATATACTCCTTTCAAGACACTGTCCAATCCATTCAACTGCTCTTCCAAGTCCTTTGCTGTCTCTGACAGAATTACAATGTCATCGGCGAACATCAAAATTTTAATTTCTTCTCCATGGATTCTAATACCTACTCCGAATTTTTCTTTTGTTTCTTTTACTGCTTGCTCAATATACAGATTGAATAACATCGGAGAGAGGCTACAACCCTGTCTCACTCCCATCCCAACCACTGCTTCCCTTTCATGCCCCTCGACTCTTATAACTGCCATCTGGTTTCTGTACAAATTGTAAATAGCCTTTCGCTCCCTGTATTTTACCGCTGCCACCTTCTCAAATTGAAAGAGAATATTCCAGTCAACATTGTCAAAAGCTTTCTCTAAGTCTACAAATGCTAGAAACGAAGGTTTGCCTTTTCTTAATCTAGCTTCTAAGATAAGTCGTAGGTTCAGTATTGCCTCACGTGTTCCAATATTTCTATGGAATCCAAACTGATCTACCCTCAGGTCGGCTTCTACCAGTTTTTCCATTCGCCTGTAAAGGCGAATTTGCTGACGTGGCTTATTAAACTGATAGTTCGGTAATTTTTACATCTGTCAACGCCTGCTTTCTTTATTATTATGTTCTTCTTGGCGTCTAAGGATATTTCACCTGTCTCATACATCTTGCTCAACAGATGGTAGAGTTTTGTCAGGACTGGCTCTCCCAAGGCTGTCAGGAGTTCTAATGGAATGTTGTCTACTCCCAGGGCCTTGTTTCGACTCAGGTCTTTCAGCACTGTGTCAAACTCTTTATGCAGTATCATATCTCCCATTTCATCTTCGTCTACATCCTCTTCCATTCCCATAATATTGTCCTCAAGTACATCGCCCTTGTATAGACTCTCTATATACTCCTTCCACCTTTCTGCTTTCCCTCCTTTGCTTAGAACTGGGTTTCCATCTGAGCTCCTGATATTCGTACAAGTGGTTCTCTTTCCTCCAAAGGTCTCTCTAATTTTCCTGTAGGCAGTATCTATCTTACCCCTTGTGAGATAAGTCTCTACATTCTTACATTTGTCCTCTAGCCATGCCTTCTTAGCCATTTTGCACTTCCTGTCGATCTCAGTTTTGAGACATTTGTATTCCTTTTTGACTGCTTCATTTACTGCATTTTTATATTTCCTCCTTTCATCAATTAAATTCAGTATTTCTTCTGTTATCCAAGGATTTCTACTAGCCCTCGTCTTTTTTCGTACTTGATCCTCTGCTGCCTTCACTACTTTATTCCTCAAAGCTACCCATTCTTCTTCTACTGTATTTCTTTCCCCCATTCCCGTCAATTGTTCCCTTATGCTCTCCCTGAAACCCTGTACAACCTCTAGTTCTTTCAGTTTATCCAGGTCCCATCTCCTTAAATTCCCACCTTTTTGCAATTTCTTCAGTTTTAATCTACATTTCATAACCAATAGATTGTGGTCAGAGTCCACATCTGCACCTGGAAATGTCTTACAATTTAAAACCTGTGTTGCGTGAGAAAAATCAATATGCCGAATGTTTGCGCTAGACAATTATTTCCCTTCATTTAAATTTATTTTTTGATGGCTCTGCGGCCACACTGATACTCTCTCTGGCCCCTGAGCATCTGATGAGGCAGGCATAAGAATTTTTGATTACCTGCCAGTGCGGTCACCACTGGAGGCACAGCTGTTTCTCCGCAGTGTGCTCTGGTCGCGGCGGTAGATGACACGCTCTTCGTGATCGCAAGTGTGTGTGATTCATAGGATTTTTTCACCAGATATGCTTAGTGGAAGCATTTTGCTGGAGAAGGGGGCTTCTGTTGTCAAATGTCGGGCGTCAAAAAATGTATACACACTTTGAAGCGTCATAGAAAATTTATTTCCCGTTCTACAATTTTAAATTTCTGGAAATGGAAAGCTTAAAGTCCAATTGGAAAAATAAATGTACTTTTCAAATGTGATTAATGTTCAAACTGGTGGCCTTCAGCATCAATACATTTCTGAGTACGAGTCACCACTGCTTCTGTACATCATACCAAAGTGTCCAATGAGATTTCTGCGCACACCGCCTGAATCTCATTCCAAAGTGTGTCCAGGTTACGTGGTTTACGTTTGTACGCCTCATCTTTTACTGTGCCCCATAAGAAGAAATACAGCGGCGTGAGGTCCGGGGAGCGTGCAGGAAACTCGATTGGTCCCCTGCGTCCTATCCACTGGCCTGGCACATTGTGATCCAGGTATGCTCGTCCGTTCCTATGATAGTGCGGCAGGGCGCCATCTTGTTGGAAATAAAACTCATCATTACCGTATAATGCACGAATGGCAGGGAATATGGAGTCAGCAAGCACTGTTAGGTACGTTTCTCCAGTAAAAGTACCTTCAAAGCAGAAAGGCCCAGTGAGTCCCCTTGCAGACAAACCACACCACAGATTTACACCAGGCAAATTCACAGCCTTTTCAACTGTAATGTGAGGATTATCTTCAGCCCAGTACACACAATTATGCCTATTGACAGTTCGATTGAGTTTGAATTGGGCTTATGCTACCCATAAATCCCGGTTCACGCCTCACCATCTCCTGAACCCATTCACAAAATTCTAACCTTCGATCTGGATCGTCATCACTTAGCTGTTGCACCAGCTTTGGAATATACACGCGAAACTTGCTTTTCTTCAGAATGTGTAGCACACTACTAGCACTTACATTACTCTCACGCGCCTCTTGCCTTGAAGATTTTTGAGGCGAACGCTGAAACAGTTCCAAGACCGCAGTTATGGAATCATCACTTGTAGCTGTACGCGGTCGCCCTGATCGACCTTTATGCACATCACACACTGTTCCACAAATTTCGAATTTGTCTCATAGACGCGTAATTGTTAATCTTGAAGGTGGTTCTGTACCATACTCACTTCTCCACTGTCTTCGAACCGCAGCTACATTCTCAAAATTCCAGTACCTGCCACTTAATTATCTGCTTCCGCGCTTCAAAGCTCGAACGCACGTCAGCCACGTTGCAGTTACTTCCTTGCCACTGCTGCCACCTGTTGAAGAAACATAACATTACTTTCTCACAGATATTTAACCTTGTAGAATGAGAAATAAATGGTCTATGACAGTTCAAAGTGTGTATACATTTTTTTGACGCACCCTGTATTTAGCACTACGATCTATTTGTGGCGGAAATTTAATTACTTGATTTGCAAAATGTTTGTGTGTGATTCTCAGACATTGAAAATGTATGTTAACTACACTCCTGGAAATGGAAAAAAGAACACATTGACACCGGTGTGTCAGACCCACCATACTTGCTCCGGACACTGCGAGAGAGCTGTACAAGCAATGATCACACGCACGGCACAGCGGACACACCAGGAACCGCGGTGTTGGCCGTCGAATGGCGCTAGCTGCGCAGCATTTGTGCACCGCCGCCGTCAGTGTCAGCCAGTTTGCCGTGGCATACGGAGCTCCATCGCAGTCTTTAACACTGGTAGCATGCCGCGACAGCGTGGACGTGAACCGTATGTGCAGTTGACGGACTTTAAGCGAGGGCGTATAGTGGGCATGCGGGAGGCCGGGTGGACGTACCGCCGAATTGCTCAACACGTGGGGCGTGAGGTCTCCACAGTACATCGATGTTGTCGCCAGTGGTCGGCGGAAGGTGCACGTGCCCGTCGACCTGGGACCGGACCGCAGCGACGCACGGATGCACGCCAAGACCGTAGGATCCTACGCAGTGCCGTAGGGGACCGCACCGCCACTTCCCAGCAAATTAGGGACACTGTTGCTCCTGGGGTATCGGCGAGGACCATTCGCAACCATGGAGGGACAAATGGAGACGTGTCGTCTTCAGCGATGAGAGTCGCTTCTGCCTTGGTGCCAATGATGGTCGTATGCGTATTTGGCGCCGTGCATGTGAGCGCCACAATCAGGACTGCATACGACCGAGGCACACAGAGCCAACACCCGGCATCATGGTGTGGGGAGCGATCTCCTACACTGGCCGTACACCACTGGTGATCGTCGAGAGGACACTGAATAGTGCACGGTACATCCAAACCGTCATCGAACCCATCGTTCTACCATTCCTAGACCGGCAAGGGAACTTGCTGTTCCAACAGGACAATGCACGTCCGCATGTATCCTGTGCCACCCAACGTGCTCTAGAAGGTGTAAGTCAACTACCCTGGCCAGCAAGATCTCCGGATCTGTCCCCCATTGAGCATGTTTTGGACTGGATGAAGCGTCGTCTCACGCGGTCTGCACGTCCAGCATGAACGCTGGTCCAACTGAGGCACCAGGTGGAAATGGCATGGCAAGCCGTTCCACAGGACTACATCCAGCATCTCTACGATCGTCTCCATGGGAGAATAGCAGCCTGCATTGCTGCGAAAGGTGGATATACACTGTACTAGTGCCGACATTGTGCATGCTCTGTTGCCTGTGTCTATGTGCCTGTGGTTCTGTCAGTGTGATCATGTGATGTATCTGACCCCAGGAATGTGTCAATAAAGTTTCCCCTTCCTGGGACAATGAATTCACGGTGTTCTTATTTCAATTTCCAGGAGTGTATAAAGAAATATCATCCTAATGTGGTGGTGAGTGTTCTAAGTGATCTATTTGACTCCTGTAAATAGTTAAGTAATTAATTTGAAAGGGTAGTGCAAATGGGCTATTTCCCTCTATTTTTGATATCGAAATTGTATCAGCCCTGTCTTTGTCCCCAGGACTAGCCAGTGGGAACGCAGTATTCTGAGGAGAGGTGAAAACCTCTGTCTGCCTATTTGGAGACATTGGTTCGCCCACACAAACAGGAAGTAGCCTCTTGAGAGAGACAGAAACAGGAAGCGAGTCTGGAATTTCCCAATCAACAGAATGCCGCCACTGGATTCTTATAATTAGGACATTGGACGGTCTTTGACCTCCGTGGCAGCAACCGAACGATCGACACACGAGCGGGAGACTCCAAAGGGCGGCTACTATATGAGGTGCATTCAAGTTCTAAGGCCTCTGATTTTTTTTCTCCGGACTGGAAAGAGATAGAAACATGCGCATTGTTTTAAAATGAGGCCGCGTTCATTGTCAATACGTCCCAGAGATGGCAGCACCGCACGGCAGATGGAATTTTACCGCCAGCAGCGAGAATGAGAACTGTTTTAAATACTTAAAATGGCGACGGTTTCCTTACTTGAACAGTGTGCAATCATTCGTTTTCTGAATTTGCTTGGTGTGAAACCAATTGAAATTCATTGACAGTTGAAGGAGACATGTGGTGATGGAGTTATTGATGTGTCAAAAGTGTGTTCATGGGTGCGACAGTTTAATGAAGGCAGAACATCATGTGACTACAAACCGAAACAACCTCGGGCTTGCACAAGCCGGTCTGACGAAATGATCGAGAAAGTGGAGAGAATTGTTTTGGGGGATCGCCGAATGACTGTTGAACAGATCGCCTCCAGAGTTGGCATCTCTGTGGGTTCAGTGCACACAATCCTGCATGACGACCTGAAAATGCGAAAAGTGTCATCCAGGTGGGTGCCACAAATGCTGACGGACGACCACATGGCTGCCCACGTGGCATGTTGCCAAGCAATGTTGACGCGCAATGACAGCATGAATGGGACTTTCTTTTCATCAGTTGTGACAATGGATGAGACGTGGATGCCATTTTTCAATCCAGAAACAAAGCGCCAGTCAGCTCAATGGAAGCACACAGATTCACTGCCACCAAAAACATTTCGGGTAACCGCCAGTGCTGAAAAAATGATGGTGTCCATGTTCTGGGACAGCGAGGGCGTAATCCTTACCCATTGCGTTCCAAAGGGCACTACGGTAACAGGTGCATCCTACAAAAATGTTTTGAAGAACAAATTCCTTCCTGCACTGCAACAAAAACGTCCGGGAAGGGCTGCGCGTTTGCTGTTTCACCAAGACAATGCACCCGCACATCGAGCTAACATTACGCAACAGTTTCTTCGTGATAACAACTTTGAAGTGATTCCTCATGCTCCCTACTCACCTGACCTGGCTCCTAGTGACTTTTGGATTTTTTCAACAATGAAATACACTCTCCATGGCCGCACATTCACCAGCCGTGCTGCTATTGCCTCAGCGATTTTCCAGTGGTCAAAACAGACTCCTAAAGAAGCCTTCGCCGCTGCCATGGAATCATGGCGTCAGCATTGTGAAAAATGTGTACGTTTGCAGGGCGATTACGTCGAGAAGCAACGCCAGTTTCATCAATTTCGGGTGAGTAGTTAATCAGAAAAAAAGCGGAGGCCTTAGAACTTGAATGCACCTCGTACTCCACTTCATTCCATTTCTCAGTGCTTACAGTTATTATGTCATGGAAAGAAGGGCTGGGGGGGTGCAGAAGTGAGTTCTACCCAAGTGATGGAGCTCTGTATCCTGCAAACTGATTAAATAAAGAATATGCAATTATTGACATTGATTTGAATTTCATGTGAGTCTTTTTCTCGCCACTTTACAGATGGGAGAGAGGAGGTGGATTGGGGGAGGGGAGGTGAGTTCAAATGGTTCAAATGGCTCTGAGCACTATGGGGCTTAACATCTGAGGTCATCGGTCCCCTAGAACTTAGAACTACCTAAACCTAACTAACCTAAGGGCATCACACCCAACCATGCACTAGGCGGGATTCGAACCCGCAGCAGTCACGCGGTTCCGGACAGAAGCGCCTAGAACTGTTCGGCCGCCACGGCCAGTGGGGTGGGGGTTGGGGTGCTGGGCGATTTTCCCAGAGGGTGAGGTGGTAATTAATTGATTAATTAATTAGTCAATTAATTTTGATATCAAAAGTGTGTTTATATCGGCGAGGGGAAGGGGAGAATGGTTGGGGATTTCCCAGAGGGGTGGGTAGGAGGATGGAGAGGGGGAGGGACAGAGGTTTCTCAGAAAGATGGATTATCCTCAGGGGTTCATAAATTAACCCCCAGGGGTTCATATGTCAGTCAGCATAACAATAGGTTATGCGGGGAGGAGAGGGGTCATAAATAAATCAAACTTACCCCTGAATAACTGCTTGCCTCTGAATGTATGTAATCCATAATGTGAGGTGACACCCTTGTTGACCAACTACTACCAGTCACTGTTTAATTTATTTCCACTATCTATTTCAAAGGTGTACACGTCCAGCATCAGGTGCTTTTATGTGTATCGAAATGATGTGTGTGTTGTATTACGATTTTGGGGTAACCTATGGCACTGTCTTGTAGAGAAACAAAACGCTTCTTCAGAACATGGCTCTGTGAAGGTTTCTGAATAAAAACGGAACATAAATGCAAATGTGCAAATTAAACAATTGAACAACTTCAGTGCTCACAGTCTCATTTCTCTGTCATAATACTTCACATGTAGGCGGTGTGTAGAAACTGATAGCTGCAGAGAACATACAGCAAAAACAGAAACACTGTTTTGAAGTGCAAAGAAACATAGAGCAATGCAAAACTATACTTTCAGAGTTAGTCTTAAAAAACAGATGAACAGATATTTTGGGATAAGTATTTCAAGTGGTAACGAAATCTTTTCTGTCAGGTTTATATCGCTTAATATTTGTACTCATTTATGTAATCAGGTGACATGTTGTAAACATTAAGTGCAATAATTATGTTGCCAACAGTGGTAAAATTATACATAAATAAGTAATTAGAATGGGATTCAGAGATAGAGGATGAAAGGTGTGACAGAAGGAGAGCAAAGTTTTTGTTATCCCAGAGCTGTGGATTTGTTAAGCTTAAATCTGTTACATGTTGTAACTGCGTAAATGTTGAGGGTACAAACTATTGCTTTTTGGGCGGATCTACTGAGTTTTGTGAGTTAGAAAAGTCAACTGTTCATTTAGGAAATATCAAAGAAACATGCAAATTACTAAAATAATTAATGGTGAATATGAAGGGAAGGATAGAGGCAGTGTGTGTGTGTGTGTGTGTGTGTGTGTGTGTGTGTGTGTGCGCTTCCAGGAGCACTAATCTTGCAAGTTTCACAGGAGAACTTCTGTGGAGTTTGGAAGGTAGGAGATCTGTACCAGATCGGATTAAAGGAAGACATCGAAGCAATTGAGAGGAGGACTGTTAGATATATTACTGATAGGTTTGAACAACATTCAACTGTTACAGTCGGGAACTCAAATGGGAATCCCTGGAGGGAACGCGAAATTCTTTTCGAGGAACACTACCGAGAAAATTTGTAGAACTGGCATTTGAAGCTGGCTGAAGAACGGTTCTGTTGCCTCCAGCATACATTTTGCCTAACGACCACGAATATAAGATACGAGAAATTAGGGCTCATACGAAGGCACATAGACAGTCGTTTTTCCCTCGTTCTATTTGAGAGTGAAACAGGAAAGAAGATGAGTAGTTGTGGTACGGGGTACAATCCGCCACGCACCGTAGGGTCGATTGATTGTGGAGTACCGAAGTAGATATAGCTGTGGATAGTTGTGGAAGTAAAGCTGTGAGGACAGGTCGTGTGTCGTGCTTGGGTTGGGGTTGGATTGTTTGGGGAAGAGACCAAACAGCGATGCCATTGGTCTCATCGGATTAGGGAAGGACGGGGAAGGCAGTCAGCCGTGCTGCCCTTTCAAAGGAACCATCCCGGCATTTGCCTGAAGCGATTAAAAGAAATCACGGAAAACCTAAATCAGGATGGCCGGACGCGGGATAGAACGGTCCAGTGTGCTAACCACTCCGCCACCTCGCTCGGTAGTCGTGCTTGGGTAGCTCAGTCGGTAGAGAACTTACCTTTCCCCCGAAAGGTAAAGGTCCTGAGCTGCAGTCTCCGTCCGGTGTACAGTTTTCATCTGCCAGGAAGTAGGGTGACTGAACGCGTGAAAGCTGTAAAAACCAGCATTCAGCTTCATGTCGTCTTACTTGACTTCCTCATATCAGACCAACCGTGTGAGAGAATCTTCGAAATGTGAAAGTAACCCAAGGGAGTAAGGTGAAAATTTTGCGGATAATATTTGGCAGAACAAGGATTCAGAAATTACTGCAAGGGATACAGCTAATATTAAACCCCCATCAAATCTTCTGAAAGCAGCATCAGCACTCCATGTAACTGTGGAAACTTCCAGCAATGCTCACCTGTGTAAACTCTGCTTCGAGGAAGGAGTGATATTCACCTGTGTGTAGACATATCACTGCTTATGATAAATCTGAACCTTCGCTTTCCTGGTGTGTCTTTTGCCAGAGACCTGTTCCAGCTAGAGTAACAGGATTTTTGTAGGCATCACCATTATTTTATTATATACATCGTGAGAAAGTAGACATATACCCAGAGAAACAGTAACAAACACATATTACACTACTGGCCATTAAAATTGCTACACCAAGAAGAAATGCAGATGATAAACGGGTATTCATTGGACAAATATATTATACTAGAACTGACGTGTGGTTACATTTTCACGCAATTTGGGTGGGGTGCATAGATCCTGACAAATCAGTACCCAGAACAACCACATCTGACCGCAATAACGGCCTTGATACGCCTGGGCATTGAGTCAAACAGAGCTTGGATGGCGTGTGCAGGTACAGCTGCCAATGCAGCTTCAACACAATACCACAGTTCGTCAAGAGTAGTGACTGGCGTATTGTGACGAGCCAGTTGCTCGGCCACGATTGACCAGACGTTTTCAGTTGGTGAGAGATCTGGAGAATGTGCTGGCCAGGGCAGCAGTCGAGCATTTTCTGTATCCAGAAAGACCCGTACAGGACCTGCAACATGTGGTCGTGCATTATCCTGCTGAAATGTAGGGTTTCGCAGGGATCGAATGAAGGGTAGAGCCACGGGTCGTAACACATCTGAAGTGTAACGTCCACTGTTCAAAGTGCCGTCAATGCGAACAAGAGGTGACCGAGACGTGTAACCAATGGCACCCCATACCATCACGCCGGGTGATACGCCAGTATGGCGATGACGAATACACGCTTCCAATGTGCGTTCACCACGATGTCGCCAAACACGGTTGTGACCATCATGATGCTGTAAACAGAATCTGGATTCATCTGAAAAAAAATGACGTTTTGCCATTCGTGCACCCATGTTCGTTGTTGAGTACACCATCGCAGGCGCTCCTGTCTGTGATGCAGCGGCAAGGGTAACCGCAGCCATGGTCTCCGAGCTGATAGTCCATGTTGCTGCGCCGACCGCGGTGGCCACGCGGTTTCGGCGCTGCAGTCCGGAACCGCGCAACTGCTACGGTCGCAGGTTCGAATCCTGCCTCGGGCATGGATGTGTGTGATGTCCTTAGGTTAGTTAGGTTTAAGTAGTTCTAAGTTCTAGGGGACTGCTGACCTCAGATGTTAAGTCCCATAGTGCTCAGAGCCATTTCCATGTTGCTGCAAACGTCGTCGAACTGTTCGTGCAGATGGTTGTTGTCTTGCAAACGTCCCCATCTGTTGACTCAGGGATCGAGACGTGGCTGCACGACCCATTACAGCCATGCGGATAAGATGCTTGTCATCTCGACTGCTAGTGGTACGAGGCCGTTGGGATCCAGCACGGCGTTCCGTATTACCCTCCTGAAGCCACCGATTCCATATTCTGCTAACAGTCATTGGATCTCGACCAACGCGAACAGCAATGTCGCGATACGATAAACCGCAATCGCGATAGGCTACAATCCGACCTTTATCAAAGTCGGAAACGTGATGGTACGCATTTGTCCTCCTTACACGAAGCATCACAACAACATTTCACCAGGCAACGCCGGTCAACTGCTGTTTGTGTATGAGAAATCGCTTGGAAACTTTCATCATGTCAGCACGTTGTAGGTGTCTCCACCGGCGCCAATCTTGTGTGAATGCTCTGAAAAGCTAATCATTTGTATATCACAGCATCTTCTTCCTGTCGGTTAAATTTCATGTCTGTAGCACGTCGTTTTCGTGATGTAGCAATTTTAATGGCCAGTAGTGTACATTGATAACCTTTGTAAACATGTTGAACATAGCGGTGAACACAATGAATAGTAATAAAATATTATATAGCACACTCTTGGTAGTACAAAAACGGTTTTATAAATAACTGGTGATCGGTTTTAACGTACCATAGATTATCTTCAGGCCATACTCCAGTGATGAAAGATTGACATGATGACATGGAGTAGGAACTATGGATACCACCCACTGATGTCGCATCTGTTACCTTGATGTCGAATCAGTGGGTGGTATCCACAGTTCCTGCTCCATGGCATCATCTCCACCTGTCATCACTAGAGTATGGTCTGAAGATGATCCACAGCAGGTCAAAACCGATCACCACTTATGAATAAAAATGTTTTTATGTGTTCATGACTGTTGTATATAAATATGAAGACATTAACTGTTCTCGAAAGAACAGATACCATTGATGACCGTGCAGCTTCTCTAGAATAAATGATAATTAATTAAAACCCACAGCTGCCGACAGTTGTTGATATACCTCGATGGGGACAGCTGAAAACGTGTGCCCCGACCGGGACTCGAACCCGGCAAACGCTCTATCCAGCTGAGCCAAATTAATTCAAATGGCTCTGAGCACTACGGGCCTTAACATCTGAGGTCATCAGTCCCCTAGAACTTAGAACTACTTAAACCTATTGCATTGTAGAAATGACGGAGAAGCTCCGTCCCAGCCGCAGCTGCAATGGTTCACAGCCTCATGACGACTACCGCAGGTTCGAATCCTGCCTCGGGCATGGATGTGTGTGATGTCCTTAGGTTAGTTAGGTTTAATTAGTTCTAAGTTCTAGGCGACTGATGACCTCAGAAGTTAAGTCGCATTGTGCTCAGAGCCATTGGAACCATTTGATTACCGCAGTCCACTTCACCCCTCCGCCGCCCCACGCCGAACCCAGGGTTATTGTGCGGTTCAGCCCCGGTGGACACCCCAGGGAACGTCTCACACCAGACGAGTGTAACCCCTATGTTTGCGTGGTAGAGTAATGGTGGTGTACGCGTACATGGAGAACTTGTTTGCGCAGCAATCGTCGACATAGTGTAACTGAGGCGGAATAAGGGGAACCAGCCCGCATTCGCCGATGCAGATGGAAAACCGCCTAAAAACCATCCACAGACTGGCCGGTTCACCGGACCTCGACACAAGTCCGCCGGGCAGATTCGTGCTGGGGACCAGGCGCTCCTTTCCGCCTTGAAAGCCATGCGCTAGACTTCACGGCCAACCGGGCGGGCTACTTAAACGTAACTAACCTAAGGACATCACACACATCCATGCCTGAGGCAGGATTCGAACCTGCGACCTTAGCAGTCGCACGGTTCCAGACTGAAGCGCCTAGAACCGCTCTTTCACCGCGACCGGCCCAGCTGAGCCACCGAGGACACAGATGAATAGCGCGACTGCAGGGACTTATCCCTTGCACGGTTTCCGTGAGATCCACATTCCCAACTATCCACTATCTACATACGTAATGTACCTGTTAGACATTTGCCCATCCACTCATTACTCGCACATACTAAGGTGACGATTCCCGTAAGAGTTCGAGCAATCTGTGCGCGTTCGCATTAATTATCATTTATTCTAGAGCGGCTGCACGGTCATCAATGATATCTGTTCTTTCGAGAACAATTACTATTTTCATATATATAGTTAAAGGCTACCCAGCCATTGACCTTCGTCTGTGCGAATGCGTACAAGTTGCCCGAACTCTTATGGGAATCGTCACCTTAGTGGGCGTGAGTAATGAGTGGATGGGAAAATATCTATTAGGTACATTATGTATGTAGATCGTGGGAAGTTGGGAATGTGGGTCTCACGGGAAGCGTTCAAGGGATAAGTCCCTGTAGTTGCGCTATTAATCTGTGTCGTCTGTGGCTCAGATGGATAGAGCGTCTGCCATGTAAGCAGAAGATCCCAGGTTCGAGTCCC
The DNA here is from genome assembly GCF_023864275.1 of Schistocerca cancellata. Lineage (NCBI taxonomy): Eukaryota > Metazoa > Arthropoda > Insecta > Orthoptera > Acrididae > Schistocerca > Schistocerca cancellata. The sequence continues at coordinate 525,862,879 of NC_064628.1, forward strand.
AGTTGGGGCACACATTTTCCGCTGTCCCCGTCGAGGTATATCAACAACACCTGTCGGTAGCTGACGTTTTCAATTAATTATCGTTTATTACATATAATATTTTATTACATATTACAACTTGTAGAAAGAAATATTGATTTATTACAGCTTCATAATGCAGGATTCTCATGTCAGTAACACATTTAGGCTACTCTCCACAGAGTTAAACTTGGACAACCGATATTCCGTAGTTACAAGTCACAGCTTAAAACGTATGTTCTTTTTAATGAAGGAAATTATACAGGTACTGTAACTTTTAAAAAAGATGGTAATTTATTACATTTTTCCACGTATGAGGGCTTTTTTAACACATGCTTATTTTTCCTACGTTAAAACCATCTGCCACATGGCAGTATTTACCAAACAGTTATTTTTATATACACTAAATTCAACATGTATGGAATTCTGTCATGCACTTTTATGAGACCAACCAACACATGGGCGATGTTGCACAATGTATCGAACACATTCTTTACATCTTCACTTAATGGTTGTATCTGATCGGCAGCAAAACATATCGCACCCCATAACAACCAAATGCTTAAAACACTTCGCTGTTTTAACAATACTGTATACATTGTCACACAATCCAGTAGTTTAAGTGCTTTGGTGAACAGCAGCATTGCTCTGGCGACTAGATGAGATGGTGGGTTTATATGTATACGTGTAGACCCATCCCTACACCAGCTGCTGTTGTCTCCCAGTCACCCCCTTCCAGATCCCCCCCCCCCCCCCCCACACACACACCTACATAAATGATGTTTTACCGTGTGAAACAAGCCTAGGATTGTTCTTCATGACAAATGATTTTTTTGTATAAAAAATAAATAAAAAAATTAATACTGTATTAATAGACGTAACTCCAAATCATTACAGTGTGTGTGTGTGTGTGTGTGTGTGTGTGTGTGTGTGTGTGTGCGTGCGTGCTTGCGGGCGTGCGTGAGTGTGTTTCTTGACTTGTGTGTATGCGCCATATCTACCCTCGACATTAGGCTCATAGGTCTTCAGTTGTCTATAGAATGACAGTACAATATGCTCAGCACCATCGCTGTGAACGATGGTAGAGAGCGGACTGAGAGGTATTTTTTGAATGCAGGGCTTTGTGCCACAGACTGGTTGTTGTAATATTTCGTGTCATGCGCTGCAGACCTTACTGTCTGTAGCGTTTTGCACACTAGGTGTGGCAGCAGAGTAAGGTTTGTGCGAGGAATATGATGTTGAGGGTAGAATTATCGCGAGAATTGCTTTGACTTCCTTCCATGGATAACCAGAAACAGACATATACATTGATCGGACAGAACATTATGACCACTGACCTACTATCGATATAAACCCGTCCAGGCGATAACAGCTTCACCTGGCGAAGAATGACTGCTGGTCAGACACACACACGCAGTTCATGAAGTACCAGTGACTGAGCTGTCTGCAATCTGCCTGAGTTTGACTGAGGACAGATTGTGATAGCCCAGAGGCTCAGCACGAGCATTTCAGAAACTACATGACTTGTCGGGTGTTTAAGGAGTGCTGTGGTGAGTGTCTTCAACACGTGGCGACACCAAGGTGAAACCATGTCAAGATATCGTGGGGTTGGACGGCCACCCCTCATTACAGATGTCAGATGTCGTAGGCTGGGCGGAATGATGAAATAGAATAGGCAGAAAACTGTAGCGGAACTAACGTCACACTTTAATGCTCGGCAGAGTACATGTGTGTCGGAACATGCAGTGCACTGAACACTCCTAAAGATGGGCCTCGACAGCCGACAACCCATGCATCTGCCAATGTTAACATCACAACATCAGCAACTACAACTGAAACGGGCACATGACCGTCGGCACTGGATGTTGCGTAGTGGCAGAGCTTTGCATGATCTGATGAATTCCGATACCTTCCTCATTAAGCTGATAGAAGGGCGCGAATCCATCGTCTTCCAGGGAAGCAGTTTCTTGACACCCATACTGCAGGACGGAGAGAAGCTGGCGTCGGTTCCATTATGCTGTGGGGAACATTCACGTGGGCATACATGGGTCCAGTGAAACTCGTGCAAGGCACCAGGACGGCCAAGGAGTGTCATCCACTGGTTGTAGACCACGTATATCCCTCCACGTCGATCATGTTTCGCAACTGCAGTGCCATTTTTCAACAAGATAGTGCGCCATGTCACAAGGCCAGCTGTGTGATGGAATGGTCTGAGGAACACAGTGGCGAGTTCCAATTGATGTACTGGTTCCCCACATTCCCAGAGTTGAACCATATTGAACACATTTGGGATGTGATTGTACGTGGTGTCAGAGCTCATTGCCGCCCTCCACGGAATTTAGGGGAATTAGGTGACTTTCGTGTGCAGGTTTGGTGCTAGCACTGTCCAGCGACTTATCTAGGCCTCACATTGCTTTCATGCCATGTTGTGTCGCTTCTGCTATCTGTAACAAAGGTGGACATTCCAGCTATTAGGTAGGTGGTCATAATGTTCTGGCTGACCAGCGTAGGTTGGTAGTCTTACAGGTAATATACTAGTGTGGTTCTAAATCTCCAAATCACTATGACATTATTAGCATTACGGAATTTAAACGAGGAAAAACCGGATCAAATGTGAATGAGCTTTTTTATTTTAGGTGGTTGGCTTACACTTATGACCCAAAAAATAACGTCTCATTGCTGAGAGAATTACGAGCAATTAAGAAACTACATACAGGTCTTCGTTGACTATGCATGTGTGGCCTTTCCGCACTAGATCACATGTAGGGCAATGCCTTCTGTTAAGAGATCTCATATTAATGTCCATATCATGTATTGTTTATAGGATAGGGTTTGCATTCTATTACAGATGGTTATTCCTTCCGTTGAACACACATTATGTTGTAAGCAGCACGAAAGCAGAAGATGAACTGTGATATTCTGCACAATGCTGTAGAAATAAATCTGAAAACTCTGAATATTGGAAGCCTGTTGGCTACAGCTTCTGTTGTTTGATACAAGAGGAAATCTTTTGTCATAGGGGTTTATACCTTGATGAAAAGGTACTGGGTAGTAGTTGCTATTCATACTGCAGTGTGCTTTGACTAAGTTAACGCCACAACACAGGAAATGTTTAATCAGCGAGGAGGGGGGAGCCTCTTTTATTAATGTCCACTAGTAGAATTTTCTCTTTGTACTGCATGAAGTGGAACAAGAGACGAGCGGTGGCCTTATCACTCCAGCAGATGGATCAGGTATCACAATATGCTGCCACATGTGTTGTGTGTGTTGCCTCACAGACGCACACGCACGTTGTGTGGTGTGTATGTAAATATGATGATGGACAGTTATCATAGCATATTATATAAAAAAATTACGACGGTATTCCACCGCAGTACATTATTTAAAACAAACAGTTCGAGTACTTTGACAGTTTATGCTGAATGATTTTATTTTCACATTGGCGAACAACAGTGAATCTGGTGGAAGACAGCTGTTGACACATTCGTCTGCATGCACTAGATATATCAGAGGTTCTGCGACGCATGTGTATGGTACCTCACCAAACCCATTGTGGTGACGATCATAGGCCGTCTCTCAGAGGTCTGCTAGGAGGAGAGATGAACACACAACATGCGACATTGCAGCAGAGCCGGAGCAAGTTGCAGAAAGCTTATGATGCAACTTGAGAGCTGGTACATAGCCTCTTTTTTTTGGTAAAAGTTATATTTACTGTCATTTTACTGAACAGTCACAAGTTCGAACCCTTATTATAAATTGATTGTGCTGTGTACACTTGGCTTCAAGTAGCATTCAAATCTACGGATGTATGAAGGTGAATACATTCTGTATTCACCAGCTAGAAAAACTGTACTGTGCGACCGCCAGAAGCTGATAGAAGTCTCTGATGCTGCACAGCCTCTCGTGTCAAATTCAACAAGTTATTACTGCTGGCACACACAGGTTCGTACTTGAAGGCACAACGTATATTGGCAGGTGTTTATTATGTCTATTTGCTTCATATCTTAATTTCATCAACATACATAGATCGATTGCAGCAGCAACTAAACCGGTATTTTCTGTCCACTTTTCCTTGCAAAGTTATTATTATTGGACATACTGCTGTGGCCGTGCGGTTCTAGGCACTTCAGTCTGGAACCGCGTGACCGCTACGGTCGCAGGTTCGAATCCTGCTTCGGGCATGGATGTGTGTGATGTCCTTAGGTTAGTTAGGTTTAAGTAGTTCTAAGTTCTAGGGGACTGATGACCACAGATGTTAAGTCCCATAGTGCTCAGAGCCATTTGAACCATTTTTTGGACATACTGCATCAATAGAGGGGGTTTGATCTAAAATTGATTGCACTGAGTGTGTCTACTTGTCTTCTAGCATTCAAATTTATTAGTCCTTCTAACTATTTTATTGAACGATATTGATCCTGATTGCCTGGGAGTTCAAATAAATTCTCATGTTCTGGTACAGAAGACTGTAAATACGTACTTACGGACTGTTGCTGCTGCTGTGATGTGTACATTAGATGTGGAACACCTTTGTGACCTGCTAGCATTGTAATAACAACAAAGCCATAAGTATAACGGCCTACACACATAGTAATGAAGGTGGACGAATAGTTATTGACAGGTATTGGAATTAATTGTCTAGGGGGGCTCAAGACTGATGCGTTATGTTGACGATAGACGGCACAAATTTGCATTTCGGTCTATCCCAACAATTTTATAGCCAGTTTACGTATGGTAACCTTTATGCCGTTCTGATCCTCTCTCTAGACTCATGCAATCGCTCTGTTTCATTGATATTCATACAAGGTGTTCGGAAATTCCCGTTTCAAATTTCTGGGACTTGTAGAGAGGAGTGAGCACTTAAAATTTTGAATTGGAAACCATGTCCGGAAATGCACTTTTTCCGTGCTACAACCATTTGTAAACATGTTGGTAACGCGACCATTTCAGAAGTAATTGGTTAGGCGTGACCCTATAAATCACTTGTTTTACAGTCCCACTCATTAATATCCAAATAAATTGCTCGTGTACTCGTTGACGGATTCTCTCCAATGTGACACAGCACGGCCTCTTTCAATCCGGTGTGCAGCGTCTTCTTGGAGCACCACAGTCACGCCTACTGACAGTGAAGGTATCCTTTCTCGAAACTGTTGTGTAATTATGGGGAAGAGTGTATGCGATGGAGTTGGACGTTGTGAAGAACGATCTTAATGAAGACGACGAGCAGCTCCTCCATTACCGTGAGCTTCGCCGTTCAGGAGAATCATGTCGATGTATTCTGCAAACGTATACTCCACCACGCTGCCCTAACACTAGAGACACGTGAATGAGGTTCAAACCAGTTCAGAGAGGTGGAAAAAATGTCAAATGGCATCAACTGATCCGACGTAACCGCCCCAACCATGACTACCCTGTTGCATACCTATCTAGCAAAAATGTTTTCAAACAGCTGTAGCACCGATATGGCGCGTCTCTGGACATGGGTTTCAATTCAAAATATTACATACTCACTCTCCTCTACAAGTCTTAGAAGTTTGTAACGGGAATTACCGAACACCCTGTATGTCAGCTGTTTGCTAAGGATAGTTAATGAATGACTAATCATTTTATTATTATAATCCCTTCACAGAGCTACTGTCTACAGGATGGGGTTGAGGGAGATAATACAATTTTATACAAAAATACTATATTATTAATGTTATTTGATACACTTGTAACAACCATACACTGGTTGCAGTAATTCATCATCTCTAAAATACATCCACTGACTTATTTTCACTGACAAATGGTAATCGTGCGAACAGTTGTTGTTCCACTGAATGTCCTGGTTCTGTAGTTTCACTGCTGGGGAAGAAACAATAACATAAGTATAAGGAAATATATTATTAATAATAATAGTAACAATAATAATGGATGGAGGGAGCTACTTACTTTTCAGATGGTAGTAGGAGCCACTGTCTGTGTTGCAAAATTCACTCATTTCAAAAGGCAGAGGTAGCTTCAGCAAATGCAACTCATTGTCTTTGATGATCCATGCATCTTCACTTCCAGGTAATCCGAATAAACAGTCACAATCGTGTCTTTCGCTTCTCAGTGTAGTCACTATAGCTTCTTGCATGGTGGAAGATGTAGATTCGGTGGAGATTTCAAATGTAGGCAATTCCAGCAAATGTAACTCATTGTCTAGCAAAGCCTAACTAGGTAATGCAAAGTCATACAGGAATGGGGCATTGCAATTATTTGCTGAACAACGTTCCAGGTTGTACATCTCTTGAATGCTGTGTAATCTAATAACCTATCAGATAAGTAGTAGGGCAAGGTTCATTTCAGCGCATTTTGTTAGTGCAGCTTGCATACATCAGGGACAGGTATGCACTCAGGGGCAAACCAATTGTTCTTCTTTGATTGACAGGTACTTAACCTATTGTTCTCCTTTGACTGACAGGTACCTAACCTATTGTTCTCCTTTGATTGACAGGTCCTTAACCTTTTGTTCTGCTAAAAGGATACTTCCTCTTGATTGACAGGTCCTTAACCTGCACCTTCCCATTCCCTCCCCCAGGAAACATCCAACCCACACACCCACCCACTCCCTCCCCCCTCGCTGCTACATGTACACTTTCATGTCTGAGTTATTGGAATAGCCCCTTTCACTCTTATAAGTTTGAATGACTATTTAATTAGATTGATCAATTAATTAACCCCTCCTCTCTAGTAACTCCACCCACCTCTCTCTCCACCCCTACCTGGAAATTGGCTGCTCTGTGGTGGAGAGGAAGGATCTCATAACAGGAAATTCGAGGGCATATTGTTTATTTGCAAAAATTCAGTTTGCAGGGGTTCGATTTCTGTCACTCATTATTCTTTGCTGTTTATAGAGAAATAACTACATCGATGGCTACTTTTTTTTTATTCCGATTGTGCAAGGGATACCATCATGAAACACCTATCACACATAATTACACTGCAAATCTTTTGATCGCAAAGCACGCACCACCCGCCATCCCCTGTCCACTAGACTGCACGGAACACCACCACACAAGCTGCTAAGAGTCGGGATGCACCAGCGGCCCCCAGGAATTGAAGATGCGGCTGTCAGCTGCCGAACCACTTGCAGGTGTCAGTTCGGGTCCCGCGAGCATGAGGCAGCGGCATCCCTTTCATACTTGACACCTGAGAAATTCCTTTCGAAACATGTGTCCACATAGAAACTGTTGCTAGCGCGATGACACATGTCCTTTGTAGGTGCGGTCCAGCGAGATGTTTGCATAGTGGATCACCCTCAGCAAACTGTTCCATAGCGCGCACGTGCTGATGCCGCAAGCCACCGCCAGACAGATGAATACAGGGGTGCAAGCTATTGCTCTCAGGCTGTTGCCAATGGCAGCCAGCAGGCGATAGTCGCATCTGTTTTTGGGTATACAGTTAGAGTCCTTTGAGTGTTATACTGACATCTCATGTTTATGTAAATAAGAGCCGAGTCACCCTCTGGGTCAAGCGCACGTGTTTACCATTGCTGTCACTTGCCTCTCTACCTGTGGATACTGACGTCACAGGTTGTGCTGTAGAAATCTATTCCAATGCTTCCCAGAATAGCACAGGGTGCATTGTTCCTAGCGATCCTAATGGGACATGCGAGCTGCATCTAGCTGTGCACGCGTGTTTACCCACCCAGCAAGGCTGGCTCATCATTGCGAAATGTTTGGGTAGTGACTCACCAGCACAAGCGCATCTAAAAGGTTCTCAATTTTATATGGACGTCATATGGCTATGTAAATAACAGCCAAGTCGACTCTCGGAAACTGTAAAGTTTCATACGGGACACTCTACCTGTGCTGCTAGAACAGAAATAGTTAAGAATCGCTTTTGTAGGAGCTTTCGTGATGTCTCTACTTGTCTGCATGGAAGGTCTTGTCCTAACAGGACCTGTTTATGAAAATAGCTCACAATAACACTGAATGCATTCTTCCTGATGGTCCTAACGAGACATCACATGTTCGCTTCCTGGAAATTGTGATGTCCTGCTTTCAACATACATCTCAGAAGCGGTAAACGTGGTCACCACTAAAAGCCCTCATCATGTCTGTGCACACTCGAGAAATTACCGTTAATCATAAAAGCATTCTTGTTGTTTGGAAAGACAGCACTGTCTAAGCACAGATGGGAAACAATTACGCAAACAGAATTTGAAGCACTGTCCTATAGAGGAGAAAAATGGCTTGAATTTTTGGTGTCCTACAGCTTATGGTCTGGAGATGGTCCAATTCCACAGAGGCAGATGAGTGATGGCATCCCCACCATAGATAGATGGTCTGCTTCAACATGTCCTTGAACACATGCTTTCTCATAACTTTCCATGAGATACCTTGCCCCCATCTTGTTTGAATCATCTTGTAGACACTCCTATGCCCCAGCATGAAGGATGTCTTGTGAATGAATGGAGCATTCTGATTGGATCTTACTTAATTTACCTTCCAAATACTAATGCTGCAGTTGTGGAAGCACTGCCCACCTTTTTTTCTGCAGACGAAACTCTCAGCGGCAATTAACTATTTTTTACAAATCCCCATATTGCACTGAGAATTAAACCCTGCAAAGTGGCCTACAGATCGTTAAATATGGAAAGACTCTGACTCAATTATACAGCTCTGCCACTGAGGACAAAGCTTGTATATTAGAGCGTGAAACCAATTTCCAACCCAACAATATATCATCACATACCATGTCGATGTAGTAAACACACAGTTCATATCCTGCACCATTCAAAATAACCCTTTTTGCATAATGTATATAGCTATAGACCGCCAGACACTCGTACATATACCGTGAAGACAGGCAGCATATGCACATGCACTGTAGGTATACTCCTTGCTGCACTAGATACTTCCCGCATGTGACTAATCTCTCAATAAATTGTGGCTCACATATAACCTTTCAATAATTAAGTGACTGTGAATCTAAACTGGTAAATCTGGACGTCAGCAATGATGCGTCATGGCCCTGAAAATTCATTCTGAATAAATTGAAAAATCTTACCTCAGTGAAGTCGCCGGATAACGTGTATATATCTGCTCCTATAAGAAATTTTTCTGGCACAGCCCAGTGCAATGCTGGCCAGTAGATCTGATATGTATAAAAAGAAACAACCGATTTTTCTTTACGACAGTAGGGATGACCATGGATTGGAGAAAATAGTAAATTCTTTATATTCAGATGAATGATTGTCAAAAAGTTAATTTTATAAAAAAGATTATTATTACAAGATTTTTAAAACATATACATGGTACTTGATATAACAATAGTACAAATTTAGTTGTAACAAATTAGATATGCACACAGTGGTTTTTGCCTTATATTACATCGCTCAGGCATGACCAGCCCAACTGCGAGCTACCACCACTACTGTCGACACTGCTCCTACTGCAGCCGACACTGCTGTCTGGTCTGCAATTCTATTATAGCTTACATATCGCAGGCAGTGCGTGAGCAATCACCGAAATTACATCTGCTCAAGTGTGCTAGCAATAAATTCCTTAGTCATGGACCTCTTACATAACCCTCCACTGGGGGAGGGGGTGGTAAAAATTTGGCAATGATGGTGAGTCAATTGGGCTTGCCATGAGCAACAAATTTTACTATAATCTATTTAGTTTACTGAGTCTACAGTCACAGAGTATATATATATATATATATATATATATATATATATATATATATATATATATATATATATATACAGAGTGTTACAAAAGGGTACGGCCAAACTTTCAGGAAACATTCCTCACACACAAAGAAAGAAAATATGTTATGTGGACATGTGTCCGGAAACGCTTCCTTTCCATGTTAGAGCTCATTTTATTACTTCTCTTCAAATCACATTAATCATGGAATGGAAACACACAGCAACAGAACGTACCAGCGTGACTTCAAACTCTTTGTTACAGGAAATGTTCAAAATGTCCTCTGTTAACGAGGATACATGCATCCACCCTCCGTCGCATGGAATCCCTGATGCGCTGATGCAGCCCTGGAGAATGGCGTATTGTATCACAGCCGTCCACAATACGAACATGAAGAGTCTCTACATTTGGTACCGGGGTTGCATAGACAAGAGCTTTCAAATGCCCCCATAAATGAAAGTCAAGAGGGCTGAGGTCAGGAGAGCGTGGAGGCGATGGAATTGGTCCGCCTCTGCCAATCCATCAGTCACCGAATCTGTTGTTGAGAAGCGTATGAACACTTCGACTGAAATGTGCAGGAGCTCCATCGTGCATGAACCACATGTTGTGTCGTACTTGTAAAGGCACATGTTCTAGCAGCACAGGTAGAGTATCCCGTATGAAATCATGATAATGTACTCCTTTGAGCGTACAATCTGACGAAACTAAAATGAGCTCTAACATGGAAATTAAGCATTTCCGGACACATGTCCACATAACATCTTTTCTTTATTTGTGTGTGAGGAATGTTTCCTGAAAATATGTTTCCTGTATATATATATATATATATATATATATATATATATATATATATATATATATATATATATATATATTATTATTATTATTATTGGTGTTTGCCCTTAAAGAGCGCATTTGGACTAAACTACATGGCCAGTTCCTTTTGCTGCCTTCCTTGCTGCCCAAACTTCCCTCATTCGCTCGCTGTGTTTCTGTTTCCGGTCCTCTGTCCATGCTTCTTGTCGGCTTCGTGTCTTCGGCTTCATCTTGATTGCCTTTTTGGTTGCCCATATTTCTTTCATCTTCTGGCTGTGATCTTGCTTTCGTTCTTCGGTCCATTTTATGCCTGTTCGTTTGTCGCATTGTATCTCATGTAGTTTACTTTTCTTAATGATGTTTCTGAACTTTATTCTGTCGTTTATTGTGTCTGCTGTTATGTTGAGCTGGTTCAGGTCGTTTTCTACCTCTGCCACCCATTTGTTGTTTCTAGTGGTTACCCAGTCAAAGATCTGTTTGGTCAGCCTGTGTGATGGCATTCTGTATAGGTGTCCATAGAATTGTAGTCTGCGTTTTCTAATATTTTCTGTGATTGTCTCCGTATGTTTGTACAGTTCCTCTGTAGGTTTCTTGATCCATATTCCATTGTTGTTAGTTGCGCCAAATATTTTCCTAAGTATTTTCCTTTCTACTTTTTCTAATTGTCTGATACGTGTATGCCCTCGGATTAGTGTGGTCTCTGCTGCATATAGTGCCTCGGGGAGCACCACCGTGTCGTAATGGCGTAATTTGGCTTTTTGTGAGATAGACTTCTTGTTGTAATGATTCCACACTACTTTGTATGCCTTGTCCAGTTTAGTCTTTCTTTCTTCATTTGAGTCTCTGTTATGTCCACTCATTTGTAGTGTTTCACCGAGGTATTTGAAGTTTGCTGTTTTGTAAATCGTGCCATACTTTGTGTTCAGAGATGAGAGTTTCTTTGGGCTCATAAACTGTGTCTTTTCGTAAGAGATCTGTAGTCCAGTTTTGGAAGCGATTTCGTGCAGTTTTTCAATAGCGTCTTTTGTTTCCTTTATACCTTTCGTGACAATCGCCAAATCATCTGCAAAAGCCAGGCATTTAATCTGTAGGTTTCCTAAGGTTATCCCCTGTTGTGATGTTTCCCATTCTTTTATGACCTTATCTAACACCAGATTGAAAAGGAGAGGTGAGAGGCCATCGCCTTGTCGGACACCTGTGCGAATTTCGAAGGGCTCTGATAGTTCCCCACAGAACTTTACTTTGGAGGTCGTGTTGGTTAAAGTTTGGTCTATGATAGCTCGTGTTTTGTTGTCTACTTTGTATTCTGCTAGAATTTTGAAGAGAGTTTTCCGGTCGATAGAGTCGTACGCCTTTTTGAAGTCAACAAAGGTAATGATCAGGTTCTGTTTGTGTTGTAAAATCATTTTCAGGTTCCAAATTTGTTCCGCACAAGACCGCCCTTTACGGAAGCCTGCTTGGTATTCCCCAATCAAGTGGTGGGTTTGGCATTCTAGTCTGTTCAGTAAAGCTGAAAGACTTATTCATTTCTTAGTATGTTCTGTACTCATTGTCTTTACACTTTGTCATTTCTTAATACATTCTGTACTTATATTATTTATCAATAATTATATATATATATATATATATATATATATATATATATATATATGTGTGTGTGTGTGTGTGTGTGTGTGTGTGTGTGTATATATATATATATATATATATATATATATATATATATATACACACACATATATATATATATAATTATTGATAAATAATATAAGTACAGAATGTATTAAGAAATGACAAAGTGTAAAGACAATGAGTACAGAACATACTAAGAAATGAATAAGTCTTTACCATTTTACAAGAATTTAAAGGTATTGAGAAATGAAATATAAGTGCACACACACTGTATAGGTCTTTAGCATTTTATAAGAACTAGGAAAGAAATGGGATGGATAGCATCATGGTTGTAGCACAGTGGGTTGCACATAGCTGTGCACTGAAAGTCCGTATCTTTCTACAGAAGCACAACACCAAGTGAGACTATCTGAAGTTCTCTTCCCTGAAGTATATATCAGTGTAGCCAAGACACTGAAATGTATTAATATTGTATGTTATTATTTTGGTAGTACAGTAGGTGCACCAAACAGTAGGACCATGATGACATCTCCTTTGGTCAGAGTGGTGGACAGCTTGATGTCAACACCACATTCTTGTAGAATCCATACTCTTACATCAACGTAGAATTATTGCAAAAAACAAATATAGTGCTCCATGAGCATGAGGATGGACATACATGTATTGCAGTAATTGCTGGTAATTAGGTCAGAATGTTAAGGATACATTAAATCTTATGCTAGTCATCATTCAGAACTAAACTAGTGTATCATCCAACTTGAATAATTATTGGCACTCATTGTCTAGTTACAAAGCATTTGTGTAGTATTATAAAACATTACTCATAAGTCATCTCATTACATTAATTATTGGCATCATAAGTCATCTCAGTACAGTAATTATTGGCATTTGTTGGCCAGTTACAAAGCATTTATTATGTATTATTCAGAAGTCATCATTCAAAACAGGAGTTAATGCTTGTAGCATCAAGCAGCTAGTGATTATATTTGATATCAAGCAAGTGACATAAGACATATACAGGGTGTTACAAAAAGGTATGGCCAAACTTTCAGGAAACATTCCTCACACACAAAGAAAGAAAATATGTTATGTGGACATGTGTCCGGAAATGCTTACTTTCCATGTTAGAGCTCATTTTATTACTTCTCTTCAAATCACATATCATGGAATGGAAACGCACAGCAACAGAATGTACTAGCGTGACTTCAAACACTTTGTTACAGGAAATGTTCAAAATGTCCTCCGTTAGCGAGGATACATGCATCCACCCTCTGTCGCATGGAATCCCTGATGCGCTGATGCAGCCCTGGAGAATGGCGTATTGTATCACAGCCATCCACAATACGTGCATGAAGAGACTCTACATTTGGTAACGGGGTTGCGTAGACAAGAGCTTTCAAATGCCCTCATAAATGAAAGTCAAGAGGGTTGAGGTCAGGAGAGCGTGGAGGCCATGGAATTGGTCCACTGCGGCTGGTCCCGGCGTAGGTTCGAGTCCTCCCTCGGGCATGGGTGTGTGTGTTTGTCCTTAGGATAATTTAGGTTAAGTAGTGTGTAATCTTAGGGACTGATGGCCTTAGCAGTTAAGTCCCATAAGATTTGACACACAAACAATTGGTCTGCCTCTACCAATCCATCAGTCACCGAATCTGTTGTTGAGAAGCATAAGAACACTTCAACTGAAATGTGCAGGAGCTCCATCGTGCATGAACCACATGTTGTGTCGTACTCGTAAAGGAACATGTTCTAGCAGCACAGGTAGAGTATCCCATATGAAATCATGGCGGTGAGTCGAGGAAGTACAGTACATACTGACGAAACTAAAATGAGCTCTAACATGGAAATTAAGCGTTTCTGGACACATGTCCACATAACATCTTTTCTTTATTTGTGTGTGAGGAATGTTTCCTGAAAGTTTGGCCGTACCTTTTTGTAACACCTTGTATAAAATGTAAGACATTGTAACTAGTATTCAAGGTGTTTAGTCCAATAATACATAGACATAATGGAATCAATACATCAGAAAAATTTACATTATATTTAGGACTAGAAATATATATTAAACTGGTAGCATTATTTAGTTGTATACTGGTAATAGTTGGGACTGGTAATAATAATTCTTTTTTGGGCAAGCAATGCATTGCATTGGGATTGATAGTCAATTGCTGGGGCATGAAAAAATTTTCTTCTGACTTATTGCTGGAAATAAGGATTAATAACGTCATTCGTCATGAGTCAGCTGTAGCAAAGTTATGAAACAAGTAGAGTATATGTGATCACATTCATGAATGATACATACAACTGGGTAAAAAAAAATGCAAGTACTAGAACAGGTTTCATAACTAAGTGCTTGTAGCATATTAATATCATGAAAAGCTTCTCCTGGAAAAATACAACGTGGATTATTGAGCTGAAGGAAGAAATGTATATTATGCTGTAAAGTAGTTAACTTCGAATTAACAGGTAATGAAACGTGTACTTAATATGTATATACTCTAGCTGTCTTTCCCAAAACATTCAGTCATTATACAATGCAACATATGACATACTGTCAAAAAGAACTGCAACAAATACTCAGATAACTACATAGCATCGCTTAACTAATAGAAAATATATAAAATTCATCATTATCATCATCTGCAAAGAAAAACTTCATTATTCATATTACCATATTCTTCATACAACTATTCATCAACATTTATTATCATCTGCAAAAATAGACACTTCATTATTCATATTCATATTACTATTTTCCTCATACAACTATTCATTATGATTAATTATTTCATATATTACAGAGTTTCTTACTTCTAGCATATTTCATCATTAAAATTAACAAGTGTTGTTTTGTCTGACAGCCTGAAACAATGGCTCTTATCCTGAAAGAAAAATAATTAGTCAAGACTGCTATCATATGGTGTGTGTAGTATATTCTTGTCAATTCGGATCCACTTACTTTTCATGAAAAGGTATTGCATTTTCTTTCGTTCATTCCGATGGTGAAATTTCCATTTCATAGTAAACCACTGTGGTTTATTTAATTTATTTCTTTTACACATTAGTGCTTTCTGAAAATGATGAATATGGATTAATATCTTGCATTTAATTCATATAACCATTAAATGAAAACTTGTTTCTAGTGATATGACTAAGCATTCAGCATAGCATGACAGGAAACGTATTAGGTCAAAACCATAGACCATTTTCAAGTGCAAAAATGTACATACACTATCATAATGTGGTAGCAAAAATAAAATTGTAGAACAGTCAAGATATTGGGATATCGTAAGGCAAAATGTCAAAGTCAACTGATGTTTGTTATATCTTAAAGATTTCATAGTCCATACAGAAAAAATTCTACTTTCGATAGGAAAACCATCATATATACATAAGAAGAATGGAAAATATGCACGGTCTGATATATAACGACAAGAAAAGCACCTGCTAACCTTATCTTGCTGGGCACTTGCCAAGAAAAATATGATCATCATCAATAAGTGTTCATGTAAATATCTGCAAATGGCATTACAGTGTGATAAATCATAAAGTATGTTTATTCAATAAAGAGTTTAGTAAGAGAAATATGGTGATTGCCCTTGGTTTTTCTGGTTCTCAGAGTTTCGGCATGTGCTACATTGGGGTGAGGAATGCTGCGAATTCTGTATGGACCTGCGTATAGAAGCTCAAATTTACTGCATCTACTCTTTCCTCTGTTGGATAAATAGTGTGTGCGTACTAATACGTTCTGTCCAATGTAAAAGTCACGGCGTGTACAAACCTGTTTTTGCTGTCTTCTCCGGCGCTCTGCGGCACGTTTCATGTTGTTGAGCGCAATGTCAATTATTTCATGGTGGCGTAGTCGACGAGATGTAGGAAACGATTTTGTTGGGTGGTTCAAAATTTTTCAATATAACAGTCGGAGATAGCACAGTAGATTCATTTGGTATGGAGTTAATTACATCCTGGGATGAGAGTATGTGTGTGTCCCAATCAATATGTCTTTTATGGCAGTATATTCTACATAGTTTACTAATTTCTTTCATCAGTCGTTCAGAAGGGTAGGCACAAAATCAAACAAAGACAAAGCAAAAACGGAACATGTACAATAACAACAAGGAGAAATAAATTGCCGATGATCTGTGAAAGAAGGAATGACAAATTAGTAAATGCGTTGCGCCAGATGCAAACTGCATGTAACATTAAGTAAATAAGAGTAGATATATAACTGACTACTTCTCAGAAATTCACAAAAAAATACGATCCTGGCCGGCTGTCGCCAAGTGTAACCTCCCAACAGATAAATACCGTAACATACCAATAATAAAATGTGACTAATTTCTCAATAAAATTGTGACTCACATATAACCTTTCAATAATTAACTGACTGTGAACCTAAACTGGTAAATCTGGACGTCAGCAATGCTGCGTCATGGTCCTGGAAATTCATTCTGAATAAATTGAAAAATCTTACCTCAATGAAGTCGCCAGATAACGCGTATATATCTGCTCCTATAAGATGTTTTTCTGGCACGGCCCAGTGCAATGCTGGCCACTAGATTTGTTATGTATAAAAAGAAACAACTGATTTTTCTTTACGACAATAGGGATGACCATGGATTGGAGAAAATAGTAAATTCTTTATATTCAGATGAATGATTGTCAAAAAGTTAACTTTATAAAAAAGATTATTATTAAAATAATTTTTTAAAACATTTCCATGGGACTTGATATAAGATAGTACAAATTTAGCTGTAACAAATTAGATATGCGCGCGGCTGTTTTTACTTTATACTACATCGCTCAGGCACGACCAGCCCAACCGCCCGATTGCGAGCTACCACCACTACTGCCGACACTGCTCCTAATGCAGCCGACATTGCTGTCTGGTCTGCGATTCTATTATAGCTTAAATATCGCAGGCAGCGCGTGAGCAATCCATCGAAATTACATCTGCTCGAGCTCGCTAGCAATAAATTCCTTAGTCATGGACCTCTTACAACCGCGAAGACAGGCAGCATAAGCACATGCACTGTAGGTATACTCCTTGCTGCACTAGATAGACGTTTGGAGAGCCGCTGCAGTGTTGTTCGAGTTTGTGAGGAACACATAGTGGGTTGAAGTGTGAATGGGAATTCGGTTTGAGGAGGGAAGCGTGGTAGGGTAGTCCGTGCAATTGTGGAGAGCCACTGTGCCAAGGTTGTGTAGTGATTAGTGTATCTACCTCGTGAGAAGGGGACCTGAGTTCGATTACCCACCTTGGTACAAATTTTCATTCGTTGCTTCAGTCTGCAAATACACATCATAAATTTAAATGTTAGCAAGGGAGCACAGGTCACAACCGTTTACAAGAAGGGTACTAGAAGGGATCGACAAAACTACTGACAGTCATTTGTTGTACAATCTTAGAACATAGGCCTATTTGTCTGGAGTGTAGCCTGGTATGGAAGTGAAACGTGGACAATAAGCCTATTGTTCAGACAAGAAGAGAATAGAAGCTTTTGTAATGTGATGCTACAGAAGAATACTGAAGATTAGATGGGTACTGACTAGAACTGAGGAAAAAAGAACGTTATGGTGCAACTTCACTGAAAGATGGGGTCGGTAGACAGAACACGTTCTGAAGACTAGTATTTTTACTTCCGCCAGTACCTCGTCTCCTACCTTCCAAACTTCGCAGAAGCTCTCCTGCAAGGTAGGAGACGAGGTACTGGCGGAATTAAAGCTGTGAGGACGGGTCATGAGCCGTGCTTGGGCAGCTCAGTTGGTAGAGCATTCGCCCGCGAAAGGCGAAGGTCCCGAGTTCGAGTCTCGGTCCGGCACACAGTTTTAATCTGTCAGGAAGTTTCATATCAGCGCACACTCTGCTGCAGAGTGAAAATTTCATTCTGGGATCAATGATTTACTGTTGGAATCGGCTAGCTCATAGAAATACCTGGATGTAAGACTTCACAGGCTCAGTCGTGGGTAAAGGTCACAAGTTTGTTTGATCTGTGGGCGAATGTCACCGAGATGCTGAAGAAACTAAACTGGCGGAGTTTTGAAGATAAACTATCCTGAGAAAGTCTACTACCATAGATTCAAGAACCGGATTTAAATGATGACTCTAGGAGTATACTACAATCCCTTACGTATCGCTTACATAGGGGCCGTGAGGTCAGCATTACATTAATTGCAGCATGCACAAAGGCATTTGAACAATCCTTCTTCCCGTGCTCAAAACATGAATGGAACGGGCAGCACTGGTACAGTGGGACGCACTCTCTGTCATGCACTTCACAGAGGCTTCCAGAGTACAGATGGATATGTAGAAAACTTTGGCCACGTCTGTTGTTAAGGGAATTGCTTTGTGGTCAACGCTGGTGGAGTACGGATGGCGGTTATCGCTGAAACAACCGGTTTTCGCTTGCGTCGGTTTTTTTCAGCACCGGTTTAACTCGTGTTCAAACCGCTCAAAATAACCGTTTCTGAAGTAACCGATTTTCGATTATTCCTGTTTTTTCCTGTAATAAACGTAGAAATCGTATGAGGATTGAAAAATTCTGACTACTGTAGTTTGAAGACACACAGAACCAAAATATTAAATTAAACGCGCAAATAAAAGAAAACTTAGACTGTCCACTGTTCTCTGCTTTTCTCGAAAAGTGATAAGTGGTTGAATAGTACAAGAAATCACCAGTATTCTCCTATTGATTCATATTTTTTGGAAGTCTACTCAAAAACCATGTTGTAATTGAAGACCATACCAGTATTTGGGCATTACGAATAGTGAGTGCTAAAGGGTGAAAACTGATATTACAGGACTATGTTTTCCTGTTAATTTGTCCGTAGTCAAGAGCTACAAGTAGATAAAGGCATATTATGTAGACACAGGCAACTGATCAGCTACTTTCTATTTTTATTGTGAACTATAGTATATTGTTAAATTTTAAGTTTTCTCCTTATATGACGTCGCAGGTTTGTCGTGGCTCCTCCCATTCTTGATCTGTTAAAGCAAATGGAGCATTGTACTTTACTGATACTGCACGTTATATAATACTTACAGGCAAGGGTGACACAATTCTGCAATACAACTAATGTCCGTCGACAACAGCGAGAAATTATCATATAGACCAGATGGGGCAAGTCTTGCACACTGGATGTACACACGTTACACGTACCATCCAACCGGCCACGCCACATGGTAACAGGTGCAGTACTGTCTCAGCCGTGCTGTACCAATTGTTAAACTAGGCGTGTTTATTTCTATGTGTTCGGCATTGTTATTAAAATAGCTCTGATGATTTTACCAATTTTCTACGGAACGCAACGTTTCAAAACAATGAAAATTTTATTAATAAAAATTACTGGTTTTTTCAAAATGTTTACTTAAAAACCAAAAATCTCAGCACTGCCGCTATGGCTAGTTGGTATTTCGTTTTTTAGCCAGTTATTAGAAAAAAAGAACAAAAAAGATGCTTGTTATAATCGAGACCAAACGAATAACGAAAAATACCAGTTGCTCAGAATTACAATACAGGTATCGGTTTTAACCGATCGATTTTCTCCTCCGTACACTAGAGCGACTGCTTCCTTGGAATAATGCTAATTTTACTAATAAAAATTACTTGTGTTTTTTTTTCAAGAACGTTTACTTAAATACGAAGAATCTGCTGCTATGGCTATCGATATTTCAGCTATTTTTCCGATTATTATAAAAAAACTAAAAAATACCTGTTATAATCGAGACGCCACGAATACCGAAAAATACCAGTCAGTAAGAACCAAAATACCGGTATCGGTTTCAACCGATCGGTTTTTCCCGTCCCTATGTCTGACTGACTGCTTCCTTGGAGCAATGCAAGTTCTGCAAATAAAAATTACTTTTTTCCTAAAAAGGCTGAGTTAAAAACGAAAAATCTTAGCACTGTTGCTATGGCTAATCGATATTTCGGTTTAATTAAGCGGTTATTAGAGAAAAAAAAGAACGCCTGTTATAACCAAGACCAAATGAATACCGAAAAATGCGGTAATTCAGAACTACAATACCGATATCCGTTTTAACAGGTCGGTTTTTCCCCTCCATACACTAGAGTAACTGCCTCCATGGAATTGCTTTTCTTCAAAATTTTTACTTAAAAACCAAAAATCTCAGCACTGATGCTGATATATATATATCTTACATCCAGGTATTTCTATGAGCTAACCGATTCCAACATATTT
Organism: Schistocerca cancellata; assembly: GCF_023864275.1. Taxonomy (NCBI): domain Eukaryota; kingdom Metazoa; phylum Arthropoda; class Insecta; order Orthoptera; family Acrididae; genus Schistocerca; species Schistocerca cancellata. Next base: position 525,883,218 of record NC_064628.1, read on the forward strand.
AGCATTGGAGGGCAGCGTGGAGGGTAAAAATCGTAGAGGGAGACCAAGAGATGAATACACTAAGCAGATTCAGAAGGATGTTGGTTGCAGTAAGTACTGGGAGATGAAGAACCTTGCACAGGATCGAGTAGCATGGAGAGCTGCATCAAACCAGTCTCAGGACTGAAGACAACAACACACTTATATATATATATCGGGGCGGTTAATAGACCCGCAACCGAGCGCCTCCCCAGGTGGCGGATAGGGGAATGCCTCCTAGATATAGGTGGTACCGAGGAAATGAAATACTCGGGGCGGACCAAAACTACTAGTAGCGTCTGTTCCCACAGTGGGCGGCTACAAAAGGCGTCTGCTCCACATGTCAGTGCCGGCCTCAACCAACCTCCTGATCTGGAAAGTCAGGTTGTAGTCGGCAGCATGCCATACATCCAACTACTAAACATCATGATGGTACAACGAGAAAAATCTCATTACCCCGTGCCCCAGTCAATAGACTAGGATCGTCGTGAGTATCGGATTCCGGGGGCTCACGGACATCATGAGAAGAATCGGAGCTTCTCAAACTCCCTCAAGACCAAACGCAAACACTACATCGGCACACTCAACGTGAACACACTGATGAAGACAGGAAAGATGAAACAACTGACAGACACTCTCGAAAAATTTCAAATCAAAATATGTGCACTGCAAGAAACACGATTCACAGACGAAGACCATTTCAACACGGAGAATTTCAGAATATACGAAGGAAAACCATCGAGACAACTGAAAAACCTAAGGCTTTTTGGCACAGGATTTGCAGTACACACGTCCATCACGGACAGCATAATCGACTTTTCGTCACCAAACGAAAGAATCAGCACCATCACAGTGAAATCAGCCAATAAATCCTACACAATAATCAACGCACATGCACTGACTAATGACTACAACAGGAAAAACCCGGACGAAATTGATGACTTCTGGACGACAATGGAAGAAACTATCAGAAAAATTCCTGCACATAGAGTCAAAATAATACTGGGAGACTTCAACGCTAAACTCGGAAAAGAAAAGATATACAGACATATCACAGGAAAACATACTCCACACAAGGACACCAACAAAAACTGAAAACATCTGATAGACTTTTGCAAAAGCCACGACCTCGCCATTATGTCAACAAAATTCAAGAAACCAACACGAAAACTTACCACATGGAAATTCCCCAGCGGAAAGCAAGAACTACAAATCGACCACGTAATAGTCCAGAAAGACTCACAAAAAGAAATTTTGAACATAGACACCCGTAAAGGCTACTTCGACTCAGACCACCACCTACTACAGATCAGGATTCGTCTTTTGCCAAAGAAAAAGCTCCATAAGAACAAAATTGTTAGACCAGATCCAGAATACGTTACTTTAAACCAGACACAAATATTACACAAAATTAAAATGGAGAAAACGACTGACTGGACACAACTTTCACGAAGAATCCGAGAGGCCATGAAACTAGCACAAGCACCACGCACACGGAAACAGCGTTGGTGGAACCACACTATTGACCAGCTATTGACCAACGAATCATTGCATGGAAAAAATTTAGTAGCCATAAATCCCAAGAGAATTGGATGAACTTCTTGAAAACACAGAAGCAATCAAGCAAAATCATTCGCAGTGAAAAACGACAGTATGACAAACGGCGACTGACAGAGAGATCGAATCGGACTTCATGAAGAACAATACAAGAAACTTCTACAGAACGTTCAGAGAAAATATGGCTGGATATCAACCACCCAACTAGTGCTTCAGAAGACCGGATGGAACCCTAGAAACCAATACCAAAAACAATTGTGACATTCTGGCAAAGTACTTTGAAAAACTGCTCAACACGGACCCCCCTATGGAAGAAATGATGACAGAAACGAGCACATACAATCCAGATAATGAACCTCCAACTCTAGAAGAAGTTAAAGAAATAATCAAGTCACTCAAGAATCGTAGAGCACCAGGAGAAGATGGCATCATCGCGGAAATCTGGAAGTTACAAGACCCAGAACTCACCAAAGACATCCACAGGATCTTGGAAGACATCTGGAAGACCATGAAAATTCCTCACGACTGGAAAACTGCCCTGATACACCCACTACACAAAAAGGTGACAAGACTGATCCGAACAACTACAGAGGAATATCCCTACTACCGGTCACATACAAGATCCTCTCTAAAGCTTTACTGAACAGACTACAATGCCAGACGGACTACTTGATTGGGGAATACCAAACAGGCTTCCGTAAAGGGCGGTCTTGTGCGGAACAAATTTGGAACCTGAAAATGATTTTACAACACAAACAGAACCTGATCATTACAAGTCAAGTCAAGTCAAGTCAACAAGACTTCAAAAAGGCGTACGACTCTATCGACCGGAAAACTCTCTTCAAAATTCTAGCAGAATACAAAGTAGACAACAGAACACGGGCTATCATAGACCAAACTTTAACCAACACAACCTCCAAAGTAAAGTTCTGTGGGGAACTATCAGAGCCCTTTGAAATTCGCACAGGTGTCCGACAAGGCGATGGCCTCTCACCTCTCCTTTTCAATCTGGTGTTAGATAAGGTCATAAAAGAATGGGAAACATCACAACAGGGGATAACCTTAGGAAACCTACAGATTAAATGCCTGGCTTTTGCAGACGATTTGGCGATTGTCACGAAAGGTATAAAGGAAACAAAAGACGCTATTGAAAAACTGCACGAAATCGCTCCCAAAACTGGACTACAGATCTCTTACGAAAAGACACAGTTTATGAGCACAAAGAAACTCTCATCTCTGAACACAAAGTATGGCACGATTTACAAAACGGCAAACTTCAAATGCCTCGGTGAAACACTACAAATGAGTGGACGTAACAGAGACTCAAACGAAGAAAGAAAGACTAAACTGGACAAGGCATACAAAGTAGTGTGGAATCATTACAACAAGAAGTCTATCTCACAAAAAGCCAAATTACGCCATTACGACACGGTGGTGCTCCCCGAGGCACTATATGCAGCAGAGACCACACTAATCCTAGGGCATACACGTATCAGACAATTAGAAAAAGTAGAACGGAAAATACTTAGGAAAATATTTGGCGCAACTAACAACAATGGAATATGGATCAAGAGACCTACAGAGGAACTGTACAAACATACGGAGACAATCACAGAAAATATTAGAAAACGCAGACTACAATTCTATGGACACCTATACAGATTGCCATCACACAGGCTGACCAAACAGATCTTTGACTGGGTAACCACTAAAAACAACAAATGGGTGGCAGAGGTAGAAAACGACCTGAACCAACTCAAAATAACAGCAGACACAATAAACGACAGAATAAAACTCAGAAACATCATTAAGAAAAGTAAACTACATGAGATACAATGTGACAAACGAACAGGCATAAAATAGACCGAAGAACGCAAGCAAGATCACAGCCAGAAGATGAAAGAAATATGGGCAACCAAAAAGGCAATCAAGATGAAGCTGAAGACACAAAGCCGACAAAAAGCATGGACAGAGGACCGGAAACAGAAACACAGCGAGCGAATGAGGGAAGTTTGGGCAGCAAGGAAGGCAGCAAAAGGAACTGGCCATGTAGTTAAGTCCAAATGCGCTCTTTAAGGGCATATATATATATAAAACAAATATGCTGTAACATACCAAACGAAAGCATTGGTATGTTGATAGAGACGATAAAAAACACACAAACACACACACAAATTTCATGGTTTCGCAATCCAATGTTGCTTCATCAGGAAAGAGGGAATGGACACAGGCAGACAGTGTTTGTTGGTAATGAGGATCACCCTGTGGCTAAACATGCCTTGGTGCACGGGCAGCACATCTTGGCACAATGTTACACCGTCTGGGTTATCTGGATACTTCCCACTGACACCAACCTATCAGAACTTCGGAGATGGGAACTTGCCCTTCAATATATTCTCTCTTCCCGTTACCCACCAGGCCTTAACCTCCGCTAATTTCAAGTTGTCGCCGCTCCTACCTCACCTGTCATTCAACAACATCTTTGCCTCTGTACTTCCGCCTCGACTGACATCTCTGCCCAACCTCTTTGCATTTACATATGTCTACCTGTGTCTGTATATGTGCGGATGGATATGTGTGTGTGCGCGCGAGTGTATACCTGTCCTTTTTCCCCCTAAGGCAAGTCTTTCCGCTCCCGTTATTGGAATGACTCCTTTACCCTCTCCCTTAAAACCCACATCCTTTCATCTTTCCGTCTCCTTCCCTCTTTCGTGATGAAGCAACCTTGGGTCGCGAAAGCTTGAAATTTGTGTGTGTGTGTTTTTTATTGTCTCTATCAACATACCAACGCTTTCGTTTAGTAAGTTACAGCATCTTTGTTTTTTAATATATTTTTCCCACGTGGAATGTTCCCCCCCCCCTCTCTCCCTATCTCTCTCTCTCTCTCTCTCTCTCTCTCTCTCTCTCTCTCTCTCTCTCTCTCTCTATATATATATATATATATATATAACCTATTGCCGCGCGGGTAGTCGCACGATCTAAGGCATCTTGTCACGGTTCGCGCGGCTGCCCCCGTCGGAGGTTCGAGTCCTCCCTCGGGCATGGGTGTCTGTGTTGTCCTTAGCGTAAGTTAGATTAAGTAGTGTGTAAGTCTAGGGATCGATGACCTCAGCAGTTTGGTCCCATTGAAGCTTACCACAAATTTTCAAAATTTAGCCTGTTATTAGAAAAAACAAAAAAGGAAACACCTGTTACAATCGAGATCAAACGAAAAATATCGGTTATTCAGAACTACGATACAAGTATCGATTTTAACCGATCGGTTTCTCCCTTCCCTGCACTAAATTGCCTGCTTCCATGGAACGACGCTAATTTTACGAATAATTATTTGTTTTTTCGTTTTTCAAAAAGGTTTACTTGTAAACGAAGACTCTGCACTGCTGCTATGGCTAGTCTATATTTCGTTTTTTTAGTCGGTTATTAAAAAAAACACCTTTTGTAATCGAGACCAAACGAATACCGAAAAGTACCAGTTATTCAGGACTGCAGTACAGGTATCGGTTATTCCCACCCCTAAGGTAGAGTGACTGCTTCCGCGGAGTGACTAGCCGACGGCCGGTGCGAGCGCCGAGGAGTCGGCCGGCGCACTGACCAGGCGCGCGTGTCCCGTGTGCCGTGGTCGCGGAGCGCCCAGCGCTGCCGCAGTATCGAGCGGCGGCCGCCGGGCTGGCGAGGAGAGGCGAGGCGAGGCGCAGCCGGCGGGCCGGCCAGCCGGCAGTCGCCCGCCTGCCATGTGAGCGGCCGCCGGCAGCGCGCGCACCGCCCCCGCCGCCGCCGCCGCCGCCATGGGGAACGGCATGAACAAAGTGAGTCCGCCGCCGCTGCAGCCGCTGGGGGGCGTGCACTGCCGGCGCCACTGCCGGATCCTCGCCGCGCTCGCTGCTGCGAAATACCGAGCTGGCAATGGCTTTTTTTCACATATTCGTCGAATGTACGCGACCTGTCTGGTGGTGATGTGCTGGTAATGCATTTTGTGACGGTACGATTTACATAGAGGGTCAACTGATTTGAGAGGCGGACATTCGCTGGGCGTTGTCGTGTTGACAATGTGAGCTTGTCAGAGTGAGCACCAGTGCAATTTCAAGTAAGAAAATAGTAAAGAGAGGAGTGTAGGACGGGGAACCAGTAGGTCGTCTCGAGAGCGAATGTATGCAGTACCGTAACTGGAACGAAGTTGTCTCCTAACCCACCAGGTGTGGTCTTCAGTCCGAAGAGTGTTTTGATGCAGCTCTCCACGCTGCTTTATCCTGTGCGGGCCTCTTCGTTTCCGAATAACTACTGCAACCTAAATCCTTCTGAATCTGGTTACTGTATTCATCTCTTGGTCTTCCTCTACAGTCCCCCCCCACACACACACACTTCCCTCCAGTACCAATTGGTAATCCCTGGTTGCCTCAGAATGTGTCCCCTATCAACTGATCGCTTCTTTTTGTCAAGTTCTCTCCTCAGTTCTATTCAGTACCTTCACATTAGTTACGTGGTCTATCTCAACTAATCTTCAACATTCTTCTGTAGCACCACATTTCGAAAGCTGTTGCTCTCTGCCTGTCTAAGCTGTTTATCGTCCATGTTTCACTTCCATACATGGCTACAGTCCAGACAAATACAATCGGAAAAGACTTCCTACCACTCAAATCTACATTCTATGTTAACAAATTTTATCGTCCATGTTTCACTTCCATACAGTCCAGACAAATACCATCATAAAAGACTTCCTACCACTCAAATCTACATTAGATGTTAACAAATTCCTCTCCTTGAGAAATGCTTATGTTGCCATTGCCAGTCTACATTTTGTATCCTCTCTACTTCGGACATCATCAGTTATTTTGCTGCCCAAATAATAAAACTCATTCATTACTTTAAGTGTCTCGTTTTCCAATTTAATTCCCTCGGCATTACCTGATTTGACTACATACCATTATCATTGTTTTGCTTTTGTCTCTGAGGGGGCGCAAAAATTTTCGAACTCGTTCTCCAAGATCTTTCTGGCGGAAAGCTTCTATAAACCCCCCCCCCCTCTCCTCCCTTAAGCCACCAACCCTATAATGTCTTTTTTCGGCTGCATTATCGCCTTCCTTGTTTGTTGTCGTCACTTGTTACTGGCACGTGTTTGTGGTCTCTTACACCGCGCCTCGTGAACTACGTACCTGTTTTCTTCGGTGTACTACAAAATGTGCCGCAGCAATATGTCAGTTTTAATGATCCTAAGCCTTTAGAAATTGTTAGTCCTTGAATGGAGGAAGGTAGTGATAAAGATCAAGAAATAGACGGAAAATACACCTATTTCACAGTAGTCCTGCTAGCGCAATATTATTCAGAGGAACAACTTCAGGACAACTGTATGGGACCTTTCTATTTCTCCAATAAGATACTTAAAGTGTTAGCTACAATCAGACGTGGTCTGAACGGTGATAAAGGATAATGCAAATCCCTGCATTTAATATCAGTATTGCAAACTTTCTTTTTGTATCAACTTTAAGCCTTGGAAATTAGTTTTATGTGTAAATTTACTTGCTACAAATATATTTTAATGTTTCAGAATGTATAATTCAGCTCTCTGACAGTTTGTTTATGTGTACTATTTAAAAACCATACAAAAGTATGTGATTTGATGTGATGAAAAGTAAAATACTGCGGCTTCAGCTGGTTCAGTAAAACCAACACGGAGTATTGAAACAACACTTATATGATTTCGAAAATATGTATTACAGGTTTAAACATAGAAGTACCAGGGACCGACCACAGCACATTGCGCAAGTCACCGAAAAGGGACCACGTGAGTTAAGTGCTAAATTAAATACTAGTAATATCAAATCGAGATAAACGTCGACGGAAGGTAAAAAATGGAACTACGATAAGAGGAATAAATCGGGAGATAAAGAGAGCAATAAGAAGTCATTACGATAGTTCATTTATATCCAAGTGCCTTAAGTGTTTAACTATCGCATGTACACGAGGAGAAACAGTAATTAAGCTATACGATATTTCAGCTGAAATTTGGCAATTTTCCTGGTGTATTTTCCTGAATGACACTAACCTGGGGCATATCGTACTGCAACAGAAATGGCGAGTTCGAGTACGGACTGGAATATTGCTACATCGAAATTGTTGTCTAATAAACAGTGGCTATCATCAAAATAAATGAATGTGAACTATGTACATCATACCATTTATGAAACTGCAATATAATCGGGCAGCGTTAGAATCGAAACATAGACGTGGGATTGTTACTCGCGACAGCGTCGCAGAGCTTGGCCTTCGTTGTTTGCCTGTATGTCGGGTCTCCGCCCCAACCAAATAACACCCAATTACCTTTAATTAAATTTCCAGACCGCTAATAAGCATAGAAATTTAGCGAAAGGTATGCATTTCAGCTTCTGTTATTGTTTTGTTAACTGTGAGAATATTAGGAACTATTATTGCTAATGTTTGAATCATTCGTACCGATATTTTAGAAGCCTGTGGCTCGTAAACACGTGATTAAAACTCTGGAGAGCTGAATATTATTTTGCTCATAAAGAACGGCGTCTTGAAGACTACGACTGGTAATTACATCGAAATAAAACAGTTATCTGCGACAGTCACCCGCTTATTGTACCTCTACGCGCTTCGATTGCTTCCAAAGATAATGATGGCACAAAAAAAGCTCTTGTAGTTATACCAGGAGTAATCTCCTAGTCACATAACTTCATTAAATGTTGCCCACAGTTTGTAGATATTTATTGTCAGCAGCTTCAATTGGCATTAATCACTGTCAGACACAGGAAGTTTTTCAGTCACAGTAATTGTGTGGATACCGACATGGCGTTCAGCCCCACTGCACTTAACGTCACAAATGCAAACTGAACATCAGAATCTAATACAGAAAAGCAAATATAGGACTTCAAGATTTTTTGTTTATATAGCTTTGATCTTCAGTTTGCGTTTCAGACGGTATGTAAACCAGGGCTGAACGACATAAAGGGTGTCCTAGAAGCAGTGGCCAATATTGAGGGACACGACAGGAACGATCATTCTAAGCAAACAATATGTGCTCCAAAATGCGTACTTTTCAAGCTATCAGCACTTGTTCAGCAGAAGAGATGTGTTTCACCGTAGGAAGACGAACAAGCTCATGCATTTTAGAGCCTATGTTCAATAGATTTTTATGCTTCGAATGATCGTTCCTGCAATATCGCTGAATACTGACTGTTACCCCTGTACAGGAATGCACACAAATACATTTGTTGCAGTTGCTCACCATGAACGAGAAATTCCCCAGTAAGCGCGACTCATTAAGCTTACTCTGCATGATGACGATTTGTGATAATCCAAAACCGTAGCATCGCGAAGCTTTTTCGTAGCAGCTGATGGCAGTACAATACGATTATCGCAGTCATTTAAAGTTGAAATCACGCGAATGTATTGGTCTTGAGTCACAGATTTTTGCAAACCGGAACCTTCTCTGCGACTGCATATTTTCCAATCGCGTTTGAAGCGTATAGGTAAGCATCTCGCTTCAAGTGACAATATAATTTTGAGTATTTTTGACATCAAAGAATTTTTCGGTAGGCACATTTTACTACGGTTGAAATACCTCCCAGAGGAGTTGAGTCTCAAGATTTTTATTGAGTCTTAGTTACAAATTTCTGTGTCGAATTTGGACTGTTTGTTGTTGGTGTGTACAAGTTTCCTTTGCTGTACAAAACAACCGGAAGCGAAAAAAGAATTGTAAAAATGGTCGTAAACAGACAAAATTTAAAAATTCGACAGGAAGTTGCTTATAACCGACAAAAAAACGGGTTGTCTGGGGGACGGTGGCCATATAAAAAAGAAAGACTCAGGAACGGACAACAGACGCACACTAATTATTTTGGACTTATCTCACTTATTTTTGAATTCTGGAGACATTCCTAGACCTCTGTGTAATGCATGACTAATTAAAAGTTGGTGTAATTCTCACACTGTTTGAAAGCGTGCAGCGCCACATTTATGTCAAAAGACGTACTGGCCTTTCTGTTTCTTCGTTGATGGTAAAGGCAAAGTGCTATGTTTGTAGTACCCGTCTTTTATCCAGCGGATGAATTAATACTAACCCTCAGATTTATCTCAAGATTTATGACCAGTGACGATATGTGTTGCTCCTGCCTCGTATCGGCATTAGCTGGTTAGAGCTTTTCACTGACACCGAATATATTGCACCATTATAAGTGGAGTTTTGAATTAGCTAGGTCGCGCTACACTTAACGACGCCAGCTACGCGTCAATTAATTTGCGCTTTCCTCTGAGTTCTTAAATTTCTTGACTCGTCTGTGTATGTTTCAGAAACCAGCCTGCATCAAAACATCAAAGCCTGTGGTAATTTTTTGTAGGCAAATAAACTGTGCAGCATACTACTACCGCCTGTAAGCTTATAGCCTGTAGCGCAGCCAGCTTGAAGTGAAATGCGGGGTGGGTGGGACACAGATCATGACTGGAACGCTTTCACAATAAAACGCGAAATGCTTTTGGCGCAATCGTATGTGCTTTCTTAGTTGCACAAATGGCAATCTTTTAAAGGTAACAGTGTATTAAAGATAGAAATATTTATGTATCCACAATTGCAGAGATCTATAATTTACTCAGAATACAACTTATTAATAAATTCGAAGTGTAAAGAAACACGTGAGTCCCACTTTGCAGTAAGATCTCTCGGCAAAATTTTACATGTGGCTAATTCCTTTTTATTTTAGTACAGAACATCTCCACATGAAACTTCAAGGAACGTGATTACCAGACCCTACCTTAACGAGAGGATATACGAGGGTTGGAGCTTTAATAGTGGCAACTATTTATTTACAGCTCCTACAAAATAGACACGTGTTTCAAAGTTTTAGTGACCTTCAAAGTAGTCACCAGCAATGTGAACAACCCGTTGCCAGCGATGTGGAAGTCGAAGGATACTCTTTGTAGTGCCAGTTGTGTTGACAATTCGAGGGGCGCGGTCTATTACCCGAATAATTTGTAGCAGTTCTGAAGCGGATACAGTGAAGTGTTTCCTTCAGTTTAGAAATCGAGTTGAACTTAACTCAGGGGAGTGCAGTAGGTGGTATAGCACTTAGCAGCCCCATCAGTCAAACAAATCAGTAACAGCTCGCACTGTACGGGCTTGAGCATTGTCCTACAAAATGATGGTCAGGTCCTGCAGAAAGTGTCGCCACTTCTGTCTCTAAGCTGGTCGTAGGTTGTGTTCCAAAAATGAACAGCAGAGAGACAGAAGTGATGACCCTTTCTGCAGGACCTGACCATCATTTTGCAGGACAATGCTCAAGCACGAACAGTGCAAGCTGTTGCTGATTTGTTTGACTGTTGGGGCTGCTAAGTGCTGTACCATCTACTGCACTCCCCTGACTTAAGCCCTCGTACATTCAACTCGATTTCTAAAGTGGAGGAGCCGGCCGGAGTGGCCGTGCGGTTCTAGGCGCTACAGTCTGGAACCTTCGACCCTTCGAACCTGCGACCGCTACGGTCGCAGGTTCGAATCCTGCCTCGGGCATGGATGTGTATGATGTCCTTAGGTTAGTTAGGTTTAATTAGTTCTAAGTTCTAGGCGACTGATGACCTCAGAAGTTAAGTCACATAGTGCTCAGAGCCATCTGAACCATCTAAAGTGAAGGAAACTCTTCACGGCATTCGCTTCAGAACTGCTACAAATTCGTCAGGCAGTAGACCGCGTAGCTCGAACTGTCAACACAACTGCCACTGCTAAGAGTATCCTACGACTTCCACATCGCTGGCAACGGGTTGTACACAATGCTGGTGACTACTCTGAAGGTCAGTAAAACTTTGAAACACGTATCTATTTTGTAGGAGCTGTAAATAAATAGTTGCCTTATTAAAGTTCCAATCCTCGTATTTTACTAGCAGTCCCACTGCACCACTTTGTTGAAAAGGTGTAGCACTAATAATCACCTTTAATGAAAGGTATGGTACATTAAGTATATGTAGTGATAATAATAATAATAAAATTATTACAATATGTATAGTAATTATGTGGAATCTGAGAAATGCAAATTTTATTGACATTTGCCAATTTTGTTACGTGCGTGCACGTAGTCATTTATGCAAGTAATTACTTGGAACTAAACGGAAATGGATACAGAGATGAATTTTTCTGCGTGGAAGATTGTAATACAGTTCTCCCTATCAGATATAACATAATTTAAACTAATTGTAGGAAAAAACAGAAGCCAGGCTGAAATTCATTGCAAGAAACCGATGTAAGTGTAATATTCAACGACGAAAGAGATAGCCTACAAACCCTGCTCAAGGATGTAGCCTAAGTGAAATAACACACGATATAGTTGCCGTGTAGTGAAACTGAAAGATATAAGGGGCGATCAAAAGTTTCCGTTTGAAGGCACTGCTGCTGCGTTTGTGACGTAGTGCGACTCCGATGCGGGTGTATCAACACCGACATGAAAAAAAGGGGTTAGTATGGCATTCGTATCTTTTCGACGGGCGTACAGTAAACCGTGAACGATGGTGACGTTATTATCACATGCGTCCAAACAAGACCAACGTGCTGTTATTCTTTTTTTGGCTGCCGAAGTGCGAACACCGGTAGACATCCATCTGAGGATGTGTATGGGCAGCATGTCTGTCGAAAACTGCTGTTGTGGAGAGATGTGACAAGGGGTGTTGCTGCTTCACGATGACGCACATCCCCACATAGCAAATGTCGTAAGGCAGAAGTTACGCCGACCTAAGTGGGAGGCACTCGAGCACCCGCCCTCCAGTCCCGACCCCTCTCCACGCGATTATCACGCCTTTGATCCTTAAGAAAGGCCTCGGAGGTTCGACGATTCCTGTAGAACGAGGATGTGCAGTAAGCAATTACAGACCTCTTCACGCAGCAGGGCACTTTGTTTTACCAAACGGGTATCTTCAACCTGGTGCGTCGGTGGCATGATTGCCTCAATGCCCATGACGATTTTGCCTGATTGGCAACCAGTGCTGGAATGTACGGCCTTGGAACGGAGATTTTTTGATCGTCCTTACATTCTGATTTTCAATCATACGACATTGAAAGGGTATAGTCGATAGTCACATGGTTATCGATGTATTTAAACTACCGGTCTTACGATATCACTATCGACTATCGCGTGTACCTGCTTCAGCCAAGACCAACTATTGTACATTGATAGCCTTACTTGAGTTTAATTGTTGTTTTGTTAATCAGTTCAGTTCTTACTTACAGCTGAATTTAATATAAGTGCTGCCATTTATTGTTTTCGTTCTGTGTTCTGTGCTGATAGCTTCTAATTATGGATAAGTCTGTAACAAAAAAGGAGTGAAAAAGCGATTTTGATTCGTCCGCTAGCGTTTTGCTAAGTTAAAAGAATGTAGGTACTATTACAATAGCCCAATTACTTATCTACAGCAGTTTACTGTTAGCACTGGAGTCATCATTTGGAAACAGGGGAATGGTAAAGATCATTTCAAATAATATTAAATTAAAATCAGTGCATAAAAATAGAACTGTATCGCTCAAAAACTGCTATGATCGACAAAAATATCACCCAAACGACGATGGTGCCTTTTAAAGAAAAACTGCTCAAAATTCTATCATTATTCCCCCAAACGGCAGAACATTGCCCAATCTGGTCACCCGAGCGGTACTCAATTATGAAAATTGGTTCCGATAGGGAAAGATTGGGAGGGGTTTTGCGAAGAGCAGAAGGGGTAAGTGTGACAGCACATTCTATAGTTCGTTTCTAAAAGATTTTTTCATCACACTGCTTCAGTTCGTCCGAGCCGACTGAGCCCTGCATCCCTCCCACCCCCTCCCCCTTTCCGTCCAAAATGTATTTTCGCCCTTGTAATACTACAATAACTGGAACCACGAATTCCCTGCACAATTAAATCTTAAAATATGCATGGATTCATGCACTATCAATAACGAAACATGCGCAATTAAAGGAAAAATATGTAATATCAGAATTTCATCATTTGTTGTGGTGCATTTTATTTTATTTGAAAAAGTGTACAACAACCAGTTTTTCCGAAGTTTCCACCGACTGGGGTAGCTCTGCGCCTTGAAGCGCTGAGCTGCCAATCCATGGATTCAGGAGACAAGGTGGTTCGAATCCATCCGTTGGTAACCTTGAAAATGGTTTTATGTGGTTTCCCATTTTCAGTTTAGTCAAATGCCGGGATTGGTCCCTTACTATAGGCTAGAGCCAATTCCTTCTGAATTTCTTCCCTAGCAGCTAAAAGCTATATTTACAGTAGAAGGCGGCTAGCGATCGTCATTTTGTGCTCTGTATCTGTGCATAAGGATGGCTCACTTGTGGAACGGCGATATGGTGACAGTTATTGAACTATACGAAATAAAATCGTCATAACTTCCAAAAGGGTTTGCGTTAGGACGTTCAAACTGCACGGTTGGCCACGGGGCGTGATGGGAATTAGCATGAGCAGGAGTGGTTTGGTTTAGCGAAGAAGTCCACTTTCATTTGGATGGTTTCGTCAATAAGCAAAACTGGCGCATTTGAGGGACTGAGAATCCGCGTTTCACGTTCGAGAAGTCTCTTCACCCTCTACGAGTGACTGTGTGGTGTGCAATGTCCAGTCACGGAATAATCGGTGCGATATTCCTTGATGGCACGGTGACTACCGAACGGTATGTGAAGGTTTTGGAACCCCATTATCCAAAGTGACCCTGATTTCGAAAAGATGTGGTTCATGCAAGATGGAGCTCGACTCCATCGAAGCAGGAGAGTGTTTGATGTACTGGAGGAGCACTTTTGGGACCTCATTCTGGCTCTGGGGTTCCCAAAGCCCATTGGTGTTGGCCTCGATTGGTCGCCATACTCTCCGGATCCGAACACATGGGACTCCTTTTTGTGGGGCTATATTGAAGAGAAGGTGTACAGCAATAACTCGAAAACCATTGCTGAGCAGAAAACAACCATTCATGAGATCACCGACAGCATCAATGTTCCGACACTTCAGCGCGTCATGCAATATTTCGCTATTCGTCTGGCCACATCATCGCCTGTGTTGGCAGGCATACCGAACATGTGATAATCTAAATCCGAATATCTGTTGTGACGTTTACGTGTTGACTAAAGTATGTGCACGCCGTAGTTTGTAACTAATTTACGTTTTTTCATATAGTTCAATAATTGTCACCCTGTAGCATGTATTCAAGTTTTAGTACAAGAACGATATTCTATTGTGAATTGTCTTATTCGTAATGTTCTTGCAGTGCATTCAGCCGTTAAAAGTCTGTTGTTGTTGTTGTGGTCTTCAGTCCTGAGACTGGCTTGATGCAGCTCTCCATGCTACTCTATCTTGTGCAAGCTTCTTCATCTCCCAGTACCTACTGCAACCTACATCCTTCTGAATCTGCTTAGTGTATTCATCTCTTGGTCTCCCTCTACGTTTTTTACCCTCCACGCTGCCCTCCAATACTAAATTGGTGATCCCTTGATGCCTCAGAACATGTCCTACCAAACGATCCCTTCTTCTAGTCAAGTTGTGCCACAAACTTCTCTTCTCCCCAATCCTATTCAATACCACCTCATTAGTTATGTGATCTACCCATCTAATCTTCAGCATTCTTTGTAAATAAAAATGTAAACGACAACGTATGTTTTATATCGTAGAGGAGTTTATTGGCATCGAAAACTGTAGTGCCATATTATCAGGGACAAAAACAAAATCATTTATAAGGTCCCATATATTGCAAGTCTAGATGAAATTAATACATGAACTAATCTTAAGATCTCAATACTGAACCTCATAGTATTTGAGTACTCCTTTTACTGTATAAATAAATTTAGTTGCTGTAGTTTCAAGTTGACTGCTGAAATAATAATTTAAAAAAATATTCTTGATCAATTAGGGGAACTGAAGAATTTTAATGCATTTAATAAAATATAAATTTGAATTGAGGTACTGGAATTCTTTAATGTGTTGAAGAAATTCTGACTTCGTTTCAGTCGTAAAATTCTAAATTGTAGTAGGAGAAAGACAGCTATTGAAAAAGTAGATCTGAATGCGTTTAACTTCCGAAGTTATTCAACCCACCAATAAGGTTCTTCTGCTCTGCTGCAGTGAAACTTGTGTTAGAAGGCTGGCCTGTGTTATGTTGGCAAAGAATTTTAGTTCGTTTGGCAATACAATGAAGTTACCATATTTTCAAATAAATAAGTATTTAATTGCACTTTCGGTAAGGTGTTTTCAGAATAAAATGAAAAACATGTGTGTATTTAAGGCCCTCTTTAACAAATCGGACCCCTCCTTTGACAAAATCTTGACTACATCCTTGCCCTGTGTGATTCTTGTATTTCACTCGTCAGAGTGTGACCCTTATTAGGAATAAGTCATAGAGAAGACAGAGAGGATGCAAAAGAGCTCAGCGCGTTTATTCGGGAGTTGGTTGAGAAACCGCGAGATCGTCACTGAGATGGTCATCAGACTCCAACACGACAAGAGGGGCTGCACGCCAGGGAGCGGTTGACTCCAGTGGAGAAGAAAATGTATGGTACATGTTTGAAATACGGTTTAAAGTTTGTTTCAAGTCGCTAAGTGCTCTCATAAATTTGCTTGAAGCTGAAAAACTTAGAAAGGTGTGATGAATGTCCACGAATTAGCACGGTTTTAGGAAGTATCGCTCGTGCGAAGTGTTACACGACCATTACTTTTCATGGAGTAAATGAGCTGATGGATGACGTCAGAAGCTCTGTGATGCTCTTCGCGAGTGATATTGTTAAACACTGCTGTCTGTGAAAATTGTAACACCGAGAAGGAGACATATGATTACACTGAAATTTATTCCACACTTTAGGAACATGACGGTGTACAAATGATTGGAATTACAGAACTATACATGCACTATGATAGAGAGAATTCAGTGCA
The DNA here is from genome assembly GCF_023864275.1 of Schistocerca cancellata. NCBI lineage: Eukaryota > Metazoa > Arthropoda > Insecta > Orthoptera > Acrididae > Schistocerca > Schistocerca cancellata. Next base: position 525,899,682 of record NC_064628.1, read on the forward strand.
GAATGAAATCACAGGTGCTTTAATCTGAAGCCCTAGACGTCTTTCCATAGAATCAAAAGGGACTGGACACGCTGCTAGGAACGCACTGCCATGCGTTTTCTAGGTGCATCCACAAAACATTGTCAGTAGCTGCTGGAGAACGAGAACGACAACTTGCTAATGATCATATCCCACGTATTTTTCTTGGATGATATATCTGGCGAACGTGTATCCCCGAGAAGCTGGGGTAGCCATTGTTCTTTCGAGGAAGGCTGGTATCGGCCACGTGGACAAGATGGTAAACATTACGCGCTGAGGTCACATTCTGTAGACCGGTATCTGCTCGTCGCCGTGTACGACCTCATCTGCATGCGGCTTCCACATACGCATCACTGTCTTTGTAACGTGCCCCGTACGAGCAGCAAAGTCACGGTACGACAAATTCGTTTTCCAGAGACCAGTCACCTGTCCCGTTAGAACTTACTCAGGTGCTGACATTCCGCCCTTTGACGTCGACGAGGCGCTTTGTTGACAAAGTACAGGGTGTACCAAAAAGAATCATCCGATTTGAAACGTCTACATTTTTGAAATTAATAAATATATAAAACGAATTTTGTTTTTTGATGAACGAGAAACTCAAGAAGTTTTTTTCATACCTTTTCACAGGTGTTCAATATGCCCCCCTTGAGATAAATGGCTTATGTCAGTGCGGTATTCAAATTGTTCCCACACTGCAGCGAACCTGTCTTTAGCTACAGCTTCCACTGGCGCTGTTATGCGATGTCTCAGATCATTCAATGTTGTTGGTAACGGAGGCAAATAAACGGAGCCATTTATAAACCCCCATAAGTAATAATCATATACAGTCAGGTCTGGTGACCTTGGAGGCCAGTAATGTAAGGCTGAATCATTTGATCCAGTCCGACCGATCCATCGTTCAGTAATTCAAAATTTCTGCACTTCCAGATGCCAGCGGGGCGGTGCTCCACTCTGTTGTAAATGAAGTGGTTCGAATCAGTCTCCAACTGTGGGAAAGGAAAATTCTCAAGCATATCAAGATGTGCGCTTTCTGTAACAGTGTTCTCGGCAAAGAAAAATGGACCGTACACCTTTTCCCATGAAACTGCACAAATCACATTAAATTTTGGAGATATATGTACCGAGTTTGGATGAAACCGGTCCGGTGGTTTAGGAGGAGATGTGGAACTTACACACATACACGTACGGCACATATTTCCATTTTTATAATGTGTGTGGCTTACTGTTATGATTATTTCGTGCGCGGGGTAGCCGCGCGTTCTAGGGCACCTTGTCACGTTTCGCGCGGCTGCCCCCGTCGGAAGTTCGAGTCCTCCCTCGGGTATGGGTGTGTGTGTTGTCCTTAGCGTAAGTTAGTTTAAGTTAGATTAAGTAGTGTATAAACCGACTACCTCAGCAGTTTGGTCCCATAGGATCTTAACACAAATTTCCAAATTTTCTTTATTTCGTAAGAATGTAATACTGATTACGTAACTTAACAATCATTGCTTTTTTGTTTTTCAAATACTAGCATTAATATGTGACACGATGTGGTGGAGGATATAGCTTGTGAAATGAATGTATGAAGAACATCTTCCCCATATGGTGCACCAGCTACACACGTACGTAGTACTTTGTACCATGCATCTATGATAGTAAAATTGAGATATATCCTTCAATATGAAATTATCTTCTCCGAGTTGTAGATAGTTCCTGCAGTAGGTCTGGTATTGTTTCATTGTTCATTTCGTTACAATAAATGAACCGACAGCACATCATAACAGAAACCGTATAATATACTACACTGCTGTTGGTTCCACGCTGTATTATTATCATTACCATTATTAGCAATGGTCAGACACAAAGCATTGGCAGACGGCAGTCTTCCAGTTTCTACCAGTTTAGAAGTAAGGAGATCAGTAATCACGAGATTTACAAACATAGGCTCAAAAATAATGCAAAACATTTTAATATCGTTGATTTTAAATGGATGTGCATGATGGTGGGCGAAGCAGTGGTGCGGAAGAAGCATATTTTGTAACAAGTGTCTGCCGTCAATGCGGGTAGCTAGCTTTCTTCTCTGACAAGGAGTTGAAGGTAGCAGCTGTGATGCATTGAGAATTGCTTCACCACTCTATGAAAAATAGCTGGAAATGATCAGTAGCGATTGTCTTATTGGGTCATTAGTTCGAGGTTTAATAAAACACTTACAAAAATTATATGTCATTTACCTTACATAATTTTAAAAGTGGAAATATTCAAAGAAAATTCTTTTTGATTTTAAAATTTAGTTACGTGCTCATGTTGATGATAGTGGGTTGGGGGGGGGGGGGGAGGGGAGGAGAGGGTAGTAGCTAATAATTGATTGCACTTTGGGTAATGGTCTCAGAAATGTTAGGAACCACTGTACTAGGAGAATTAAATGACGCACTTGGGAAGAGATTTTCAGAACACTCGATCGACCTATTCTTAAGTATTGTTCGTCAGTCTGACACCATCACAAAGCAAGGTTAATAGAGAAGATCCAAAGAAGGGCGGTGCGTTTCATCACGGTTTCATTAAGCAAGCGCGAGGGTTTTACGGAACTATTCTTCAAATTATAGTGGCAGACTCCACAAGACAGGCGTTGTGAATCACTGAGACGTTTGCTATTAAAAATACGAGAGCGCACGTCCTTAGAAGAGTAAGAGCACATATTAGTTAATGCCACATACGTCTCGTGAAATAACCATCACTGCTAAATCAAAGAATTTCGAGCTCATAAGGAGATTACCGATTGAAACTTCCTAGAAAATTAAAATTATGTGCCGCACCGAGATTCGAACTCGCGACTTTTGGCTTTCTTATGCACGTACTCTACCAACCTTTTTTTCTGATCTCATTATGTTCGTTGTATTTGTTCGTGGCGGACGTCCCATGTCACCTGTTCAAGTTCTTCGTTGATCCGTTCACTCAGTTTTTTAAAATTATTATTAGAGAGGGCAGCTAACCCTCTGACTGAACACGCTGAACTACCCGCGCACGACTCACGACCCCTTCTCGCAGCTTTGCTTCTGCCAATGCCTCACCTGCCTTCCACACTTCACAGAACACTTGCCTACGAAAGGCAAATGTCCCGGGTTCAAATCTCGGTCCGGTATACAGTTTTAAACTGCCAGGAAGCCTCATATCAGCGCACACTCCGCTTCAGAGTGAAATTCATTCTGGAGGTTACCGATTGTCGTACTCCCCATGTACTTTTCGAGAATGGGACAGCAAAGTTGGGAAATTAACTAGACACCACAAGCACCCTTCGCCACATATTGTAAAGTAAATAGAAACTGACTGCTAGCTAACAACGGTGATGACAGTTAGGGAACCTAGTCTTTTCGTTTTAAAATAGTCGCTCCTCATTCCCTTTAATGTAAGACACCTACTGGAACCCCGAACTGCTATGGCAGACGGGGATTTAACTGCACTTTCCCCGACTGGCAGCGTAGAAGGTTGCGATGGCGCGAGATGAGATATGTTGGTTACATCTTCATCTTCAGAAACTTTATTCTCTTTTGAGTGTAATTAACAAGGAAACCATCAGATCTGTTAACCACTGATTTCGATGACTCTTTAGGTACATTGTAGAGTGACCTGTCCTGAGTACCTGGACAGAGGCTTTTTATGCGACGACCCCTAGTTCCCAAGAAAATCGATGTTGAACTTTTATGCATACCTTCTATACCTGTAACGTTGGTAATGTCTCGACCGAGCGACAGTAGCGCATTGGCTAAGGATCGCAGCTACCACGCTGACAGTACGGGTTCAAATCCTCCACATATCCTATTTCTTCACTTTCATGGTGTACAGTATGTCATGCAAATTATTCAAAAGGAGTCATTTTCGCTGTAGTGACTTCGTTCTTGAATCGACCGCTACAGCAAACTTTCTTCAAATGTGTAATCCGTTTGTTACAGAATAGACTAAGGAATCGTCTCACTCACTATCGCTTGCTGTGATGGAACAGAATTACAGACAGTATTTGTCGTAGATGCAACCGAAACACAAATTCGTGGAGCACCATGCAATTTAATCAAAGCTATTGCCTTGCAGGCAAAGGGATTTTTCAAAAGTGATACTGGGAAGCACAGTTTGTTGAAATTACAAAAAAAATGTTGTTCTATATTCGAGCAACTTCCATGCGAACCATGAGTATTTGATCATCCCTGGGAAAACAGGTGCACAAAAGTCATGTAACAATTAAAGCATGTATTTTTATGGAATCTTCACTCGAAGCGACTTGTCTAGTAGTCTTTATCAAGTCAGGAGCATTTTGAATTCTTTCGTAAAAACTTTAACCTATCCGTAAAAACAAATATTACAGGTTTGGAAAAGTGGAGTATATTTGGCTGGGATAATTTTTACGGCGCAGGCACATGCTTTCCTTTCGTCTACAAAGATTTGATCGTAAAGTGTCTGATCAGTCTGCCCTTCCCACAAACCAATAAGACAGAGAAATTTTTCTTGACTCGCGTTCGGAAGAACCACTCATTTTAAATATCTTCGTACGATATTTTCGTGAACTTCGCTGCCATCGTGCATGTCACAATTACATTTCTTTTTTTCTTTTTTTTGAACAATCCGATCAAATTTCGTAAATGGTTCTAGCGTACACAAGAAACACTAAAGGCATACCTCTCCTGACGCAGCTATACTATGTTATGCTGTGAAGGAATGAATAATTTCGTTCAAAAATTTTTTCTGCGCGGGGACGGTTATCGCTCTTTGTTCTGCAAGCGGTCTGTTGTATGCCAAGTGGCACTGGCAGCCGGTTTGGTCGGTATTAATTACATAATCCAGAACAAAATCGGGAATGAGTACTTTCGTCTGTATCTGCAATGACGTATATTGTTTGACACTCTGACGATGAAACTGAAAAATAGGTACACAGGCAGGATTTGAGCACGTACTGCCAGTGTGGTAGCCGTAAATCTTAGCCACTGCGCCACTTTCCATTTGGTAGGAGTAATTTTAACATTGCTGTCCATAAAACTTCAACACTGATGTTCTCGGAAACTAGGGGCTGAGGTATAAAAAGCAGCTACCCAGATATTATGGACAGGTTCCTTTAAAACATACCTATGATTCATTAAAATCCGTGATTAACAGATCTGATGATCCCTTTGTAGTCCGCAGCTCGTGGTCGTGCGGTAGCGTTCTCGCTTCCCACGCCCGGGTTCCCGGGTTCGATTCCCGGCGGGGTCAGGGATTTTCTCTGCCTCGTGATGGCTGGGTGTTGTGTGCTGTCTTTAGGTTAGTTAGGTTTAAGTAGTTCTAAGTTCTAGGGGACTGATGACCATAGATGTTAAGTCCCATAGTGCTCAGAGCCATTTTATCCCTTTGTAAGAGGAAACCGCTGTATGGAGAAACGATAGCTACAGTTTCTACGACCAAGTCTGTCATTAAATGTAATTTATTTTTCGTGATTTGGGGCGTTTAGTCACTCACTGACACACACTATCTTCCAGCATTCTCTGGTGCGAATGACAAAGTTTCAAATGTGCTGCTTCAGCTGTAATATTTTGCCACTGTTTGCGTCTGTCTTCTTGTTTCGGTACGAAATTGGCTTTTGGACTCCTTCCAGCCAGTGCTGCTGCCAACACGATCCGTATTTATCGCGCTTGTTGCAGCTTTTGCCGTCCACGTCGCCATTGTGAAGCGTCCAGTGGGGACTATTCTTCAAAGCCGTTGTTAACACACGAAACTGGGACGAATGTTTGTCCCCATAATGTGTAAAAAGGGCTCGCCACACTGAACTGTTCCCATTCCTTCGCAATAATCTCGCAGAAACGTATTTAGAAAATTCGTGAGCGAAATCTACGAGCGTTACAGTACTCGTTATTATCCCTCCCTTAGAGACTGCGAAGATAAAATAAGGCAAATAATACATCGTATACACTCGGGAAAGAAATGATTCTTCTCGTGTTTTATATGTAAATGGAATCGAAAGGAATTTTAATGTACCCATACTAGTACTATAAACGCGAAAGTAACTCACACTTTCACGAGTAAACTGCTGAACCGATTTGCTATGGAGACACGCTATGTGATCCAAAGTATCCTGGTGAAAAATGACTTACAAGTTCGCGGCGCCCTCCATCGGTAACTTTGGACTTCAATATGGTGTTGGCCCACCCTTAGCCTTGAGACAGCTTCCATAGTCTGAGGCATACGTTCAATCAGGTGCTGAAAGGTTTCTTGGGGAATGGCAGCCCATTCTTCACGGAGTGCTGCACAGAGGAGAGGTAAAACATCAGTGTAGGCCTGTGCTCTGATAGTGCCACGCAAAACAACAAGGCGTGCAATCCCTCTCCACGGAAAACAGGACCACACCGTAACACAACCGCCTCCGAATTTTACTGTTGGCACTACATGCGCTAGCAGATGACGTTCACCGGGCATTCACTATACCCACACCCTGCCATCGGATCGCCACATTGTGTACCGTGATTCGTCACTCCACACGTTTTTCCACTGTTCAATCGTCCAATCGTCAGTCGCTCCTTACACCAAGCGAGGCGTCGTTTGGCATTTACCGGCGTGATGTGTGGCTTATGAGCAGTCGCTCGACCATAAAATCCAAGTTTTCTCGCCTCCTGCCTGTCATAGTACTTGCAGTGGATCCTGATGCCGTTTGGTATTCCTGTGTGATCGTGTAATTAGATGTCTGCTTATTACACATTACAACCACCTTCAACTGTTGGCAGTCTCTGTCAGTCAACAAACGAGGTCGGCCTGTACGCTTTTGTGATGTACGTGTCCCTTCACGGTTCCAATTCACTGTCACATCGGAAAAAGTGGACCGAGGGGTGTTTACGAGTGTGGAAATCTCTCGTACAGACGTATGACACAAGTGACACCCAATCACCTGTCCACATTCGAAGTCCGTGAGTTTCGTGGAGCACCACATTCTGCTCTCTAACGGTGTCTAATGACTACTGAGGTCGCTGATATGGAGTACCTGGCAGTACGTGGCAGCACAATGCACCTAATATGAAAAACGTTTGTTTTTGAGGGTGTCCGTATACTTTTGATCACATAGTGTAACTTAAACGCTGAGTAAGAACACTGGCTACTTTAGAGACTGTGTAGTACATGATATTTATTGATTTGACCGATGTTACGCAAAGTAGAGAAGCATATTTACCCTTTGAAAAAGCAATTTACTCTTTGACTTTTGAACTTCTCGTATTTGTGGAAATACACTCCTGGAAATGGAAAAAAGAACACATTGACACCGGTGTGTCAGACCCACCATACTTGCTCCGGACACTGCGAGAGGGCTGTAAAAGCAATGATCACACGCACGGCACAGCGGACACACCAGGAACCGCGGTGTTGGCCGTCGAATGGCGCTAGCTGCGCAGCATTTGTGCACCGCCGCCGTCAGTGTCAGCCAGTTTGCCGTGGCATACGGAGCTCCATCGCAGTCTTTAACACTGGTAGCATGCCGCGACAGCGTGGACGTGAACCGTATGTGCAGTTGACGGACTTTGAGCGAGGGCGTATAGTGGGCATGCGGGAGGCCGGGTGGACGTACCGCCGAACTGCTCAACACGTGGGGCGTGAGGTCTCCACAGTACATCGATGTTGTCGCCAGTGGTCGGCGGAAGGTGCACGTGCCCGTCGACCTGGGACCGGACCGCAGCGACGCACGGATGCACGCCAAGACCGTAGGATCCTACGCAGTGCCGTAGGGGACCGCACCGCCACTTCCCAGCAAATTAGGGACACTGTTGCTCCTGGGCTATCGGCGAGGACCATTCGCAACCGTCTCCATGAAGCTGGGCTACGGTCCCGCACACCGTTAGGCCGTCTTCCACTCACGCCCCAACATCGTGCAGCCCGCCTCCAGTGGTGTCGCGACAGGCGTGAATGGAGGGACGAATGGAGACGTGTCGTCTTCAGCGATGAGAGTCGCTTCTGCCTTGGTGCCAATGATGGTCGTATGCGTGTTTGGCGCCGTGCAGGTGAGCGCCACAATCACGACTGCATACGACCGAGGCACACAGGGCCAACACCCGGCATAATGGTGTGGGGAGCGATCTCCTACACTGGCCGTACACCACTGGTGATCGTCGAGGGGACACTGAATAGTGCACGGTACATCCAAACCGTCATCGAACCCATCGTTCTACCATTCCTAGACCGGCAAGGGAACTTGCTGTTCCAACAGGACAATGCACGTCCGCATGTATCCCGTACCACCCAACGTGCTCTAGAAGGTGTAAGTCAACTACCCTGGCCAGCAAGATCTCCGGATCTGTCCCCCATTGAGCATGTTTGGGACTGGATGAAGCGTCGTCTCACGCGGTCTGCACGTCCAGCACGAACGCTGGTCCAACTGAGGCGCCAGGTGGAAATGGCATGGCAAGCCGTTCCACAGGACTATATCCAGCATCTCTACGATCGTCTCCATGGGAGAATAGCAGCCTGCATTGCTGCGAAAGGTGAATATACACTGTACTAGTGCCGACATTGTGCATGCTCTGTTGCCTGTGTCTATGTGCCTGTGGTTCTGTCAGTGTGATCATGTGATGTATCTGACCCCAGGAATGTGTCAATAAAGTTTCCCCTTCCTGGGACAATGAATTCACGGTGTTCTTATTTCAATTTCCAGGAGTGTATTTTTATTGGGTGATACCTGTATGTTCTACGCACACGGCGAGGATTTCTACTGCTTGTCTTCGTGCTTGCCAAACCCTACCTTGGCCAGCAATGTCATCGAATCTCCCCCTCCCCCCTCCCTCCGCCACCCTTTGACGACGTTAGGAGCATTATGGGCAGGGGCCTACAGCCAGCTCTCAATTTGCGCAAATTTGGCGTGATGTCCCTCAGAAGGGCATCCAACAACTCTGTCAGTCAATGCTAAGCCGAATAACTGCTTGCATAAGAGCCACAGGTGGACCAACGCGTTATTTACTTGCTCAGTTTGTGAAGCTCTTTCTCTTGAATAAATCAACCATTTTTTCTGAAGCTGTAATCATTTTCTGTCGGTACATGTACGCCACATTTACTGATTTCCATCCCATTCCGGTAATTCCTTCGTGGTGCATCGTTTTCTTTTTTTTTTCTCTTGGAATGTATTATTAAATGCGTCAATAACTCCGTTTGTTACGTTTTCACGACTAAACGGTTGAACCGTTTTCGTTGAAATTCGGTATGGAGATAGCTTGATCTCAGAAGATGGGCATAGGATAAAAAATAAAAAAAAATCGGCACCTAAGACGGTGAAGTAGGGGTGGAACAGCTTTTTTCCTTTACATCAGTGAACTGCAGCCATATTAAAAAGTATTAAATTAGCTGCGTAATGTACAGCTGATATAATGTGTAGCCACTGCAACAGCAAACTGCATAGGTGCATGTTTCTGCCCACGCCTCTTTGCACGCACTTCTCACCAGCGACACTGCGCGCGTCGCCACGTCGTGCGTTGTGACACATGGGGGAGAGGGGTGGGGGGTGAAAGGGGAGGGGGTCCGCGCGCATCACGAGCTATGCTTACCCAAACAGACTGACACGTGAGGGCAACTGACGTTATTGCAAGTGCAATTGTTTACTCACCATCATTCATCATAACGAAACTACTGATATGTGAGCACAACCGCAGTTAATGGCTAGTGATTCAATAAAATCTACTCCCCGTCATGCACTTTACAGTGACTGCAGAATATGGAGGTAGATACAGGTGTTGAACGAAGAATTCTGAACACACGACCGGTAAAAATTTAGTTATCGACTATGTTCGTGCATGTTCTGTTTTGTATGTGAATTCTTTTGTGGGGTCGCCTAAGAAAAACATAGAGCGATGTGGATATGTTGCTGATATTTGGTCAAGTAATGATATAACTTTTTTCATTTTTAATACGAGCAGTCATATTCCATCAGCCTTAGTATAGATATGCCCTGATATGTTTCTAAGTATGTTTCTTTGTTTCGTATCAGCTTCCTATAACAGATGTTGCAACGTTTGGACGACTGAGTGTGCATAAATGGTTCAAACGGCTCTGAGCACTATGGGACTTAACATCTGAGGTCATCAGTCCCTTAGAACTTAGAACTACTTAAACCTAACTAACCTAAGCACATCACACACATCCATGCCCGAGGCAGGATTCGAACCTGCGACCGTAGCAGTCGCGCGGTTCCGGACTGAAGCGCCTAGAACCGCTTGGCCACAGCGGCCGGCGAGTGTGCATGGAAGTGTTTCTGGACTTGCTGTTTTATTTCTGAGTGCCGTATGTTTTCTCATTTCATCTGATTTTCTCATATCTTCACCAGGCTCACAAAAGCAGTGTACACAACACTCGCATAAACTAGCATGGAGAAACGGCAGAAAACCAATACCCAGTTTATCAGAGTTTAACACGGAGGAGCAATATGCCGACACATGGTTTCCGTTCTGTTCGGTTTTTTCTCTGTCTGAGATATGATCCATTGCAGATGCCAGTTCTTTTCAGCCAAATGTCAGCGAGCTGAGATCGGAGCAGAGGGGCTTCCAACAGGGGATATGTGGGAGGGGTTTCCCAGCTGTAATTCTTCCTTCTCTTTCATAAGTTAGCAGTCGACCTGTAATGCGTCTGACCCTCGCCAGGATGCCTTCTGTTGGTGAAATAAAACAAGAGGAACATCTTTTTCTTGTTTTGGAATCGAATTGCGGTGGAAACGTTTTAGATGGTGAAACGTGTTTATCCTGTAGAATATAGTTTCAACATAAATTCCTTACATGCACCCAAATTAACTCTCGAGAAATGTAGTTTATGTTGATCGAAGTTTTTACGATATTTTTCTCCACACGAATAAAGACGAATTAAGAAAGAACGTATTTCAGAACTGTGTGTATGTGTGCTTTTTTTTCTTGGAATTTACTCACTTATATCATTGGGCTGTTTAGAATCATTGCCTGCCCTGAAGCGACGTGTAATGTGGTTCAACCAGGAAAAGTTGTTTAAAAGAAAGGCTTCACTATACGTGTGAGCTGGTTGCATAAAACGCTGTATTTTATAACTGAAAAGAAGTTTCTTTCTGTTTGGCCCGACTAAAGCTACAAAATGAAACCAGTTTTTGGCTAAAATTGCAGTGACGTGTTATTACTTTAACGATACTCAAGCCACTACTAAGTCCGCCCTGACATAAAACCATACCTACTCATAGTTAGTAATTTCCGTCCACACCTGATGTCCAAAGAATTGCAGCTTTAAACATTACATTTATCAGTTTAGAATTCTCACTCAGTACTATACAGTTCACCATTAATTAGTAATGTGAAGTTTCTGAATTACAACTACACTCCTGGAAATGGAAAAAAGAACACATTGACACCGGTGTGTCAGACCCACCATGCTTGCTCCGGACACTGCGAGAGGGCTGTACAAGCAATGATCACACGCACGGCACAGCGGACACACCAGGAACCGCGGTGTTGACCTTCGAATGGCGCTAGCTGCGCAGCATTTGTGCACCGCCGCCGTCAGTGTCAGCCAGTTTGCCGTGGCATACGGAGCTCCATCGCAGTCAACTGGTAGCATGCCGCGACAGCGTGGACGTGAACCGTATGTGCAGTTGACGGACTTTGAGCGAGGGCGTGTAGTGGGCATGCGGGAGGCCGGGTGGACGTACCGCCGAATTGCTCAACACCTGGGGCGTGAGGTCTCCACAGTACATCGATGTTGTCGCCAGTGGTCGGCGGAAGGTGCACGTGCCCGTCGACCTGGGACCGGACCGCAGCGACGCTCGGATGCACGCCAAGACCGTAGGATCCTACGCAGTGCCGTAGGCGACCGCACCGCCACTTCCCAGCAAATTAGGGACACTGTTGCTCCTGGGGTATCGGCGAGGACCATTCGCAACCGTCTCCATGAAGCTGGGCTACGGTCCCGCACACCGTTAGGCCATCTTCCGCTCACGCCCCAACATCGTGCAGCCCGCCTCCAGTGGTGTCGCGACAGGCGTGAATGGAGGGACGAATGGAGACGTGTCGTCTTCAGCGATGAAAGTCGCTTCTGCCTTGGTGCCAATGATGGTCGTATGCGTGTTTGGCGCCGTGCAGGTGAGCGCCACAATCAGGACTGCGTACGACCGAGGCACACAGGGCCAACACCCGGCATCATGGTGTGGGGAGCGATCTCCTACACTGGCCGTACACCACTGGTGATCGTCGAGGGGACACTGAATAGTGCACGGTACATCCAAACCGTCATCGAACCCATCGTTCTACCATTCCTAGACCGGCAAGGGCACTTGCTGTTCCAACAGGACAATGCACGTCCGCATGTATCCCGTGCCACCCAACGTGCTCTAGAAGGTGTAAGTCAACTACCCTGGCCAGCAAGATCTCCGGATCTGTCCCCCATTGAGCATGTTTGGGACTGGATGAAGCGTCGTCTCACGCGTTCTGCACGTCCAGCACGAACGCTGGTCCAACTGAGGCGCCAGGTGGAAATGACATGGCAAGCCGTTCCACAGGACTACATCCAACATCTCTACGATTGTCTCCATGGGAGAATAGCAGCCTGCATTGCTGCGAAAGGTGGATATACATTGTACTAGTGCCGACATTGTGCATGCTCTGTTGCCTGTGCCTATGTGCCTGTGGTTCTGTCAGTGTGATCATGTGATGTATCTGACCCCAGGAATGTGTCAATATAGTTTCCCCTTCCTGGGACAATGAATTCACGGTGTTCTTATTTCAATTTCCAGGAGTGTACATAGTATGCCATGAGGAATTTTTTAGCTCACAGGAAGGAAGTAACAATTTTCTGTAAAAATCCCAAAACTTCCGAAAATGTTATTTACAACAGATCTCATTAGTTTCTAAACCACTAAGCTTCTCAGCAAGAGCGAATTAAAACATTTTTACAAAATTACTGTAGCACCTGATAATGAGCAGCGAATTTCTCTTCTTCCAGAACGTGAACGCGGTCGTGAAGAAGGCCTATCATCTTTCAAAACTTTGTTAGCTCGTCAGATTACTTCGTTCTACAAGATTTGCTCTTTTTGAATCTGTGAAATACAGATTGATCATCGACTGAATACAAGTAAACGTATTCAAACACTTAAAATAAGGATAAACTAATTTCTGTCAGAAAAAAACATACGAATAGAAATAAAAATATAAAATTACATTTACACATTCAGTTTCAGTCAAAATTATTGCATGTGAAATTATCAAATATGTTTAAACTAATTTTCACCACGCTGTCATATTTAAATGAATGTCTGCTTTCCACAATTTGCTATCGAAGGCTCATTAGGCTGTTTCTGCTGAAGTCTACTATTCTCTTCCTTATAACAACATGGAAGGGAAAAGTCGACCATCGGAAATGTGGAGAAGAAGGAACTGGAGCCATCTGATATGTGTTACTATCGAAGAATGTCACAAAATAGGTGGTCAGATAAAGTATGCAGTAAAGAAAAACTAAAAACAATAATTCAGAAGGAGTCTGTGGAAGGTCCTTACTAGAGGAAGGCCGGCCGCTGTGGCCAAGCGGTTGTAGGCGCTTTAGTCCGGAACGGCGTTGCTGCTATGGTCGCAGGTTCCAATCCTGTCTCGGGCATGGATGTGTGTGATGTTCTTAGGTTAGTTAGGTTTAAGTAGTTCTAAGTCTAGGGGACTGATGACCTCAGATGTTAAGTCTCATACTGCTTAGAGCCATTTGAAGAATTTGAATTAGAGGAAGTTATTAGTTACCACGACAACTGATGCAGCATCCAAGAATAGTTACTTTTGCGTTTCAGGGAGCAGCAGTGGAGTAGACAAACTATTGAATATCCGAAATAAATTACACACGATGATGGGTATAGTAGTTGCATAGCGACGAAAAGATTAGAAAAAGATAGGAGAGATGGAGGACAGCATCGTACGACTCGACAGACTAGTTAAAAAAAAACACTGTATCCATTTCTATGTTTCACTGTGTTTTTCATTCAATGACCCACACGGTCGGATGGGTGTTCCCTGCCCAATCGTATATAGCCACGCTACCAGTGTGCACAAAGGTCACTGCCACCGGCAGAACTTCGCCCAAGTCTTCACTTGTTCACTTGTTTCTCGAACCTCTGAGCAAGGTAGTGCAGTGGTACGACAATGGATGGAACTGCATGCGAGACGGCGGTTTAAATTCCCGTCCTATCATCCAGATTTATATTTCCCGTGATTTCCGTAAGCAGTCAAGGTAAAAGTCAGATTGATTCCTTCGGAAAGTACACGGCCCATTTACTACTCTCTCCATTACCCTGAGAGAGGTTGTACTCCATTATAGTCTTTCCGACCGGACCGTGGGTGATGAGAAAATTCATCTGGTGCGGTTGGTATATTTTCCAGGGTACCTGTTACAGTGTTTGGGTTCCCCGTACTCGTTAAAATACTACGCAATGCCGGCAAGAACATGAGCTAACTCTAAGTCCAGATTATTTAGAAATTCTTTTGGGTTCTCATGCAACAGTAGTTACCAGCGTAAAAACAGGTGTTCCACTTTATTTCCACTTCTCGATTGACGTTCCCTTGCGATTTCTAGAGGCACCTTAATTGCGTACAAAAAAATGGTTCAAATGGCTCTGAGCACTATGGGACTTAACATCTATGGTCATCAGTCCCCTAGAACTTAGAACTACTTAAACCTAACTAACCTAAGGACAGCACACAACACCCAGCCATCACGAGGCAGAGAAAATCCCTGACCCCGCCGGGAATTGAACCCGGGAACCCGGGCGTGGGAAGCGAGCACGCTACCGCATGACCACGAGATGCGGGCTTAATTGCGTACACCTATCATATGACAGTAATATGTAAAATTAGAACTGGTAATGTTTCGTAGATATTATAGTATCTGCAAAACTTGAACAGAAAAGAAAAGCAGCTCAGTTTCATGGCAGAAAGGACTCCTTCTTTCTAGCATATTTTCACCTCATCTTAAGAAGGTGTGACTGAGTGAAGGAAGCGCAGTAGTTAGGGGTATACGGAAAGCCCTATCCTTACGATGTTAAATTGAGCCAAAAGTTAGGAACATTTTTCTCGTGAGTTACTGAAACTATAATATTGATTTTTTTCAAAAAAATGCGGACAAATATTCATGTTTTGTACAGAATTAATCATTTTTGAAAAAGAAAATTTAGTTTTCGAGATATCGTACTTTTTTCTAGTGTTGGGGGCAAAAATCGTAGAGGGAGACCAAGAGATTTATACGGGAAGCAGATTCATAAGGATGTAGGTTGCAGTAGTTACTCGGAGATGAAGAGGCTTGCACGGGATACAGTAACCTGGAGAGCTGCATCAAACCAGACTTCGCACTGAAACCACCACAACAACATTTTTTTTTTCTAAATGTTGGAGGACCTTAAGGAACAATTCCCGAAAATTTCATCTTTTTGCTATAAATAGACTCTGAGAAAATATACCTTAATGCAAAAAAATTAAAGTTATGGGAAAAGAGCTTCAAAGTTTTTACCCCGATGTATACCTGATCCATAGCTAGTATCACCAGAATTGTCCAACATCTTCCTCTCCTATGCTGTCTAGTCGTCGTTGAATAGATTCTTTCTGCATTATTTGAAGACATGAGCCGTTCCTTGTCTAAACAAAGCACAGCTGCAATAGTTCGTAAACCTACGCAGAGCCCCATCTTCTGCAAAACTTTGCACGCTGTTATACTGCCCTGATTGATGAAACAGCATCATAAACGCCGAAGTGAAGAGTGTTTACACCAATAAACATAGTTTTAGATAGTCTGTTCCACATCACAGAGTTCACACATTCATTTGGCTTTTGAGTCCGTCCTTGAAGTCATTTCTGTAGTAGACAAATATCTGCGAGGTCTCGGAATATTGGTTTTATTTCTTCCATTATGGCAGGTGCAAGTGTTAAGGTTGATTGTGTTTTTGATTAGTTACCTTGCCTGTATTCTATTTGCACCATCTATCTTCCACCTTGTGCACATAGCCCACGTGGGGTTTCTCCATAGCACTTCTGAATGGGGTTTACGCCAGAATTTGTCAGTCTGTTTTTCCTATCTAAAGTTTTTCCATCTCTCAGTTTTTCGCCTTTCATATTAGCATCGAGCCACCGAAGTCTTGATACCATTCTTTTCTGAACGTGGCCAACACACTCTAGTTTGCAACTGTTCACATTGCTCCCATAGGGCCTCAGTTCCTAAATTTCTTTGAATGCCTGTGAGTCATCATCTCCAAGACAATTTGTGTATGTGACGTTGTACTACTTTACTGAGTGCTGATAAATAATTCTTACTCCAGCAACTTCCATACCACCACTTAAGCCATAATAATTTATTATGCACTCTTTTTCATGTTCATTTTCATTTTATCCTTGCATGTGCAGTGCTTGGAAAATACTGCCACATCAACTACCTTGCCAGTGTCCACACTTGCAGCTATTGCAACACTATTCAGAGACATGTGATCTCTCTTCTGCTAGCTTCCAAATAAAGCTATAGATAAGTCCAGTTGGTATTAATTTCAACATCAGCTTGCTCACTAGCATCTATCATATTTTCCTGTGCGTCTTCAACAGCAGACTATTGCAATGATGTATTTATCAAATGTTGAGGGTGGAGCAGGGAGATCCATCACACAACATAACATGGAGCCTCCAGCACTGCCCCTACATATAGACTGTAATCCATAAACCAATCTAATGTTATATCATACAGTTTACCTGTATTGCACTAACATGTGAGGAACAGAAAAAAAACCTCTGTGTTTGCAATACTTGCATGTGAACTCTAATTCACAAGCAAGTCCTTGATGTACGTTCGTTTTCAGTGAAAACCCATATTTTCCACATTGTTTGCAGCACACATTGCTCTCCAAAATAATAGATAATGAAGACATTAATTATCTCATGTTTGGTAGTCATTGTGTTTATGCTTAAGGGTTATTTTTTGTCTTCCCCTGTGGTCTATGACATCTACAGCTTTCTCTAGTGCCATAGAAGCTATTCCTGTCCTTTTTTTTAGTCAGTGTTATTCACATATACCTTTCCTGACAGATTCTGCGGACAATCCCCTATCTTATCAGTTTATCAATGGGCTTATCTGTCAGCATTCTTCTGTAACACAACACTTCAAGCTCTTCAATTCTTTCAGTTTACGATTTTTCCACAGTCCGTGATTCACTTCCATACAATGCTGTACTCCACACTTACTTTCTCAGAAATTTCTTCTTCAAATTAAACAGTAATCTTCTTTTAGCGAGAACTGCTGTCTTTGTCTGTGCCAGCCTGCTTTTTATATACTGCCAGCTTCGTTCGTCATTTTATTTTGCTTCATTTCGTCTGTTTCGTCGTCTCCAATTTCACATTGTTTGCTCTTTGGACTGTTCATTCCATTTCACAGGTCTTGTAAGTTATTCAACGCTTTTACGGGGTAGCAATGTCATCAGCGAACCTGGATAAGGGCTTCCAGACCTTCTCTTCATCTAACTTATCACAGATATCCTTCTACGCTTTTGTCTGCGTATAGAGCGTGGCATTGTGTATGTGACAGCGATGAGAGAAGAGAGAAGACATAAAGTCTACACCTTTCGCTTAGCTTGATGGTTTCTAGACATACACTGAATGACGTAAGTCATGAGATACCTCCTAATACCACGGTGGACGTCCTTTTGCCCGGCGTAGTGCAGAGACTCGATGTGGCACGGATTCAACAAGTCGTTGGAAGTCCCTTTCAGAAATCTAAACCACTATAGCTGTCCATAACTGCGAAAGTGTTGGCTGTGTAGGATTTTGTGTACCAACTGACCTCTTGATTACGCCCCATAAATGTTCGATGGGATTCATGTCGGGCGATCCAGGTGCCAAAATCATTCACCTGAACTGTCCGGAATGTTCTTCAAACCAGTCGCGAACAGATGTGGCCCAGTGATATGGCGCATTGTCATCCATAAAAATGAAGTCCATGAAGGGCTGCAAAAGGTCTCAAAATAGCCGAACATAAACATTTCTAGTTCATGATCGGTTCAGTTTGACCAGAAGACCCAGTCCATTCCATGTAAACACAGCCCACACCAATATGGAACCACCTTCAGCTCGCACAGTGACTTGTTTACAACTTGGGTCCATGGCTTCGTGGGGCTGTGCCACACTCGAACCCTACCATTAGCTCTTACGAACTAAAATCGGTACTCATCTGACCAGTCCGTGGTTTCCAGTCGTATAGGGGACAACCGAAATGGTCACGAGCCCAAAAAAGGTGGTGCAGGCGATGTCGTGCTGTTATCAAGGGCACTCGCGTCGATCGTCTGATGCCCACAGCCCATTAACGCCAAATTTTGCCACACTGTCCTAACGGATACGTTCGCCGTACGTTCCACATATATTTCTGCGGTTATTTCCAAACAGTGTAGCTCGTCTGTTACCACTGACAACTCCACGCCAACGTCGCTGCTCTCGGTCGTAAAGTGTAGGTCGTCGGCCACTGCGTTGTCCATGGTGAGAGCTAGTGCCAGCAGTTTGCTATTCCGGCACATTCTTCATACAGTGGATCTCGGAATATTGAATTCCGTAACGATTTCCGAAATGGAATGTCCAGTGCGTCTAGCTCCAACTACCATTCCGCGTTCAAAGCCTGTTAATTCCCATCGTGTGGCCATAATCATGTCTGAAACCTTTTCGCATGAATCACCTGAGTACAAATGAAAGCTCCGCCAATGCACTGCTCTTTTATACTTCGTGTACGCGATACTACCGCCATCTGTATACATTCATGTCTCTATCCCATAACTTTTGTCACTTCAGTGTAAATTCTGCTTCGCACTGACATTTAATCGTCACTATATTAACTCAATGTGTGAAGCATTTCGAAATGTTTCTGTTTTATCCTAGGACTTGAGGTCGAACTAGCCAAACACCACTAAGAAAAATTTCTTACAAAACTGAAATTCCAAGAGGATACCTGTGAGTCGAGGATCGCCACACTAACGTGGCTTATATTCTGAGCTGGATTATTAACACTGTTCAAATTTTGAAGTTTCGATTAGCGTGAGATATCACGCGTGTGCGTATCGGCCTGTGAACGTCGCAATAAATGTGCTCAAGTTGGAAAAGCAGTCTCCTGATAAGAAACATGACGCGGGTACTGATCGTTGGATGTGCTTCTAACATTAAATACTCCTTGGATCAAACTGATGAAAACGTCAGAGCACTGCGAAATAAAAGGCCGCTAACGTTAAGCCAGAGCGCCTGTGAATCTGAACTGGCTGGCGACGTGCCGGCGAGGCGGAGCGACGCGTTTGCGCTGGTGGTGCTTGCCTTCTGTCACGTTGGGAAAAAACATCATTTCATCTGCAAAAGCTCTGGAACCTACATGTTTAGTCTCTGAGAAAGTTCTGAACCACAAGCAAATCAACAGACGCCGGACCCTGCAGTTTCTACGGCATCTACACTGCCAGTCATAAGTTTTCGATCACCCATGATAAAAGTTACGGTGTATACTTCATTTTAGTGTACAAACACATCGTACAAACTAAACAGACCAACAAAATAAATATTTTCTCTCACTGTCATTAAGGAAAATATAAAATGGTTTAGATTTTATCCTCTTCAAAGTATCCACCATTTGTCCTTAGAACAACTGCACGAACTCTTGACATTATGGAGATTAGATTCTGCAGTGTTTTTGCAGATACTGCAGTCCAACCAGTGGCGGATTTAAATATAGGCCCACTAGGCACGGGCCCAGGGACGGCACCTTAAGGGTGGGGGGCGGCATTTTTTGCTCTGTACTCATTTTAACCTTTCACGTTTTAAAATAACTGCGCTTACAAATGACAAAAATTTTTAATATTGTTCAACAACTTGCTAGTTTAAATGAGCATTAAGAACGAAATTCGACAGTACAAGTTTGGAAATATAAATAGTTTACTTGGTGAGTGAATAGAAATTTAACATTGGGTTTCTGTCTGGTATCATCTGTTCAAAATATTTTGAAGTGAGCTGTCAGGACGGCAATCTACAATACAATGTTTTAAACGTTATTGTTCCGAGAATGTTGTCGGCTGCTACTTAACCCTACCATATTTTCCCCGTGAAAAGATCGGGGCCCCTGAAAATCTGTGATAAACTGATCAGCAGTTTCTTAAATACTGTAACATGCGTGGGCCACAGTATGTAAAACCCTACTCTACGTAAATTTCTTGTAGAAATTACGGGGAAGTATCAAGTCAACCCTTCACTACTGTAATTAATGTGAAAGTTCTGTGGTCTTCAACATCTGACCTTTGATTTAATGACACCCGTTTAACAAAAAATGTTGATACTGGGAATGTTTTACATTTTTAAACACATGTTTGTACGAAAATAACATAAGAAGGACATATAATAATGTGTGAAATACACTTCATAACACTTTGAAAATATTATTTATTTACTTAGTTACTTTTTTTGGCAAAAAAGAAGAAGAAACCAAGTTTCGTTCGTCTCTTTTATTGTACTGGAGCCTGCACAATATCAAAGTTCCCGCTCTGTGCTATCGAATAGTACGTGGCATTGCAAATTTTATGTTAAACTTCTTAACTAAGCTTTTTCTTCGAGGAACGGTTATTTTAATTTTATGTTGGAGCAAAAGGTGCATTTGTGTTCACACACATGTGTTCACACACATGACAACACACCACATCAACTGCCAACAAGACTACTTAAAGTTTGTAGCTGTCTTCTCTGCCCACAGAAACCACTAAAATGTTATAAGAATATCTGGGATAAGAGTCGATCCAGCACACCTCACTGCAAGAAATTTCAAAAATTATTAGCTTTTTAAATTAGAAAGACAGTGTCAAGAACATTCATAACATATTTGCGTTCCATCTAAAATTCCGGCGACGCGAGAAACTTAAGCCAAAAATGGGACTGTCCCGTTTTCTTTAACGAGACGAATTCCAGCCGGCAGGTGTGCTTCTACTGTTCACTGACAACAGAGAAACAGGCGACAATGAAATTAAGTTATTCTGCATTGTCGTTCTTTCATAGCACAGTTACGTCGAGTAATCAGAGTTGGTCAGTTCATTGCTCCGTGTTTAAAGAGAAAATTTTTTGCGCCCATGTGGCGTGTAGTACGATTGGAACTGGATACAGTCTTTTCTTCTTTCCTTATACAATTTTTTTCTTTTGTTTTGACTGTTGGTTGATAATTCTGTACGTGACTTAACATGAGTAACAGTGAAAAAAGGAAACGTGAAAAATTAAGTGGGGAGGCATTTCGGAAATTATCGAAGGAAAGGCTAGATCGAGAAGCCAATGTTCTAAAAACGGTTGGCAGAGTAGATAAGTTTTTCGCAAAAATGTTGCTGGTTAGGTTTCGAGTTCAAATAGTACGGATGATATTTCTGGCACTGCAGCTGTTGTAAAAGAAGTAAATACAGATGAAACAAAAATTAAAAATGAAGAAAAGCAAATTGTCCCCGATTTCCAGTTTCACGAAAAACTAAGTGTCGAGTAAGACATTACAAAAAGAAATAACCTCGTTAGTGATGATCCTGCAGAATGGTGTGTCAATGAATCAACAATCGACATTCTCTTACAACGTGGTATTAATCAAAACTGTAACGGTGATTTTTCTAATTCAAGAAGATCAATAGGCCACAAAACTAGACATTTGAACAAAAATGTATTTTGCCTTAAACTTTATAATGGTGAATCTGCTTTTCGTGGTTTTCTAGTATACTCTTGTAGCACCGGTACTGTTTTTTGAGCACCATGTACATTGTTCAGAGATAAGGCTGCGATTGCTACTAATGGTATTGCAGATTGGAAAAATATTTCTAACATTTTCTCTCATCATGAGCATGAGAATTCACTTGAACACAAAAATTCTGAGTTATCATTCTTAACAAAAAAAAGGTCACTTGGAACAATGGAATCATATGTTGAGACAGAAAAAATGTACCAGTGCAGTGTGTTGAAAAGGGTGTTTGCAGTAGTGATTAAGCTATTGAGTCGTGGACTTCCCCTACGTGGACACGTTGAAAGATTCAATTCATTGCATAATGGTCAATTTATGATGTCTCTTGAACTTATAGCCGAGTTTGATCCTTTTCTCGCAGAGCACATTGAACGATATGGAAATCCAGGGCAGGGACATACAAGTTATCTTTCTTCAACAATCTGTGATGAAATAATAGAGATTCTTTCTGAATGAATAAAAAGAATAATCATAAGTGAAGTAAAACAGGCCAAATATTTCTCTATAATAGTAAATTCTAACGCAAGCATTTCACATATTGAACAATTATCTTTCAAATTAAGATATGTGAACGAGAATGGTGAACCTGTTGTACGTTTCCTTCTGTTTTTACCAAACCCGGGACACAAGTCCGAAAACTTAGCTGAGGCTGTACTAAAAGTCGTGTCTACAAATTCCATTGATATTACTGACTGTAGTAAGCAATATGTCAGGAACCTGCACTGGTTAGCAGGCACACATTAAAGGAAACGTTAGCGACAGCCCCGGACATTTGCACAAGCCCCACCCATTTACCCCCTTCCATACCTAGCCCCCCAGCCCCCCCCCGCCACCCCAATCAAGAGCACATCAATATGATCTTTGGTAGTCCTCGTCGCTGTTGTGTTTTTGTTCGTCGTTTTTTGTTTTACCGGTTTTACCCATAGAGTAAATATCTCTGGAGTGAGCGCTCACATGCGCAGAACAGATTTTGTGTTATCAACATACATTGCCGGCCTGGTCACGTGATCTCGGGACGTCGTGTGTTTGTTCGTATAGCGCCCTGTATATTTAGAATGGCACTACATCCCTAGTACAGACGGATTCTTTTCGTACGTGTCGTGGATTATTTATATACACTCCTGGAAATTGAAATAAGAACACCGTGAATTCATTGTCCCAGGAAGGGGAAACTTTATTGACACATTCCTGGGGTCAGATACATCACATGATCACACTGACAGAACCACAGGCACATAGACACAGGCAACAGAGCATGCACAATGTCGGCACTAGTACAGTGTATATCCACCTTTCGCAGCAATGCAGGCTGCTATTCTCCCAAGGAGACGATCGTAGAGATGCTGGATGTAGTCCTGTGGAACGGCTTGCCATGCCATTTCCACCTGGCGCCTCAGTTGGACCAGCGTTCGTGCTGGACGTGCAGACCGCGTGAGACGACGCTTCATCCAGTCCCAAACATGCTCAATGGGGGACAGATCCGGAGATCTTGCTGGCCAGGGTAGTTGACTTACACCTTCTAGAGCACGTTGGGTGGCACGGGATACATGCGGACGTGCATTGTCCTGTTGGAACAGCAAGTTCCCTTGCCGGTCTAGGAATGGTAGAACAATGGGTTCGATGACGGTTTGGATGTACCGTGCACTATTCAGTGTCCCCTCGACGATCACCAGTGGTGTACGGCCAGTGTAGGAGATCGCTCCCCACACCATGATGCCGGGTGTTGGCCCTGTGCGCCTCGGTCGTATGCAGTCCTGATTGTGGCGCTCACCTGCACGGCGCCAAACACGCATATGACCATCATCGGCACCAAGGCAGAAGCGACTCTCATCGCTGAAGACGACACGTCTCCATTCGTCGCTCCATTCACGCCTGTCACGACACCACTGGAGGCGGGCTGCACGATGTTGGGGCGTGAGCGGAAGATGGCCTAACGGTGTGCGGGACCGTAGCCCAGCTTCATGGAGACGGTTGCGAATGGTCCTCGCCGATACCCCAGGAGCAACAGTGTCCCTAATTTGCTGGGAAGTGGCGGTGCGGTCCCCTACGGCACTGCGTAGGATCCTACGGTCTTGGCGTGCATCCGTGCGTCACTGCGGTCCAGTCCCAGGTCGACGGGCACGTGCACCTTCCGCCGACCACTGGCGACAACATCGATGTACTGTGGAGACCTCACGCCCCACGTGTTGAGCAATTCGGCGGTACGTCCACCCGGCCTCCCGCATGCCCACTATACGCCCTCGCTCAAAGTCCGTCAACTGCACATACGGTTCACGTCCACGCTGTCGCGGCATGCTACCAGTGTTAAAAGACTGCGATGGAGCTCCGTATGCCACGGCAAACTGGCTGACACTGACGGCGGCGGTGCACAAATGCTGCGCAGCTAGCGCCATTCGACGGCCAACACCGCGGTTCCTGGTGTGTCCGCTGTGCCGTGCGTGTGATCATTGCTTGTACAGCCCTCTCGCAGTGTCCGGAGCAAGTATGGTGGGTCTGACACACCGGTGTCAATGTGTTCTTTTTTCCATTTCCAGGAGTGTATGTTGCGCAGACATTTTAACAGTATCCATTTGATACCGGGAATAAACCAGCTACATAACTTTTAAGGGCAAGTGATATTACATTCAGCATCTTTGCGATAGGTGTCATAGATCAGATGCACTCGATTTTTGGTATGATACCGCACTTTATAGTATCACAGAGCCTGAAGTACATTTTTGCAGTGATAGTCCTGCAAAACGACTTGACAGTACGTTAGTACTTTCGCATGAATTTACCACACATTAGCGATTATATCCCTGCTAATTCGTCCTTTTTTCTTGTATTTCTGCGTATTTATTTTCTCGTTTTTGCGACCTAAAGCACAATTTTTCTTACTGGTGGCACTTTGAGGTATTTATTCAACGCATTTTAAGTACTTTCTCCCAGTTCATTAAATAAATAGTCTTCTTCTTCTTCTTTAGTTGCCAATCCTAAGATTGATTTGCAGCAGCTCTCCATTCAGTGCGATTGTCGGCCAGCCTCTTCAATTCCGTGAAACTTCGCATCCTAGGCCCTGCATTATCTGGCTTATGTACTTTCTTCTAGGTCTGCCTCTTGCCCTTTTGCCCTCCACAAGGCCTTCCGTTATAGTGTGGAGAAGACTTTCATGTCTCAGAATGTGTCCCATCCATATATCTCTCCTCTTCTTGACCGTCTTCCAAAGAACTGGAACTTCCTCCGCTCTCTGCAGGACTTCTTCATTTGTCATCCTGGCCGTCCACGGAATTTTTAACATCCTTCGCAGACACCACATTTCGAATCCTTCAATCCTTCTTCTTTCGTCCTCTCCAAGTGTCCAGGTTTCGCTTCCGTAGAGAAGCACACTCCCAACAAAGGTCTTTATTAACCGCTTCCTTAACGACAGACTTATCATATTTGATGTGAGGAGTCCTTTCCTTTTATAGAATGCAATCTTTGCCTGATTTATTCTACTTATTATATCTTTCCTACTACGACCATCTGATGTTATTCTGCTTCCCAAGTAGACAAAGTCTTGTATTTCTTTCAGCTTCTCTCCATTCAGCCTCATATTCGTAATTGCTTGATTATTTTGTTTGCTTGCAACTAAGATTTTTGTTTTTGACTTATTAATTTTCATGTTGTACCGTGTAGCAAGAGTGTTTTCCATTTCCTCCAACACTACTTGTAATTCTTCCTCATTTTCCGCTAGGACAGCAATGTCATCCGCAAAACGCAGCATATCAACTATTTTTCCCTGGATCCTGATTCCATTAGCTTGTCCTAACTTTTCTCTGACCTCGTCCATTGCTTTCTGTATGTACATATTAAAGAGGACAGGGGAGAGTGCACATCCCTGTCTCACACCCTGTTTAATTTTTGCTTGTTGTTGATGTTCCCCACATCTCACTATTGCCACCTCTTCTTTGTATATGTTCCATATCGTTCTCCTGTCCTTATACTTAGCTCCAGTTTCCCTCAATATCTGGAATAGCTTTTTCCATTCAACCTTATCAAATGATTTTTCGAGGTCAATAAATGCTATGTAGGTGTCCTTTCCTTTTTCCATTCTTTTTTCTATTATGAGCCTTAGGGCCATAATGGCTTCTCGCGTACCTCTCCCTCTTCTAAAGCCAAACTGGTCTTCTGTGAGCATGCATTCCACGTTCCCTTCAATTCTTCTGAGGAGGATGGTCGTCAAAATTTTTGATGCATGTGATGTTAGGCTGAGGGTTCTGTATTGTGCAAACGATTTTGCTGGCATTTTCTTTGGTAATGGAACAATAATACACTTCTTGAAGTCCTCAGGCAGCTCTCCAGTATCATATATTTGGCAGATTAATTTATACAATTTATCTTTTATTTCTGTTCCAGCTGCTTTGATGATTTCTGCAGGCAATGAGTCAATTCCTGGTGCTTTTCCGTGCTTAAGTGCCTGTAGTGCCTGATCAAATTCAGACCTTAGTATGCTGTCTCCTAGTTCATCTTTATCTACTTCGTCCTCACTTTCAATCATGTCATCTTGTACGTTGCCTCCATATAATTTCTCTAGGTATTCCTTCCACGTAAGTGCTATATCTTCATGATTATACACCATCTTATTATCCTCTCTTATTAGGGCATTACATCTAATCCTTTGTCCTCCTGAGAAGAAGCGTTTCACTGTTTTTGTATGCTAATTCAAGGTTCCCTTTCTTCAGAAGGTCTTCAACTTCTTTGCATCTGTCTTCAAGGAATCTTTCTTTTACTTGCTTCAACTTCCTGTTGATTTTGTTCCTAAGCACTCGGTATGCCGTTTTCCCTTCTTCCGTTTCATTATTTTTGAGCTTCCTTCTTTCCTCAAACATAAGTATTATTTCATCAGTTATCCACTCCTTCCTCTTTTCAGGTTTTTGTTTTCCAATTATCTCTTCAGCTGCTTTTATTAGGCCATCTCTCATATTTTCCCAATGTTGTTCTACATTCTCTATAGGATGCTGTTGAATTAGATCCTTAGCCCTTCTTGGAACTCCTTCTGCGTCTCACGGTTTCCAAGCTTCCCTATATCCAGTTTTCCATTTCCTATTTTCTTCCTTATGCATTTGAACTTGAGTCGGCATTCCGCAACAACCATGTTGTGACCACTCACAATATCTGGGCTTGCGTATGCTCTAGAGTCTTTTAGTTGATTTCTAAATCTATTTTTGACTAGAATGTAATCAATTTGGTATCGTTCTCTATCCCCTGGTGACTTCCAGGTGTATCTTCTACGGGGGTGATGTTGAAACCACGTGTTCGATATTATCAGTTGATTCCTGTTACAAAATTCTATAAGTCGGTCTCCTCTATCATTCATTTTACCAAGGCCGTAGCGTCCAACAGCTGGCTGTACCTCTTTATCTCCTACTATTGCGTTCCAGTCTCCCATAATTATTAAATTTGTTTCTCCTTTGATTCCTCTCATGGCTCCATTTAACTCTACATATACAGCTTCAACTTCCTCATCCTCCTGGTTTGTGGTAGGCATATAGACCTGTATCACAACCGTCTCTGTAGGTTTGGTATCCAGACTGACAAGTATTATCCTTCCTCCATATTGTATATATCCCTTCACTCTCTGCCCCAATTTTCGACTCATAACTACTCCAACCCCCCCTGCTCCAGGTCTATCTTCTATCGTTCCTGTGTGAATTATCCTGTACTCATCACTCCAGAAATCTCCGCAGTTAGGCCATCTCATTTCAGACACTCCTAGTATATCCAACTTCATTTTCTTCATTTCTTGCTTAAGGTTTTCGAGCTTCCCCATCTGCAGTAAGGTGCGGACGTTCCACGTTCCAATTCTACTATAGCTCTTTTTATTTCCTTTCTTCCTATGAACTGTTGAAACGAGATCTCTGGTAGTCCCCTCCCGGAGATCC
The DNA here is from genome assembly GCF_023864275.1 of Schistocerca cancellata. NCBI lineage: Eukaryota > Metazoa > Arthropoda > Insecta > Orthoptera > Acrididae > Schistocerca > Schistocerca cancellata. Next base: position 525,927,296 of record NC_064628.1, read on the forward strand.
GAATGAGGGGCTATTACTCCGGATTGCATTTTTACTAGAGCTTGTTTCATATTCATATTATGGCTGCTGATACTTGAGAAATCTAATTAGATCTTTAATGAAGTGGTTTTTCCTTTCCTTCTTCATTCTATGCCGTTGGCCATCATGTGGCTCTTCCGCCTTTAGGGACAGTTTCCCATCCCAAGGACAAGAGAGTGCCCTGCCTCTACCTGCTCATCCGCCCTCCTAGGAGGCCGTTTCGCTTGGTAGAGGGTGTCTCCTTATTCCGGGAGATACTCGGTCGCCATATCCTCGTTAGTGGTAACAGGGTGTACCGTGCAGCAATCCTTGGCTGCAACTCGTGAAGGTGAGGTTGGCATTTGTATGGAGAGGCTGTTTGAGACGCATCACATACCTTACACCCCAAAATAAATAGTAGACTGAGTAATCTATATACATAATTGACAAGTCACTGGTAAATGCATGGAGGATAGTATTTACTGAAACAACTAACCTTTCCCTTTCCTGTTCCACTAGCAAATTTACGAGAGGAAGCGATTGTTTGTAAGCTTTTGTACGAGCCGTAATATCTATTATATAGTCATAAAATCGTAGAAAAATAGGTCTACAGAATCAAGTCTTAATTATAATGCGGCTCGAAATTTTTAAACGTATACAGTGTCTCTTACTAAAATGAAAACTATAATTAGAGCTATATGGAATGTACCCATGAAAAGTTACTATCCCTCCTTTCACATATTTTTCTTTGGATCCGTAGCAACGACAGTAATTCACCATCGCTATTACACTATCAACAAACGGTGAAACACAACAAAAACTCTTGGTATTATGAACTTCAAACGCTGCAGAAAGCACACACGCACAGCGAAGTCCCGAGATCACGTGACAATCCTGGTTTAATGTTGACAACATGCGCAGAACGCAATGCTCACTCCAGAGATATTTACTCTCTGGTTTTACCGCGGTTGTTCATACTAGCAGTGTTGTGCTGTTAGTACTTCTTAGCTGTTTGTGTAATACTGTCAAAATGAAACATATATCTGCACTCTCAATAAAGTTATCATACACAAGGTACCTAATCTTGACTGTTGTGGCCAACTGCTGTCAAAAATGATATCCAACAAACATTAAAGTACGATAAGATGTGTTGGAATGACACTGACGAAATTATGTACATATGTTTAACAATAGGCAGCTCTAAAGCTCTCAAACACTGAAGAAGAACTCAAAATAATCTCGTGTCTGCTATAAGCAAGCAGTCATAAGAGTTTACAAGTAAAAATTCACCCATTACACAGGCAAATATTAATGAAGAATGTCACTGTATAAATATCTGACTGCTTGCATTATGCATTTCTACATTATCCCACTCTTATATTCTTTAGTCTTAATGAGGTAATCAGAAACAAACCAAGACATCGACTTTGCCTTGTTTATGCACAACATTGACTTTAGACAATCGAGATAATGGGCAGCATCCTTGGTGATACTACCAATTAATATTTCCCAACAGAATTTCTTACACTACGCGAGGCGACGGAAATTTGCGCTCACTGCAGTTAACAAATATGATTTTTTGACATAGTGCAGATGAAAGCTCATGAAGTAAAAAAGACAGTGTGGATACCATTTTTATTTTTATTTCTTATTGACGATTTTTCAACTTGCATATTCAATGAACGTATTTCTAATTCTTTTCACAATGGTACCGGAAAAACTGTATTTCGTACTAACTACTGATTTTCTCCCTTGTTATGGCTGGCATATCTGTAATACGAACAACTTTGATGTTGGAACATGCGGCAGACCATGGACGGAGCTTAGGATATGGATTGGTGTGGAGGGGGGTGGTTGGGCGGGACTTGTGCACCGTCCGGGGCTGTCGCTAACGTTACGTCGCATTAAAGAACGAAATCCGAAAGCGTGTTATGTGCCTTGTGCAGCACATTCTTTGAATTTAGTCGGCACTAGTGCTACTAGCTGTTGTCCGGAAGCATGTTCATTTTTCAACGTAGTCAAAAACCTTTGTAATTTTTTCTCTGCTTCTACGCAGTGCTAGGATAAACTTCTTTCTTTCATGAAACCAGGAAACAAAACGGCAAATAGTTGATAAAAAATACGATGGTCACCAAGAGAGCAAGCGTGTGTAAGTCTGTATGAAAACTGGAGGGCATTACCAATGCCCTCACACATGTTGCCAATAATACATTTGAAAAACCACTTGTGCGAAATGAGGCTTCAGCTTTATTGAATCAACTCAGCAGGCTAGAAACAGTATTCATGATGACAGTTTGGAAGGACATACTCCAGAGATTTCATAGAGTAAATCTGAAATTTCAAAGTGTAAATATTGATACTAAAATAATGCATGAATTATATGAATCACTTGTAAGATTTATTGCATCTATTCGTGGCATGTTCGACTATTATGAAAATAAATCTATGGAGATTGTGATTCATATAGACTATGAATGCACTTATAAAAGATCACGAAAAGGCAAACTTCATGATGACGAAGAAGCGGACTCTGAAGAAGTTTTTCTCACTGGAAGGGAAAAATTTAGTCGAAACATTTCTCCCAGTACGCGACAACTTGTACGCCAAATTAGTGACGAGGAAGGAAGGCTATAGAACACTGTTGAACACCTTCACAGTTTTCAGTAACCTTAAGAACTGTTCACGTGACGATATTGCTGAACGTGCAGCAAAACTCCAAGCGTCATATGGCGCAGATTTAGAGCCTTCCTTCCCTAGCGAATGTGTACATTTCGAGGAACTTTTGAAATCGTCTGAGATTAGTGATATACCAGTCGAAATGAGTAAATTTTTACGAAAAGAGAGGTTACAGTCCGTGTTTCCGATTGTTGAAATTGCTCATAGAATATTTCTATGTATGGCACTTACCAAATTGTTCAGCAGAACGCTCATTTTCGGCTCTTAAAAGACTGAAATAGTACCTATGTTCTACGTTGTCTGAGGAGAGGTTAAACGTCGTGTCCATTCTTCACATCGAAGCCGACTTCCTAACTGATAACCGTCTGAACTATGAAGATGTGATCAATGAGTTTTCTGTCATCAAAGCCAGACGAAAACTTTACTGACTGGTTTGTTGATGTATTCATATTAGTTTTAAAAAATTAAGATTATAATTTGATTTTTATTATAACTTAGAGCACATTCATTGGACTTACAAACTACGTATTACCTGTTTATTTTACAACGCGGAACTTAACCTCGTTACGTGCAGACGTGACCGAAGGCGCCCGACAATACTAAACAATACCCAAATGACCCAGGCCACTCGGCGCTGTACACTTAAGTCATACTGATACTGTGGTATATTACAACTGATGCGTATTCTTGGCGTCGGCTGAAATGTATAGTTATCGCTGAAATATACGTTATCAGAGAGTACGCTCAGCTGAAAAAGTGTCAATAAATAACGTAGTTCAGTTCTATCGATAAATACGTAAAAGCTTTGCTAATACCGTTAGAAAGAGCTATGGCGAGAGCAGTAGCAGCAGTACAAAACTGTTCAGCCGTTACATGGGTTAAAGGTATTGTGTACTCTTATTATGCAGCATCTAGCTACACAGACCCTAATGCTTTACACATTAACTATTAGTTTATAAAACAAATTTGATTTTTTCACACTAGTCGTAAAAGTATGTTATAGCAAATCCAGTTCTGTGTTATTCGTCTGTATTTAGTTATTAGTTCGTGCACCGAAATCTCTACTTCATTTTCATTTCTTACGCTTTCCTATAGATTCACGTATTAATACCAAGCGTGTATTTTCATCTGCTACACGTTGAAGTTATTAGATCGTAAAACGACAGTTTAATTTTAATTTTGGACCCATGTCTGTAAAAGTACGTATTAATTTCTAATGTATGAAACGTTCGCTTCAATTTTTATTTCGTAACGCACTTTTATTTTCATTTTCAACGGTTTCGTGTAAAAGAACATATTAAAAGTGAATGTATAACAAAAATCCGTTGTCTCCTACACGCTCTGCTGAATTTTTAAGCCATAAAAGAAAAGTTATTTTCCTTTTGTTCGTTTCTTTCGACAGAAGAATGTGTTAACACAAAACAGTTTTAAGTTCGTTTTATCTGCTGCCGTACACCAAGTACAGTTCAGGAACCATACTACGTTTTGATAGAGCGCGACTAGAGCCCTGTCGCGTCCTTCAGAACAACGAATAGCCGAGTACAGAAACAGCTCACAGCGCTCCCACCCAAAACGGTTATTGTGAAGTGATGTGGTAACAGTTATTATTTAAAACATGTTTTTTTTGGGAGAGGGGGGGGGGGTGAGCACATATAATATGGTGAGCCTAGGCGCGCAAAATTTGTAAATCCGCCACTGAGTCCAACACGTCTGTAAATTATTCCACACGCAGACCTTTAGCATTAGATGACCTCAATCTTCTGACCTCCCCGTCAGGTTTACCCCATAGAATTCAATGGCATTTACGTCAGATGATCGATTTGGCCAAATCATATTCTTCAGTTCCCCTAATTTCTCTTCTCTATTAACATGCCCTCTGCACAGTTTAGAAGCATATTTGGGATCATTGCTCTGCTGCGGAACAAACCCACTATCAAAAAGTCTCTTGATAGATGGAACTGCGTTGTTGATTAGTATCCTATGATATTCTTTCTTCTTTAATGTTGCATCAAGTGTTACAAGATTACTGATTTTATCACAAACAAAAGTTCACAACACCATGAGCTGCCATCTTCATGTTTCACCATTTGTGTCGTACATTGAATCTTCATACGTTCTCCACGAATAAACATTCGACGATAGCTTCCAAACTCTTTAGTTTGCTGTGACCACTGCGGTCTTTTCACCTTATTTTGTTTGCGCAATAAAGGTTTCTTTGCCACTATGCACGCTTTTGAACCATGTTCACGAGGACGCGTTGCACTGTTGAAAAAGGGACTCGAGCTGCTGGCATATTATTTACTTCCTCGCAAATTTCAGGGGCAGTACGAGTCCTCTGGCGTTTACTCTGTACACATATGAATTGATCTTCCTTGTATGATGCCACTCTGGGACTTCCAGACCGCCGAACATTTGCATTGGCACCAGTCTGCTTGAACAGGTGCAACGTATACATCACTGTAGACTGGGCCACGCCAACGTTTTTTGCTCTTGTCCTAACAGAAATGCCTTCCGGATGCAGAGCTACAATTACAGCACATTTTTAATTTCCAGTCTCCTGCTTCCGTCCTATAGGAGGTAATATGGTATGAAACTGACATGCACACAATGTACTGTCAATTAATGCAAGCTGGTTGTTACACAGACGGTGGAAAGAATGAAGCGTATTCGAACTGTCTTAGGTAAAGACACGTCAGTGTTATTATGGACACTCGTCAGTACCCTCTATGCGAAAAATCAAATACATAACACAGGCGCTTAGTCTTTACATGTTTATGCTTGTTTCATTATCGGAATGGGTATATGATAGAATATTCAAAACGTAATCCGTGTTTTAACCACAAATTCATAGGTGTGATAGGTGATCGAAAGCTTCTGATCCGTAGTGTATTTTTTTCACCAATGCGGAATGGAACGAGTGACGTCATACTACCTGCGTCTCAGGGTGTCCGTACCTGTCAGGGGATTCACAACTTCCGCCACAGACGACAGTGGTACCACTTCCGATGATTTACGCCATTCTGTACGAACTGCTTGGCGAAAGAGAGTGGAAGTGCTGCATATAACTGAGAACCGGCAATGTAAAGTAACAATTATTCTACCGTGAAATATATATGCAAACAGTTTGAGAACTCTAGTATTCAACTTTCAGTACTAGGATAGTTGAAAAGGACCCGGTTCACTTGGTCTTTTTCACCTTTTGTTTTCTGATTTGTAAGAAAAATGTCCCCCCCATGAACCATGGACCTTGCCGCTGGTGGGGAGGCTTGCGTGCCTCAGCGATACAGATGGCCGTACCGTAGGTGCAACCACAACGGAGGGGTATCTGTTGAGAGGCCAGACAAACATGTGGTTCCTGAAGAGGGGCAGCAGCCTTTTCAGTAGTTGCAGGGGCAACAGTCTGGATGATTGACTGATCTGGCCTTGCAACATTAACCAAAACGGCCTTGCTGTGCTGGTACTGCGAACGGCTGAAAGCAAGGGGAAACTACAGCCGTAATTTTTCCCGAGGACATGCAGCTCTACTGTATGATTAAATGATGATGGCGTCCTCTTGGGTAAAATATTCCGGAGGTAAAATAGTCCCCCATTCGGATCTCCGGGCGGGGACTACTCAGGAGGACGTCGTTATCAGGAGAAAGAAAACTGGCGTTCTACGGATCGGAGCGTGGAATGTCAGATCCCTTAATCGGGCAGGTAGGTTAGAAAATTTAAAAAGGGAAATGGATAGGTTAAAGTTAGATATAATGGGAATTAGTGAAGTTCGGTGGCAGGAGGAACAAGACTTTTGGTCAGGTGATTACAGGGTTATAAATACAAAATCAAATAGGGGTAATGCAGGAGTAGGTTTAATAATAAATAAAAAAAATAGGAGTGCGGGTTAGCTACTACAAACAGCATAGTGAACGCATTATTGTGGCCAAGATAGACACAAAGCCCATGCCTACTACAGTAGTACAAGTTTATATGCCAACTACCTCTGCAGATGATGAAGAAATAGATGAAATGTATGACGAGATAAAAGAAATTATTCAGATAGTGAAGGGAGACGAAAATTTAATAGTTATGGGTGACTGGAATTCGTCAGTAGGAAAAGGGAGAGAAGGAAACATAGTAGGTGAATATGGATTGGGGGGAAGGAATGAAAGAGGAAGCCGCCTTGTAGAATTTTGCACAGAGCATAACTTAATCATAGCCAACACTTGGTTCAAGAATCATAAAAGAAGGTTGTATACCTGGAAGAATCCTGGAGATACTAAAAGATATCAGATAGATTATATAATGGTAAGACAGAGATTTAGGAACCAGGTTTTAAATTGTAAGACATTTCCTGGGGCAGATGTGGATTCTGACCACAATCTATTGGTTATGAACTGCAGATTGAAACTGAAGAAACTGCAAAAAGGTGGGAATTTAAGGAGATGGGACCTGGATAAACTGAAAGAAACAGAGGTTGTAGAGAGTTTCAGGGAGAGCATAAGGGAACAATTGACAGGAATGGGGGAAAGAAATACAGTAGAAGAAGAATGGGTAGCTCTGAGGGATGAAGTAGTGAAGGCAGCAGAGGATCAAGTAGGTAAAAAGACGAGGGCTAATAGAAATCCTTGGGTAACAGAATAAATATTGAATTTAATTGATGAAAGGAGAAAATATAAAAATGCAGTAAATGAAGCAGGCAAAAAGGAATACAAACGTCTCAAAAATGATATCGACAGGAAGTGCAAAATGGCTAAGCATGGATGGCTAGAGGACAAATGTAAGGATGTAGAGGCTTGTCTCACTAGGGGTAAGATAGATACTGCCTACAGGAAAATTAAAGAGACCTTTGGAGAGAAGAGAACCACTTGTATGAATATCAAGAGCTCAGATGGCAACCCAGTTCTAAGCAAAGAAGGGAAGGCAGAAAGGTGGAAGGAGTATATAGAGGGTTTATACAAGGGCGATGTACTTGAGGACAATATTATGGAAATGGAAGAGGATGTAGATGAAGACGAAATGGGAGATAAGATACTGCGTGAAGAGTTTGACAGAGCACTGAAAGACCTGAGTCGAAACAAGGCCCCGGGAGTAGACAACATTCCATTTGAACTACTGATGGCCTCTGGAGAGCCAGTCATGACAAAACTCTACCATCTGGTGAGCAAGATGTATGAGACAGGCGAAATACCCTCAGATTTCAAGAAGAATATAATAATTCCAATCCCAAAGAAAGCAGGTGTTGACAGATGTGAAAATTACCGAACTATCAGTTTAATAAGTCACAGCTGCAAAATACTAACGCGAATTCTTTACAGACGAATGGAAAAACTGGTAGAAGCCGACCTCGGGGAAGATCAGTTTGGATTCCGTAGAAATGTTGGAACACGTGAGGCAATACTGACCTTACGACTTATCTTAGAAGAAAGATTAAGAAAAGGCAAACCTACGTTTCTAGCATTTGTAGACTTGGAGAAAGCTTTTGACAATGTTAACTGGAATACTCTCTTTCAAATTCTAAAGGTGGCAGGAGTAAAATACAGGGAGCGAAAGGCTATTTACAGTTTGTACAGAAACCAGATGGCAGTTATAAGAGTCGAGGGGCATGAAAGGGAAGCAGTTGTTGGGAAAGGAGTAAGACAGGGTTGTAGCCTCTCCCCGATGTTATTCAATCTGTATATTGAGCAAGCAGTAAAGGAAACAAAAGAAAAATTCGGAGTAGGTATTAAAATTCATGGAGAAGAAGTAAAAACTTTGAGGTTCACCGATTACATTGTAATTCTGTCAGAGACAGCAAAGGACTTGGAAGAGCAGTTGAACGGAATGGACAGTGTCTTGAAAGGAGGATATAAGATGAACATCAACAAAAGTAAAACGAGGATAATGGAATGTAGTCAAATTAAGTCGGGTGACGCTGAGGGAATTAGATTAGGAAATGAGAAACTTAAAGTAGTAAAGGAGTTTTGCTATTTAGGGAGTAAAATAACCGATGATAGTCGAAGTAGAGAGGATATAAAATGTAGACTGGCAATGGCAAGGAAAGCGTTTCTCAAGAAGAGGAATTTGTTAACATCGAGTATAGATTTAAGCGTCAGGAAGTCGTTTCTGAAAGTATTTGTATGGAGTGTAGCCATGTATGGAAGTGAAACATGGACGATAACTAGTTTGGACAAGAAGAGAATAGAAGCTTTCGAAATGTGGTGCTACAGAAGAATGCTGAAGATAAGGTGGGTAGATCACGTAACTAATGAGGAGGTATTGAATAGGATTGGGGAGAAGAGAAGTTTGTGGCACAACTTGACTAGAAGAAGGGATCGGTTGGTAGGACATGTTTTGAGGCATCAAGGGATCACAAATTTAGCATTGAAGGGCAGTGTGGAGGGTAAAAATCGTAGAGGGAGACCAAGAGATGAATACACTAAGCAGATTCAGAGGGATGTAGGTTGCAGTAGATACTGGGAGATGAAGAAGCTTGCACAGGATAGAGTAGCATGGAGAGCTGCATCAAACCAGTCTCAGGACTGAAGACCACAACAACAACAACAACAAGAAAAATGTGCAGGCAGTCGTCTCACTTGTACAGCATCTAACTTATTGAAAGTATGTTGTTACAAACTACAACTGATGTTTCGTTTTCGGGTGCAAATACGAATAAGTTTCGTGGTTGGCGAACACGCTACAGCGAGAACCACATTTCTTTTAAATTCACTCCGCAGCATTGGAATATTTACCTTTATGCTTTATTGATAGTCATACAGTGCGATAACATTACCGTAAACTGGATCCCTTTTAAAACTGAAAGGTAAATTAGTTGAAATGAGTGGAATTCGTTGAGTAAATATTAACTTGCCTTTTTTTCCCCGTGTGATATTTCCACGTTTGTGATGTTTAACAAACTTGTTTCGAGCTATACGAGGGACAATGAGCGAATTTAAGGATCCTATTAGGATGTTACGCTTTCGTCTTGGTTATCATTATATCAATTGATTTAAATATTTTTTCTTTACCGTTTCAGAAGTTCCTTCTTCAAAGTGGCTTGAACTGCGAATGATGTCCTCTTTCACCAACCCTAAGAAATTGCGCCCATTACCCCCAACAGCGGGGGAACAAATCCTTTCAGAGTTCTTCTACACGTAATTCGCCATTTCATATGTCAAATGGCGTACGTCATTTGTAAAGTATTTGCTATAAAAAATGGTTCAGATGGCTCTGAGCACTATGGGACTTAACTTCTGAGGTCATCAGTCCCCTAGAACTTAGAACTACTTAAACCTATCTAACCTAAGGACATCACACACATCCATGCCCGAGGCAGGGTTCGAACCTGCGACCGCAGCGCTCGCGCTGTTCCAGACTATAGCGCCTAGAACCGCTCGGCCACTCCGGCCGACTATTTGCTATAGACTTCGAATCTAAGGAATGGTCAAAATAATGACTAGACAGTGTAGCAGTGATTTTTACGTTGTCGTATGCAACATTCGGCTGATAAGATCAAAGTAAACCTGACAGTTACACGTGGCTGTCAAAATAAACACTAGAAGGCTGTAGCTAACATTGCACTGGTTCACCTGTTGCCAGCAGTAGAGAGGATCGTGGCACAGAAGCTTATAATGTGTACATATCGTAAAGTTAGCAGTAATTTCCAATAGTGTTGCTTGCATCAGCCACAGTACAAAGTTTGTGGACTGCGCTTAGTTTATTTCTTTACGTACTTCTGCGTGTGAGTAAATGCCAACTTCTTTTTGACAGTTTCGTGTCTTCGTGGGTTTCAACAGTAGATATGGGTAGGGTTTTTCGCTGTTGCAAGATATTGATAGAAAAGTTCATTGACTTTGTAAACATCTGGAAGCTGCGTTGGGAACTGTCGACCATCTGCATATTCTCGGTGCAAAGTGCGCTGGTGTGGAGTGGCGGAGCGGTCTGTTAGTGTAACAAATGCTTCACGGAGTTCGCGAGTTTCTGCTGTTGGAAACGGGGAACGTAAAGAACCCCGATCTAACACCAAGAAGTCACCATATGGTGGAAATTGCATCGCTTGCTGAGGAGCAGACGTAAAACGAAATAAACGACCGTTCACCGGCGCTGCGAACGTTAGGCTGTGGAGAATGCTCTTAAGGAAAGAGAGTCACTGAACAGGGAAGGTCAAATGTGCACTCTGTGTTTGTCCTAGGTGTTTTGTCACAAAATACTTCATTAAACAAGAAAAATATACGTATTCGAAATAGTACGAAATCAAATGGCTGGGCGCAACTGTTCTGCAGTTGTCGGAAATCGGAATCAAATAGAAATAGGCCATGAGCTCGTCATTTTTCTTTAACCGCCTGGATTGATTTTACTCACCTGTAACATTCCATCTGCCACCGAAAACAAATTGCCCCATGATACTCCACTTTATCAATAGGCAGCGCATTTGTTTTGTTTCCTCTAGTGGCGTGCTGTGGTACTGTGGCGCGAGGATTTCAGCGAGTACTGGGATTGCAGGCATGTATCTACAAGAACATAGTCACGTTGTTCTATTTTTTTGAGGTGGCAATTAAAACAATGTCTAACCACGTATAGTACGACACACACACACACACACACACACACACACACACACACACACACACACACACACACAGAGGGAGAGAGAGAGAGAGAGAGAGAGAGAGAGTTAGTTTTGTCGTCTGCTAAGAGTTCTTGTTATCGCTCGGTAGATCGTCGAAGATTGTAATGACTGAAACCTCGCTCCATTCTGTCCTACACTAAGTATGAGTACTCCCCTTCTAGAAGTACTTTATCATAGGTCACTGGAGCAACAAGAATACCTAGCGACTGTAAAACGCGCTGGTCATTTCCGTTTTGAAGAAGGGTCGTAGGACGGATGCTCACAGTTATAGGCCGAGATGATGTCTGATGTCAGTTTGTCCCTCCATGAAATCGAAAGCCCCTTAGATATCGATGCCAATGTTGATGCTGTGTATCTTAACTCCAGAAAGACATTTCATACATTTCTGCACCGTCGTTTAATAAAAAAGGTACTTGGTTAACGAGTGTCGGAGCACATTTGTGACAAGATTCAGAACTTCGTAGAGGCTGTAGTTTTCAAATTATTCTAGAAAAACATACGAAAGTTACCTTCAAAAGCGTTTTTATTTTATTATTCTAAAACCACGGCCTCCAGCGAAGACGTAACCCAGTACAAAATATAGCTCTATTAAATTTACTACAGGAATTTCCTATTCATTTTTTTCTGTGGGGCTAGTAGTTTGCACGTAGTGAATGGGAGAATATGTAAATCTCGCATGTGGTTTTTGAAGGCGTTGCGGGTTGCATAATGCCCCATTGTAGGGGCAGCTGAGACACCCTATATAACAATGATCTAGTGGATAACTTTGAAAGCTCCACTAGTCTGTTCGCAGATACTACGCTTGTCTAAAAGCATGTAGAAACGCCAGAAGACTGTAGCTAAACACAGGAAGATCAGCAAAGCATTAATGGCTGGTGCATGGACTGCTGGTTAAGCTTGAATATAAATAAACGTAACGTATTGCGCATAAGTAGGCGGAGAAATCCATTGTTATATGGTGAAAAATTATTGGAAACAGCAACTAACTGAAGTGGAATGATAACACAAAACAAAAAGTAGGTAAATCAGATGCCAATCTGAGGTTCATAGGAAGAATGTTAAGGAAACGTAATTCATGCACGAATTAAGTAGCTTATAAACTACTTATTCGACTGATTCTTGACTTTTGCTCATCAGTCTGGACTCATTACTACCCGCCATTCGTAAATAGTACAGGAGAGGTGAGACTAACAAGTGGTACCAGAAGTACCCTCGGCCACACGGTAAGGTGGCTTGCGGATTGTAGATTTGACGGTACCATATCGCGGCACGACTTCATGGATTGGCAGTTCACAATACAACTTTTATTGATTGACAGCTAGCATTCCTTTCGACTATGCATTTCAGCAGCCACAACTCTACTGGCTGTACTGGCTTGGCACGCAGTCACTTTATGATGTCCATATTTTACTTTGGCGCTTTTGCCCCTACCTGACGCAGGGACAATTCCCCGTAGTCTTCCTTTCCTGACGTTATAATGTTTACACAGTCTATAAACTATGCTGAGAGAAGTAAATTTACATTAATGGCTAAAAATCATACAATACGCGTACTATCGTACAATAATCAATACAAAAAATATTTTTACAAAATCACTTGTGGCGAAATAAATAAAAAAAATAAATTTATTGGTTTTTTGAAAAGAGGAAAAATTACGGACATGGAACTGTAACTTTAGAATCTTTGAAGGGCTTTTTTACGGACTGTATTGACCGGCTTGAATGCGGACAAATTCAGTGCTGCGTGAAATATGCCTGTAATATAATTTACCATTCCGATTAATTTCATTTTTGAATTCTACGTCATTATTGATTTATTCAGAGTTCTCACCTTAGACGTAAAATTCGTCTTTCTGCCACAGTATTAATTCATTAGTCGCCATCGGTGTTCTTCTCTTTGTTGACCGTGTGTATCTTCCTGAGTCGGCATCGGTTCACTTCACGAAGACGGTGGAACACAAGGAATACAATGCTACGTCGCTTTAAATAATTTTCGTAACACCTCGATACTTCTCACTATTTTTTATTCACAACACAATAAGACTTGCTCTGCTCGTTTCACAAACCATAATTACTAACTATATGGCTGCCTTTCCGCACACTCCAAAAATCACGTCCATCCTCCACAACGCAACAATCGGAAAGTGTCCCTTAGCTCCTTGGAGTATGAAACAAAAGAGAATCCAATGTGAACATTACAAAGATTATAATCTACATGCCTCTCAATTTAATCTTTGGCGCAGCTTTTAAGGTATTGTATGTCTCTGCGTCGGAATGTGTCATTACACACTTTACAAGCTATAATCAAGAGAATAAAAAAAAAAAAAAAAACCTGTACGTGCGTGAAGAACATGTGATACTCGTGGTTGTATACATTTTTGAGAGAAGTACGACATGATCAAACGTAAACAATATACATATATCACGCAATGAAACGTGGCTTACGAGCATATCACAATATTCTGCTTAAGATTCGTACTTTACACACAATGTTTTTGTTTACAAGCAAATATTATCTACCTAGCAGAGATATCACTAATCCTTGTTAAGTAAACTACCTTGCGGTAAGCATAGAATATGCTTGGAAAGTGTCATAAATAAAATGTTAAAGGAATGATTTTATGTATAGGAACTATAATTTCTATTTGTGCGAAGAGTTCACGCGTGGTCTAGGGGTAGCGGCTTTAACTAATAATCAAAAGGCCCTGGTTCCCGAATTCAAGGTTCGCCACTGCTAATATTATGAACAAAAATCATCAGGAATGGCAGACGAAGACTTCTGGGGTAAAAAGTCACCCTAGTTCTGCCAACGGCCTTGTCAGAGAAGACAACGGAGCGGCCAGAGGTTCAGGCCACACTCTTGTCCTTCGGGTCGGAAACTGACACTAAAAAGAGGAAGACTCAGCAACGATCGACGGCATGAGAATGCAGAAGATAATGGAAACCATTACATAGCGTGTATCCACGGCATATGTGGCCTATAATTGAAAAAATGTCATGACGATCTCGCCATTGGTAAAAGATTCCAAACTAGTTGTCAATTCGGATATCTGGGAGGGGACTGCTAAGATGGAGGTGACCATGAGAAAAATATTGAATTACCATGAAAGAGTTATTTTCTACGGTAAGGGTTTGGGCGTGTAGTGTCAGAAGTTTGAACGTGGTAGGGGATCTAGAAAATGGGAAAAAGGAAATACTATGGCTCAGTCAAGATATGGTGGAGGACAGTGAAGTCAAGTGTAAAGAAGACAAGGATTTCTGTCAGGCGACTACAGGGTAATATCAACAGCAGCAGAAAATGGCTAACTGGAGTAGGACTCGTCATGAATAAGAAGGTAGGGCATTGAGTGAGTTACTGTGAACATCAGAATCGACAGCAAACCAACATCGACAACAGTTCAGGTGTATATGTTTACGACGCAGCCAGAAGATGAAGAGATAGAGAAAGTATATGAGGATACTGAATGGGCAATTCAGTAATAGTGGGAGATGAAAATTTAATAGTCATGGGGAGTTAGAACGCGTTTGTAGGAGAAGGAGCGCAAGAAAGGGTAACGGGAGAATATGGACTTGATACCCGGAATGAGAAAGAAGAAATGCTAATTGAGTTCTGCAGTAAAGTTCAGTTAGTAAAAGCGAATACTTTGTTCAAGAGTCATTTGAGAAGGATGTATACTTGTAAAAGACTGAGAGATACAGGAAGATTCCAATTAGATTAAATAATGGTCAGCAGAGATTCCGAAGTCAGATATTGGATTGTAAAATGTACTCAGGTGCAGATATAGTGTCAGATCACAATTTAGCAATGTTGAAGAGTAGATTGAAGTATAAGAGATTTGTCAGGAAGAATCGGTGTGCAAAGAAGTAGGATACGAAAGCACTAAGGAATGAAGAGAAACGCTTGAAGTTCTCTGAAGCTATAGACACTGCGATAGTAAATAGCTCAGTAGGCAATTCAGTGGAAGAGGAATGGACATCTCTAAAAAGGGCAATCACAGAAATTCGAAAGAAAAACAGAGCTACAAAGAAGGTAACTGCGGAGAAACCATGCGTAACAGAAGAAATATTTCAGTTGATCGACGAAACAAGGACGCAAAAATATGTTCTGGGAACTTCAAGAACACAGGAATACAGGTCACTTAGGAATGAAATGCGTAAATAGGAAGCGCAGGGAAACTAAGGCGAAATGGCTTCATGAAAACGTAAATAAATCGAAAAAGAAATGATTGTCGCAAGGACTGATGCGGCACGTAGAAAAGTCAAAACAAGTTTTTCTGCAATTAAAAGTCGGGCGGGTAACATGAAGAGTGCAATGGAAATTCAGCTGTTAAACGCAGAGGAAAGAAGGCCTCTATAATGGGGATGACTTGTCTGGTGACGTGATACAAGAAGAAACAGCAGTCGACAGAAATGAGGTAGAGAATCCAGTATTAGAATAAAAATTTAAAACTGCTTTGGACGACTTAAGATCAGTTAAGGCAGAAGCGATGGATAAAATTGTGGTATCATAGATTGATACCACCCTCACCAGCACCTTCGGTTGGCGATGAAAACACAAGTTTCCGACAGACGGCGATAGCGCTCGCTTGGGTACTCGGCAGATCCAATGATCCCCACCTGCTGGGCCACACCTACAGTGACTCAGACTGCAAGCGCCCTCTGCCGCCGCGATAAAGATGGCCAGCAGCATCTACACGGTCCGTCTCAATCACAGTCAATCTTCAGTCAAAGTCAGCCTTAGACAGTCCGCTAGTGTATTAGTAGCGGGAACCCCACACTGCGTGATGTGCTTCAGTTGCTTCTTGTAATAGTTGGACTTTGTTACTGTTTGTTCTTTTGAAAAGTTAATATGAGTGGTTGGAGAAAGCTACAAGTCAAGTAAAAGTTCTGTTTACGTGTTCGTTAATCATTTCCGCTCCTGTCCAGTTTCCTTACGGCAACAGCTGCTGCACCACTTTGTAGTCCACCTCGCCTTACAACAAACGTTTCAACGGCATTTCTAAAATCACTGCGGGAAGTGGCAACAAAACGCTTGTTTACGTTGGTTTTTAGAGTGTATGAGACAGGCACTATACCATCTGACTTTCAGAAAAATATCATCCAAATAATTCCGAAGGTAGCAAGAGCCGACAACTGCGAGAATTATCGCACAATCACCATAACTGCGTATCCGTCCAAGTCGCTGACAAGAAAATATACACAAGAATGGAAAATAAAATCGAATATCTGTTAGATGCTAATCAGTTTGGCTTTAGTAAAGATAAAGAAGCCAGAGAGGCAGTTATGACATTGTGGTTGCCAATAGAAGCAAGACTAAAGAAAAATTAAGACTGGTTCATAGAATTTGTCGACTTAAAAAAAAAAGCATTCGACAGTGCAAAATGTAGGAAGATGTTCTACATTCTGAGAAAAATAGAGGTAAGCTGTAGGAAAAGATGGGTAAATTTTTGAAAATTTGTGGTAAGTTTCTATGGGGCCAAACTGCTGAGGTCATCGGTCCCTAGGCTTGCACACTACTTAATCTAACTTAAACTAACTTACGCTAAGGACGACACACACACACCTATGCCAGAGGGAGGACTCGAAACTTGGACGGTGAGAGGCGCGCGAACCGTGGCAACGCGCCATAGACCGCGTGGCTACCATGCGCAGCGAAAGATGGGTAACATTCAGTATGTACGAGAACCAAGAGGGAACAATAAGACTGGAGGACCAAGAGCGAAGACCTCAGCTTAAAAAGGGTGTAAAACAGCGATGTAATTTTTCGTCCCTACTGTTCAACCTATACATCAATGAAGCAATGACGGAAATAAAAGAAAGGTTCAAGTGAAGGATTAAAATTCAGGGTGAAAGGCTATCAATGATAAGATTTGCTAATGACTTTGCTATCCTGAGTGAAGGATTACGGGATGTGTTGAATGTAATGATCAGTGTAATGAGTACAGAATAATGATTGAGAGCAAATCGAAGAAAGCCGAAAGTAATAAGAAGCAGCAGAAATGAGAACGTGAAACTTAACATCGGAATTGGGGATCACAAAGTAAATGACGTTAACGAATCCTGCTGCGTAGGCAGGAAAATAATCAATGATGCTCGGAGCAACGAGGACATAAGAATCACATTAGCACTGGGAAAGCCGGCCAGTGTGGCCGTGCGGTTCTAGGCGCTACGGTCTGGAACCGCGTGACCGCTACGGTCGCAGGTTCGAATCCTGCCTCGGGCATGGATGTGTGTGATGTCCTTAGGTTACTTAGGTTTAAGTAGTTCTTAGTTCTAGGGGACTGATGACCACAGATGTTAAGTCCCATAGTGCTCAGAGCCATTTTGAGCACTGGGAAAAAGGACATTCCTGGTCAAGAGAGGTCTACTAGTATCAAAGATAGGCATTACTCTGAGGAAGAAATTTATGAGAATGTACATTTAGAGCACAGCATTGTATGATAGTGAAACATGGACTGTTGGGAAACTGGAACAGAAGAGAATAGAAGTATTTGAGTGTCAGTGCTACAGAAGAATGTTGAAAATAAGGTGGACTGATAAGGTAAGGAATGAGGAGGTTCTCCGCAGAATCAGCGAGGAAAGGAAGATATGGAAAACATTGACAAGAAGAAGGCACTGGATGGTAGGATATCTGTTAAGACGTCATGGAACGCTTCCATGTTTATAGGGGGAGCTGTAGTGGGTAAAAACTATAGAGGAAGACAGAGATTGGAATACATTCAACAAATAATTGTGGACGTAGGTTGCAATTGCTATTCTGATATGAGGAGGTTGGCACAGGAGATAAATTCGTGGTGTGTCACGTCAAACCAGTCAGCAGACTCATGACTCAATAAAAAAATGCAGATCTGTGGAGATAAACATCGTGACCATCATAGCTCCTTGAGTCATGCACGAGTCATATCTGAGCCGCGTGCGTGCTACATTGGTAAAAGCCGCTCTGTGGGAACGTGTTCGGCCGGTTGCTCGGTAACGGGTGGTTGCCGCTTCTGCACGGGGTCAGCGATGTGGCACTGTGTGGTGCTATATGGGCGCGCATGGCATGCGTTAATGGAGGTGGTTTATTGGAGATACAGTGTGCTGTTTGAGGTTTGCTGTTGCTGCAGATGTGTTTACATTTCAGGCGGACTGATCACTGGGGCAGAAGCGGCAGCCTGGCCTGAGGATGGCTAAATGGCTCTGAGCACTATGGGACTTAACATCTATGGTCATCAGTCCCCTAGAACTTAGAACTACTTAAACCTAACTAACCTAAGGACAGCACACAACACCCAGCCATCACGAGGCAGAGAAAATCCCTGACCCCGCCGGGAATCGAACCCGGGAACCCGGGCGTGGGAAGCGAGAACGCTACCACACGACCACGAGAGGCGGTCATGGCCTGAGGACTGTCGGCGCTGATACCCAGACCTCCAGGTGTCAGACACTCAAATCGGCACCAAACGTTTTGTGTAAATAGAGTGTCAACCAAAGCACCGATTTAGTTCGTGCTGTGTGCTATCGTCCAGTAGAATATGTGTAAATGATAATTAAAAGTAACACTAGAACCACGGAATATTGCAATAGCGCATCTGCGAGCTGTAAATGTCAATATTTGTGGCAGATGAGTTGGTCCGCCGGCACGGTAGCTCAGCGTGGTCGGTCAGAGAGCTGGCTGGTCTCTGTAATAAAAAAAAAAAAAAAAAACTAAGTGAAGGGATCAACAACGAACTTCAATGGATGTCATGTGAAGTGCGCTACGACCAAATACAACGAACAAAATTTTAAAAAAAGTTAGTAGAGTGTCAGATCGTCGTACGAAAGTTCCGCATTCAACACCCGCTGACGCCGACCTATCTTTTTATTTTAACAGCTTACGCGTGAAATTGTTACATGGGAGAACATTTTGCTGATGTAAAAAGGACGTTTCGGCGTTTGTAGCAATGTTCTTTTGGTAGTCTGCTTTCACTTCGTTAGCTGTAAGTAGCAAATCTATAGCGTATATTTGTACATGTTACACCACATCTATCTGTACAAATGTACTTCTTTGGTTTACTACTTTCAACTAAAGAAGTGGAAGCAGTCTGCCAAAAGAATATTGCTACAAACTCCGAAACGTCTTTTTTACATGTCAGAAAAATGTTCTGCCATATAACAGTTTCACGCGTAAGCTGTAAAAAAAAATTAAAAAAATAAAATCGGCGTCAGAGGGGTTTCAACGCGGGACCTTTAGTAGGACGATCTGACGCTTTGGCAACATACATACCACAGATATGGACAGTTGAACCGCTCAGATGCATTTTTGCAATACTACGTAGTTATGATGTTATTTTCAATTACCATTTACACATGTTCTACTGGAACATAGCGCGCATTGAATATTAGTTTTGGTTGATACTCTATAGACACACAACGTTTGGTACCGATCTGGAGTGTCTGCCATCTGGAGGTTTGGGTGTGAGACGCCTCTCTGAATTCGAGCCACCAGCCACTTTATCGTTTGATGGACGAGAAACTGGCCTGGAATTCCTTCTTACCTGAAGACTGGTGTAATCCTTGTGGTGAGCATCTATCTCTTTCATTGGGCACCGATTTGAATTTGATAAACAATTGTCCAGAGCTCCCCATCAGATGGTTGAAATGGCTCCGAGCACTATGGGACTTAACATCTGAGGTCATCAGTCCCCTAGAACTTAGAACTACTTAAACCTAACTAACCTAAAGACATCACACACATCCATGCCCGAGGCAGGATTCGAACCTGTGACCGTAGCAGTCGTGCGGTTCCAGACTGAAGCGCCTAGAACCGCTCGGCCACCGCGCCCGGCGAGTTCCCCCTCATCCTGACTAATGTTGCACCTCGCAAGTGTGTTTTCTGTGCATTGCTTACAAATAGGAGAATGCGCTCGTAGTCTGTTTGTGAGCGTTTTTAACATGCTTCGCAAATTGCTGCATTTCTCTGTTAATTGCACCAAGAGAATTGCTGCGTATTTATTGAAGGTGCGTAGCTTTGCTTGTTATGTAGTTATTCTTTTAGTGGGCTGTGCTCTTAAGATATTTGTTTTAAAATTTCCTTGCTGGGTTTAGATCTTACGATGTACTGTCAGGCTGATTTTTCCGTGTGTACTTGTGTCAGTAAGAACTTCATCAATATAAGATTATATGCTGCAGGGGAGCGTAGGATTATTCCCAATATTGTTATTATACGTGCATGGTAAGGAAGACTGGAAGGGGGCTTCCCTTTATAGTCCTACGAGGCTGCTGTCAGACGCCTCAATTGACGACTTATTCAGTTTGACGTATTGTTTAATTTCTAAATATAATGTCTAATACAGGTGTCGGTCTCCATTCATTAAAACAGCTGGCCAGCTAGTTTAATTTGCACGCTTCTATCGTAATTTCTGAACGCTTGAGCCACAATTTAGGTGAGCTCGACCCTTTGTGATACTCCCGCCATTTTCTGCTGTTATATTCGTAGTTCTGCCACCGTCTGCTGCCCAGTGGGTGAAAGTTAATTTCAGAATTTTTTATTTACTGTTTCTGGCCGTTCAGTGCCGTTAAGTGTTAAGCTTTTTTTGTATGAATTTATTGTCAAGGACTTCTTCTTATTTTTAAAAATTATAATTTGCTTCTTGGCGCAAGGCGTTTCACCTGATTTATTAATTTGGTGCCAGAAGGCGTTTAACTTAAATATATCTCTGTAAAGTCCCATTAGCGGCTCGTATTTGTTACTCCATTTTGGCTTGTTGTTGCTCTAAGGCGTTTGTTCTAAGTCTGATTGTTCGTAGCCGTTGATGGTGGTTCCCTCTGGTTGAAGAAACTGAGACAAATCTTTGCTAGTATCGTCGTGGGACGCTTACCACTCTCTAACTTCTAAACGGTCGTAGTCGCCGAATTCTGACTTAAAACTATTTTTCTTATCCTCAGTGTGTCCCGCCTACATTCCAGCCTGGCATTCTGTGTATGTTAAGTAATAACAGTAAACTTATAATTAGCTGTCGGCTTTAAATACTGTTTTTTTATTTTTTGCCTGAATGTCTTGACGATTTTTAAAATTTTTGAATTCCGTGTTTTTTTATTTATTTTTAATACACACATCAAAAAATGTTTTGCATATGCTCGGTTCCGAGTGTTCCGGAACCTGTACAGAAAATTGGAATAGAGAACAACATAAACATCATTTCCGCCCTTTTTATTGCTCATGGAAACCACACATTGCATATTGTACTACCATACAGCGAGACATTCAGAGGTGGTGGTCCAGACTGCTGTACACACTGATGCCTCCAATACCCAGTAACATGTCCTCTTGCATTGATGCACGCCTGTATTCGTCGTGGCATACTATCCACAATTTCATCAAGGCACTATTGGTCCAGATTGTCCCAGTCCTCAACGGCAATTCGGCGTAGATCCCTCAGAGTGGTTGGTGTGTCACGTCGTCCATAAACAGCCCTTTTTAATCTATCCGAGGCATGTTCGATAGGGTTCATGTCTGGAGAACGTACTGGCCACTCTAGTCGAGCGATGTTATCCTGAAGGAAGTCATTCACAAGATGTGCACGATGGGGGGGGGGGGGGGCGCGAATTGTCGTCCATGAACACGAATGCCTCGCCAATATGCTGTTGATTGGTTGCACTATCAGTCGGAGGATGGCATTCACGTATCGTACAGCCGTTACGGCGCTTTCCATGACCACCAGCGGCGTACGTCGGCCCCACATAATGCCACCCCAAAACAGCAGGGAACCTCCACCTTGCTGCACTTGCCGGACAGTGTGTCTAAGGCGTTCAGCCTGACTGGGGTGCGTCCAAACACGTCTCCGGCGATTGTCTTGTTGAATGCATATGCGACACTCATCGGTGAAGAGAACGTGATGCTAATCCTGAGCGGCCCATTCGGCATGTTGTTGGGCCCATCTCTACCGCATTGCATGGTGTCGTGGTTGCAAAGATGGACCTCGCCATGGACCTTGGGAGTCAAGTTGCTCATCATGCAGCCTATTGCGCACAGTTTGAGTCGTAACACGACGTCCAATGGCTGCACGAAAAGCATTATTCAACACGGTGGCATTGCTTCCAGGGTTCCTCCGAGCCATAATCCGTAGGTAGCGGTCGTCCACTGCTGTTGTAGCCCTTGGGCGGCCTGAGCGAGGCATGTCATCGACAATTCCTGTCTCTCTGTATCTCCTCCATATCCGAACAACATCGCTCTGGTTCACTCCGAGACGCCTGGACACTTCCCTTGTTGAGAGGCCTTCCTGGCACAAAGTATCAATGCGGACGCGATCGAACCGCGGTATTCACCGTCTAAGCATGGCTGAACTACAGACAACGCAAGCCGTGTACCTCCATCCTGGTGGAATGACTGGAACTGATCGGCAGGAGGACCCCTTCCGTCTAATAGGTGCTCTCATGCATGGTTGTTTACATCTTCGGGCGGGTTTAGTGACATCTATGAGCAGTCGAAGGGACTGCGTCTGTGATACAATACCCACAGTCAACGCCTATCTGTAGGAGTTCTGGGAACCGGGGATATGCAATACTTCTTTTGATCTGTGTATTTCCTTGAGGCGTTCAGGTTGTTACTAAGCTCGTGTTTGTCTGTGATGCGAAAAGAATAGCAACCAATTGTTTTTCTAAATTACTTTCTCGGTGGAGAATTGCAATATTTATTTATTCTGCCTTGCATGGCGCTTTCTAAAGAACTGTAAGAGCTTCCACATGAAATGTTTACTATTTATTTATTCGGTGACTCTTAATGTCAATAAACTATCCTTAAAATTTTATACGCTTTTATTGGCACAGTACCTTATCGCTCACGATAACACGCTCCCTACCGCTTCACTCCTCCTCCAGACAAGTTATAGCAGTGTGTTGTCGGTGTCATGTCCGTCTTCTGTCCATTGATCACCCCTACTACGCATACACTTACAAAATATATGATCGTAAAGAAACTAGTAAATCACTTATTTTAAACAGATTTTTGATAGTTTCTTTTCACAAATGATTTATTCTTGATCTGAAAATTTGTAATAATAACTTAAAACACTTTTAGTTTGTCGCAGGTAGTTTGCTACAAGCACTTTTCTTTAGTGCAATTACTTTATCAAATATAGTTGTTTGTAGTGTAACAAATAGGTTGAAGACGTCACTGTAACACCACACGTAGATGTACTTGAATTAATTTATATATTTCGTTTCTAAAGCAAAATGTAGAAAAAATAGATTTAAGTATAGTGCTATTGCATTACACCCTCCAGTAATGATTATTGGAAATAATGAATCAGATATCCTAGATCGTAAAGAAAAGAAAACCATCTTATCATTGCTTTCAAACCATATGGAGTGAGGAGCTTCCTGATACATTAAAACTGTGTGCCCGACCGAGACTTGAACTCGCAACATTTGCCTTTCGCGGGTAAGTGCTCACCAAGTGAACAACCAAGCACGACTCATGGCCCCTCCCCACACCTTCACTTCTGCCAGTACCTCATCTCCTACCTTTCAAACTTCACAGAAGCTCTCCTGCGAAACTTGCAGGGGGAAGCACTCCTGGAAAAAGGACATCGCGGAGACATGGCTTGGCCACGCCTGGGGAATATTTCCAGAACGAAATATTCACTCTGCAGCGGAATGTGCGCTGATATTTTCGTATGGAATGAGGTTCCCCAGCTTTATCCGAGTTGTACAATTCCGAAATATAATCATCTGCTTGTTGTTTTTGTACTTCATTTATGTGATAAAGCCCTTTTCAGTGACGTGTAATCTTCCTGGTAAGACCGTTTTCAGAAACGATTGGTATATCTCGTCTGAAGTTCTAAGACAGTGGTGATTAAGACTTACGTTTTCATTTATTCACAGGATTTAGACAGGAATTGCTGATCAAAAGCCAATATCTATTTACACGCGAGATTCGAATTCACGGCTTTCCGAGACAACGGAAGATGAAGGTAATGACGTCGTCTGAAGCAGATAATACCCCGCATTGTTAATTGTGGCCGACACAGTGGTTGCCTTTTATTAAAAACGGGTGGTCAATTTATTCTTCCGGCCGCAGTTTAACGAAGAAAGACCAAGACGGCCCTACATGGTGTCACAAGTCCTATATCATTAATATTTCAGCATGCTAGTAAAAGCAATTAAGGGAACTCATTCTAACACGACGTTATCCCCTCCACTTAGCAACCATACAATGTTCGCCTCCGTGCAACGATGTCGCAAGCTTACGGCTGAATTGATTTCCTGTGCCCTTGTCTTGTATCGGATCTGTCAACAGCCCTTGAAGAGTACTCAAAAGTAAGAAAAGGTCCTTTGTTCCTGCTATGAAAGAACGACAGAACCCGTGAAGCTGACGATAAATCCGATAACAATGAGTCGGAATTTGATGGTGTCTCGTTTAACTGTCAGTTTCGCACGTTTAACTTAGCTGTAAAATACTGAATCCACCAGTAGGAGGAAACACCTGTCCATATACGATTATGGTTAAATATTTGCATGAAAATATTTGTAGATACACCAACGTTATTAAGTGAATATTGTAATGCAAATTCGGGATAATCTGACATTTGACTGCGAAGTTGTGTACACAGAAATGAAATATCAAATTGGGCTTACGGCGATAGCTATCATACTTTCCGTTTCCAGTAGCCTGCTCAGGAATGTGATTTAAAGCAGTTTATCCTTTTAGTACAGCTAGTGATTACGTTTTACAAGTAAAGTTTCTGCTGTCAGCCATCAAACTGGACCGTGACGAGTGAAGGATGAAGAGGACAACTTAGAACACACGTTAGCGACCTTCGTACTGACGGCTTCGGAAACTGTGACATTTCACGCACCACTCGTTAGCACTCCCACGTAATTCTCTCTTCATTTTCCCATAAACATTTCTCATATTTAAGGCACAATATATTTATTTCTAAAGGAGATTCTGTCGTGAGTGCGACACAGTAATTTCATGATAAAGATCAATTGGGCAGGTCAGCTTTAAGCATATGACGAAATGGGAGAAGACACAAGTGTACGCTGTGACTTTTTGCTAGGCGATAACGCTTATTAAGCGAGAATGTGTTGAAAATTTTGATAGCTGGATTTTCCGCAACACCAGATAGTTTCAAAATAGACAGTCATTTCACATCTTTTGTAATTTTCTGACGCTGACAAACAGAAGAAAAAATGCATTGTGAGAAAGTCTTTCCTACGGCTAGTCTTCTGACTAACAGGAAAAAAATAACCTCCTAAATGCAGACATTTAAGGAAAGTGGCCTTGAATGGCTCATAATAGCGCCTTTTTAAGGCGCATCTCATTTCACATTTACAATAACAAGCATGTAACCGTTGTTATTATTGTTGTAGACTTCAGTCCGAAAACTGATTTGATGCATCTCTCCAAAGTTGTTCAAATGGTTCAAATGGCTCTAAGCACTATGGGGCTTAACATGTGAGGTCATCAGTACCCTAGACTTAGAACTACTTAAACCTAATTAACCTAAGGACATCACACACATCCATGCCCGAGGCAGGATTCGAACCTGCGACCACAGCTTCAGCGCGGTTCCGGACTGAAGCGCCTAGAACCGCTCGGCCACAGCGGCCCAAGAAAGTCCATCTTGTGCAAGTCGCTTCAGTTCTGCAACCTACATCAAGTCTGCTTAACGTAATCTCCCCTTACAGGTGTTAGACATCACCCCCGCCCACCTTACTTGGTGCCTTAGGATATGTCCTGCCAACCTATCCCTTCTTGTAGTCAAGTCGCGCCATACATTACCGATTCGATAAGTATAAGTAGCCAGAAAGGTTTGTATGATATAGTTGGCTGTGAGACAGTGATGTGTTGATTCAGCCGCCTAAACGAAAAGGGTTTTCTTCCTTCGCACACAATGGTACTTTTCCACTTAGTGTATAAGAGTTACGTAAATATATCTGTTGAATGTAGGTGACTGTAATAGGTTTGTGTGTAATATGGTGTCATGTTTGTGTTGTATGATGGCGCTGGCAGAAGGAAGTGGCTGACGAATAGCCAACTACTCTGGAACAGCAATAAGGGGACCAAGAGCTTACTTAATGTCTCTGTGCGACGGACGGTTCTCCATCAACATTGTCATATATCCTCACTTCTTAAGACATTGCGGATAGTATTGGAACTAATTCAGAACATTAACTCAAAGTGTGATGATCAAAACTTTTCGCCATGCCTGTCAGATACTTGTGTTGTAAGATTCTTTCACCATCGGGAATCGAACAGGCTACCTCCGAGTCGAACGCCACCACACAGGCGTGCTTTAGCAACGTCTGTTAAGTGGCCTTGACACTGTCAGTATATTAACCGTCTGAGAGCGCGTATTGACGCATTGTCAATACTAGAAATATTTACGAGCAGTGTTGATGGACCTCAAAATATTGTGTGTTGTCAATACGTACTGAACGTGTGAGGTCAAGTACCGACGGTCTGGCAGTATTCAGATGTTGACAGAGCTTCAGGAATCAGCCACGTGGCGTTAGTGTGCACTGTTTATTTATCAATACGCCATCGTGTAGATACACCATACTTCAGATTCAATTTTTAAGGAGTCTCAAAAAATGGCTCTGTGCACTATGGGACTTAACATCTGAGGTCATCAGTCTCCTAGAACTTGGAACTACTTAAACCTAACTAGCCTAAGGACATCACACACATCCACGCCCGAGGCAGGATTCGAACCTGCGACCGTAGCGGTCACGCGGTTCCAGACTGAAGCGCCTAGAACCGCTCGGCCACAAAGGCTGGCTTTAAGGAGTCTTTTAACACAAAAGAATTTTAATAGGCCTATGCAAGGATAATCACTGTGTATACCACTTTAACGGAGGACTGCCGATGACGCTGCTTACTTCATTAATTTGAAAATATAGTACAGATTGATGTATTAGATAACAGTTTGAAAAAAAAACACTCCCATTTCGAAAAATACATCATATATCTGCAGTGACTTACAAGAGATCTGAGAAATACATGTCAGTTTCACCAAACTATCACAAACCGCAAAAAAACCTTGATATTAATTGTCAGAACAGGTCCTTGCTAGGCAGATACAGTTGCTTCACAGGTTTCCACAGAATTTTACTAATATTGTGCTAGATGATGTTACAGAACTAAACCTCGAGTATTAGAATGACCTACCTGTAGCCAGAAATCTCTAAGTTACTCCCAGTCTCTTGTCGTCTGTAATTGCCTCTCTGATTAACGTAATTTGTTTCTGTGTTTTATTTCGTATCAGGGCTAATAACTTGATGTACAATGCAGGACTCATCGCAAAATAATTTATGAAACTTTTTGGGTCCATGGCTCGGACTTCAGTCAGTAAATTCAGTAAATTAACACGTGACCAGTCGCTCCTTTTTTTTTCAACCACTCTCGGACCCATTTCGCCTTTTTCGTTGTTTTCTGTTGTTTGTAAGCTATATGTAATGTAACTGCAGCACACGATTTCTTTTGGGTATTCGAAATCTTAACTTTGAAAAATCACGTTGTGAACTGGTAATTTTTGTCAATGTTGTTGACAGTGTGAGGTCACTTCAATATATTAAAGATTTGACAGTCCCCTTTACGGACGTGAGCTTGAAACGGTATCTCATCAGTAGCTACCCGATCTGCCCACCAAACCTCCAACATTATTCTGTAGTACCACACTTCACAACATACTATGTATTCCCTTCTTGGTTGCAACGTTTCACTTCCCTGCAGGGCTAAATTACAAACAAATGCTTTCAGAAATGACTTTTTAAGCCTTATATTAATATTCCGTGTTAGCATATTTATCTTTTTCAGAAACGCTTTTCTTGTTTTTACAAGTCTGTTGTTTATAACGTGCTTACATAGGACATCGATATTTACTTTGCTACCCAAACAGCAAAAATCATCTGCTACTTTCAGTTTTACATTACGTATTCTAATTCCCTCAGCTCCGTGAGTAGACTACATTCCGTTATCCTTGTTTTACTTTTGTTGATGTTCATCCTATAATCTATTTTCAAAACACTATCCACTCCATTCAGCTGATATTACAGTTCCTTTGCGACTCTAACAAAATTACAATGTCATCGGCAAAATTTTGTATCTCCCTCCTGAACTTTAATTCCCTTTCGAAATTTCTGTTTGGTTTCCTTTAATGCTTGCCCAGTGTGAAGATTGTGCAACATCAGAGATACGTTACAACTACTGCTTCCCTTCCATGTACTTCGACCTTTGTAATTCTAGTCCGCTTTCTCTCATCATTCTCACCTTCTACAGTTGCCAGCCCCCTGGCTGCGGTTGCAATGAACATCTCCATCTCCATCGTTTCCTGTGCTCCCACCATGTACCAGTCTTCTCTTCTCTTCTCTTCTTCAAACATTCCTTCACCCAAACGGTTCATACGTCTGCCTGTCTTCCTTAAGTATCTTGTCTCCTATTGTCATTTCATGCACCTGTCTTGGTATCTTGCCAGTTCCCATTTTTGTAACATGTCCATATTGCCTTCATATTGTCTTTTCTAAGGTCTCTTGTTTGGGTTTCTCTTTCACTATTCCTCTCACTGTCTCATTCCTCACTCTAGCAATTCTAGTTAGTCCTATCCTGCTTCTTTGAAATTTCATATCGCAAGCTGTATCCTGCTAACCAGCCTTTTCTTCATTACCCGCGCTCCCGATGCATACGTGGCTATTGGAGTATGATATGATCAGTATAACATTTGCCTACTTTTTAGTGGAGCGCCCTTGCTCCGTACCAGCCTCCTCACACTCTGCAGCAATCCATGTGCTTGCCTTCCCCTTTCACTGATCTCATCTCCTTCCTCTGTCTTCCATTAAACCCCCGAGGATCTTGATTCAGACTTCCCACCTTTTTTAGTGCCTCCCCTCTAATATTATATCCATTGCTATTCTTTTTGTTGTCAACATCACTTCACACTTCTTTGCCTTAAACTTCAATCTATGGTGTCCTACCAGTTCCCGGTTTCTGAACAAGTTGTAAATAAACTTTCGCTCGCTGTATTTTATCCCTGCTACCTTCAGAATTTCAATGCTGTATTCCAGCCATCATTGGCAAAATCTTTTCCTAAATCTACAAATGATATACACGCAATTTTGACTTTCTTTATAATCTATCTTCTAAGATAAGATATTCTGAAGAAATTAATTTCTTAACAATTATTCAAACCCTACTAATATACGAGCTTTTATAAAATTTAAATATACTCTGGTGTGCAAAACGTAGATACGAAAGTAACTTTCGCGTGATGTGTCACAGTCAAGTAACACAGCTAGATGAAACTCGGACTATACATAGATAGAACTGCTACACTATATTACAAAAGGCAACTGAAAAAAACATGCCGTGAGATGAGCACTATTATTCAAAGACAATAATTACAATAACGTCACCGCGACTTATGATAGTCTCCTGGACATGACAAAAGGCTGGACATGGTTCTTAGTACAGTGTACCATCACCACGGAGAGCTACGCTTGCTCTACAACGTCTTCCTATGTTGGTCACAAGATTGACAAGGATTTCTGGTAGCAGTGCTTCCCATTGTTCCCCTAGCGTGGTTGATAACTGCTAGATAGATGTTGGCGTATATGAACTTGCTGCAGTATGTGTCCTCACGCAATCGCACACGTACTCTATGGGACTTAGGGGCGGGCAGCCCTTTCACCGAATATCCTCTTGTTTCAAGAGCTCCTCCACCTGCGCTATTCGATGCGGTCGCGCGCTGCATCCATATAAACAGAGACAGCGCGAATGCACCTATGGAAAGATGCAGATGGGAACGTGTTACAGAGTCACAGCGTCAGTACGACGATGCAACAATATGTCACCCCACACCCAACACCTAGACCAACAAAAGAATCATTTTCAACTATATTCCTGGGTGCATCGTGTGTTACCACCTCACGCCACAGGAGGATACATCCAGCGTTGTCAAACATGGTCTCTTTGGAGATCCACGCCTTATATGGTGTGTGTTTATGGAGGTGGGAGGAGGGAAGGATAATGTTGCATGGGCGTACTGACCCCCATATATTTGAAAATCACAGACTCACCGGTCAGTGTTATTGTGACACTGTACTCCTTTTCCATGTGCGTCTTGTCAGGGCCCCGACTTCATTTTTATGGATGACAATGCCTGACCGCAACGAACAGCGCAGGTGAGGGAGGTCTTGTAACGAGAGGGTAATCGACGAATAGGCTGGCTTGCGCGTTCGTTTGATTAAATCCCATCGAAGACGTGTCCGATGTTTTGGGGAGCACGTCCACATGTACCAACGACCATACAACAGTTGTAAACCATGCTGTTGGAGCAATGGAACACTCTACCACAAGAAATCCTTACCATCTGTGGTGGATCTTTATGTATTTGTATTTATATGTTATGAAAAGTTGGAGCTGTGTTTTGTATGTTAACCGAGGGCCTAGAAACGACGGAGAGGCTCCGTCCCCGCCGCAGCCGCAGTGGTCCACAACCCCAAGACGACTACCGCAGTCTACTTCACCCCTCAGCCACCCCACGCGAACCACTCTTTCAGGATTATTGTGCGGTTCGGCTCCCAGGGAACGTCTCACACCAGGCGAGTGTAACCCCTATGTTTGCGTGGAAGAGTAATGGTGGTGTACGCGTACGTTGAGAACTTTTTTAAGTGCTTTATCTGAAAACTACCTTGAGCAGTTAAACAGAGAACCGACTCGTGGCGATAACATATTAGACCTTCTGGTGACAAACAGACCCGAACTATTTGAAAAAGTTAACGCAGAACAGGGAATCAGTGATCATAAAGCGGTTACGGCATCGATGATTTCAGCCGTAAATAGGAATATTAAAAAGGGTAGGAAGATTTTTCTGTTTAGAAAAAGTGACAAAAAGCAGATTTCAGAGTACCTGTTGGCTCAACACAAAAGTTT
The DNA here is from genome assembly GCF_023864275.1 of Schistocerca cancellata. Lineage (NCBI taxonomy): Eukaryota > Metazoa > Arthropoda > Insecta > Orthoptera > Acrididae > Schistocerca > Schistocerca cancellata. The sequence goes on from NC_064628.1 coordinate 525,958,446, forward strand.
TGTCTCAAGTACTGATAGTGTTGAGGATCAGTGGACAAAGTTCAAAACCATCGTACAATATGCGTTAGATGAGTATGTGCCAAGCAAGATCGTAAGAGATGGAAAAGAGCCACCGTGGTTCAACAACCGAGTTAGAAAACTGCTGCGGAAGCAAAGGGAACTTCACAGCAAACATAAACATAGCCAAAGCCTTGCAGACAAACAAAAATTACGCGAAGCGAAATGTAGTGTGAAGAGAGCTATGCGAGAGGCGTTCAATGAATTCGAAAGTAAAATTCTATGTACTGACTTGGCAGAAAATCCTAAGAAATTTTGGTCTTATGTCAAAGCGGCAGGTGGATCAAAACAAAATGTCCAGACACTCTGTGACCAAAATGGTACTGAAACAGAGGATGACAGACTAAAGGCCGAGATACTAAATGTCTTTTTCCAAAGTTGTTTCACAGAGGAAGATTGCACTGTAGTTCCTTCTCTAGATTGTCGCACAGATGACAAAATGGTAGATATCGAAATAGACGACAGAGGGATAGAGAAACAATTAAAATCGCTCAAAAGAGGAAAGGCCTCTGGACCTGATGGGATACCAGTTCAATTTTACACAGAGTACGCGAAGGAACTTGCCCCCCTTCTTGCAGCGGTGTACCGTAGGTCTCTAGAAGAGCGTAGCGTTCCAAAGGATTGGAAAAGGGCACAGGTCATCCCCGTTTTCAAGAAGGGACGTCGAACAGATGTGCAGAACTATAGACCTATATCTCTAACGTCGATCAGTTGTAGAATTTTGGAACACGTATTGTGTTCGGGTATAATGACTTTTCTGGAGACTAGAAATCTACTCTGTAGGAATCAGCATGGGTTTCGAAAAAGACGGTCATGTGAAACCCAGCTCGCGCTATTCGTCCACGAGACTCAGAGGGCCATAGACACGGGTTCACAGGTAGATGCCGTGTTTCTTGACTTCCGCAAGGCGTTCGATACAGTTCCCCACAGTCGTTTATTGAACAAAGTAAGAGCATATGGACTATCAGACCAATTGTGTGATTGGATTGAGGAGTTCCTAGATAACAGGACGCAGCATGTTATTCTCAATGGAGAGAAGTCTTCCGAAGTAAGAGTAATTTCAGGTGTGCCGCAGGGGAGTGTCATAGGACCGTTGCTGTTCGCAATATACATAAATGACCTGGTGGATGACATCGGAGGTTCACTGAGGCTTTTTGCAGATGATGCTGTGGTGTATCGAGAGGTTGTAACAATGGAAAATTGTACTGAAATGCAGGAGGATCTGCAGCGAATTGACGCATGGTGCAGGGAATGGCAACTGAATCTCAATGTAGACAAGTGTAATGTGCTGCGAATACACAGAAAGATAGATCCTTTATCATTTAGCTATAAAATAGCAGGTCAGCAACTGGAAGCAGTTAATACCATAAATTATCTGGGAGTACGCATTAGGAGTGATTTAAAATGGAATGATCATATAATGTTGATTGTCGGTAAAGCAGATGCCAGACTGAGATTCATTGGAAGAATCCTAAGGAAATGCAATCCGAAAACAAAGGAAGTAGGTTACAGTACGCTTGTTCGCCCACTGCTTGAATACTGCTCAGCAGTGTGGGATCCGTACCAGATAGGGTTGATACAAGACATAGAGAAGATCCAACGGAGAGCAGCGCGCTTCGTTACAGGATCATTTAGTAATCGCGAAAGCGTTACGGAGATGATAGATAAACTCCAGTGGAAGACTCTGCAGGAGAGACGCTCAGTAGCTCGGTACGGGCTTTTGTCAAAGTTTCGAGAACATACCTTCACCGAAGAGTCAAGCAGTATATTGCTCCCTCCTACGTATATCTCGCGAAGAGACCATGAGGATAAAATCAGAGAGATTAGAGCCCACACAGAGGCATACCGACAATCCTTCTTTCCACGAACAATACGAGACTGGAATAGAAGGGAGAACCGATAGAGGTACTGAAGGTACCCTCCGCCACACACCGTCAGGTGGCTTGCGGAGTATGGATGTAGATGTAGATGTAGATGTAGAACTTGTTTGTGCACCAATCGCCGACATAGTGTAGCTGACGCGGAATAAGGGGAACCAGCCTGCATTCGCCGAGGCAGATGGAAAACCGCCTAAAAACCATCCACAGACTGGCCGGCTCACAGCACCTCGACACAATCCGCCGGGCGGATTCGTGGCGGGGACTGGGCGCTCCTTCCCAATCCGGAAAGCCGTGCGTTACGGCTAACCGGGCGGGCTGGAGTTAGTATTATTCTGCCTGCTTCACAACAGGCACACCACTATCTTTACACAAAAATGAAAATAAAAAAGTAAAAAAAAGTCAAATACAGTTTCCCATACACTGCTTGAAAAAAATTATCACTGACTGACTCAGTTGTGATACTTCTCGCAGTTTGTTTGCCCGACACGATATTTTTATACAAAAAAGACACCGAATTCCCACCGCCACACCTCCAAAGTGAATTACAGTGAATTTGTTATATTTTCTACCATAACATTTATTTCGTTACGACGTCAGTTTTGGTACATTTGCAAAGTTATTCAATATTATTTTTATCACGTTATGGTGCGTACCACCACACAACCTTGTGGCCAGCAAGAGAGCATGCTGCAGAGCATACATTGCAGACCGTGGTGATCTCCTTCCCTTCAAGAACCACGTCCCGGTTTTTGTAATGTCCCGCCGTCAAGAACCGCGGTGGTTTCAATGTAGTAAAATTATTGCGTTTGAACAAAAGTGCCATTTCTTTTAGTGCGACTCATTGCATGCTCTTTTCAGCTATCGTTTTTACTAAACTGTAACAGGTTTTTTCTTCGTGTGTTCCGGGTTTCATCGAGCTATGTTACCTGGCAGTGACGAATCATGCAAAAGTTCCTTTCGTCCTTAAGTTTTGCACACCAGTATATATAAGGGCACCTGCTGTTGTGGTGGCTGGAGCAAGCGCAGCGCTACGGGTTGGTATGTTTCAGACCTACATTTCTTGTGTGTGACCACGGGACGCTGCAATTACAGCGGCACGGTAATTTCTGCCACTTTACTCCACTCTAACGGACGCCGTGACGCCGCCTGGCTTTCGCCCAGAGCTCTCCTGCGTGTGACCCCCGCCCACGCACTTCCAGCAGCTCTTTGTTCTGCCTGCAGCACTCCCAGCTCTTGTGACCGACATTTTACACTTATCCAAAGCACATAGTACCAATCGAGGTGGCGCAACACTGGGCTTGCAGTCCGTTGAAATCCATGTCCGACGATAGACATTTACGCTCCTGGCTACTAGAATTGCAGCAGCAAGAAAGATAGCAAATGCCAAAATTTTTCTGATTGTGCATATCGAGTATGTTACGAAAAACATATGATTAAATTTGTAGGTAATTTCGGGACGAACATGGTGTGAAATTCAGTACGCAGAGCAACAACAGTAGTTCCAACCCTTCTGGCCATCGAGTCGAACTGAGAGTGAATGACAAATATGGGTACGTCATTCCATGTTGCTTCACCTCAGAGCCAGAAATCATCCATCGTAGTGACTGTGGAGTGCCGTGTCGCCAGTCTGGGCACGGCAACAGACGAGCACCCTCTGTGTCGAGGTAGGTGAGGACGACACGGGCACCATGCGGTACTGCGCTACCGAAGATAACGTCTTGGAGACCTCGAGGATGGATCACAGTCCCTACCTTAACATGTCAGAAAGGTAACTGCTGCTTCAAAATTATCGACTATGCGGGCCAGAGGAGGTCGTATTGCGTACTCAATGTAGCCCCACACCGTCACGGCAGATGCTAGCCCATATGACGATGATGAACGCAATTCGTGCACTTAACATGTCCATTGTAATGCTATATCAAGAACCGGGGCTCGCCTGAAAAGTCGACAAGATGCTAACCCTGTGGCCAGTGTTATCGCTGGGCGTTCCGCTGTCAGTGCTCCTCTCTCTGCTGTCGCCTCAAAGGAAGCTGACAGTCCGTGGTACTCCTAACCTGTCATCGTCCCACTGTATGTCTTGATACTTGTGTTTCTGCGAACCATAGTTCTGTCCTCTCACGCTCTAGTCGCATGGGGCCTTTGAGATCCTTCATGGCATTCAGCATGGTCCTCCTTAGCCCATCGCATGTGGATATTCATATAGACGTCTTCATAACCCAAGTAATGCGAGTAGCAGTATAACGGAACAATCCTGTTACAGTCGAATTACATGTGGTGGCACACTTCTTTCCTTCTTACATAAGGCACACCACTATCTTTACACAAAAATGAAAATAAAAAAGTAAAAAAAAATTCAAATACAGTTTCCCATACACTGCTTGAAAAAAATTAGTACATCCTCTTAAAGGCTTCCAATTCACTCAAGATTTATTGTTGCAATAGTGAGTGAATGATTACATTTACACATCAATAGAACAAACGTTTCTCGGGTACCGTGCTGAAACACTCATATTATTACGTGTAGCCTCCAACGGCTGGTAATGCAAGCGCTAACTCCGGCATTCAGTCGATCGTACGGATAGCGAATACTCTCCTGGGATGCGTTATGCCATCCCTGATAGACCTGTTCAAATAGTTCTGAAAGAGTTATTGGCTGATGAGTCGCACGAGTTGCAACGTAGCAGATTATTACGAGGTGTCATCTCGCATAGAAAGCGTAGCTTGTCGTGGTGGCTGGAGGAGAGCAGATTTGGTTCTCACCTTGGCACAGTTGGCGCTGGCCACTGCGCCGCGCGAGCCGTATATTTGCTTAATGCGACGTGCAGTACGTTGGACATACTCTCTATGAATCTGAAAAGTACCATTAAACATTAATCGATCTTTTTCATACTTTGTGTACCAAAGTCTATGGATAACACAACCATACTGTTAAAATTTAAAATTAATAACTTCAATACTTTTGGAGACACATAGATTTTTACAATAAACACATAATAATCGTGCTGTCATTGTGAAATTTGAGTTAGGGACTAAAATGTACTCATCTATAGCTTCAATTGAAACACAATCAAGCGAATAAGTTCACTTAATCTAATTTACTCGAATTTTCTTTAGTTTCATTAGCACATATGTCTGACGTAATTAACAATACATTGGAAAATTATTATTTCATTGTGTTTTGCTTGCGTGAGTGTTTCGAAAAGACTGAGAGAGTGAATGCAGGATATATGTAAAGTGAGAATGTGATATTGAATTAAAACTGTGTAAATGTATGCGTGAGAAAGTTGTTGCGACGTATGTCCGTGTGAGCTTGATTTTGTAAAAGGAAGCCAGAAGGGGCGTTGAGTATAAAATTTATTAGTAACGTATTTAGTGGAGAGGAGTCGTATTTTGTTTTCATTCAATTTTATTTAGTTTCGGAATTACGAGATTTCTAGTTTAAATTACTTTCGATAATCTGACTGGCTGACAGTACAAATACCGCGAGTATAGAAGTGATTACCTGATCGGCTGCTTAACATATTAGCCAATAAGAAATCAGCGTTTCCCGCGATTTTGAGTAAGGCTTTGGGCCTCAGATCTATGAGTCGAGAGAGTCACTCAGGAACCATCTTGTGGTAAGCATTACGTTAAACCGCGCTGAACAAATTTGTACGAAAATGAAGCAAGTTTATTTTATGAGATATTCGCTTGTGAAACTTTCATATCGTATACAGGGTGAAAAGTATTTAAATCGACAAACTCTGGGAGGTTGTAGGGGACATCAAAACAAATATTTTTCCCTAATGTCATTTTTTCCTATGAGGAGTATTTAAACCGGTAGTGAAAGATTTCGCTGGCGGCAAATTAATTAAACCAACAAACACTTTTCTATTTTTTTATGACAAAGAGATAACACAACAGAACCCAATTTCAATTACAGTAGATTTTCAAAAATGCCTCCATTGACACGTAAACAAAGGCTACATTGTCGGATCATGTTCTGTCTGACACAGGCAAAAACCCAAGGAGTATCATGAATTGTTCCTGCTGTTGCTACTATCCGGGCAACCAGATGCTCTTCTGATGCAACAGGAGTTGAGTAAACAAGGTTGCGCATCTCTCCCCACACAAAAAAGTCCAGAGGGGACTGGGGATCGAGCAGGCCATGCTACAGGACCATCTCTGCCAATCCACGTTTCTGGGAACCGTAGGTCCAGGAATCGACGCACACGACGACTGAAATGTGCCGGCGCCCCGTCATGTTGGAACCACATGCGTTGTCTTGTAGGGAGCGGGACGTCTTCCAGCAATTCTGGCAATGTTCTGGCGAGAAAATTGTAATAGTGCCTGCCATTTAATGGCCTAGGTAGCAGATACGGCCCAATTAAACAGTCCCCAACAAAACCGACCCACACATTAACGAAGAACCGCACTTGATGAGCGCTAGTAACTGTGGGATGTGGGTTATCCTCACTCCAAACATGCGAATTGTGCATGTTGAAGACTCCATCACACCCGAACGTTGCTTCATCGATAAACAACACAGAGGATGGAAATGTAGGATGCATTTCACACTCTTTCAGGAACCACTGAGAAAACTGTGCTCTGGGTGGATAATCAACTGGTTCCAGGTTGTGGACACGCTGTAAGTGAAATGTACGTAACAGTTGCTCTCGAAGGACTGTTCTTACATTCGTCTGATTTGTCCCCATGTTAGTGCAATTGCACGAGTGCTGCTGATTGAAGGATCCCGCTCCACACGCTGCAAGACAGCTTCCTCAAATTGCAACGTTCTTACCGTGCGACGGCGTCCCTGTCCAGGTAATCTGCTAAATGACCCGGTCTCACGCAGACGTTGGTACACAACAGCAAAGGCCGTATGATGCGGGATACGGCGATTAGGACATTGTTGTTGATAAATCCGCTGTGCAGCTCGTCCTTCGTGGTGCGCTACGTAGTACGCACGAATCATATCGATGTACTCACTCCTGGTGTATCGCTCCATTAGTAAACAAAGACAGTGCACTACTACACTGGCGGACAGCAGTTGCCAACAACTGAAGAGCGTAATACGCCCTCTAACAACTGAAGACCGTAACACGGCCTCTAACAACTGAAGTGCGTAATACGGCGTCCACCGGCTTAAATAATCCTCATAGGAAAAAATGACGTTAGGGAAATATATTTGTTTTGATGTCCCCTACAACCTCCCAAAGTTTGTCGGTTTAAATACTTTTCACCCTGTATAAACTCCGTGTGACCGGCTTTGTACAGATTACGAGACATTATGGTGAGCACTTCTTTACAAGAAGCCTACTGAACGACTGAATGTGTTAACTCGTAATTAGTCTTCGGTCAATGACTATTTAGGACGTCAAAATGTTGGGTCGGACCAAATATCTTCAGCTGCTTTTGGGTGTGAACTGACAAGTTCACTTGTCAGTCAGTAACATTGCGTAATTGATGTCGGGGTATTAAATATAGACTTGATAGACTTTTTCCTTGTTTTAAAGCTAATAAACCAACTAAAAGAAAATTTTTGACATTTTCCCAAACGACTCATGCAAGAATTCCGAACGCTCGATAGTTTAACTAACTTTCAGCTTTGGTCGAATTTTCGTCAACGCTGCTTTTGGCGGCGAAACCAATATCTACCGTCAAATAGTGAAGGGGCAGACAACATGAAGCCTATCCACAGTAGGTGGACTGAGTAATTAAAGGATAGTGAGAGACCAACCCGTCCTGCCGCAGTCGCTTCTCGTCCCATCATATCCCACACGTGCTCGGTTAGAGACAAATCCGGAGATTGTGCTGGCCACGGAACTTGCTGAATATCTTGCAGAGAACAATGAGTTTGATGGGTATTGTGAGGGCGAGCATTATCCTGCTGGAACAACACATCACCTTCCTGTTGCAAGAACGGCATAGGAACTGGCCTGACTACATTCTGCACGTACCGAGCGCTGATGAATTAGAGTTGCAGCTTATCGAACCCCAGACCATGAAGGCCTGCGGTGGAGCCAGGATGTCTTGAAAGAAGCACTCTACGAGAAAGCACTCACCAGGTCTACGTCGTTCGCGTAAACGACCATCACTTGCGTACAGGCAGACTGCTTTCATCACTGAAGACCACAGCGCGCCATTTCATTTTCGAAGTGATTCTCTAACGGCACCATTCGAGCCGTGCACGTCGATACTGTGGCGTGAGAGGAAGACGGACTAGAGATGCCCATGATCGTAGTGGCACTGCTAATAACCGGTTCGCAAGGGTCCGTGTTGACACGTCTGGGCTCACAAGTCGCCCTGTCTTTGCTTTGGTAGCCGTACGATCTACACTGCTGCCCTTACAATACAACAATCCTGGCCGGGGTCTGTGGTGCGTGGACGTCCATTCCAGGTGTACTAATTTCTTTTTGCGGCGGTGTACTATCTTACATACAAAATGTGTATGGAGTTACGAATACTTACTTTGTGCGGTTCCGCTGAAATACTAATAATTTGCATGTCTCATCATGTACCGATTTGACATTGTTGCATGCAGCCGTTAGGCCAGCAGAACAAGTTTTTCATGATTTTCCTGCGTCTTCTAGCATTTTTTCTGCTATTGCGACTTCGAGTTTTAACTCTTCTTCTGACGATCTGCTGCTCTTTCCCTCTGTGGTCGGCACGCTTGACAGCGTGAGCTACCTAATATGTTCCAAAACGCCGCCCATAAAAATGGGATTCTCCTGGTTTTCATGCCCCGGGTTCCATTCGTGATGGAAAGATAAGGCCTCGTGTTTTGGATAGCCTTGGGCTATTACGCGCAGCCTCCGCGAATAAATCGAAGAGTTATTCACCATTGCCATACCAGTCGACAGGAAACTTCCAGACTCTTATTTAATCTCATTAGCAAACTGTTCAAAAACGTTTGATGCTACTCAGCTGCACGCGACGGCTCCGAGAGAACGCGAACATCTCCCCATCTCACTTTTCTGGCGCATGACCGGTAGCGCTCCGGCACTATGGAAAGTAACAGCAAGACAGCGCCTCTTCTGGAAAAGGCACGGTCAGCTCCTAAAGTTCCAGACAGCCAGCGATGCGTTAGGACTACGATTTACTAAGCCATATTACTACCGATAGTAGTATTTATAGTCGAGCTCTACCAAAACTACGTTTCTATAGTTTTGGTACAGTACATAAATGACGAGTAAACTGTAGGATTACCGGTAGTATTGGTAGGGAAACAAAGACATATGAATGTATGAGAGAGAAACTGGTAGCCGACGGCTTTTCTTTGTGTGTTTTGCACATAATTAGAAGAGCACATCGTTCAGTATTAGTCCGTTGTGTATTTTATATTCTTACAAAATATAATTTGCATTTTACAAGCAAAAACAAATTAGCTGCTCTCCAAAATTCTGCTCTTTCATGTAACGAAAACAATTACTTTTGATGCAAGTACAGTTTACATTCAAAAGCACAAAAAATCCGCAAATTATTGTTGTTATTTTGCACATAATAGAACGTCCTACATAATGATCAAAGGCAAGAGTTTCCTGTTATAATTGATAAGTGCGAAAATGGTTTTGCAGTAACAGAAACATGTTTTATATAAGCTCGACGATGTACTGAAGCGATGTTTTACATGTTTTTATTTTGGGTTACTTTTTTAATTTTACCTTCTTTTGAGGAAATTGCATTTCCTAGTGCTATATCATAAATCTTGAAACGTCCCCTTAGAAAAATTATACAAGACTGTGCTTAAACTGACACACAATATTTTTTAGCGCAACGCAGTCTAACTTTCAATAATCCCTACAAAGGAATGGCCCTGATTAACATTAGCCTATACCTCTCACAAATCACTTACCTCACAAAAATCTTCGTTACTCGAACTACTGCAATACAGCGAGCGCCACTACTGCCAGCTAAATAAAAGATCCAAACTGCTGAAGGCACTAACTACTGATAGGCATAGTTAGCAAATGAAAGATTTTGATAGAGAACAAACAATGTATTTACCTTAATAGTGTTCAAAAGTCATAATATATATAGCAGTTCATGACATCCATTCTTACAAATTTCAAAACTCCGCCATTTTTCTCCCCACATCCACCACTGCTGGCTGCTCGCCTCCAACTGCGCCACGCTACGCGCTGTTAACAGACAACTGCCCAACACTACAATGGCCAACAACAATGCAAACCAGCCACAGACTGCACACAGCACAGCCAGTGATTTTCTTACAGAGCGCTACGTGGCGTTACCAATATAAAAACCTGAACAGTCTACTTACAATCTGTGTTTTTTATTTTTACTACTACATTTCTCTGTTTCACGTTACAACCCAACAATTTTCGAATTAAATAATAACAGTTTCGATTTTGTTATAAATAGTTTATTTTTAAGTAACAGACAGGAGCATAACTATATAGAACAAATATGTTCCGTAGGTTATGCAGCCTTTTATATATCCACATTCGGTTTCTAGATGCTTCACCGCTTCCAGTTTCTAGGGGAATCTAATAAGATAATGATCGCATATGCAAACAAAGAGATTGAAACGAGGTAACGCCCGATAGGTATGCAACACACCTAACGTATAGGTAGCATGAGTACAATCTTAACTGACCAAAGCTACTAGAGAAGCTACTGTAGTCTACGCTTACTGATGCTAGTGTACCGTAGTTTTACAACCCTAATAGTATCCCTCTGTACCTCATAGCGAGGACACGGTATGGGTAGTCAGCTGTTGTTGTCCGGCACTGAATCTGATTTGTTTCATTGTGGCTCATCTACCTGCTGTTCGAATCCTTGACTTCTGTCGTCAGCTCGTTGTTGAAGAGGGACCAGAGGCAGCGGTTTTCGCCAAATCGAGTTGCTGACAGTTTCGCGGTGTCACATGAAACCCCACCGCGGCTGCTGCCTCGGAAATGGAGTGTCCCTAGCGCCAGGCACCGCCGATACGGCCGCCATCAAATGCGCCGATATCTCGCGCCTCGCCGTTCCTGCGCTGACGACAGGCACGAGGTCTGACGATATCCTAGCCACGTGGCACGTCGAAATGTTCTATTCACGGTGGCGATGGGAGCGCGCTCTCACCAGGCAACAGCGACCTGTAATTCAGCTGATCAAGAGTATGTCTTCCCGAACGCGGAGCCGAACTCTTCCTGGAGTGAGTCGCTTTTAGAAACGGTAAATTTACGAATCTCGATTGGAGTCACTGCCCTCCCTTGTAATTACAGATTTCAACAGACGTTAAAAATGAGACAAATAAAAGTAATAGGGATTTTAGATTATAGACTAAGTGAAGTCTTATAAAGAAGAAGAGAGGAGTTAAGAACAACGTTTCTCAAAGATTGTTGTGCGCAGCTGGGCCTCTGATGACAGTTTTTCTGCCAATACAAATGGCACTATCTGAAAGAATAGAGATAGAAAGATATAAGACAACATTTTTATTTGATGTGATGGAGCTGTTTTTAAATGAAGATAAATAGAAGCTAATTGCTATATAATCCGGACAGGGTAGATCAATGACTGATCATATCTTCACTATAAGGCAAATAATGGAAAAGTGTTATGAATACAATATGGATGTACATCAACTCTTTGTAGATTTCAAATAGGTTTATAATACCGCTAAAAGGACAGAAGAGGAGTCCATGACAAGATGGAAGATGAATATATTAAGGAGTTTTGGAGCAGTGAATGGTGGAGGGCAGAGGAGAATGTGGAAAAAGAAGGAATTGGAAGAACTGTGTAACTACCTTGACCTAGTTTTGGAAATCAAGTGCAACAGATGAAGGAGATTGGCCCAAGTATAGCGAATGTCAAGAAGTTAGACCTGTCATGAAGGTCTACAGAGGAAATCCGGGTGACAGGAGGTCCAAAGGGAGGCCACGGAAGCGGTGGCTGGAGGATATGATGAATGAGCTGAGGAAGATGGGGACGAGAAGATGGAGGAAACGAGCAGAAGATCGTCGAGAACTAGACTACGATCGTGATAGAGACCAAGGCCCTACAAAGGCTGTAACACTAGGGAGTAAGTAATGGCTTTGCTACTATATAAAGACAAGACGCTGTTTAACGTTGTTACAAAAAAATCTCGAAAAGTGGTTAACCAGCTTACTTCAGATTTTTACACAATATATTAATGAAGGTTCGGACGAACATAGGCTATATATTCTTTAAATATTTATGGAGCACACACACACACACACACACACACACACATATATATATATATATATATATATATATATATATATATATGACGCAACGTCGTTAGCTAAAATCGGAATATATATATATATATATATATATATATATATATATATATATATATACAATTAAAAGAGGCAACGTTATTAGCAAAATTCCCGATGAGTTCCTCGCTGATTTACTTCACATCAAAAATATCGAAAAGTTCTCCACCGATTTACTTCCAATTTTTACACGATGCTGTAATAAAAGCTCAGACGGACAAAGGCCACATATTATTGTAATATAAATGGTATGAAGTTATATATAAGATCGCCGTTGTTAGCAAAAATCTCGAAAAGTTCTTGAGCGATTTTCTTCAAATTTTTACGCGATATGCTAATAGATGTTCGGACAGACATAGGTCTCACATACACGCACGCACACACATGCACACACACAGACACACACATATATAAATTTCGAAAGGTGCTAGACCAGTTTACTTCAAATTTTTAAACGATACTCTAATAAGCTTTCAAACGGACGTAGGCCATATTTTTAATGTTTATGGTGTATAATTGCGTATACATTATATAAATGGTCTTCGATATTAGAAAAAGTCTCGAAAAGGTCTTGACCAGTTTACTTCAGATTGTTAGATGATTTTTATTATTATTATTAATTTCCTTAATTCCTTATGTGGAACATAGGGCTTCAACAAAGGCTCGCCATCTTGTGCTGTCTTCTGCTAGTGTTTTCACTTCTTCCCATCCTCTTCCTTGCTGTTGGCCCTCTGATTCAACTGATCGTCTCCACGTCATTTTGGGGCTTCCCCCTCTCCGTCGTCCATGCGGGATCGAATAAAGTGCTTTCTTCACAATATGTTCATTTGGTCTCCTAAGTGTATGTCCTAATCATCTCCACTTCATGCTTCTTATTTGCAGCTCAGTTGGCTTCTGGCTGGTTCTTTCTCGGAGTGTTTTGTTAGACATACCCCCCGGATGCTCCTCAGATATCTGTTGTTGAATATCTATAGCTTATGGATTAGCTGCTTCGTCACTTTCCATGTTTCACATCCATGTAGAAGAAATATCCTCAATTTTGTCCTCAATGTTTTTTCCTTCGATTTCCGGATAGAGCGGAGAGTTGTAAATGCGCCTTTGTTGATGCGACTGTTATGTCCTCTTTTGCACCACCATATGGTGTAATCATGTTTCCAAGGTAGTAAAACTTGTCGACCCTTTCGATTACCTGGCTCCGAAGCTTAAGCTTGCGGTGTTGTTATCACTTGCCCGAATGTTTTTTTGTTTTTTGGCATTAATTTTCAAACCGACTTTCTTCGCTCCAGATTTGAGATCTTCTAGTTTTGCTTTCATGTCGTTGAGGCTGTGGGATAGGAGGCAAAGACCATCTGCAAAATCTAGGTCTTTTAGATGCATTCCATTGCTCAGTTTGTTTCCTCTTACTTTATCCATTGGTTGCGTCATTACAAGACTCAGTAATATGTTAAATAGGTCGGTGAGAGCGTGCAGCCTTGCTTAACTCCTGTTTTCACTGCTAATGGATCTGAAAGCAGACCTTGATGTTGAATCTGGCACGTGTAGTTTTCATACATGCACTTGACAAGAGCAATTATTTTCTTGGGAATTCCAAAAGTTTGCAGTGAGCTCCATGTTTTTGTTGTAACTATACTGTCGAAGACCTCTTCAAAGTCTACCAACAGCATGCAAAGCGACTACTGGTATTGATATGTCAGGTGTTAAGTCTCATAGTGCTCACAGCCATTTGAACCATTTGAGACGGGAGCTAGACACCTCGATCCGCAACTATCTCAATATGCAGACAGGTAATATAAGTCTTATAGCTGATTTCCTGTAAAATTACTCTTGCTCACTAAAATACTTCAACTTGGAGTAGCACTGAATCAAGCGGTTGGAAGGCACTAGACGAAATGTGCACCAGTAGCTGGCCAAGGTTCGCTAGTATTTTAAGAGGAATGTACCTTTCCATCAGTACCAATTTGCTACACCACGTTGGTACTAGACTTCGCTGTTATCTGATTCAATATCTGAAATTCCCCTCAACGCTCGTCAAACCTAGGTTGGTAATTAATTGTTTGGACAGCAGGGGCGTTATACACTGAGGTGACATACGTTAAAGGGATACCTCCCAACATCTTGCCGGACCCAGTTTTCACCCGGCGTAGTGCAGCAACCTGACGTTGCATGGACTAAGTCGTTGGAAGTCCGCTGCCGAAATATTGAGCCGTGCTGCCTCTATAGCCGTCCGTAATTGCGAAAATGTTGCCGGTGCAAGATTGTGTGCATGAACTGACCTGTCGATTATTTCCCAAAAATGTTCGATGGGATTCATGTCGGGCGATCTGGGTGGCCAGGTTCTTCAAACCAGTCTTGAACATTTGTGGCCTGGCGACATGTCTGGGACATGAAGTCCACGAATGGAAGCAAATAGGCTCCAAATAAACGATCATGAGCATCCCAATCAACGATCAGTTCAGTTGGACCAGAGGACCCAGACCATTCTATGTAAACACACCCCACACCACTATGGAACAATCACCAGTTTGCATAGTGCCTTGTTGACAACCTGGGTGCATGACCTCGTGGGATTTGCGCCACACTCAAACCCTACCATCAGCTCTTGCCAACTGAAATCTGGACTCATCTGCCCAAGCCACGGTTTTCTAGCGGTTTCCCACTCGTTGAGGGTCCATCCGATAAGGTTACGAGCTCAAGAAAGGCGCTGCAGGCGACGTCGAGCTGTTAGCAAAGGCAGTCGCGTCTCTCATCTGCTGTCATAGCCCATTAACGCCAAATTATCCACACTGTCCTAACGAATACGTTCGTCGTACGTCCCACACTGATTTCTGGGGTTATTTCACGCAGTGTTGCTTGTCTGTTTGCACTGTACGTAAACGTCGCTGCTCTCGGTCGTTTAGTGAAGGCCGTTGGCCACTGCGTTGTCCGTGGTGAGAGATAATGTCTGAAATTTCATATTATCGGCTCCCTCTTGATACTGTTGATCTCAAATATTGAATTTCCTGAAGATTTCTGAAACAGAATGTCCTGTGCCTCTAGCTACTATTACCATTCCGCTTTCAAATTCTGTTACTTCCCATCGTGCGGCCATAATCACGTGGGAATCCTTTTCACATGAGCCGCCTGAGTACAGATGACAGCTCCGCCAATGAACTGACCTCTTACACCTTACGTACGTGATACTACGACCGACCATCTGTACATGTGCATATCGCTATCCCGTGACTTTTGTCACCTCTGTGTAAGCGCTCGTTTATTTAGGTTTGTCAACATACAGAGATCAGTCAGTCTCTAACCGCTTTGTGTACTTTTTCCGAAGGACCCCCTTCTGTAAGTGAAAGTAAGGTTAGAGTTTAACTACCTGTCAATGTTGGGGCGATTAGAGACAAAGTTCTGCTTGAAATAGAATGCGGAAGGAAATCGGTCGTGAGGTTATTTCCGAAAACGATCCGGCATTTATCTCAAGTGATATAGGAAATTACGAAGTAGGTACCGAGGTCAGGATGGCTAGAGGGGGATGTGAAGGTCCCCCTCCCCCCGCCCTCCACCCCCCCCCCCCCCCCGGTCTCAAAAAATTACCAATAAAAGTATTCAGAGAAATAAAGATCACTGCGGATAAGCAGTGGTCAGATTAAGGGTAGAGCTTCGCGAAAAATTTGACTGCGGTATGTGTCCTGTGAACGGATGGTAAAAAAGTTGTGGATTATAGTAAATTTCTGTTGGCTTAAGTGTTGGTGAAACGTGATTATAGCAAAAACACTTTTTTTTCCACTGTTTTACTGATTATTTGTTATCTTTGAGACCTAGCATCCGAGTGACTAGCTTCTCGTACGTAAAACAGACTCCAACCTTGGGCGGCATTGCCTGGAAACCATACTCAGTTATCGTTATATATTAATATATTGTTATATTATATTGCAATCTGAGCAGAAGGGCCGGAAACTCTCTCTGCATGAAATACTATAGATCAATTTGCATCACAAGGAATATCCTGAACAGCTAATAAATGAACAAACAGATTACGGTTTGTGATTCTGCCGATGTTGCAATAAGAAATTTTTTTTTACTTGCGGTGAGTAGTTAGGGACAGGACGTCCATTATTAAACCATCGCCTTCATCGCATCGTAGTATGATTAAATTAGATTAGACTAGTACTTGTTCCATAGATCATGAATACGACACTTTGTAATGATGTGGAACGTGTCAGGTTAATAAAAGGTGTCTATATAAGATATTACATTACACAAAATATTACATGACACTTAATATTTTTATTTTTTTTGTGGGTGTTGGAGAAATTACACACTATATCCAAAAATTCATCTAATGAATAGAAGGAGTTGCCATTAAGAAATTCTTTTAATTTCCTTTTAAATGCTATATGGCTATCTGTCAGACTTTTGATGCTATTAGGTAGGTGGCCAAAGACTTTTGTGGCAGCATAATTTACCCCCTTCTGAGTCAAAGTTAGATTTAACCTTGAGCAGTGAAGATCATCCTTTCTCCTAGTGTTGTAGCCATATACACTGCTATTAATTTTGAATTCGTTCGGATTGTTAATAACAAATTTCATAAGTGAATATATACATTGTGTGGCTACAGTGAAGATCTCTAGCTCTTTAAATAAGTGTCTGCAGGATGATCTTGGATGAGCTCCAGCAATTATTCCGATTACACGCTTTTGTGCAATGAACACTCTTTTACTCAATAATGAGTTACCCCAGAATATGATGCCATACGAAAGCAGAGAATGAAAATAGACGTGGTAAGCTAATTTAGTGAGATGTGTATCGCCAAAATTTACAATGACCCTAATAGCATAAGTAGCTGAACTCAAACGTTTCAGCAGATCATCAGTGTGTTTTTTCGAGTTCAACCCCTCATCAATGCATACACCTAGAAATTTTGAATATTCTACCTTAGCTACCGATTTCTGATCGAAGTGTATATTTATTAATGGTGCCATTCCATTTACTGCGTGGAGCTGTGTTTTGTCAAAGTTTAATGAGAGCCCGTTTGCAGAGAACCACTTAATGATTTTCTGAAAAACATCGTTTACAATTTCACCAGTTAATTCTTGTCTGTTGGGTGTGATAGCTATACTTGTATCATCGGCAAAAAGTACCAGCTTTGCATCTTCGTGAGTATAGAATTGCAAGTCATTAATATGTATTAAGAACAGCAGAGGACCCACGACCGAACCTTGCGGCACCCCATTCTTGATTGTTCCCCAGATTGAGAAATCACCAGTTTTTAGCATATTATGTGAACTGCTTATTTCAACTTTCTGCACTCTTCCAGGTAGGTATGATTAAAACCATTTGAGCACTGTTCCATTCATACCACAGTACTTGAGCTTATCTAGAAGTATTCCATGATTTACACAATCAAAAGCCTTCGATAGATCACAAAAAATCCCAACAGGTGACTTCAGGTTACTCAGAACATTTAAAATTTCATTAGTGAAAGTATATATAGCGTTTTCCGTTGAAAAACCCTTCTGGAAACCAAACTGACATTTTGTTAAAACTTTATATTTACAAAGGTGTGAAGTTACTCCACAATACATTACTTTTTCAAGAATTTTGGATAAGGCAGTCAGAAGAGAGATTGGGTGGTAATTGTTGACATCAGACGTATCCCGTTTTTGTGCAATGGTTTAACAATGGCATACTTCAGTCTATCTGGGAAGATACCCTGCTTCAGAGAGCTATTACATATGTGACTAACAATCTTTTTTCTCGGGAACAAGCTTTTATTATCCTGCTGGAAATGCCATCAATTCCATGTGAGCTTTTATTCTTGAGAGAGTTTATCATCTTCCCAATTTCAGATAACGGACGTCGTGTTCGAAAGTAGTCACCCCTAATGAAGGATATTTCTCATCGCGACTTCGACAGAATTACAAATAGTAGTTTTAATAAAAATAAGTTGCTGACACGTTTTTCCTGCAACATGCTGGAGCTTCATGAATGAGCAAATTACTTTCCATTCCGCTATTCTGTTGAAACAGCTAGGCAAAAATCTAACTGGTTTCCCAATCCAAGTTGATAAAGTTGTTCCCCATCGTAAAAAGAATTTACAACAGTTTATTTTAGTACTTTACAACTGTGGATGTGTTATTATTGTATTTTCGGTATTATATTTTGTAAAGCGTTTGCTTTGTTTATGTTTGTACCGATATCGAAAATAACGTATTAACATCTTTGTCAGTAACGCTAGATAGTGGGCTAGTATTAACCCAAAACACATGTCGTAAAAATAATAATTAATCAGTGAAAAAGTGAAAAAAGTGTATCTTCCCCACGTAATTTTCCTGTAATTGTACATCGAGTAGGGAAACATTCCCAATACTTGGAGGATTTAATCACCTCGATGTTTGGAGGGACATTTGAGTACGTCAGCTGCAGTATTTAACAGACGTGCTCAGAAGTGCAGTGGGAAGAAGTGCAGAAGGAATGCTAACCTGCTGAACAGGCGACATTCCTTTCGGGCACGCGATGCATCACTTACTTACACGCGATGCAGCTGCACTGCGCTCCGATAATTTTCCTCGAAGAATTTTTAATTGTCTTCTAAAAATAGACAATGTACGTAGTCGGTTCAATAATCTCCGGGACTTCCTCAAAATTAAATAAAAAATGATGTTACAAATATTATTACCCGTTTAGTTCTCAACGTGAACTTTCATTAACACACATTCGCAGCAATGATCGTAGGTGAGGCGCCAACCTTGGCAAATTTTTGACTGGAATGCTGTTTAAAATTACCGTCATTTTCTTCTGAGTTAAATAAAAATCTGCAAATTACACCCCTTCGAAGGAAGATTTGAATTTGGGGAAGAGCATAAAGTCCGCTGGGACCAAATCAGGTAAATATAGAATGGTTTTCAAGAACTGTGATCCGTCTTGTAGGGAAATTTGAACGCACCGTGGGCCGGAAAACAATGACAGCAAGTAATTCAATATAAAAACAGGCTGGCTAATCACGATGCCTTTAAAATAGACACACAGCAGCATGGTTATTAGGTGCTCCACTAGAATATTGGGCAGCCCTGTGGGTAGAGGCTGTAAAGATACTACCTGAGAAGATAAAAGCATAATTAAAATCTCCCTTGTTCTCTCCTACCCCCATTCATAATTTTCTCACATGCCATCTCAAAAGTACAAAAGCTAAATTTATTAATGTTTTCATTGTGTAACATATGCTGTTAAGATACGATAAAAATAATGGAAAAGAAAGAAAGTTCAGGAAACCTATTAGAGAACGTCCAGTACACAAAAGTAAAAAGGAAAAAAA
The DNA here is from genome assembly GCF_023864275.1 of Schistocerca cancellata. Lineage (NCBI taxonomy): Eukaryota > Metazoa > Arthropoda > Insecta > Orthoptera > Acrididae > Schistocerca > Schistocerca cancellata. The sequence continues at coordinate 525,977,909 of NC_064628.1, forward strand.
GGAGAAAGACTACTAGAACCATGCACAGGCTTCAACCTCAAATTAATCAGAAATTTTAAGAAACTACCGAGGGGACAGAAAACTTGGAATTCGTCTAATACAAACCTTAGAGAATTTCAGATCGACCATTAGCTATAGCTTACAACAATTAAAAAGAAGTAATGAACGAAAAAATGAGAAATGATCAAACATAGAATGAACCACTATCTAACCACAATAAAAATGAAATTTATTACAAAAGCAAAGATTTTAAGACAAGGGCATAGGATTCATAAAACTGATACTGAATCGCAGAAAGCAAAGAAACAAGAATTTCAAGAACGGGTAAATACAGGCTCAGAAGACTGGAAGGAGATTAAAACAAAATTAGTCGAAACAGCCCTTGAAGGCACAAAAAGCACAGATCGTGGAATGAACAGTGTGAAAAAGCATTACTCCTAAGAAAACAGGCCTGACAGAAATGGTACTTCACCAAAGGAAGTGAAGACTGCGTCAGCTTTAAACAACAAAGGTCTCAAACATAAAAAAAACTACAAGGGGAATCAAATGTAAGTTTGTAAGGAACCAGCTCTCACTGAGGAAGACTTCCAAAAGAACAGTACCAGAAACTTCCATAAAATTTTTAAATAAAGCCTCTAAACTTACCAGCCATCTAACATGTGCTTCCGAAATGAAGACGGCTAATTAGCCCTAAACAATCAAGAAAACTGTGAAATACTAGTAAGCTATTTCAAGAAGAGGTTACATTGTGAGGAAGCAACAGTAAAATTTCGAGAACAAAATCCAGTATGCACTTACACAAACTCAGAACCCCCCCCCTCCCCCCTCCCCCCTCCAGCACGGATGAAATACAAAATATCATTAAAAGTTTGAAGGATGATAGTGCCCCAGGAGAAGATTCAGTAAATGCTGAAATTTCTAAAACTGCAGATGCTGGACCAGTCGAGATCTACACGTAGTCTTTCAAAATGTTTGGAAAACGGAACCTATACCAGAAGATTGGAAAATAGCGTTAATTCACCCAGTCCACGAAATGGAGGTAAAACTGACCCCAACATAACAAGGAATTTTCTTCTTTCCAGTGGCTTCAAAATTCTTTCAAAAGGATTATAAAACAGGATGGAAAGCCAACTGGATCAGCAATGAGGAGAGTACCATGGAGTGTTTAGAAAAAGACGATCCTATATGTGGAAAAAATTCTAAACCTCAAATTTATAATCGGGTATAGAAGAACAAGAACAAAAAAGATTCGTAGACATCAAAAAAGCATATGATTCGATTGACAGGGAATCATTATTCAACACGTTAAAAAAGTTTGGAGCTGACAATGAATCAGTAGCAATCATTAAAGGCACACGATGAATAGAAAATGCAAAATTAAACTTTTATGGATTGTCCCTACTGCTGTTCAATTATGTACTAGAAAATATAATGTGGGAATGGAGGAAAAGAACACAATAAGAAAAAATTTAAAAATTTACGCGTGGGAGAAAAAGGGATAATCTGAGTGTTGATTTTTGCAGACGATTTTGCCATCTTAGCTGTATCTATAGAGGATGCAACAATGCAGACAAATCTCCTACAAGAGACAGCTTCCAAAGCAGTCCTATGTATATCTTTTGAAAAACAAAAGAGTGTGACAGATGCGAAGGATGCACCGAAATACATAGGAACAGATATAAATATCTAGGTGAAATAATACCACCAGATGCTTTGGACAAAGAAGGTGACGTAGCAAGGGCAAGGAAAATGTAGGAGTCGTAGAATTCTATGGACACCTAAAAAGAACTGGGGCATAGAAGACTTTTTAACTTTTTGGGCAGATCAATGACGTGGATCAAAGAAAAAGCATACCTGATGGAAATTGAAATAACTGGGGGGGGGGGGGGAGGGAGGGAGGAATGGGTGGGCGGGTGCGGTGACGGGAAGGGGGGGATAGAAGAAAGAGAAAAGTTCAGAGGAAAAGTAAAAAGTTTCGAGGGCTTCCAGCAGAAAATGAAGAAAAAGACAAGTTCAACATAGATAGAAGTCAAAGAGGAAAACACAGGGAAAGAATTAAAAACTATTGGAAAGAACGAGAGGAGAAAACAAAGAAGAAAAGTTATTTTATGTTGTGCTAGTAGGCCCAGCAACTTTTTAAAAAAATGCGAGTGAGAGTAAAATACTGAATCAGGAATCTGTAACTGACCAACCTCTATAAACCGATGAGCCATCCCTGAAAGCCGCTAAAATCCCGACCCCCACTCAAACATCTTAAGCCGAAGATCAAAGTCTCTATATAATCTTAAAACCCATAGTTCTCACTCGAAAAGTTAATTTTACCACATACTTTCCATTTTGTCGTTTTATATCGCAAAATGTAGCAAATTTTACTTTCAACAAGCTGCTGATAAACAGTCTAAACGGTTCATTTTTAAGAGATAGGCCATTAAATCCTAATCTTTCACTCGTTCTTCAAAAGCTCCAAGTCATACGCGGCATTCAACGCTAAGCTGAACTACACGGTCCAGTCACATTAGTGTGACCACCGCCATCGTTCAACGTCAACGTGCAATAACCACTCACAGACGGCAGATGGTAGCACCAACAGTTGAGGGTATATAAAGCGTGTCTGGGCAATGCGCAAAACAGTACACACGCTATCGTAATGCGGAGACAGAGCCATTTATTTGACGTCCAAAAGGCCATGGTCATTGAGTTTCGGCACATGGTTGGAAGCATATGCGAAACGGCTAAGTTTGTAAACTGTCCATGTGCCGCCGTGGTTGAAGTATACTGTGCGTGGCAAAACGGCTCTATCCAAAATCGGCGCCGACCAACTGTGGTGCATCACGGGCCATAGATGGCAGGGGTGAACGGCGGCTGTAGGATGTGTACGGACGAATAGTAGCGCAACTGTTGAGCAACTGACCGCTCATATGAGCCAAGAAGCTACCAATAGGGTCCGCTCAACGGCACTTCAGCGAACATTGCTGCGTATGGGCCTCCGCAACAGGCGCCTGGTTCATGCACCCATTCTGACTGTTGTTCACCCGAAGTGGCCGAGCGGTTCTAGGCACTTCAGTGTGGAACCGCGCTGCTGCTACGGTCGCAGGTTCGAATCCTGCCTCGGGCATGGATGTGTGTGATGTCCTTAGGTTAGTTGGGTTTAAGTAGTTCTAAGTTCTAGGGGACTGATGACTTCAGATGTTAAGACCCATAGCGCTCAGAGCCATTGGAACCATTTGTTGTTCACCAGTAACGAAGCGTGAAAATTGCACGCCAGTACCGTAGCTGGACGTCCACTGAGTGGCGGTGGGTGACCTATTCAGGGGACATATGGTCGTTGGCTTGTACGGCATGAAACGTATGGAAACGAAAAACCGTGCAACAGTCGTCGGAAGGGTTCAGGCCAGAGGAGGGAGAATTATGATCTGAGGAATATTTTCGTGGCGTTCTTTGGTTGATCTCATCCTTTGAAAATCACGGTGGGTCAGTGCAGCTATCCTTTGGGGACTATGTCCACCCCTACATGCACTTTGTTTTTCATCGGCAGGATGGCATCTGCCAGGAGGACAGGGCCACGTGTCGCAGCTTACAGTGTATGTGTGTGGTTGGAAGAGTACTAGGGTGAGTTTACTGTACCCCTTGGCCACCAACCCCCAGATTAACACCCAGTCGAGAATCTGTGGAACTACTTCTCTCGGGCTGTTCGCGTCATGGATCCTCAGCCGAGAAACCTAGCGCAGCTGGCCACGGCACTGCAGCCGGGATGGCTCAACATGTCTTTCGGTACCTTGCAGAACTTCATTGGTTCTTTTCCTGCACGTCTCGCAGCGGGCCGCACTGCAAATGTGGTCACATTAATGTGATTGGATAGTGTAATGTCGTATAAGATTTCTCCCCAAAGTGTTATAAGACTACTGAAATGTCGAAGTTTCCAAACGTGGTCATTTAAATTCCTTTCTAATTCAGTGCTGTAACCATGTTTTGAATAATATGAAGACTGCACCGAGGGCAGCCTTGGCGAGCCATCATAGACCCTTCTTCACCTTGTCGTTCTGTGCTAGGTTCGCATTGGTACACTACTGGCCGTTAAAATTGATACACCACGAAGATGACGAGCTACAGACGCGAAATTTAACCGACAGGAAGACGTTGCTGTGATATGAAAATGATTAGCTTTTCAGAACATTAACACAAGGTTGGCGCCGGTGGCGACACCTACAACGTGCTGATATGAGGAAAGTTTCCAGCCGATTTTTCATACACAAACAGCAGTTGAGCGGCGTTTCCTGGTGAAACGTTGTTGTGATGCCTCGTGTAAGGAGGAAAAATGCGTACCATCACGTTTCCGACTTTGATAAAGGTCGGATTGTAGCCTATCGCGATTGCGGTTTATCGTATCGCGACATTGCTGCTCGCGTTGGTCGAGATCCAATGACTGTTAGCAGAATATGGAATCGGTGGGTTCGGAAGAGTAATACGGAACGCCGTGCTGGATCCCAACGGCCTCATATAACTAGCAGTCGAGATGACAGGCATCTTATCCGCATGGCTGTAACGGATCGTGCAGCCACGTTTCGATCCCTGAGTCAACAGATGGGGACGTTTGCAAGACAACAACCATCTGCACGAACAATTCGACGACGTTTGCAGCAGCATGGACTATCAGCTCGGAGACCATGGCTGCGGTTACCCTTGATGCTGCATCACAGACAGGAGCGCTTGCGATGGTGTACTCAACGACGAACCTGGGTGCACGAGTTGGCAAAACGTCATTTTTTCGGATGAATCCAGGTTCTGTTTACAGCATCATGATGGTCGCATCAGTGTTTGGCGACATCGCGCTGAACGCACATTGGAAGCGGGTATTCGTCATCGCCATACTGGCGTATCAACCGGCGTGATGGTGTGGGGTGCCATTGGTTACACGTCTCGGTCACCTCTTGTTCGCATTGACGGCACTTTGAACAGTGGACGTTACAATTCAGATGTGTTACGACCCGTGGCTCTACCCTTCATTCAATCCCTGCGAAATCCAACATTTCAGCAGGATAATACACGACCGCTTGTTGCTGGTCCTGTACGGGCCTTTCTGGATACAGAAAATGCTCGACTGCTGCCCTGGCCAGCACATTTCCAGATTTCTCACCAATTGAAAATGTCTGGTCAATGGTGGCCGAGCAACAGGCTCGTCACAATACGCCAGTCACTACATTTGATGAACTGTGGTATCGTGTTGAAGCTGCATGGGCTGCACGCCATCCAAGCTCTGTTTGACTCAATGGCCGGGCGTATCAAGGCCGTTATTACGGCCAGAGGTGGTTGTTCTGGGTACTGATTTCTCAGGATCTATGCACCCAAATTGCGCGAAAGTGTAATCACATGTCAGTTCTAGTATAATATATTTGTTCAATGAATACCCGTTTATCATCTGCATTTCTTCTTGGTGTAGTAATTTTAATGGCCAGTAGTGTAATAACAAATCGCGTCTCCTGTGATTATTTTTTCCAGAAACGTATTGTCAGCGTTTTTCGTTTCAATCAGGTCACAGCAGACATTCTTGTTCGAGAGTAAAGTTTCAGAACGTGCTGAAGAATGTCTGGAACACTTGATTTAGAGATGTTAAGTTCGTTGCTATAGGCCTATTGTGATTTGTTACACAACAAGGTTGACAGAGTACGGCCGCACGTCCACTGCTTAACACTGCCTGCTCATAGATGACTGGTCGATTGCACATCTCTTGTTTATAGTTGTTAGTTCAAGCTGCCACCGAATTACTGCACTGACGTCGCTTGTACGCCAGAAGGTTAGTGGTGACGCGATGCTTTTTCACCTTCGTGATGCAACGCCGCCACTGCAGTGCTCGGCTGGTCCTGCGTGAGAACGTGTCAGGCGCTAAATTTATCACCACGTCACAGGTCATTTTTAGTCACTCTCTCGCCGATTAACAGTGGCGTCTCTCCCCTACACTTTTATCTCGTTCCCCACTTCATGATGACGTTTTTAAAATAGCTCGAAAATGGAAACATAACGCTTAAGAGAGCAACAACCCCTATTTTGCAGACATAAAACAACCCACAAAATTGAAACTGCCTGGAGCAGCAGCCGTTAAAACGAGCCACAGTTCCCTCGATTTTCATCTTTATAAACTAAGCAATGTTCCGATTTCTGCACATTATCTTTAAATTGTTAAATATAGAAAGATCAACAAAAACTATATAAATATAAAATGTTAAGGCTCTATCATTTCGTAGCGTCCACACACACACACACACACACACACACACACACACACACACACATATATATATATATATATATATATATATATATATATATATATATCGCAATATGTAAATTCAGATAACAACAGTGAACTACAACTAAGGAAATGACAATCGATAAATAAAACCATAGCAATTTGAATATCAACATGCAAGACAAAAACACTATCATATTATGCACCAAATCAATATCCTTCAGTTTCTTAAAGTGATCAGAACTTTTTTAAAAGTATTATTTCAGTGGTCAATTTGAAACTATTAAAAGCAAATTTATTTATAAGACAAAACGTAATACACATATACTATGGACCACTGTTTTGGGAACTTAAGACTGAGTCACGCATTAATTTCAACTAGTCTTTTAATGTGTGCGAACTCGTAAATGAGTTTATATTTGTGCATGATAACATGCTTTGCAGCCTTTAATGTCAATAAACTCTTCTACGACATTCAACACACGCTGTCGTTTATATGAAGTTTATTAACAAATACGAGTACGTTATTGTTGTGACAGTCCGACACATTTTTCAAGGATAATACGAATAAGACATTTCACAGTGGAACATCGTTCTTGTGGTAAAACTTGAAGACATGATATACAGTGTGTTACAAAAAGGTACGGCCAAACTTTCAGGAAACATTCCTCACACACAAATAAAGAAAAGATGTTATGTGGACATGTGTCCGGAAACGCTTAATTTCCATGTTAGAGCTCATTTTAGTTTCGTCAGTATGTACTGTACTTCCTTGATTCACCGCCAGTTGGCCCAATTGAAGGAAGGTAATGTTGACTTCGGTGCTTGTGTTGATATGCGACTCATTGCTCTACGGTACTAGCATCAAGCACATCAGTACGTAGCATCAACAGGTTAGAGTTCATCACGAACGTGGCTTTGCAGTCAGTGCAATGTTTAGAAATGCGGAGTTGGCAGATGCCCATTTGATGTATGGATTAACACGGGGCAATAGTCGTGGCGCGGTACGTTTGTATCGAGACAGATTTCCAGAACGAAGGTGTGCCGACAGGAAGACGTTCGAAGCAATTGATCGGCGTCTTAGGGAGCACGGAACATTCCAGCCTATGATTCGCGACTGGGGAAGACCTATAACGACGATGACACCTGCAATGGACGAGACAATTCTTCGTGCAGTTGACGATAACCCTAATGTCAGCGTCAGAGAAGTTGCTGCTGTACAAGGTAACGTTGACCACGTCACTGTATGGAGAGTGCTACGGGAGAACCAGTTGTTACCGTATCATGTACAGCGTGTGCAGGCACTATCAGCAGCTGATTGGCCTCCAAGGGTACACTTCTGCGAATGGTTCATCCGACAATGTGTCAATCCTCATTTCAGTGAAAATGTTCTCTTTACGGATGAGGCTTCATTCCAACGTGATCAAATTGTAAATTTTCACAGTCAACATGTGTGGGCTGACGAGAATCCGCATGCAATTGTGCAATCACGTCATCAACACAGATTTTGTGTGAACGTTTGGGCAGGCATTGTTGATGATGTCTTGATTGGGCCCCATGTTCTTCCACCTACGCTCAATGGAGCACGTTATCATGATTTCATACGGGATACTCTACCTGTGCTGTAGAACATGTGCCTTTACAAGTACGACACAACATGTGGTTCATGCACGATGGAGCTCCTGCACATTTCAGTCGAAGTGTTCGTACGCTTCTCAACAACAGATTCGGTGACCGATGGATTGGTAGAGGCGGACCAATTCCATGGCCTCCACGCTCTCCTGACCTCAACCCTCTTGACTTTCATTTATGGGGGCATTTGAAAGCTCTTGTCTACGCAACCCCGGTACCAAATGTAGAGACCGTTCGAGCTCGTATTGTGGACGGCTGTGATACAATACGCCATTCTCCAGGGCTGCATCAGCGCATCAGGGATTCCATGCGACGGAGGGTGGATGTATGTATCCTCGCTGACACAGGACATTTTGAACATTTCCTGTAACAAAGTGTTTGAAGTCACGCTGGTACGTTCTGTTGCTGTGTGTTTCCATTCCATGATTTATGTGATTTGAAGAGGAGTAATAAAATGAGCTCTAACATGTAAAGTAAGCGTTTCCGGACACATGTCCACATAACACATTTTCTTCCTTTGTGTGTGAGGAATGTTTCCTGAAAGTTTGGCCGTACCTTTTTGTAACACCCTATATAGGTGGCTCACACAAGTGAGCCAGTTTTATGCACAGATACTTAGTGCAAAATGACGATCGCTAGCAGACTTCCAATATAAACATGGCTTTTAGTGCCGGAAGTCTCCGAAGAGATGTGCGACTTGCCTTCGATTTCATATAAGCAGGCAGGCTGCATCCCTAAGGGAGTAGAATTTGTCAGGAATGAAAGGAACTGGGATGGAATCGGCTGTGGCCTGCAGTAAGGGACCAGTCCCAGCATTTGCCTGAATTAAAAATGGGAAACCATAGAAAACAATTTTCTAGGTTGCAGGCGGATGGATTCGAAACTCCTCGCCTCCCGAATCCTGGGATTCCTACCTCAGTGCCTCAAGAGGAAGAACTACCCCGCTCGGTGGAGAATTTGGAAAAATTGGTTGTTTTACATTGTTTCCAAATATAATAAAATGGATTTCTACAAAAGATGGGATTTTGATATTGTATATTTTAACATTTAATTGTGCAGGTAATTCGTAGCTTCAGGTATTGTAGTGCTAGAAAAGCGTAAATAGACTTTGAACGAAAAGGGGGGGGGGATGTAAGGTGCAGTCATCTCGGACGAATTCAAGCAGTCTGCTGAAAAACTGTTTTAGCATCGGACGTACCATAGAATGTGCTGTTTATCACATACGCCCCATCCGCATTCCGCAAACTGTTCCCCATGGTTCCATATCGGAACCAGTATTCATAACTGAGTACCGCCCAGGTGACCAGATTAGGCGATATTTTGCCATTTGGGAAAATAATTATACAATTTTGAGAATTTTTTTAAAGTACTGCAACAATGGCGGTATTTTTGTTATCAACGCGATTTTTGGAGTACAAAGGAAGTCGAAGGCGTTTTTATGCACTGATTTTAATTTAATGTTATTTGTAATGTTGTTTGCCGCTCCGCTGCATTGTGAAATACTGAAATATTGCAACGTTAAAGTTCTACCCGTCTCCAAATAACGACTCAAGTGCTAACAATAAACTACTATAGAAAGACTATTAGGTAATAATAGTAGTGAGCCGTTTGCGGCTCAAATTACGCAGCTACTCAAGGAAATAGGAAGCTAGGGATCTTTGCTGATGGACAAACTTGTGGTTGTACATAATTTTAATTTTGACTAGAGAACCAATTTCATTATTACAACATTACAGAATGCACAAAAAAGGTAATATAAAAATTTAATTCCTACGTTTGTCCTCTGAAAGAAATTACAACTGGCTTAATCGTCTGCCCCTTTCCCCTTTTTTCCTTCTTTTTTACTGGTACAACATACAAATTTATTTTTCACAAACAGAATTACATTAAACACAATTAAGAATTTAATGAAACAATTAATTTGATTCAAGCCAAATTTAAACAGCCATAAAATCACCAAAATTTCATGGGCACAAGAGAAAAATAAAAATTTAAGAAAACTGAACTGACCACATAATAGTCCACACTCCAAAAGTTCTTATACTAAAACACAAGGTGGCCAAAGAAGGAGAACACGGAGTTGAAAACCTCACCAAACAGAAATGATTGCAAGGGTTACAGCGTTCCCCAACAATATGCAAATAATTAAAATTGGCGTTAAATAAGAATGACGGTTGTTATTTCAACCACTAGTATAATGTTTAAATAACTTCTCGAAACAATAGGGTTATAAAAAGGCAGCGTCTCTTAATAAATAAAGGGAATGACTCAAAATCGTTCTAAAATCGCTACTTAACTTTAAACAGCAGCATTAAAGGCCATAACGGCGCTTGGAAAAAAAAATAACACTGCGAAAGACAGACAGCGTGAGCTTTCGCTGCCCAAAACTTGTGTGCAGGACCGCATAAACTGGCGGATGTGTAATCCGACTGGGCCCAACATAAGTAGCCCTGACAAGGATCGTAAACAGCACCGACCCCGGAGCACAAGTAGTCTTAACAAAATTCCCTGCAGCACAAATAAATTCCAATAAGTGCAAACTCCAGTCACAGCCAAGATTAAATCAATAACGATTACGCCCCCAAGAGTTAATGCAAATTCTTACGGAGCGATCCTGGAAAATTAACAGTCTTCTAAGAAGTTAGCAAAAATGTAAGACAGCACTTACAGTCGGCTTAAGGAAATTCCCGCATTAAATAATTATACCAAATGGTGCTGGAACAAGTGATTAACCCAACCTCGAGCCAATTGTGTTAATTCTACGGCTGCTGGACACATACACAGTCCTGGCCAAGCTCAGGCCGGACAGTGTGTCCTAAAACAGACTAAAATTTCCATGTAAACCAATTAAAATAACACACACTGTACATGCCCTGAAGCAGAATAAGCAGTACATTAGCCTCAGTGAATAAGCCACTGTGGAACCAAGTTCAGAACCATGCTTAACTGATCTCCGGCAGATACCACATGCCACTATAAGTCTCACATATCTTCACCGGTTAACGTCAGAATGTGAATCATACGTAACTTAGTGCTTCCAGTTACGCGATGAGAAGATGTCCAGCATGAGACGACGGACCCGCGACCGTTTCGCACGCAAAGGCCCAGACTATTCAACACCGTACACCCGGCGCGCGGCCAAACGACGAGGACGGCGAGGCCCAGGCACAGCTGGTGGAGACGAGGGCTTCCTTTCAAAACAATGTTGCCTCGTCGAACGCCGACCGGAGAGAGACCGCGGTCATACGCCAAGCCGGAAAAGCAAAAGGCGGAACAGTCAGAGATACAAGACCAGACGAATATCGATATCAGTGACGCAAGTGGAACATAACTAGCGCCAGTCGCCTTCTTGTTACTAACTTATCCATAATCAGAAACTATTAGAACAGCACACAGCACAAACAATAAACGGCAGCACTTACAGTAAATTCAACTGCACTGTTTAACAAAGCAACAAAGCAATTTTATAATTGCTGATCTTGGCTAAAATAGGAATAGGCGATAACAGATTGCACTATCGATATATCGAGAGTTTAAGTCTGTCGATGGTGTTGTTCACTATTGATGGTACGTATTCCTTTTTCGTCGTGTGATTGAAAATCAAAGTATAAGGGCTATTAAAAAGTTACCGTTTGCAGGCCATGCAATCCAGAATCGGTATACCAGTCAGCCCAAATGTCCATGAGCATTGATGCAATCGTCAGACCGACGCTTCAGGTTGAAGGTACCCGTTTGGTAAAACACCGTGTCCCACTGCGTGAAGGAGTCTGTAATCGACTCTACAAGCCCTTCTTTTTAGGGGACTGTAGGAGTGATAATCGCATGGAGAAGGACCAGAACTGAAGGGCGGGTCCTGGAGACGCTCACACTCAAGTTGACTTAATTTCAGCAAAACGACATTTGCGGTATGGGAATGCGTGTTAACATTCTCCGTCGGATGTCTACCAATGATTGTTCTTCGGCAGCCTAGAAAAATATAACAGCACGTTAGTCCTATTTGGACGCATTTGGTAATAACGTTGCCATAGTTAATGTTTTCGCATTTACCGCATGTACATCGGAAAGACACGAATGCCACATTAATCCCTTGCCCACATGTCGGTGCTTACGTAAGTGCATTGCAACCGCGTTATATTTCATCTACGCTGCAGGAACGCTCTGAAACGGAAACTTTTGATTGCCTTTTGGAACTTTCACTTTCACTACATGGTAACTAGGTCGTATGTAATTTCATGCCTCGGGCATGGATGTGTGTGATGTCCTTAGGTTAGTCAGGTTTAAGTAGTTCTAAGTTATAGGGGACTGATGACCTCCGATGTTAAGTCCCATAGTGCTCAGAGCCATTTGAACCATTTGTAATTTCATGTAGGTGATTGGGTGTGGGGTTGCTAGTCCCCCATCGGGCGCCGCCTCAGGTGGCGGATAGGGGAAAGCCTCTCAGAAATGGGTGGAAACGGGAAAATGAAATACCCGGGGTGGACCAAAACTAGCAACGTGGTGGCACCCGTACTCTAGTGAAGCGGCCTACCAAAGGCGTCAACACTCCACGTCAGGGGCGGCCTGGAAATTATATCGCCAATACGTTCTGAAGAAAGCGTGACGATTATGCTATTCACCTTTGAGTCATGATGTGTGACATTAATGTTAAATTTTCCGGAGTAATAGCCCCACTGTCGGATCTCTTTGACGTCCCAAACACTAAGATGTGCTGAGAAGAAGATGCAGATTTTTCAAATCTGTACATATAACTGTCGCTCTCTAATAGGCAACGACACACTAGAAGAGATCGAGCTTACAAAAGTCAACTGGAGTATTGTTGGTTTGAGCAAAGTAAGCCGAAAAGGGGAAGACTGTCTCAGTTTACACTCTGGCAACTTGTTCTACATTTGTGACGGCCCGGAAGGAAAAGTCAAAGGAGTTGGGTTCTTAATTAACAAGAATATCGCTGATAGAGTATCTGTCTTAGAAAGAACTTCCAGCAGGATAGCTCGAATGGTCCTTAAGGTGTCGAATAGGTATAAAATACAGATTGTTCACGTCTAGGCTTCCACCTCAAGCCACCCTGACGAAGAAATTGAATCTTTTTACGAATGCCTGGATAGCACCTGTAAAAAAGGTAGCGATTGTCACTTCCAGATGGTTACTGGCGATTTAAATGCAAAAGCTGGCACCAAGAAACAAGTTGACATAATGGTGGGCAACTATGGGATTGATAACCGAAATGATTGAGGTGAGAGATTAGTCCAGTTCGCTGAGTACAGCAATATGTCCATCATGAATATGTCCCTTAAGAAGCACTCTGGCCGAAAACGGACTTGGAGGAGCCCAAATTTCAGTGTAAAAGATGAGATAGACTTTATTCTGTCAAACATTCCGCCGATTGTAAAAGACGTATCGGTACTAAATTAGTTCAACACTGGCAGTGATCGCCGTCTGGTGAGAGCAAGGGTCGAACTCAATGTAAGAGATGAAAGGAATAAGCTTATGAAAGGGAAGAGAAGTGTAATCAACCTCAAAAACCTGGAAGAAAAAGATGGCTCAAATGGCTCTGAGCACTATGGGACTTAACTTCTGAGGTCATCAGTTCCCTAGAACTTAGAACTACTTAAACCTAACTAACCTAAGGACATCACACACATACTTGCCCGAGGCAGGATTCGAACCTGCTACCGTAGCGGTCGCCGGTTCCAGACTGTAGCGCCTAGAACTCCTCGGCCACCCCGGCTGGCCAAAAACCTGGAAGAACATTCGCCGAAATTCCAAGAAGTCCTCCAAAGCAAGTTCCATGTAACTAAATATGGAGATTTGGCGGAAATGATTGTTTCAAGTGCACAAGAAGTTGGTGGCCTATGCCAAAAGAATATTCAGTGCCAAAACTGAAAACCTTTTACAACAGAGGAGAGAAATGAAAACCAAACCGATCGTGACATGGTGGCGTATTCCGAACTATGTAAGGCAGTAACAAGAGAAATGAAAAAAGGCATACAGAAATTGAGTAAAGACACTTTACGAGCGAGCTTAGAGAACAGGACAAGTTTAAAGTCAGCCAAACGCAAACTCAAAACCGGTGAAAAGCAGATTACAGCACTTGATGGAAATGGCAGTCGAATCACTGAAAAGGAGGAGGGTTTGAAGTTCATCAGAGACTTTTATAGCAATTTTTGTAGAAAACCAAGGGAAAATTTGAGTGTATCTAAAATACATGATGTACCTAGTGTTCCAGACTTACTGCTGTCGGAAGTCAAGTGTGCTCTAGACAGCATGAAGAAGGGGACAGTGCCTGGTGATGATGAGCTGAGTGTTGACATCCTGATACTAACAGGAAAGCTAACAATAAATCACTTCCTGCCTACCCTATGCTTCAGTCCCACTATCGTGGAACAGTGCAAAGATTATATTGGTACCCAAGAAAGGGAGTATACACAATTTCAAAAAATATCTTCCTATCAGCTTGCTCTCAATTTTGTACAAATTTTTCACAAAGATTCTGTTAAATCTAATTAGTATCACCCTAGAATCAGCCCAACCTGTAGAACAAGCATGATTCCGAAGCAATTTTAGCACTATTGACCACATTATAACCGTTAGTGAAGTGATAAGCAGAGCAAATGAATACCAACTGCCTCTCTGTATTGTCTTTGTTGATTTTGAAAAGGTGTTTGACTCCAAACTTTGAGTGAGCATGGAGTGGGAGCTGCGTACATTGAAGTGCTCAGCAATATCTACGAGACTTCTACAGCTTATTTTAATATCGGCGAATCAACTCAAGAATTCCGCATCATGAGGGATGTCAAGCAAGGCGATCACATCTCCACAAAACTGTTCTCGGCTGTACTGGAAATGGCTATGTCAAAGCTGAGCTGAGAAGGCAAGGGAATTAGAATTAATGGAAGAAGGCTTACCAACTTGAGATTTGCTGATGATATTGCCTTACTAGCCAACGATTTTGCAGAGCTCCAAGACTTAGTTACAGATCTTGCATCGAAATGTCAGTTGATTGGCTTGAACATGAACCTTTCGAAAACAAAAGTAATGTCCAGCAAATGGGTCCCAGCTGGAGATGTGAAAGTCCAGGACAGTCCATTAAAAGAGGTCAGTGAATATATCTACCTTGGCCAGATTATAAATATGAAGGGAGATGTAAGGTCAGAAATCTATCGGCGCATCAAGCTTGGCTGGTAAGCATCTGGGAGGAATTCAACAGTAATCAGACCAAAAATACTAGTAAACCTGAAGAAAACAGTATTTGATCAATGCATTCTCCTGTGCTGACGTATGGTTGCGAGACGTGGACACTGAACTCATTTACAAAAGGGAAACTTAGGACAGCACAGAGAGCCATGGAAAGATAAATGCTGGGCTATACAAGAGCGGACGGCCTCCGGTCTGTGACGAAGATTAAGGACATCTTAGAGACAGTAGGCTCCTTGAAATGGCAGTGGGCTGGCCACGTCACGAGAAGTTCAAAAAATGGTTCAAATGGCTCTGACCACTATGGGACTTAACATCTATGGTCATCAGTCCCCTAGAACTTAGAACTACTTAAACCTAACTAACCTAAGGACATCACACAACACCCAGTCATCACGAGGCAGAGAAAATCCCTGACCCGCCGGGAATCGAACCCGGGAACCCGGACGCCGGAAGCGAGAACGCTACCCCAGTCACGAGAAGAAAAGACAGCAGATGGACGAAGCTAGTACTGGAGTGAAGTCAGAGAGAGCATCGGAGGCCTTGAGGAAGACCAGAGGAGAGATGGGACAAAGCCGTTTAGTCATAAGGGGCGACCAGACGGATTCCATTTGATGTAGTTACTGCCGCGTATATGCAATGTAGTGGGTATACATGCACTGACATGTAGACAAGTGTGTGGCATTCGTGTCCATCTGACGTGCGTGCGGTAAATACGGAAATGTGAGCTATCTACATCTACATCCATACTCCGCAAGCCACCTGACGGTGTGTGGCGGAGGGTACCTTGAGTACCTCTATCGGTTCTCCCTTCTATTCCAGTCTCGTATTGTTCGTGGAAAGAAGGATTATCGGTATGCCTCTGTGTGGGCTCTAATCTCTCTGATTTTATCCTCATGGTCTCTTCGCGAGATATACGTAGGAGGGAGCAATATACTGCTTGACTCTTCGGTGAAGTTATGTTCTCGAAACTTTGACAAAAGCTCGTACCGAGCTACTGAGCGTCTCTCCTGCAGAGTCTTCCACTGGAGTTATCTATCATCTCCGTAACGCTTTCGCTATTACTAAATGATCCTGTAACGAAGCGCGCTGCTCTCCGTTGGATCTTCTCTATATCTTCTATCAACCCTATCTGGTACGGATTCCACACTGCTGAGCAGCATTCAAGCAGTGGGCGAACAAGCGTACTGTAACCTACTTCCTTTGTTTTCGGATTGCATTTCCTTAGGATTCTTCCAATGAATCTCAGTCTGGCATCTGCTTTACCGACGATCAACATTATATGATCATTCCATTTGAAATCACTCCTAATGCGTACTCCCAGATAATTTATGGTTTTAACTGCTTCCAGTTGATGACCTGCTATTTTGTAGCTAAATGATAAAGGATCTATCTTTCTGTGTATTCGCAGCACATTACACTTGTCTACATTGAGTTTCAATTGCCATTCCCTGCACCATGCGTCAATTCGCTGCAGATCCTCCTGCATTTCAGTACAATTTTCCATTGTTACAACCTCTCGATACACCACAGCATCATCTGCAAAAAGCCTCAGTGAACTTCCGATGTCATCCACCAGGTCATTTATGTATATTGTGAATAGCAACGGTCCTATGACACTCCCCTGCGGCACACCTGAAATCACTCTTACTTCGGAAGAGTTCTCTCCATTGAGAATGACATGCTGCGTCCTGTTATCTAGGAACTCCTCAATCCAATCACACAATTGGTCTGATAGTCCATATGCTCTTACTTTGTTCATTAAACGACTGTGAGGAACTGTATCGAACGCCTTGCGGAAGTCAAGAAACACGGCATCTACCTGTGAACCCGTGTCTATGGCCCTCTGAGTCTCGTAGACGAATAGCGCGAGCTGGGTTTCACATGACCGTCTTTTTCGAAACCCATGCTGATTCCTACAGAGTAGATTTCTAGTCTCCAGAAAAGTCATTATACTCGAACACAATACGTGTTCCAAAATTCTACAACTGATCGACGATAGAGATATAGGTCTATAGTTCTGTACATCTGTTCGACGTCCCTTCTTGAAAACGGGGATGACCTGTGCCCTTTTCCAATCCTTTGGAACGCTACGCTCTTCTAGAGACCTACGGTACACCGCTGCAAGAAGGGGGGCAAGTTCCTTCGCGTACTCTGTGTAAAATTGAACTGGTATCCCATCAGGTCCAGAGGCCTTTCCTCTTTTGAGCGATTTTAATTGTTTCTCTATCCCTCTGTCGTCTGTTTCGATATCTACCATTTTGTCATATGTGCGACAATCTAGAGAAGGAACTACAGTGCAATCTTCCTCTGTGAAACAACTTTGGAAAAAGACATTTAGTATTTCGGCCTTTAGTCTGTTATCCTCTGTTTCAGTACCATTTTGGTCACAGAGTGTCTGGACATTTTGTTTTGATCCACCTACCGCTTTGACATAAGACCAAAATTTCTTAGGATTTTCTGCCAAGTCAGTACATAGAACTTTACTTTCGAATTCATTGAACGCCTCTCGCATAGCCCTCCTCACACTACATTTCGCTTCGCGTAAGTTTTGTTTGTCTGCACGGCTTTGGCTATGTTTATGTTTGCTGTGAAGTTCCCTTTGCTTCCGCAGCAGTTTTCTAACTCGGTTGTTGTACCACGGTGGCTCTTTTCCATCTCTTACGATCTTGCTTGGCACATACTCATCTAACGCATTATGTACGACGGTTTTGAACTTTGTCCACTGATCCTCAACACTATCTGTACTTGAGACAAAACTTTTGTGTTCAGCCAACAGGTACTCTGAAATCTGCTTTTTGTCACTTTTTCTAAACAGAAAAATCTTCCTACCCTTTTTAATATTCCTATTTACGGCTGAAATCATCGATGCCGTAACCGCTTTATGATCGCTGATTCCCTGTTCTGCGTTAACTTTTTCAAATAGTTCGGGTCTGTTTATCACCAGAAGGTCTAACATGTTATCGCCACGAGCCGGTTCTCTGTTTAACTGCTCAAGGTAGTTTTCAGATAAAGCACTTAAAAAAAAGTTTCACTGGATTCTTTGTCCCTGCCACCCGTTATGAACGTCTGAGTCTCCCAGTCTATATCCGGCAAATTAAAATCTCCACCCAGAACTATAACATGGTGGGGAAATCTACTCGAAATATTTTCCAAATTATCCTTCAGGTGCTCAGCCACAACAGCTGCTGAGCCAGGGGGCCTATAGAGACATCCAATTACCATGTCTGAGCCTGCTTTAACCGTGACCTTCACCCAAATCATTTCACATTTCGGATCTCCGTCAATTTCCTTCGATACTATTGCACTTCTTATCGCTATAAACACGCCTACCCCTTCACTGTCCAGCCTGTCTCTGCGGTATACATTCCAATCTGAGTTTAGGATTTCATTACTGTTTATGGCGACGTTATTACCAAATGCGTCGAAACGGGACCAACAAGCTGATATATTTTTTCTGGGCTGGCAATGGATAAACATCGGTAGACATCCATCGCAGAATGAAGAATGTGCATGAGCAGCTTGTCTGTCGAAAACCGCCGTTGTGGAAAGGGTACTGTTGCTTCATGATAAAGCACATCTCCATATCGCATATGTCGTAACGCAGAAGTTACGCCAGCTGAACTGGGAGACACTCAAACACAGGCCCTATAGTCCTGATCCCTCGCCCTGCGGTTATCACGCCTTCGGTCGCTTAAAAAAGCCTTGAACGGTCAACGAACCCTTTAGGACAAGGCTTTGCAGCAGGTAGTTACGGACTTCTTCTCGCAGAAGGACACAGGGTTTTACCAAACGAGGATCTTCAATCTGACGTATCGGTGGCATGATTGCTACAATGCTTACGACTATTTCGCTTGATTGGCTTACCGATTCTGGACTGTACGGACTTCGAACGGAAACTTTTTGATCATTTTTTATAGAGTCTACTTGAATGACACCTCCTTGGTACAACAGTCATACATATCAACCTGTTGGCGACATCTTATAGTCCTTGCAGTCCTTTGTTAAATCTACGGAGTGTACATGTTATTGTTATTCTCTATGAACATAAGCAGGAAAACCATTCAAGCACCTTGCTATCTCGAAATTAATACGGCCTACCATTAATCGGCCAATTGCCCTACATCACAGCTTGTTCGGCCTCTCTAGATTTACTTATCTTAACTGTTATCTACTTTCCTCACACCACAAACAGCGCACGCCTGAAGTATTCCGCCATTTTCTTTGTGCAGCCGAAGCAAACGGATTGCGTTGCGTAATTCTGTTCCTCACCATTGTGATAATACTTTCCTATCATTTGTTTTCTAGTTTATGTAGATATCGCTGTTATAGCGATTATTTACTAAAGTAGGAAAACCATTGCCTTACGTGCTTTAGGATCTTCGTAGCATATAACAGATAGCAATTCCTGATAGTGGAGTGCGTTTCCTGCTGCGAAACAGTGAATACAAATAAACGATAATTCAAGTTTATTAGCTAATTAGAGGGTCAAGACGTGGCCTTTTTTATATTAACCCGTCGTTCGATAATTTGATGTAACTGTTCGCAAAGTGCGCCACTCATTGGCCTAGGTGAGACCCTGACGGACTGTCTACGGCCAAACAAAGATAAGATCACTGTGTTGCAGAACTTATCTTTACACGCGCAGTCGGTCTACGTGCGTAATACATGGGTAGATAAATCCTTAGATTGTGAAACACACCTACGTAGACAGCGCGAAAGAGAGTATTTGAACTTTGGCCAACTCATAGTTACATGGAAATTCTTTATTTCTTGTGGAAGGTGTTTCAGTACGCTCCATCGCTCCATTACCGAGAAACTTTTCTCCATAAAATTGTAGTGATGCATTTATTGAGTATCATTGATGTGACAAATGTGTTGGAAGATTGCTGTGGCTTGGCTTCTAAACATTTCGAATGTTTGTTTCCTTCCCTGTGCAGTCTCCTGTTAGGAGAGTAATATTTGTTTGTTCATTCAGAATCAAAATTTACAACTGTGTAGCAAATGCCCACGATTTGTTTGTGTAATGGATCGCGTCAAAGTGCTGGCTTAGGGGACTGCGCGGTGAAGTGCGGGTGCGGACTGACTGCTGTCTGGCAACGTAAATTTCAAATAGATATGTCTACCCGTTGCTGAGAAAAAGGGTTCTTAAGAGTCCGACAGACACAGATGGACAAAAAAGCGAGGGTTCAGTGTTTCCCGATTGAGGTGCGGAATCTTAAAATCGGGATACGTCGTGCCTCTGGAATTTTTAAATTACACTTTACTAGTCCCATGATCACTAATTTTAATGTACAGTTCCCTGAGGCGTTTTACTTTTGTGCACAGAATGTTTCATTCATTAAATTTCGAAGGGAAGTGGCATGGCAATATATGTTCGCAGAGATTAAGGCAACGACGTAATTCTTCCTTGCGTAAGAAAACATACTTAAAAGAAATACTTTGGTCGTTGATAATCTTTTTCTTATCTAAGAAACCGAAATTATTTATGATAACGCAAACCTTAAAAGTTTTCTTGGAATCTAATAGCCTGAGATATCTACGCGTCGTTTGCACTCGGCAGACAAGTGTTTTAGAGGTTATTTGAATGCTTTGTTCTTGACTGCAGAGTGGAGGTATTTAGCTCTAGCATCTAGAACAGCAGGAATGGAATATGGTCTACAACGTGGCGTGAATGAGACTATGAGTAGTAGCTGCAGTTAGAAAAGGCGAGTAAGGGATCTGTGTCTGGTCATTCCGTACTAAGCTTGGGTTGATGAACATGTGTTTATTAATTTCCATTATTTCAAGAGTGTTTATCTTCCTTGCTTTATGGACGTGATGCATACCTTCATTTTTCACCGTGTAAATATGAACTTCTTTGACGAGGTCGTCTACAAAAGTGGAGTCTCCTTTTCCAACTTTTCAACTTCTATGGTGTTCCTTCAACGGGTACCTGTTGCCCTTCCGGACTGACTTATATAGAATTTGCCACAATTACAAGTAATTTTATATGTTCTACTCTTTTCCAAAGTTGAAGTTCTGTCTTTAGCAATGGGCAAAAAGTGCACATAAAATGATATTTTTACGTTCGTGGATTTAAGCTTTCTGGCTACATCCAATGAGACTTTTCCAAAGTATGGAATTGGGCACCGTTTATTGCGTTCTTGAGGTGTTAGGTGAAGGGCAGGGTAGAAAGGAGCGTATACCTGTTGTTTGTGCTTTTTGTGCATTATGGTGTCCACTAAGGTAGGAGGTTAGCCATTGTTTAATGTTATTTTCTTGATTGCATACTTTGGAAATTGTCCTCACTCATGGGGATGGATATTAGACGATATATCATTGAATGAAAGGCTGGATGTTTATGGAACACTGGTTGTTGAGAATTGGCCGGATAAGTTTCTATAGCTAACCTTATGTCATCTGTAACAATCGGCTTACGTCCTGATTTATCTAGTAACTCTGTAAGAATGTTTAGGCTCTCCTGAACAGGTATATTAGTAAGTTGCTAACATCGAAAGGAGAAAGGAACCAGACTGACACACTGGGGGGGGGGGGGGAGGGGGGGATTTGCATGTCTTTTAACTTGTTCACTAACTCAACTGAATTAAGGATACCATGACAAGGTTTGAACTTGGTTTTGATCTTGGTCAGGTCATTAGCCAGAGAGTTAACGCGGTTGTCACAAATGACATAAGGTTAGCTACAGAAATACAAAATCATTTCCGTTTCAATGGCAGGATACAGAATCAGTTGGATGGTCTAACTATGGGATTCCCTCTCAGTCCAGTCCTTCCTGAAATCTTCATGGACAATTCTGAAACACAGTTTTTGGAAAATAATCCACTCTCTTCCAAGGTTGGATACTTGTTTAGGTACATTGATGATGTGTTGTGCTTATGAACAGGTACTAACAGACATCCTCAGAAATTCGTCAAGCAAGTATATTCTAAACACAACAGTATAAAATTCACAAAGGAGTGTGGGCATAACTTCATAACTTATTTAGATATAACCACAGACATCAGTGGCCGCATTCATACTTACAAGATTTATAGGAAGCCTACCACAACAGATATGGTAATACCGGCCAATTCTCAATACCTGGTGTCTCATAAACATGCAGCCTTTCATTCAATGATACATCGCATAATATCCATCCCCATTAGAGAAGACAAGTTCCACATGGAATTAAATGCAGTCAAGCAAATAGCATCAAACAATGGCTATTCTCCTATCTTAGTGAACTCCATAATGCACAGAAAGCAGAAACAACAGGTGCACTTTCTTCTTTACCCTTTCCGTGACCCAACACCCCAAGAACGCAATAAATGATGCACAGTTCTATACTTAGGAAAAGTTTCACTGGACGAAGCCAGAAAGCTTAAATCCAGGAACGTAAAAACATAATTTGATGTGCACAACACTGTTGGATACTTGTTTCCCACTGGTAGGGGAAGACAGCACCAGTTTTGGAGAAGAGTGGAAAATATAAAATTACTTGTAACTGTGGCAAATTCTTTATAGGTCAGTCTAGCAGGGCAATATGTACCCTCGTGAAGGAACACCATAGAAATTGGAAAGATGGAAAAGGAGACTCCACCTCTGCAGACCACATGCTTAAAGAAGGTCATAGTTACAACATGAAACATGAAGTATTGCATCATATCCATAAATCAAAGAAGATGAACTATCTTGAAATAATGGAAATGAATAAACGCATGTTCACCAACCCAAACTTAGTACTGAATGACCAGACACAGCTTCCTTACTCGCCACTACCTCTTTTACTCAAATGCCCCAGTTTCCTTTATTTCAGTTACTATAATTTATCTCGTTGTGTTAAAAAATTATCACAACGGCTTCACTCATCTGCATAATGTCATTATTATATCTTACCTGTGTGTAATTTGCGACCTATTAAAGACAAGATTAATTAGTTGAGCCACAACTTTGGAATATGTAACTAAAGTTTATTGTTCAATTATTTTCTTCTATGTAAAACTATTTTAGTTTGTCTCGAGTTCATTAGTTAATGTGTCACATATTTTTGCATAGTTGAATAATCTTACATCCCTTTTACACTGAAATAATCCCTCTCGTTTTATTCCTAATTCTCAAATTAACTTTTTCATCTCCGGAAATGCAGATACTCTGTAGATGCCACAGACATCTGTGGTAGATGCACTAGATTAAATTCTTTGATCCAATAAAATTTCATTTAACTGCATACACATCTTTGTAGCTGATGATGGTGTAACAGCCGAAAACAGGGCCGTGTAACAAATGACAAATGTTGTAGAATGTTACACTAATGTTGTGTTTCAATCACAATGAAACGATGTCCTTTAGATTTGTGTCATTTATTGTGTAAATGAATACTCTTGTGGATGACCTCACACTTTTCATTATTTGGGGTCAAGAGCCACATTTCGCAGTATATAGATTTCTTGTCTAAATAATTTTGCAACTGGTTTTGACCTTCTGATGGCTTTACTAGAGGGTAAGTGGCAGCATCATCCACAAACAATCCGAGGGGCTGCTCAGATTGTCTCCTACATGAGTTATATAGCAAACAATCTAAGAGGACTGCTCAGATTTTCTCCTAAATCAGTTATATAGATTAGGAACTTTAGAGGGCCTATGACACTTCCTTGGAGAACGCCAGCTATCACTTCTGTTTTAATCGATGATTTTCCATCGATTACTACGAAGTACGACCTTCTTGACAGGAAGTGGCGTATGCAGCCGCACTACTGGGACGATACTTCATAGGTACGTCATTTAATTAAATGCCTCTTGTGAGGAACGGCATCAAAAACCTTTGGAAATCTAGAAATCTGGAATCAATTTGAGATTCACTGTTGATAGCACTCGTTACTTCATGATAATACTGTGGTGCACACAAGCGATATTTTCTGAATACGTGCTGATTGTGTCAATTGATCGTTTCCTTTGAGGAAATTCAATCACGTTTTTGTCTGGTTTATAAACTACTGGGGAAGGGAGAGGGGTCGAGGATAATTCTCTCCACTTTCGTCGCAGCCACCAACATAGAGACTATAATATAAATAATATAATATTATAATGAGGACACGAAATTATGAAATACTTAATGCTAACTATCCCCGAGGCTGTGGCTAAGCCATATCTCCGCGATAACCTTTCATCGAGGAGTGTTAGGACCGCAACTTCCTCAGGAAAACTTCTGTGAAGCTTGGACTGTAGGAGATGTGAGTTCTTGAGTAGCTCAGTTTTAGCTGGCACGGTAGCTCAGCGTGTTCGCTCAGAGGGTTTCGCTACCCTCTGTAATAAAAAACTGAGTGAACGGATCAACGAAGTACCTGAACGTGTGTCATCGGACGTCCGCCCTGAAAAAAATCAACGAACAATACAGAACAAAACAAGATCATAAAAAAACGTTGAAGAGCACTGGGCCACGAAAAGCAAAGGTTCCGAGTTCGAATCTCGGTTCGGCGCACCGTTTTAATCTGTAAGGACGTTTCAGTAATTATCAGCGTTCACCTAACATACATAATGTGAAAAAATTTATGTGTGTTTGAATTCTAATTAAGTGTAATTTATTAACAACCGCAACATCGCATCCTGTAGAACAGATGATATTAAAAAATAATGTTGTTTGATATAATCGGGTAACAAGCCCCAGAGCTATTCAGGATATTAATATGAACCTGAAAATTTTTGCACCAGACGAATGGCGCTTTTCTCCATCAACCTATTTCCTGATCAGTCGGTATTTGCGTGCTGAGATCACAACCACCGATCGATCCTATCAGCGCGGACACGGTCGCTTTTGCATGCATCCGCCATCATCGATCACTCCAAACAGCCCGCAAGTGTGCCTTCGCTCAGTAGCTCTCAGGGTAACGCTCTCTTCTGAATCATATCGTCTTGCAGAACTATTCTAAGAAGTTTCAACGATGGCCTCCTAAAAACACGAGCAAGTCTTTGCGTGAAATCTCTTAATACGAACAGTTCGTGAATATGGCACTGTTACGAAAGTTATTGAATGCTCATTTTCACGTCAATAGAGAGAAATATACGAGGTGTGAGAAAAATGGTAACGATGCAGCTAAGTGTGTGTTACAAAACATTTTATTGTAAAGGCGTTAAAACAACGACTCAAAAGAGAACTTTGAGTAATTTTTGTAAAAGGGGACAGTTTTCTCAAATTCTGACAAAGCTTTAAATGAAACAAACAGGTCAATAAAATATAGAACGAAACATTTCATGATTGTTCCACTTATTGAAATAATCATGCTACTTCTTCAGTGACTGTCAGTATTTTTTACTTTTATGGTTTTCTGTACGCTACTAAGATTTTAAAGCTGTAAATATAAGCTGCAGAAGCGACAGGCAACTCGGTATCGTGCAGGAGTAAACATTGCCCTTGCTCCTCATTTTTCAGCGCTCTTCTTTATGCAATATGCAGCCTGCTGTGTCAGCTTTTCCCCGCGAACTAAAACACGAACGTAGGACAATGCCTAAAGGTAAAGTTACAGCGAAAGCAGAGCTGACGTAAGCTAAATGTTATACTGGGCTTCCTCTCGGCCAAGCAATGCTAGTACTTGCATCGGATGTTTCATAGTATCGATTATGAGAATGACGACGGTAGTGATGGTATCTAGCTACAAAGGGACTAGAACAAGGCATCATTAACATCCTTATGACCGTATCTAGATACTAATGTAGTTAAAGAGTTAAAAACCTTGATGCGGAATCTCCCTCATTTTCACGTTAATACAGAAAAATATACGAGGTGTGAGAAAAATATTGAGACTGATTTTTAATCTACCAAAGTTTTTATTTTTTTTCAAACAACAGTATCGTTTCCTTCAAAGTAGTTCCCTTCGACAGCTGTACGTCGGCGCCGTCGTTGTTCCCAGTCTTGGTGGCAGTGCTGAAAGGCTTCAACTGTAGGGCCCTTACACAAGTCTGTACATTCTTTTAAATTTCCTCTATAGTCCCAAAATGACGCCCCTTCGAGGTATTTATCAACTTCTGGAAAAGAAAAACGTAGCAAATACTCAGATCACGTGACTATGGGGGCTGTGGAAAAACAGGAATGCCTTTTGAAGACAAAAATCCTGTGACGGAAGTGGCCGTGTGACATGGGGCGTTGTCATGACGCAGCATCCACTTGCCAGCAATATCCAGCCTCACTCAAGCCACTCTTTTCCTCAGCATTTAAGATAACCTTTGTAAAACATTTGTTTGACAGTCTGTCTTGGATGGAAAAATTCTTTAAACACGATACCCCTACTGTCAAAAAAAAAAAAAAAAAAAGAAAAGAAAAAAAAGATCATCATTGTTTTGATCTTCGATTTGCTCATTCGAGAGACGCTCATCTTCAACGTTTTCTCGGCCTTCCAAAAATGATTTGTTCCGACGGAAAGTTTATGCTCTTGATGAGGAATGCTCCCCATTGACCTGTTAAGACTTTTAGAAGGTCGCGTTCGCCGATTCCCTAAGTTTAACACAACACTTGATGGCATAACTATGCTCTAAATTCTGCTGTTCCATTTCCGTAATAGGCAACAAAAATACAACTTCACTGATGGCGCTGTCAAGAGTCACATGATGGATGTAAGGAGCTGAAACTCGGACTGAGCATCTGGAAAGGATGAACACCGGTCTACATAAGTAGAACAACGCGGCGTTGCCACATCGCTCGCAGTGTCGTCACTCTCATTGCTTTTCTCACACATCTTGTATATTTGTATCAAATGCAATTTAAATACTAAAAACTGCAAGTCACGTTACCTGTTAACCTTTGAAAAGTTGGTTATCCAAGCAAAGTGGTTTCCTTCCCACCAATGTTGGGGTGAACTGAGACTTGCTTCAAGGACAGAACAAAATTTTCACGTAGTCATCTGAGTAACAAGGGATATCATGAAATAAACTGTTATCCGCAGTCTGTCAGAGTGCAACATATACACACTAACACACACACACACACACACACACACACACACACACCTGCACGCGGCACTGTGTAGGCTTTTCAGAGTGCTGACGAAGCATCAGTGTCCGCACAAGGAAGAACTAAAGATGTGACTTCGGCGAACAGCAACTCAATGAGACCACTAGTTTAGCTGTCGGAATGTTCTAAAAAACATGGAATCGTTAACTCGGTTACCATCAATCACTTCTGAAATAACGTGATAGAAACGTTTATCGCCATGGTTACCTTTTTTTATTTCGTCTCTGAAATTCCGTTGCTAGACTCATCAGCCACGAAATCTATCCACACTTTTCACAGTGGTATATTCACTCCCCAGTTGCACACGGAAGGTAGCGAAAGATCATTTTGTTTCATGTTTATAAAATGCTGTAAAACACTATTTATTTAGCGCTTGCCATCCATTATCATTCGAATTTAACATTATTATGTTTTAGAGTTCATAAGTTTTGAATTGCATTTAATTGCACTTGACGGAGGAGCTGAAGGATAAGTAGGGGGAACGGCATTCACATTCTTTACATGTGTAGTGTACCGGTTCATCATATGATGGGCGTATTCCAGACGTCAGCTGGTAGAAGAAATCTAGTTCTGATGAAACGATTAGATGCCAACTTCAGCTGTCACACCCAATTGATATCATCCGACTGAATAGAAACGCCTGATCGGAAGAGACGACCTTTCGCAATCGTCATGTACATATACTCTCATCCTATTTTTAGAAGCTAACTTGATCATTTTGATGTACTTAGTATCTAAAGTCGGGCTCTGCGACTAAGCAAAAGCCTTTTTGTTTCTCTACCGTACATTTTTCACATTTTTATTATTGAAGCGACTTTGGTGGAGATTTTTGGTGGTGATTTTCCACATGGGATAACTAAATATAACTTCAACGCGGTACAGTCGTGAAGAAATGAGCACACAAAAAGCTCCTCTAAGCACGTACGTACAGCAGAGAAAGGACCTGTTAGTTAGCAACAAACAGGCCGTAGTAAATAATAATAAGAAAGTGGTATGTGACCACTTTAGAAAATGATCTGCTACGCTCGTTCTAGTACGTCATTCATGTTAGAGTGTATTTTGAAATATGTAGATTTCATGGCTAGGAGTACTAGCCTACAAGAAACCCATCTACGCCTATCACAGTCGCTAGACTCAAAACGTATTCCAGTCACAAATGTCTTCATACGTGAGAATGGGCGGAATTCAGAATGTGCTACGCTTAATGAATTCGGTGAATTTTCAAAGAATTCACACTTGAAATACCTCGATTTTCACATTGCCAAAAGATATTTTGTTGATAAAATCTTCTCGGGTTGACAGCCGAGCCAATCTCCAGCTGGAGAACAACACATTGACTCGGCTGTCAACCCGTGAAGATTTTATCATCGAGATTCGCTGAGAAAGCCTGCATTCTCAGATATTTTGTTGTCATTGTTTGTCCAGTTGATCCAGTAGACCTTGCACTATTGACTGTTACTGCATCATGAACAATCATTTGATAATGGAAAACAAAGAATTTTATAAGGGCAGGATATTCCCGTTTACAAATCTTTAACATATTGCAGCGTGTCAGCAACTGTGAAATGTACAGCAAACAAACTGAAGGCTGAAAACATTGTTTATTTGCTGTATATTCCAGTTTCTCCGTATGAACAACACAAAAGTACTTCAAAAATTGTTTGAAGAAATCAACATCATTTGTAAAGAGAAGGTATCGGGAGGGGGGGGGGGGGGGGGGGCTTATGGGCGCTCAACATAGAGGTCATCAGCGAAGAGAAGGTATCGTTTCTCTTTGCGTCTGTATTTCCGTTATTCACACATATCGAAACGTCCAGTACCTTGTTGATGATCCCATGGCTGAGGGACATAATAGACAATTAACACCCTCCCGCTAGAGGTTCGAGCCCTCCCTCGGGCATGGGTGTGTGTATTGTTCTTAGCATAAGTTAGTTTAACTAGTGTTTAAGTCTAGGGACCGATGACCTCAGCAGTTTGGTTCCTTAGGAATTTAAAAGAATAAAGACAATTAACAAAAACAATCGTCAGTTCTGTTCTTGTAATGTCTTTAATCTGATTTCCAAAATGTATGTAGATCAATATTGGCAGTGTGTTGGAAAGAAAGGTGTGTACAAACGTTTCCAGTTATTTATTTATTTATTCATTTATTCAATCTGATCTAGTTAGGGCTGTGAGACCCTCTCTTGTATCTGACCAGGGTTCCACACATGTAGTGCTTACTTACATCATAGGCTCCTAAAATTATTGTGAATGTGGTTCGATGAACCCTCTGCCGGGCAATTAAGTGTGATTTGCAGAGTATATAGGTGTAGATGTAGAAAATAACAATTTTAATATGACAAATAGTATTAAAACGATCTGAGTGTCTGAAGTGGCACTGTGACTACATTATACTGGCTATGAACTAATGGAGTTAATACTGACAGTACTTGGATACTGCAGCTGTAGCCACTAATAGTAATGATAATAATAATAATAATAATTAACCCAGTCGAGGCCCGGGAAAAGAATAGGCCTCCGGTATGTTCTGCCAGTCGTAAAAGGCGACGAAAAGAACAAACCACTAATAGGGCTAACCCCCCTTTTAGTGTGATTAGTTGGTTCAGGACAGAACTAATGAAGCCTCGGACAAGCGCTATCATGGTCGGGGACGACGCTTGAGATGGTGAGATGGTCAGATGACGTTAACCGACACCTCATGTTCTGTTATTACCAAGCAACAAACTTAGGAACCAACACAACTGGATACAGATCACAAGTATACACAGCATTTATTACCAGACACCCAGAATTAAAATTTTTAACAGAACAACGACTAGCTGATCAGATCCGTGTAATAATCAAAAATAACAGGATACCCCAGTCAGAATTAGAAAACATCAAACAACAAGTACAACAAATACTGGAACAAAATAATGTGCAATCAGAAGAAGAATAAAATACAGTAATGGACTCAAACATCCCAGAGCAAACAAACAAAGAACAACACGCATCAATTAAACAATCAGAGGAAAACGAAATCTTAAGACAGCCACCAGAACAAGCACAAATAGAACACGAAGTGACACATATGTTAGATATAGAAGAAAAATTTCAGTTGACATATATAGAATACAAAGACACAAATACAGACATTAGACCATTCATGCATAGACGACCAAATAACCCACAAGTTGAAACAACAATAACAACTATCAACACAATCATACACAACAAAATAAATGAAAATACAACTATGGAAGAGTTACAACTACTGGTTTATGTAGGAGCACTCACAATACTAAATATACACACTACGCAGTGATCAGAATCAACCAACACACAGAAGAAACCCACAAAACCAGCATGGCTACACAGGCTACAGATCAGAATAGAAAAACGGAGAAAAGACATCGGACAGCTAACACAATTTATAAGAAATGAAATATCAGACAAAAAACGAAAAAGGTTAGGTAAAATCTCACAACAAGAAGCAATAGAGCAATTAGATGAAAAGAAGCAGAAATTACAAGCATTTGCCAAACGACTTAGAAGGTACAAAAAAAGTGAAAATAGAAGGAAACAAAACCAAACATTCAACACAAAACAAAAGAAATTTTATCAGACAATAGATAACACACACATTAAAATAGACAATCCACCAAACATAACAGACATGGAACACTTTTGGAGCAACATATGGTCAAACCTGGTACAACATAATAGACATGCATGGTGGATACAAGCAGAAACAGACACATACAAGATGATACCACAAATGCCTGAAGTGATAATTTTGCAACATGAAGTCACCCGAACAATTAATTCTAAGCACAATTGGAAAACCCCTGGAAATGATAAAATAGCAAATTTCTGGCTAAAGAAGTTCACCTCAACACATTCACATCTAACTAAATTATTTAACAATTACGTTGCAGACCCATACACATTCCCTGATACACTTACACATAGAATAACTTATCTGAAACTTAAAGATCATGCAGACGCAGCAAACCCAGCAAAATATCGCCCCACAACATGCCTACCAACAATATACAAAATATTAACTTCAGTCAAAAAAAAAAAATGGTTCTGAGCACTATGCGACTTAACTTCTGAGGTCATCAGTCGCCTAGAACTTAGAACTAATTAAACCTAACTAACCTAAGGACATCACACACATCCGTGCCCGAGGCAGGATTCGAACCTGCGACCGTAGCGGTCACGTGGTTCCAGACTGAAGCGTCTAAACCGCACGGCCACACCGGCCGGCTACTTCAGTCATTACACAGAAATTAATGACACATACAACACAGAACAAAATTATAAATGAAGAACAAAAAGGCTGCTGCAAAGGAGCACGAGGATGTAAAGAGCAACTGATAATAGATACAGAGGTGACATATCAAGTTAAAACTAAACAAAGGTCGCTGCGCTACGCATACATTGATTACCAAAAAGCTTTTGATAGTGTACCCTACTCATGGTTGCTACAGATATTGGAAATATATAAAGTAGATCCTAAATTGATACAGTTCCTGAACATAGTAATAAAAAATTGGAAAACCACACTTAATATCCAAACAAATTCAAATAATATCACATCACAGCCAATACAGATTAAGCGTGGAATATACCAAGGAGACTCATTAAGTCCTTTCTGGTTCTGTCTTGCTCTGAACCCACTATCCAACATGCTAAATAATACAAATTATGGATATAATATTACTGGAACATACCCACACAAAATCACACATTTGCTATACATGGATGATCTAAAACTACTGGCAGCAACAAATCAACAACTCAACCAATTACTAAAGATAACAGAAGTATTCAGCAATGATATAAATATGGCTTTTGGAACAGACAAATGTAAGAAAACTAGCATAGTCAAGGGAAAACACACTAAACAAGAAGATTACATATTGGATAACCACAGCGGCTCCATAGAAGCAATGGAAAAAACAGATGCCTATAAATATCTAGGATACAGACAAAAAATAGGAATAGATAATACAAATATTAAAGAAGAACTAAAAGAAAAATATAGACAAAGACTAACAAAAATACTGAAAACAGAATTGACAGCAAGAAACAAGACAAAAGCTATAAATACTTATGCTATAATAATATTGACCTACTCATTTGGAGTAGTGAAATGGAGTAACGCAGACCTAGAAGCACTCAATACACTTACACGATCACAATGCCACAAATATAGAATACATCACATACATTCAGCAACAGAAAGATTCACATTAAGCAGAAAGGAAGGAGGAAGGGGATTTATCGACATAAAAAACCTACATCATCGACAGGTAGACAATTTAAGAAAATTCTTTATAGAACGAGCAGAAACTAGCAAAATACACAAAGCAATCACTCATATAAATACATCGGCTACACAACTGCAATTTCATAACCACTTCTACAACCCTTTAGATCACGTAACATCAACAGATACGAAGAAAGTAAATTGGAAAAAGGAAACACTACATGGCAAACACCCGCATCATCTAACACAGCCACACATCGATCAAGACGCATCCAACACATGTCTAAGAAAAGGCAATATATACAGTGAGACAGAAGGATTCATGATTGCAATACAGGATCAAACAATAAACACCAGATATTACAGCAAGCATATTATTAAAGATCCCAATACCGCAACAGATAAATGCAGACTTTGCAAACAACAAATAGAAACAGTAGATCACATCACAAGCGGATGTACAATACTAGCAAACACAGAATACCCCAGAAGACATGACAATGTAGCAAAAATAGTACATCAACAACTTGCCATACAACATAAACTAATAAAACAACACGTTCCCACATACAAGTATGAACCACAAAATGTACTGGAGAATGATGAATACAAATTATACTGGAATAGAACCATTATAACAGATAAAACAACACCACATAACAAACCTGACATCATACTCACCAATAAAAAGAAGAAATTAATACAACTAATCGAAATATCCATACCCAATACAACAAATATACAGGAGAAAAAATTGAAAAATACATCCAACTGGCTGAGGAAGTCAAGGACATGTGGCATCAGGATAAAGTTGACATTATACCAATTATACTATCAACTACAGGAGTCATACCACACAATATCCACCAGTACATCAACGCAATACAGCTACATCCAAACGTATATATACAACTACAGAAATCTGTAATTATTGATACATGTTCAATTACCCGAAAGTTCCTAAATGCAATGTAACATATACCGTACAGTTAAAAGGAAGTCACGCTTGATCAAGGTCCGCGTCACTTTCCATTTTTAACCAGACCTAAGGTCTGAGAAAGGAAAGAAGATAATAATAATAATGGTGGCAGATACAAAAGGAATTTGTACATATTTTGTGATATAGGGAGTTCCGCGGAAAGGAATTTTAAGGATAGTGCACCAGCTAAGAATACTGGAAAGAGAGATGGTGTATCAACGATGACATTAAAACAAGTCGGCTGATTGTAGCTGAAAGCGTTAACTGTAGGGTTCTTGGAAGCAAACAGCAAACTAATCGCGCAGACGGTCGCTTCTGTTCAGTGCTGAGCGCAGAATTCTGTTCAGATATACTCGTATGCCAGTTCTTGTGAAATAAGAAACAGTAGTTTTCACATGACAAGGGATCGACAAGAAAGAGGCAACGACTACTAAGAAGTATTTTTTCTTTCTTAAGCTGTGATATAAAAGAAAATCACATCAGCTTTTAAATAGAAAAGACTGCGAAATGAAGCAAGCGTTGTTAATTGACGGTATGCAGTCTCTTCTTGAGACAAGTCCATTGTACATAAGGTTGCTATATCTAGCTGGGACCTCATCGTGACACTGTGAGATGGGGGTGTAGAAATGAAGTGAAAAATTTATTTAACATAATAACTTTTTATTTAGAACACAATTACATGGAACTTGTTGCGGCTTTTGAGTGAAATTGACGAGTCTGATGACTGACTTCAGCGTAAAGTACTAAGCAGAACTCTTTCAGCTTCTCTGTCCTTACTGTGTATATTGAAAAATAATTAAATACTTGTGTGACGATTATTTCAGTGTCGAGAGTTAAGACTCCAGCAGTGCTTGATACAGTACTGTGGAGATTATGCGCAAGGCATAATCCGTTACACGTACAATCGCCGCTGTATTCAATACTGAAGGCGAACCAACATGCTGCGAAGTAGGTGGTCATAATGTCTTGGCTCATCGGTGTGCTCCTGTCAGGGAATTTCTGAGAGCTAGACATCAACCAACTGTGAAGTATACAGACTGAAATTAAAATTATGCATCCACTTGCTGCTAACTGATTGCTTAATATGGGAGATGACATCGTTTTCAAATATTATGTTGAGTTGTAACTTTGAGACGAAATGGTAGAATTTGTGAGCAAAGATCTACACATTTGTGCCAGCGCTGTGCGACAAGAGCAGGTTGTTAACGCGCGATATAGAAATCAGATTCTGATACGTGAAAAATGTGGGATTAGGTTGTTTAAGTAAAAATTCAGTGAGGTTGTATTGTTTCCAGATTATCATTCGTTGGCATGTATGCATGCTTCTTAAAAGCAAGTAGTAGTATCCAAATGATTTTCCACTTCTGAGCAAAACAGCTTTATTTTATCCAAATTCTTTGCAGCAAGTTTTATTGTACACAGTGCCTTGACACATTTTTTTAAATTTGTCTAGTTTCTGTGATTGCATGGTGAGCTGTAAATTTTGTGCAATGCTGTTCTCGGAGTCATGCCAGCCTGTAATACTAATCTGGTGACCTTAGTTACTGCTAAGTGAGGGACACAAAGAACTCTAGGCGAATTTTCTGCGTTGCTGGTTTTGTGCGTAAATCTACCTGATTGATAAACTCGATCCACCGGGAATACGTTTAACACGATTTTTAGTTTCATTTAAGTTGAAAATTTTACTAATCACGACGTAGTAAATTTCGCATAGACTTTACTGGCAGTTGCCGGGATAGTGAGGTGGTAAAGGGGAAGCAGATCGCACAAGTGAAACTGTGTTCCGTGTAAACACCTTCTTTTACACTGAAGAGCCAAAGAAATTGGTACAACTGCCTAATATCGTGTAGGGCTCTCGCGAGCCCGCAGATGTGCCGCAGCATGACGTGGCATGGACTCGACTAATGTCTGAAATAGTGCTGGAGTGAACTGACACTATGAATCCTGCAGGGCTGTCCACAAATCCGTAAGAGTACGAGCGGGTGGAGATATCTTCTGGACAGCATGTTGCAAGGCATCCCAGATACGCTCAATAATGTTCAAGTCTGGGGAGTTAGGTGTCCAGCGAAAGTGTTTAAACTCAGAACAGTGTTCTTGGAGTCACTCTGAAGCAATTCTGGACGTGTGGGGCGTCGCATGGACTTGCTAGAATTGCC